>NC_073227.2:55899166-56553333 GCF_029281585.2 Gorilla gorilla gorilla | reverse complement strand
TTACACTCGCCCACTCACACAACACCCCGCCCCCAAGATCTTAACCTGGGATGATCACAAGGTAAAAAAGATAGGAAGTTAAATTTAAATGTAAAGTGGAGCATTGAATTTTATGTTTTAAGATAAATGAACTGTTGCACTAGAGAACTTCAGTTTGTACAGACGAATGACTTTATTAACACTGTTATAAATATCAGGGATACAGTGATCAATGAGACAAAGTTCCTAACATTCTAGAGCTCATATTCTATTGAGGGAAACAAACCTTTAGTCTTCCAATTATACATAACATAATTTATCCTACTGATAATGCTGTGAAGATAATAAGATTAAAGGAGAAGGAATTGTTTTACATATGATAATCCATCTGAGAAGGTGATTTTTGAAGAGATACTGAAATGAAGTAGGTTCTGTTTATGATCCGGGGAAGAATATTTCAGGCATAGGAAAATAGGACTAACAGGTGCAAAGGCCCTGAGGCAGAAGCAGTAGGGCTTTTCTGAGGAACATCAAGAAAATTGGTGTCGCTAGAATACATTGCAGGATGTGTTGCAGGAAATTGATGAGGTAGGTAGGTTCAAATCACGTAAGGCCTAGTAAGCCCTGGTAAGAGGCAGGACTTCACTCTGAATTGATGGGAAACTACTCAGACATTTTGAGGGAAGGAAGGTGATGGATGTGATTTCTTTTTTTAAAAACTCATTCTGACATTGGGGTGAAATCTGTAGGGAGGGCAAGAGTGGAGGCAAGAGAGGGCAGGAGGTTAAGAGTCCAGCTGAAATGGCGGTAGCTTAGATTAAGGGAAGTTATGGAGGTGTAGAGGAAAGTGGTCAGATTTTTAATGTGTATTTTAAAAGTGATATTTTCAGCCAGGCACAGTGGCTCACACCTATAATCCCAGCACTTTGGGAGGCTGAAACGGGTGGATCACCTGAGATCAAGAGTTCGAGACCACCCTGGCCAACATGGCGAAATCTGTCTCTACTAAAAATATAAAAATTAGCTAGGTGTGCAGGCGCATGCCTGTAGTCCCAGCTACTCGGGAGGCTGAGGCAGGAGAATCACTTGAATCGGAAGGCAGAGGTTGCATTGAGCCAAGATTGCACCACTGCACTCCAGCCTGGGCAATAGAGCAAGACGACGTCTCAAATAACAAACAAACAAACAAAAGTAATATTTTCAAGACTTGCTGGTGGATTCAGTTTAGATGTGAAAGAAACAAGGATGGTTCCTAGATTTCTGACCTGAGCAATTTTGAGTAAATTTTGGCACCATTACAATCAATTTATACACTATTGATTTGATGAGTTTGCATCAATCAGCAAGATCATGTTGCTCAAGAGTTTAATCATTTTGTAACATAACATGGAGTTTGTTCTATTTTAAAATCCCATTAGGAAGTCCATTGCAGTTTCTTTATTCCAGAGCATAATTAATTAAAATCTGCCTTTTTCCCCCCAGGGATTTGTGATTGAGCTTCTTCTCACATTGGAATCTGCAATTGATACTTTGGCTGAAACCATGAAGCATTATGATCTTCTTTCTGCCCTTTCTCAGTAAGAATTTAAACCAGGCAACCTAATATAGGAGAACTTGAATAGCTAACTACATATAGCTATAACTTTTAAAATTCTAATATTGTTAGTAAGCACAATACTGCCCAAATTAGATGGATTACCAGTGGGGAGATGGGCCGCAGACAGTGAGGACTTGTGAAAAATCCAAGTGCTGATTTTAGCAGTGCTGTTCTTCTTCTAATGTGCTGGTTAGAGATCTTTCTAATGCGCCACTTCATTCCTGCCACATTCAGGATTCAGCATCCTGTTTCTCCCCCAGCTGTCTGGGAGCCTTAAGGCTCTCCCGCCTTTCACATATTGTTCCTTCTCCCTGCAGCAGCCTCTCTCCCCACTTTTTCTACCTTGCAAGCCCAGAATTGACTAGTCCTTCAAGTCCCATCCCAAATGTCACTTCCTAGCTAAGCATTTCTAACTCCTTCAGGATAGTGCTAATTATTCCATCCTTTGGGTTCTCATAGTGATTTTTTCATATTGTAATAATAGCAATTAGCAGGCTATAAATTTATCCATTTACATATCTATCCCCTTTCAAAAGACTTGTCTAATATTCCTTCCTTTTCTATACAGCTGGCAAACATAAAAAGCATTCAGTCAATATTTTCTTAATAAAAATTGGATGTGAGGAAGGAGGAGAAATCGAAAATTTTTGAGTTTAGTTCTTTTGAAAAGAGTGTGTCATTGACAGAAATAGGGACATCAGGACCATCAAGTTTGAGGACAAGACAAATGAAGTCAGCTTTGGACATAATGTATGCCTAAATCTCAGAGCTGAACGTTGTTAGCGATTACTATAGCAGAATTTTCTCAGCAAGTAGAGCCTCCTTTCAACTCAAAGGAAACTGTTAGCCACAAGAGAAAAGATACTGTTGTACATTTTCTTTGAATTTGAAGGGAAAACTGAAATTTGATTCAACAAAGTCAGATATACTGAAAAATGATTTTTCTGGTACCAGTTACTATTTTTCAGTGTTTTCAGAAGTAAAATTAATTTAGCAAAAGAAGTGACTGGGTATGCATTCATCTATTCTTTCTTTTTTTTAAGAACCTCATATCATGATCCTATAATGGGAAACAAGTATGCAGCTAACAGGAAAAGCACTGGACAACTCAATCTAAGCACAAGTCCCATTAATAGTAGCAGTTATTTGGGATATAACAGTAATGCAAGAAGTAACTCTTTGAGATTAAGTTTGATTGGTGACCGACGAGGTGACCGGCGGCGGAGTAACACACTGGATATAATGGATGGACGGATAAACCATAGCAGTAGTTTAGCAAGGACTAGAAGCCTTTCCTCTCTAAGAGAGAAAGGAATGTATGACGTGCAGTCCACTACTGAGCCTACCAACTTGATGGCCACCATTTTTTGGATAGCAGCATCTTTATTAGAATCAGATTATGAATATGAATACCTCCTGGCTCTCAGGCTTCTCAACAAACTGCTTATCCATTTGCCTTTGGATAAATCAGAGAGTCGAGAGAAGATTGAAAATGTACAAAGCAAATTGAAATGGACTAATTTTCCAGGACTTCAGCAGCTCTTCCTTAAGGGTTTTACCTCAGCATCTACACAAGAAATGACCGTGCACCTCCTCAGTAAACTCATTTCTGTCTCCAAACATACATTGGTGGATCCTTCCCAATTGTCAGGTGATGTTAATATAATTGCACCAGCACTTTGCATTTTATGCAGTAAAATGTAAACTAATCATTTGTTTTGAAATCTACTAATTTCTGCTTTTTGCAAATAGTCATAGTTTTTATACACTAGGTAGCTTAAATTATTTGGTAAAAGCCAAAAAAGAATTAGAAGATCGAGTATCCCAGGAAATGAAAAGAAAATGGTTTCTGTGAACCATCTAAAAAAATACCTTTAACTTTTAAAATAATGTGCAATAAAATTGGTTATTGTTTGCTTTTTTTTGTTTTGATAGGCTTTCCTCTTAACATCCTTTGCTTATTGCCTCACTTAATCCAGCATTTTGACAGCCCAACTCAGTTTTGCAAAGAAACAGCTAGTCGAATAGCAAAGGTAAGCGAATGTTATGCTGAAAGGTAACACTATAGGGAAATTATTTTGTAGTCTATGTTAAAGGAGGGGGAAATCTCTTAAAAATCCTTTTATTGTCACTTCCCATATGAATTTTGCATTTAAATTTTTATTTTTATGCACATAAAGGACTTGCATAGTAATGGCGTAAGTTACAACTGCTGAAATGACAGTAAATAAAATTATTTAGTTAGAGTAACACTCCTCTGAGTCTGAGTCTTTTTCTGCTCTTTTTCCATACTTCTGCCTCTCTGTCTGTTTCTCATTCATTCGTTTATTCACTACCAAATATTTACTGAGCACTGGGTTAGATGCTACAAATACATGATAAGCAAAGTAGATAGTGTACTTTATCTTGGGGAATGCAGTGAAGTAAATAGTAATCAGAGAGTCTGATTTGGTATTTTATCGGGGCAGGGGGAGGGTGGGGGGCAGAATACTCAAGGAGCACACAAAACAGAAGTCTTCCTAGAGGAAGTGATATCTAAGCTGACTTAGATCACTATCGAAGAATGGATAGGAATAACCAAAGTAAGATCCCTGGATGAGAGGCAAAGAGTGGAGTTCAGGGTTTGAAGTTTTCTAGGCAGAAGAAATTACAGATGCAGAGGTTCTGAGGAAGAAGAGGGCATAATATATTTTAGGATTTGGAAAATTCTCTGTCCCTTTTTGTTTGCCTTTTTTCCTTTTAACAGTCTTTCTCTTCATCTTCTCTCTCTACTCCATTCTTTTTTTATTCCTTATTTGGCTCTTTTACCTTCAAAAATCATACTGTTTTAGAAACAGTGGTGTAGCTATTTGTAAGTCATCTGTTAACATTTGTTTAAAAGTATTATGGCTCTTAATGTTAGAAGAATGTGATTTTGATATTTTACATATTTTTGTAAATCATCTGTTAACATTTGTTTAAAAGTGTTATAGCTCTTAACCTTCATGTTAAAAGAATGTGATTTTGACATTTTATATTTTTAGTAGTCCCCTCTCAAGAACAATAAGGAACTGTCAAACAGCCTGCCTTTTGCTTAAATATAATTCATAACTTTTTTCAGTCAGTCATTGAGTCTGGAGGAAAAAAGGCTTTTCAGACTGAAAATATAAACAGTTCTAAGAGGGAGTTATATAAATTTACAAGTAGCATACTTGTAATAGGAAATTTGGTGAACTGGGGGAGGTGAGTGAATAGCAAGATAAGTAAAAGAACTTGGCTAAAGCACCAGGAGAGAAAAAAAAAGGAAGTTTTTCTACAGAAGAGAACAAACAAATAAAATCCCCAGAAAAAGCTTTTTATGTAAGCAATTTTTTTTTAAAAGCTGGGATTTGATTAACAAGTAGCACAGCAAGGGGAAAGAGCAAGCATGCAGGAAGCCAAATAAAACCCCCACCTTTCCATGGCCCAGATTGCAGCACTGCTAAGTACACATTTATCTCCAGGTGCCAGCATAGTAAAGAAAGAAAATACTGGCAACCCAATGAATCCCGTTAGCAGTAATAAGAGTAAGAACCTTTTCACTGTCTTGATAAATAACATTTAATAAATGATATGAAAATATTTAATAAAATATGCTCTTAACACCATCCCCAATTAAATTTCTAAATAAATTAGATAGGGAAAGATTCTTAATATAATTATTCTAAAAGCATGTATTTTAAAAGAGCCATTATTTTAGCTAATGGAAACATCTTCATTTCTTTAATAAAAATGGTGGTGGTAGGAAATAAGCCAAAAATAAGTCTTTTATTCTTGGTTTTTATTAAACTAATCCAATAGAACATTAAACATCAAGAGAGGGTGAAAATTATGACTATTAGAAATATTGCCTTTTGAAAATGATTACTCGCCTAAAACCAACTGCCTGTATTTGCATTAATAAAGTCTAATCGTAATACAAAATTTATTAAAATAACTTTCATTTTAATATTTTAGTGACACATGATTAGAAAATTTGTGTAAACAAAGTTTTTTTTCTCTACCTGAGGGGTTGGAAAGCAAATATAAGGGGGAAAGTGTATATTGGTTTACTTGGGGGTTTCAAGAAAATAAAAGGCATAAATCCCCTAAAAAGGGAAGTAGAAGCATTTAAGAGTGGCAGCTGAAATGTGTTGAATGATTACTGCCTGCTAAATGCTGGGATAACTAAGGAGTGTGGCCTCCTAGCCTGAAGGATGTTACAGCTCCTTGAATATCGAGCTGCTGATATCGTGACCACAGTAGGGCCATGGAAATTCCCAAATATCTTTTATGTTTTTAAGAAATCAGATATGGCCTTCTGTGATTCATAAATTGTTTTTAAGTCTGTTTTCTTCCTGTTGGACAGCACACAAAGGTTCCCTCTCCGTATGCTTTTAGCAACCTGCAGGATGTGAATTAAATTGGTTCCTTAATTATTCTCTCACTTATAACTGTCGAGAGTAATTTTCTGCCATTATGTGCTCCTTCATTATGCAAATATCCCTAGTTCTACTGTTTGTGCCTTTGGAGAGCACAGAATTTCAAAATGAGGCAACACTTAGGACAAATATTTTTCTCTTTAGTGATTCATTATGGCAAAAATAGTATGCTAAAAAAGTTTGTTATAAAACACACTCTTTTTGGATCGTATTTTAACCTGGCATTTCAAAAATTCCAAAATTAAATCTGTCACTTGTTCTATTATAAAATTGCACAGCATACATTCCAAGGAATTTTCTCCCTTTTCAAAAAATAAGTTTTTTAAAATCATTCCTTAAAAAAATTATTTAAGAATGTAAGAATTCTCTAAGAATGTTTTATTCTTCAGGAAAGTTTTTTATGTTTTAAAGAATTTAACAACTTGAGAAGTTATAAAATTATGTGATTTTTAATAATGTTAAATTATTATATTTTGAAATGCAAATAAGAAATACCAACCCATTTTTTCTTTTTCTTTCTGGTGTCTGTTTTATGGGCAAAACACTACTGCATGAAATCAGCTGGTTTTAATGATTGTATAAAATAACTTCCCAGGTACTACTGTGTTAATAGTCTATGCACGACCTTGCATAACCTTTATATTTTGTGCTTGTTCCATGATAATGTCCAAATGATGAATTTGAGGCCCTCCAAGCCTATTAAACATCTTCTGAATTACCAAAATTAGTGATATTCATTTGAAAGTTGAAGATGTATATATTTAAAAGGACAGTTTCTTTACCAAATGTTGTAGGTAGTTGTAAAAATACATACAAAACATCCATAAGATAGAAGAATAAGGAAAAGGAAAACTAAAAACAGAAATGACAATGAGGTTAGCCTTTTATGACAGATTGGTATGTAAGAGTAGCATGGCCTTTTTCCAGTTCTGAATAGCTCAGGTGTCCCCTGGGAGAGGCCAGGGAACATCCTCACCAATAACCCAGGGAACAAACAGACTAAGAAGTGCATTCAGTCAGTAAAATTCCCCCCAAACATTAGTTGGTTCAGATTCTTTAATATTGTATCAAACAAACATGAGAGTCAGTACATTTTGGAGTAGGCTTTAAAAGATTGGCCAAGGATCTTAGAGCTTTAGGTGATTTCCGGAAGAGCAGTTTGGGGTCCACCATGCAGATTGTCATCCATTGGAGATTCTGGACTCCAGATTTCATCAGAGCCCCAATGATGTCCTTTGACTGTCACACATGTTGAGGCTGTTTGCAACTGACTGCTCTACTGAGATACCCCGGACACAGCTGGAGGCTGAAGCATTTCCTCCCAGTCATAGCAGCTCGGAGCCTCCCTGGGAATTCCCTAGTTATATCTGCCTGTGTAGTCACTTGTGCACTGATCCATCCTGGGTTTGACAAAGCAATTCCAAAATGATGTCCCGAGTTCACACCATACATGGTTTCTGCCAGAGAGAGTTTACAGATCTTCAGACTGAAGAAGGCCGTACTATTTAGTACCCACAAAGACATTAATCCTCTTTCTGTATTAGCTCTTACTATTCTGTGAAGAATGCCTTGTGCTTTTTTTCTCGTTTCACTTTTCTAACGTATTGAAGTAAAATGCATTAAAACCAATATACATCTAAATTATTTCATTAAGCGAATACATTTAGCATAAAATCAAGTTAAACTTGTGTCTTTATTTTAGGTGAATGAAATAATTTTATTTGTTTTCTAGGTTTGTGCAGAAGAAAAATGCCCAACACTTGTCAATCTGGCACACATGATGAGTTTGTACAGTACGCACACGTATTCCAGAGACTGTTCTAACTGGATCAATGTCGTGTGCAGATACCTGCATGACTCCTTCTCAGATACAACATTTAACCTTGTGACTTATCTTGCAGAGGTAAATTTACCAAAAATATTTTCTTATTTACTATATATATATATGTGTGTGTGTGTGTGTGTGTGTGTGTGTGTGTATAGATATACACATATATATATTTTAACTACTCTGTGGCACCTTATCAAGTTGATTTATATGCAGAAGCAGCACTGGTATTAACTGATACTCAAATTGTCTGACAGTCAACATAGTTAACAATTTTTTAAGATAAAAATATAAGTACTTCCTATCAAGTGTAAAAGAAGTTTTTATAAAGGTGGGGTTTTTTTCCATGTCCAGTGTTTATATCCTTATTTACTGTCCTTAAGTGACATGAAACTCAAAATAATATACACTTTACCTAATTAAAAATGGAAAATGGGTTTTTAGTGTTCCTGATCCTAGAAAATGGTTATAATTTTTATTTCTACAAAATTAGGTTTTAGCTTAGAAATCTTTTCTAGAATAATAATTACAGCATACAAAAGTATTTCTTCTGGAAAAGTTTTTAGTTTGATGATACATTTGCTTCCTATCTAAAATATGATTTTGAGACAGCAAAAAATGGATGATAAAGTAGCCCTAGAACAGCACAAAAAGTTAATATCTATTTGATGCCTAAGAAGTAACTTTATGCCCAGAAAAGTAAATTACTAAGTAGATAGGCACAAAGAGAAAGTCAAAAGCAAGATATTCCTAGTCACTAAAAATGTTTGTCAGTTTATAATAAAGTAATACCTACTAAATTAGTTAAGGAAATAAAACACCATGATTTAGATGAAAAGTTATCGTCTAATTCTCCTTTCTGAACCAAGGAAAAATAACAGTAATAGACTCTGCCTTTCACTTTATTAGTCTCTAGATTTCTAATCCACATAACTATAAACTCATAGGCTAAATCTGTGTTTTTCAACCTCTTAAATGTAAATATTGAGTTTTTATTCAACCTGATGAAAGTATACTTTAATATTACTTTTAACATTATTTTTAGCTGTTAGAGAAAGGATTGTCCAGTATGCAGCAGTCATTACTACAGATTATTTATAGTCTATTGAGTCATATTGACCTGTCTGCAGCCCCAGCCAAGCAGTTTAATCTGGAGATCATAAAGATTATTGGCAAATATGTACAGGTGAGTGACCACAAAACTTACATATAACATTTTTCATCTAAAAATGATTTATAATCACACAATATTGGAAATGCCTTAAATGTCGAAGAATGGGGAAGTGGTTCAACCATAAATCATGTTTTCAGGATAGCTGCAGTATGGAAAATGTTCTCAATATAAGTGACAAAAACCAGAATCAGAATTAGTATGATTTCTACTTTTCGTATTAACAATTTCTGTAATGTTCTGTAATGACAGGAAGGAATGCATATACACATTGCAGCAGTCAAAACTCTGGAAATTAGGACTGTGACTCATTGGTTGTTTTTGTTTTTGTTTTGAGAAGGAGTCTTGCTCTGTTGCCCAGGCTGGAGTGCAGTGGCGCAGTCTCAGCTCACTGCAGCCTCTGCCTCCTGGATTCAAGCGAGTCTCCTGCCTCAGCCTCCTAAGTAGCTGGGATTACAGGCACGTACCACCACACCCAGCTAATTTTTGTATTTTTAGTAGAGATAGGTTTCACCATGTTGGCCATGCTGGTCTCGAACTCCTGACCTCAGGTAATCTGCCCACCTCAGCCTCCCAAAGTGCTGGGATTACAGGCATGAGCCACCATGCCTGGCCTCATTGTTCTTTCTTTCTTCGTACCTTTCTGTTTTTTAACGAGATTCTACTTAGTGGGCATACACTACTTTTAGAAACAGAAAACCTCTTTGAAGAGTTTGCATTTTAGAGATTTTTTTGTGTGTCTGATAAAAAGTGCCAGATATTTAGAAAGTGGAAAATTAAACTTGATTTAAATGTAAATGATGACAAGTCGGCCTGGTCTTTGCTGAATTTCACCTTTGAAATTCAGTTAAGCTATCGGTTTGAGCTACCAGTTAAGAAAGGCATTGCTGAGCAGATCAGTAGGATGGATACAACTCACCAAAGAGAACAAGCTCATTAACAACCTTAATAGATTAATATGTTGTGTTTATACTCCAGTTACGTTTGCATTCACTAGAGCAGAACTTAGAATGGGAAATACTTAGCTGGCAAGGAATTTATTCTAGTTCATATCTGAAAGTAATAAAACTTTATTAAAATGTTTTCAGTGATTCAGTTATGTAATCCACATTACCTCTTACATTCCCTTGAAAATCAGTGATTGCAGATATCAAAAAAACGGGAGATTTTCTGGTGGCCCTGTTTATCTTGTGTCTTATCCTTCAGTGAGTGAGGCTTTACCAGATAGCAGTTATATCTCTTTCTAAAGCACATTTCTCTTTTCTTCTTAAACCTTAAAAAAAAAAAATTATAAAATATTTGCTATATTTCACATAGAAACATATACCACATTGAATTCACTACCTTCTGAACCATAGGTACATTTCTTATGTTCAGAACCACAAGCTCAACTTGCCAGTGGACAAGCAGATAACCAGAAGGAGCATAGATTTGTGGCTAAGTGAACTGCACACTCCCCATCTCAAAGGAGAAACACAACTTAAAAGCTTCCTCTGGTGGTTTTCATGTCAGAATATGGGTCCAGTGTGGCAGACTTCTCATTTTAAGAGAAGCTGGAAATCTACATTTTTCTATAAAATCTCCTGATTTTAAAATGTTGACTCAATTTTTTTTCCAGATTTCTTTATAAATATGTGAATCAGGATCATATTTAGCTGATGGCTCATCACAGCTGCTGGCTTGTGCTTTACTAAACAACTAAATATTTCACAGAATTGAATTATCGATAGTCTTTTACATTTAAACGCAACCAGCAATATAATTTATGAAAACATCCCTAAAGTTTAGCATTTCATGATGCCCAGAGATTGTAATTATTTCTGTCAGAAAAAATATGATGATTATTTCTACTTAGTCATGAATTTGTTAAATATAAACTTTTTTTTGTTTTGTTTTGTTTTTTTTGAGATGGAGTCTTTGTTGCCCAGGCTGAAGTGCAGAGGTGCGATCTTGGCTCACTGCAACCTCCGCCTCCTGGGTTCAAGGATTGTCCTGCCTCAGCCTCCCAAGTAGCTAGAATTAGAGGCACATACCACCATGCCTAGCTGATTTTTGTATTTTTAGTAGAGATGGGGTTTCACCACATTGACCAGGCCGGTGTCAAACTCCTGACCTCAAGTGATCTGCCTGCATTGGCCTCCCAAAGTACTGGGATTACAGGCGTGAGCCATTGCTCCCGGCCTTTAAACTACTTTTTACAGTGCTGTTCTTAAAATGTCACAGTATCATGTAGACCTTTTTATTATCAAGTATTTTGTGTTTTAGGTGTCTTCATAGCAAGATGTTATGAACTCAATTGGATAGCCCAATTCTGCCAAAGATTTTTTACTTCCTTTTTTTGATGTCTTAATGGTTATTTTTCCTTCCTCAGATATCAGCTGTGAAAGAATATGTATAATATAATACAAGGTTGAGATGTGATTTTTGGTACCATAAATAAGTAGTTTTTTCTATGTATCCTTTTCAGTGGGTGGTAAAAGAAAGATATTATAAAGTCTTTATCAAACATTCACTCTTCTCTACATATACATCTATCTCATAAATAATTCCTAGATTTCATTGGTAGGAATATACAAAACTAAGACAAGCAGAAAAATTTTTTTAAAATAGCTAAAATATGTAGGGAAAAAAAAAACCTCACCCTACACAACTCAGTAATCCCTGAGAACATCACATTAGCATGGTATCTACTCTCAGTATTTGGGGCCTGGGCCATCAAGAAAAAAAGACTTAACTGTATTTTAGTATTTAAATATTTTTATGTCTAAAAAAGGAAGGTATTCGTTAAAAAATTTTTATCTGCAAAGACTTAAAGTACTTAAATTTTAGAGTCTCAAAGCTATAAACTTCATTCAGCTAAAAGTTGACGTATAGACAAATGTTTTGTTTACCACTACTGCCAAGTTACTGTATTAGTCTGTCCAAATTAATGATAATTACAGAGCACTTATTGGGAGAAAAGCAAGATATTTCAGTTGGGTAGCATTATTACGCGTATGGTATCTGATAAATCTAACAGTACAAATAATAACTTGTGTTTTCTTTCCTTTTGTAACTCAAACCTTTCATTAAGGATCTTCAAAATGAGTAATTTTTACAAGTATTTTTGTAGAAATAATATTTTTATGGTGTACAGTAAATTGTTGTTCTTAGTTGAATGTGCATTTGTAACTTTTACGTGTCAATTATTTTTTAAACCAGAGTCCTTACTGGAAGGAAGCCCTTAACATATTAAAGCTGGTGGTGTCACGCTCTGCGAGTCTTGTCGTACCCAGTGATATCCCCAAGACCTATGGAGGAGATACAGGTTCTCCTGAAATATCCTTCACTAAAATTTTTAATAATGTTTCTAAGGAGTTGCCTGGGAAGACCTTAGATTTTCATTTTGATATATCTGAGGTAAGATGCTCAGAAATTGATGAAGTTACTCTACTAGGAATTTTCATTTGTTTATTTATTCATTCTTTGATTTAACAAACATTGATTGAGCTCATACCCAGTGTTAGACAATATGATAGCTGTTATGAACAACCAAGTGGGGATAGGGGGAAGGCCTGCTGTTAGAAAGCTTACTGTCTGTTAGAGAAACAGACTGTACATTCCCCATCTAAAAGAAACGCCACAACTTAGCTTCCCAACAGTGTTTAGCTTAACAACTAAACATAGTAATCAACACTCGGCTGGAATACATTAAAAGTGCTAGGGGAGTATGTAGCATCTATCTAAAGGAGTGGTTTCAGAAAGGAACCACCATCTGAGCTGAGTGTTGAAAGACAAGTAATTCTAGACAGGCATCTATGGCAGTTTGGGGAGGGGAGGTTAAATGCAAAGAAATGGAGAATGTGTGAATGAAGGCTTGTAAGCGTGAGAA
The DNA here is from genome assembly GCF_029281585.2 of Gorilla gorilla gorilla. Classification (NCBI taxonomy): domain Eukaryota; kingdom Metazoa; phylum Chordata; class Mammalia; order Primates; family Hominidae; genus Gorilla; species Gorilla gorilla. Next base: position 56,540,448 of record NC_073227.2, on the reverse strand, counting down.
AGCATGGTGTTCCAGACATCCAACTAGTACCGCCCACCTTGGGCACAGAGTTCAAAAAAATGCAAGTAGAGTGTGATGAGACATGAGGCTGAAGGCATAGGAAGGGGCAAGATCATGGGGATCTTGCATTTCATAGTAACAAACTGGTTTTATCTAAACCAGTAGGAGCTCTTAAAGGATTTTTAGTTGGCGTATTAGGGTTTGCATTTTAGGAGGATCACTAGCCACAGGATAGAAAATAGAGCAGGGAGGAGGAGAGGACAGTTGGTAAGGAATCTGTTAGAAGAATTTGGGCAAAAGATAATGTGGGACTGTCCCAAGACAATTGCAGAGGTAATGAAGAAGGAAGAGAGATGGTTTACAAAAAGACCAAGGAAGTAACTGATGGGATTTAATGGGAAAGTGGGGAAGAGGCATCAAGGATTTGATGAATGGCCTTGACAGGTAGATGAATGTGGCACCATTCAAGAGAGTGGGAATGCAGGAACAGATCTTACAGCAAGGAAGGAGAGGGGGCAATGAGTTCCATCTTGGACATGTTGACTCAGAAGTGACCCAGAAACATACTAAAGGAGGTGCCTGGTGGTCAATTAAATTTTGGGATCTGAAGTTTTAGAGGAAAACTTGAGTGGAAGTAACAAATTAAGGGTTTCAGTGTTGTCTAAGTGGATGGCTGAAACCATGGAAGGAAAACTGAAAAGAACAGAAGGCAACAACTAAAGGAAACCTAAGAAACTGGATATTTTAGGACTAGACAGAAGCAGGGGCCATCAGTCCAGAAGGAACCCTGGAGCCTGGCTATGCTGTATATTAATAAAAATCTCACTTAAAGATTTCTCATCCTTGCTGAGAGTCCCGATTTTTTTTCCCTCTGGCACCTGAGCCCACTCTTGGTGCCTTGGCGCCATTGAAGTGGTCTTTCAGAAGCCAAGGGAGGAACTTTTCAAGAAGGAAGTTATTGATCAAGTATTGTAAGGTTGAGAAAGATTAAAAATTGAAGCTCTACTTACTTTTTTGTTGATTAGAATTATATAGATAAAAAATGTTTTATTGCAGTTTAGTCTTGGCATTAGAATTTATCCTAAACTTTATTTTTTTATGTAGAAAGCATATTTGTTACTAATTTTTTAGTTAATAATATCTGAGAATTTCTAGCAAGATGTATGTATAATAGCATGGGAGTATGATAGAGAAGCTTGGCTTTCCTTTTCCTTCTGATTCAGAAATCGATTGTGTAACTTAATTATGTTATTTGAAGCAGTGATGCAAATTCTCAAAACATTTTGTATACTTAATTTCAATTTGTTGCATCAAAAATTCCTCAGTACCTGCCATGCATAGGCACTGGAGATACACCAAAGGTATAGAGGCAATCACACATGGTCCAGTGGATACATGTGTAATAGGGAAGTCAGGCACATAAACAGTTTACAGTCAGCATGGTAAGTGTCCAAGTTTGATTACACAGAGGTCGTGGTGGTAGAACAGAAGGCCTCCTTAAAAGTCTGGAGTCATCATTAAAAGATGATTAGAAGTTTACTTAGTGGATATTCCATGCAAAGGGGCAACATAGGCTAAAACACGGGTCTATAAAAGAGCATGGTATGTTTGGAAAACAAGAGCAAGCTCAGTTTTGCTGGTGTGTGAAGTTCAGAGAGGGGGAAGTGGTCGTAGTTGAGGCTAGGGAGAGAAGGATGATCAGTTGAGCATAAAGGGACTCGTATGACATGCAGATGAGCTTGAATTTTATTTTCAAATGCAAATTTAAAACACTTTACAAAGTCAAATATAAATGAGTTTTTGATTATCATAGAATTTTTACTGAAATAAATTTTGGAAGAATTGCACATCAGATTTGTAGTAAGAATCTACATAGAAATGTTCCTCTTTTGTTACTTCAGTATTTGCTAAACCACATTGCTGAAGCATACTTAACAATATGCTTTGAAAAAGCGCCAAAATTTAACAAATATTAAGTCTGAGTGGTAAGAAAACAGATGATTTTATATTTAAAATATAAATCTTTTTTACATTTTCTGAGTTTTGGGTATATTTTATAATCATGGTGGGGAAAGGTGGAGATGGTGGTTTTTAAAGAATGCAGATTATATTTAAAGTAGGAATAGGCTTTCTGATAATCTCAGATGTAAAATTATTATTTCCAATAAAGTCTCTTGATTAAAAATATATATATATCATTACCTTTGATCTTTGTTAACATCTGCCTCATGCAAAGTAATTTCTCTCCCCATCTTTTTTTTGTTTGTAAAAAATATTATAGGTGCACTGTTAACCCTTTTAAGTTTCTTTTATGTTGAAATATTTGAGCCAAACACTGACATTTTGTTTCTGTGTAGACACCAATTATTGGAAACAAATATGGTGATCAGCACAGTGCGGCTGGAAGAAATGGGAAACCAAAAGTTATTGCTGTCACTAGAAGTACTTCCTCAACTTCTTCTGGTTCTAATTCTAATGCCTTGGTTCCTGTTAGTTGGAAAAGGCCACAGTTATCACAGGTACATAAAGAATATCAAAATGGAACATTCATAGAATAGAATAATCAGTTTTGTTATAGGTATGAAAACTTGAGAATATGTCTTATTTTATCAGCAGTCCTAACATTTTAATTTTTTTTTTTCCTTTAGCGAAGAACAAGAGAAAAGCTAATGAATGTGCTTTCTCTCTGTGGTCCAGAATCTGGCCTCCCAAAGAACCCATCAGTGAGTAATCATGAAGGCTTGTGTCAAGGTCTTAAAGATCATGTTATTCCTTGAAGAAATGATCTGTCTCCTTGCTTGCCTTTTCTAATTTACCTTACTTACGGTATTAACTCAGAATGAAAAAAAGATTTCTTATCTCTTGTGACACCTGGCAGCCATGCTAACTATGTGTTCAACTAGTTAAACATGAAGACCAAATTTAAGCTGTGAATTCATTGAAGAATGAGGCCTGCGGTGGCTTTGGGGTACTGATATCTCACGCAGAGTGACAAATCTGATGGGTGGACTTTTTTTTTTTTTTAATCGGGCATCAGGTTGTATTTTCTTCTAATGAGGATTTGGAAGTCGGTGACCAACAGACTAGCCTAATTTCTACAACAGAAGACATAAATCAAGAGGAAGAAGTAGCTGTGGAGGATAATAGCAGTGAACAACAGTTTGGTGTTTTTAAGGATTTTGACTTTTTAGATGTTGAATTGGAAGATGCAGAGGTAAGGATGTGGGCTTTCTCTGTTAATATTTATAGAACACTTGTATGAGAATTAAGGATTTGATCACAGGATCTTTCCTTATTGAGGTCAGTGTAAGGTCAAAAAGGTAAAAATCTAAATTAGGAATTAAATTTGATTACCACAATTAGTCAATAGAATAAGTCTGAGATAAAAGAGAAACATTCCATTTTTCATCTTTATCTTTAAAAATATAAAATTAAAAAATGGATTTCTTCAAAATTATTTTCAGGGTATGCTTAGACTTAAATGTTTTGCGTGATTTGTCTTACAAACTAATATGCAGCCAAATGGTAAAAATTTATATGAAAATTGATTAAGGACAACTTTAAAGAGAGTTGCACTTACCACTAAATTGACTATCACAAAGGGTTTGTCTTTCTAGAACTCTTCCCTTTGGCAAATGACTGAGCTTCTTTCTTTGACGTTCGAAATCACTTTCTTCTTTATGATGTAGGTAACTCTCTCAAATGCCTGGTTTCATTTAATACTCAAAGCGTTTCTCTTCTAAATTGATTTAGTCTGGATTACATTATATTGGTAGTTATGCCAGTTGAGATGCTTTCTAAATGGAATTTAAAACTCAAAAAGTAGATTTATTAGCCCACAAAACTAGTCCAGAATTAGAGCTTATATTTAGATATGGCTCAATGAAGTTTCTGGCTGTTTATCTGCAGTTCTCTAGGCTCTCCCCTTCTCTGCAAGTCAGCTTGACCTCAGATAGCAGCAAAACGGTCTTCATTGCTGGGTAATCTTAGCCCCACACACAGCAGTGCTTGAAGGAGGTGAGGGTCACATCCAGAAATGCTCTCAGAAAAGTAAGGAAGTTGCTTTCCTAAATGCTCTTAGCAAACTTCTTGTAACATCTCATTGGCCCAAATTAGGACACATGCTACTTTCTGAAACAACCACTCTAGTAAATAGAATAGGATTACCCTGGTTGTCTTAGGCTATTAGAGATCCATTCCTGTAGCTGAGCTCAGTTCCCTAAACCACAGTCTCTTAACCCTGAAAGTTTATATCAAATAGATTTGTTTTAAACATGTACATTTTGAAATTGCTACAAATATCTGTATGCAAGAAGACCAAAATGCCTTAATACCAAGTATCTGTATACCATATCTTGATGTATCTTTTTCTAAAGAATCAAAACTCATAGCTCAAATACATTTAGCTCTCATATACATATACATATACTATTCATATACAGCTCATACACATTCATCAGCTCTCATATACATACACATATACAACTCATATACAGCTCATACACATTCGTCAACTCTCATGTACATATACATGTACTACTCATATACAGCTCATACACATTCATCAGCTCTCATATACATACACATATACAACTCATATACAGCTCATACACATTCATCAACTCTCATGTACATATACATATACTACTCATATACAGCTCATACACATTCATCAGCTCTCGTATACATATACAACTCATACAGATCATACACATCCATCAACTCTCATGTACATATACATATACTACTCATATACAGCTCATACACATTCATCAGCTCTCGTATACATATACATATACAACTCATACAGATCATACACATCCATCAACTCTCATGTACATATACATATACAACTCATATACAGCTCATACACATTCATCAGCTCTTCTTGTAGGGGTGTTTCCTTTGGCTCTAATAGGTGAGGTGGAGGAATGAAATGTAATGCACTCTCCCGTATCACACTGTTCATTGTCCATGGAAGACCAGTTTGAGGAAGTAAAGTTCCCTCTCCTCAACATGCCTCAGTGCCCCCTGCAGATGTGAGGATGTGACCATGGTGCCTCCAAGTAATGCAAATGCCTTCATGTCAGTTTAGGAGCTGTGTAGGCTCCTATGGAATACTCCACCATTTACATTTTCCCAAAGACACAATTGTACAGGTTCATAGGAACTCAAGAACAGGTATTATTTAGCACTTTTCAGAGCAGTAGCTTTTAAACTTTTTTTTGACACTAATCCACAGTTAATATATTTTACATCACATCCAAGTGTGTATATATATATATATATATATATATATATATATACCTTTAAAAATAAAAGTTGCAAGAATATGCATCCAAACTCTATGCTATGCATACTGATATTTTCTATTCTCTTCCTTTTCATTCTTTTTTTTTTTAAAAAAAGTGTAGGTTACCACCCTAAAATTAGTTTCACACTCATCATTTGAAAAAATATATTGTAGGAAATAGAACAGACTTGCACAACCAAGTAACAGAGTGGAATAGGTTAAAGAGACCTGCTGCCCTACCCAAGGCCAGGAGCAGCTTCTAAACTCTTCTGTAGCTAGTTGCTTTTTTCAGTCCAGAATTTAAATTTCTAAAGGCAGCTCTTGACATTTTTGTAATGGTAAGGTTATTTTTCTTTTTGTTTGCCTCTTTTTTGTTTAAAGAGAACTGTAAATGCTTTCAAGTTCATTCAGTGCTCTAAAGTGTCAGTGGTAATAAACATGGCTTTTAATAGAACCTTAGAATGGACTAAGGATGTTCATTGTAGTTCTGTCTTTAATTCAAGTCACAGTAATCAGGGGTGGGGTGGAGCATGCTAATTTATCCCTCATAATTACGCCAAATCAGCGATACACATTTTCTAAAACCTGGATATAGTCTTGTTTAAAACATAGTAATAGGAAATACTTTGATTGCTACAAAACAAACTTAACCACTAATGAAAATTATAATAAAATATCTCCTCACTTTGAAAGCCCACAGTGCATATTCATTCACTCACCAAATATATATTGAGTGCTGTTGCCATTATGTGTTTTGATACATAATAATATTTGAAATGATATGTTCCAGGAAGGTGGTTTTCAAACTCTGACATGCAGGGCCCTAGGGCTTCCAAGATATCTTCACAAACAGCCAGGACAGATTCAAAGATCCAATGGGCCAAGCTCCTGGACACCTTCAAACAGAGCAGCTCTGGTTTTCTGTTTTGCACAATTGACTGCCATCTAAAATTTCATTTGAAATAAGTATTCTTCTGCTTTCAAAAAAAAAAAAAAAAGATTTGAAAACTTCTAATCTGGACAATTCCTGTGTAAAGGGATACAGAAAAAAAAATCATATTTTGCTAGCCAGCTCAATATGGTTTGTCATATCAGGGCCTAAGAAAAATTGTAGGGATTATATCCTTACAAAAGGAGGAGCAGCTTAGAATAACAAACATAACTTTTATAAATCCTTAAGTGGGAGAAATTGAAATTTGTCATATTTCCTCTTGACCTTTTAAAATTGGCAACAGTTATGTTTTGATGGCTGTGATCTTGATTTTAAATTACATTTTATAGCAAAAAATGACCATTGAATTTAGCCAGAGCCATCCTACCAACTGAAATAATTGTGACCTTGTATGTTGTCAAGTGCATGTGGGTATTTGAAGTCAGTTTTTGCATTGTACTAAGTATTAAACCTTTGTAAATCTTGAAGATTTTCTTAAAGTTTGTGTTGCCAAAGTGTATCATAGAAATGTTGTTTTAAGTGTCTGTCTCTGACTTTTTCACAACATATTTTGCATAAAAAAAGATTTGAATCACTTGTTGACTTTCTGCACAAAGCTTAATCCAGAGCTTGAATCAGTCTTTGGGTTTGAGAAATCACAAAGAATTTGCCCCAAAAGTGTAGTGTATATTTAAATGTTTGTCTTCGTTTTTTTCTAATTCTGTGTGTTTTCCTTTTTGCTAACCAGGAGCTGCAGGTAAGTTGCAGCCTGGTGTTGTGGATTGTTTATTTGTTGTCATCTGTGATGTATTTGTCTTCTTTGTGGTCTCATTCATGTTTGTGTATTAGAATAGAAATGGCTTAGATAGTAGATTTAATTGGTCCCCAGTAATACAAGATAGAAAGTCAAGAAAATTATTTCGTTAAAACAGGTTGTCAACCAAATAATTTTGATCTTTTTAAATATAAATATTTGATGGTGTGTTAACAGTTTAAAGAAATTGAAGGGCTGATTGAAACTCTGCTTTTAATGATGCATTAAGTATTTTTCATCTTGGTATATGTTTTTCTGGTATATTACATTTAGTACATTTAGAAGCATGTATTTGAGGTTTTAGAAATCGTTTCTTGCTTTTCCAGGGTGAAAGTATGGACAATTTCAACTGGGGAGTTCGCAGGCGCTCACTGGACAGTATTGACAAAGGGGACACTCCATCCCTCCAGGAGTACCAGTGCTCTAGTAGCACCCCCAGCCTGAACCTCACCAATCAGGAGGATACAGATGAGTCCTCGGAAGAAGAAGCGGCACTTACAGCAAGCCAGATACTCTCACGCACACAGATGGTATACAATTCACTTTTCTTACAGTGACATTTGGTCTCATTTTCCTCTTAACTTCCAACTTCGTAATGATTATTTCTTGTGCATGGGTGAAATGCACACACTGAAATGAATCTACAAGATTGCAACACTAATGGAGTACCGTGTTGTTATTCATGACAGCACTAAACTTACTAGGTTGATACTGCACACCTATTAGCTGCTAAAATATAATTTCTCTTGCTTCTTTCCTAGTCACAGTGAGTTGTTTTGGGCCCTATTAGAGGCCTTCAGTGATAACATATTTTGGTATCAGTGTGAGCACCAACACCATTTAATTCACCACTCACTTTTCTTTCCTAGTTAGCGTAGTGTGGAAAAACAGAGCACAAGTTTGGTCCCTTTCGAGATCAAGTAAAGAGTCAGTGGAAAATGAAAGCTGCAAGAGTAGCCTGTTATTTCAGAAGAGTACGGGTGCAAGAAAAGCCAGTGGTAGGGCTGGAACTTGAAGATGGCACTGTAAAGAAGGAGAAGGCACATGGAATAGCTACCCTGGTACATGTGATAAGGAAGCAACCAGTGGAGACCAGGCACCAGCTATGGTTACACTGCTCTTACAGGAATGCCTCCTTTTTTTATTCTTTAGGCACAGGGTCTCACACCATCACCCAGGCTGGAGTGCAGTGGCACAACCATAGCTCACTGTATTCTTAAACTCCAGGTCTCAAGTGATCCTCTTGCCTCAGCTTCTCAAGTAGCTAGGACTACAGGTGCACGCCACATATGCACAGCTAATTTTTTTAAATTTTTTGTAGAGATGGGGTCTTGCTATGTGGCCCAGGTTAGTCTTGAACTCCCGGCCTCAAGTGATCCTCCCACCTCGGCCTCCCAAAGTGGCAGGATCACAGGCATGAGCCACCGCACCCAGCCACCTACCTTTAATTTAGATCCATTTGCTCCACTCGGCCTGCTGGTAAAGTGCTGGCAGTGATGTTGAATGGCAGGGCCTGAGCTGCTTTAGGCACAATGTCAAGTTGTCGGTTTGTGGTTGGTGTCCAGTCATCTCTCCTGTATTTACATCTCATTGGTGCCCCAGTTTGTCTTTCCACTAACTGCCCCTCTCCCATTTAAGTGTTCAATGACCAACCGCTGCTGCTAATGGCAGCCATAATACGTTACCACTTACTGACTGTCTACGATGCACCCGGCCCTGTTCAAGGTGTTTTACGTGTATTAGTCACCATAACTCTCCTCCTAACACAAGGCAAGTATGGTTATTGCAGATCTGCATATTACATGTCTTATCCCAGGACACATAGCTAGTAAGTAGATGTGAATCTAGCGGTCTGTCTCTAGTGCCCATTCAGTTAACCGTGCCACATAAATCTTCGTCCTCCATGAATGAATTTGAATTCAGCTCCAATATGAATTTCAGCTCAAGGTTAACATAGTTACATAGAGCTCTTCCACTTTGATAGTTTTTGTTTAGCAAAATTTAGCCTGTATTAATGTGTACTTAGTTCTACCGAGGGATTAGCTGCTTACCCTAACAACACCCATTCTGGTGTAGACTGGAAGGAAAGAAAGATGATTTTAGGAAATCTCAGAAGCTCTTTATAACGAAGCCCCTAAAATATTTTATGATAGAGAATGTTTCCTGTGGCTTTTGACTCATAAATGAATTCCTTATTTTACTGTTTCTCTTTTTAGTTAAACAGTGATTCTGCCACTGATGAAACAATACCAGACCATCCTGACTTACTTCTCCAGTCTCAAGATTCCACTGGCAGCATCACAACAGAGGAAGTGCTTCAAATCAGGGATGAGACCCCAACTTTGGAGGCTTCTCTAGATAATGCTAACAGCCGGCTGCCTGAGGTGGGGAGAAATGGAGGCTGGTGCATGGCCAATCTGGGCTCTTTTTAGCACTCTTTTATAGCTCCCACTTTTCTTTCAAAAAAGTTTTGAAGTTGATTTGTTTCCAGTATTTCTAACCTGTTGAGTTATTTTAAATGAAATAGTCAAATCTGATTTTTTCTTAAGTTGGTAGATTAAGGAAATGACCTACAGGTTAAAAATAATCTTGAGTGTTTTTAATGAGCAGTTTGCATTGCAGAACATGATGAGGTTAATGTACAGACGCTTCTCTGGGGTTGGCGAGCATCATCTATTGCACTGTATTTTCTTAGAAGGACCGCTTTGGTTTTTTCTTCTCTTTTTGCTTTGTGTTGGGTTTATGTGATTGGTGCTGTGATTGGGATTAAAACCTCAGGCCAGCTGTGGTTTTTAGCAGTTGTTAAATGAAATCTTTTAAAAAGACTTTGGAACCACTAGTATTATGTTTTTTGGAAAGGCCTGTGAGAAGTAAGCCAGATTTGAAGCTAATGACTGACCAAAAATAAGTAAGTATTAGTGTTTTTTTTAAAGATTATTATACTTTTAAAAAATGTAATTGCTATAGCTCTGCCATATGTGCTTTTTTAATTCCTTGGTAAATATTAGGAAATGCTATATTTTGTCACTGTTCATCAAATTAATGTAGTTATTAGATCTAATCTAGGTATCAGATCTTACTATTTTTGTAAGGTGATAAAACACTATTGTGTTCTTGTTAGGCTGACTCTTGTACATATTTGAACTTTAACAGTAACCAGACATATTTTGAAATGAAGGCACTTTGGCTTCCTTATTAGCAAACCGTCTTTAAAATGCTCATACTCATATGGCTAAGGTTTAGATCATTCAATTCAACAAATATTTATTGTGCTTTCGGTAGATGCCAGGCATTCAGCTAGGTGCCAGAAAGAAGAATAGGACATGGATGGCCCTGTTTTCAGAGAACGTTCTCTTGCTGTCTATTAAGACAGAGAAGGCTTTTAAAAAAATTTCATTTCAGGCCGGGCACTGTGGCTTACGCCTGTAATCCCAGCACTTTGGGAGGCCGAGGTGGGCGGATCATGAGGTCAGGAGATCGAGACCATCTGGCCAACATGGTGAAACTCTGTCTCTACTAAAAATACAAAAATTAGCTGGGTGTGGTGGTGCACACGTGTAGTCCCAGCTACTCGGAAGGCTGAGGCAGGAGAATCACTTGAACCCGGGAGGCGGAGGTTGCAGTGAGCTGAGATGCCACCATTGCACTCTAGCCTGGCAACAGTGCGAGACTCTGTCCCAAAGAAAAAAAAAGAGCGAGAGAGAGATTGAGACCATCCTGGCGAACATGGTGAAACCCCGTCTCTACTAAAAATACAAAAATTAGCTGGGCCTGGTGGCGTGCACCTGTAGTCCCATCTACTCGGGAGGCTGAGGCAGGAGAATCACCTGAATGTGGGAGGCGGAGGTTACAGGGAGCCAAGATCGCGCCACTGCAGTCCAGCCTGGCAACAGAGTGAGACTCCATCTCAAAAATAAAAAATTAAAAAAAAAAAAAAAGAAATTACATTTCAGTATGGAAAATTCAATAATAGGTTCAAGGCTTTATGAAAACTGAGAGGAAAGTGATCAGCTGTGCACTGGGAGTGATGGTAAGAAAGGACAGGTTTCATGGTAACTGGGACATTCCAGGCAGAGGGACACAATGTAGAAAGGGATGGCAGTGTGAAATAGCATGATGTGTCTAGCTAAAAGCAGGAAATTGAGTATTTCCAGAGAGTAAAATGGGAGGAGGAAGAGGAAGAGCAATAGGAGCAATGAATGGGATCCAAGACAGGAGAAGTCCTATATGCCACACTACAGACTTAGACTTTATCTTGAGATAATAGACAGGAGAAGTCCTATGTGCCACACTAAAGACTTTGTCTTGAGATAACAGAAAGACATTCGAATTTTTATCCTTTCAAGAGATACCTATTAAGTAACAAGCACTGTACCACATACAAAGATGGAACCACATGGCATGTGAGCATTCATTTATGTGACCAGTATCTACTGAGGCGCTACCTCGTGCTAGGCACTAGGCTAGGCACGGGGCCCGTGGCAACTGTGACACAGACAAAGGCTTTTGGTTTTATGGAGCTTCATTCTAGTAGGAGAGACAGATAATAAGCAGGTAAAACAAAATGTAGATAATATGTCAGAAAGTTCTCATCTTATTCATCATACTAAGAAAATCTAACAGTAATGTGGACTCGAGTGAAGGAGAAAGTTAGGGGTAGCATTTAAGGTGAAACCTAAATGACAAGAACCAGCCCACCCCTTGAAGATTTGGAGGGAGAAGGTTCCAGGCAGAAGAAGCAGCAGTTTAAAAGGCCCTGATATATCTGAAGTACAGAAAACTGGCCAGTGAGGCTGGAACACAGTGAACAAGAAGGAGAGGGGTGGGCCAAGGCACTGTCATGACGTGTCACAGGCCACACAGCAGGTAACCATTGAAGAAGAACATGATCTGATTATTTTTTAAAACTTTGGCCTTTTTTGTCGAAAATGGAAAGTAGGTTCTAGTCCCTGACACATAGAGCTTGCAGCTAGGGATAATCACAGAAGGTTTGCAGCCTCATTGTTGGTAGTGAAGTCTCTAAGGCAGAGGCTTTGAGGGTAGATTGGAGGAGATGAACGAGCTAAGCTGGAAGAATGTTAGCAAGAATTTAGCAGGGCCTGACTAAGGGCACAAACATGAGAAATGTTTACAGGAGAGAACTGATGGAATTTAGAGATGGGTTTTAAGTAGACTATATTCCTTTCAGTTGTTGGGAGGTTATTAAGCCAAACTACAGTGCCTAGTTTGGATCACACCATAGATCACACCATACACCATAACACCAGTGGATGAGAATGAAAGGGATATTTGGAAAGCATGGTATTTCATTTAGAAACAGTTCTACTGATATTAAAACTATCACCAAAAGAATGGCTATCCACAGGGAACATGACAGCCTTATATCTGTTGGATATATTGGCCTAATTTGTTTTTTCTCTGTTTTGCCAAATAGTGTCAAATGACCCAAAATTGCCTCTTGTACCAAAAGACAAAGTAGAAAAGCAGCAAGATATTGAAATAAAACCATAATTATTTTTAAAGCAACTTCTTAAGACAAAGAATATAATTAATTTTGATGGGTGAAATGTTTTGTGAATTAAAGGAATAAATCCACTCCTAAAAATGTTTATTTGAATTTCTTCCCTTAAATCATGTTAATATTGGAAAGATAAAATGGAGTAGGCTAAAGCATCTTCTGTCATGACAAACTTTAGAGCTGAGTGTCCCTTTCTTCTCTGTAATATACACACGTTACACTCTGATCTCAAGAGGGGATTAAGTTCTTCACTTGTATTTACTCACAGAGGGTTTCTTTTATTATTTATGATATCTTGGAATCCACCTCATGGATGACAAATTATTCCTTATAGGAAAGAAATCTTTGTAACAAAGCCTATGTGCATGTGTCATTGTCTAATAAGGTGAAGTACAAGAAAATTTGATTCTCATAATCTACATATAAACAATGGAATCCATTCTATCAGCCCCAAAAGCAGTTTCTTCATGATATGTAGGCATTACTAGAAAATTTCATTGTATGTTATATAATACTAACTACAGATAAAATATCATCTTGAAATTATTATTCAAGAAAAAATGACAATCCACTGCAGGTGTGAACTAATGAAAAGTGAGGGCATTGAACTAAGTTTGGGTTGAGATAACATAGTATGTTCATGTTGATGTAGAAGGAAAAATTCATGCCAATAAATATTCTAGGTGTAGAAATGTCTCTAGTACTGTCACATAGATTATCTTTCCAAATAATGACCAAATTTTTTTTAGAAAATTCATCTGGAAACCTTAGAGTATATTGAATATAAACTGGTGGAAGAATTAAGAAATAATCCTACTATATTATATTTAATGCTAAAGTAAAGACTCAGAGTTTGCTGCTTTCCCTGCTTAACTAAATCCAGAGCAGTGTTCTCTTATACACTTTGTGTTTTCATGGCGTTATTTCTGTGCCTTTGATATCTTCTAATCACTTTCCCTGCAATATCATCCCTACCTCATGTTTGTCAAAACATGCTGTTTCCTCCAAGGAGACTCACCTCAGTTGCCTCAACTAGATGAGAGCTTTCCCATCATTGAGTACCAGCACCCATTTGTATGTTGCTGATAGTATTTACCGTACATTTACCATACTCTGGTATATGTTATTGTCCTTCACTTACTAGCCTAACCCTGTTAGACTAGATTATAAACTATTTGCAGTTAGGAATTATTTATACCAGAGCACTCAGCCCAGAATCTAGTCAAAATCCTTCATTTTATAGATGAGTTTTACATATGAATAAGGCCTGGGCTAGTCTAGGGTTATAGGCTCTGACTTTCTCTTACTTTTCTTATTTTGGAAGGAAAATTCTATTTTTATCCATGAAAAACAGATAAGGAGCTACTCTACAGCTGAGAAGTAACTTAGGTCCAAATACTCAAAAGAAGCTGATCTTTATTCCTAGAACTATGACCATTAGTACTTATTTTCAAATTGATTAAACCAATAAACTAAAAACTAGTGTTGATACCATCATCATATATGCTTTGAAAGTGTTTTCCTTTTTTGATAGTAGCAGCTCATTCAGCCAATATCTCTTGAGCCTCTACCACTTGTCTATCACATAGCAACATTGTTTCAGTAACATTACAGTGGATAGAAAGGGCACACCACTAGTATGCTTTATAACATATTTTCATTATTGTTTACTTCAAATGAGGAGAATATAGTCTTTTTTGATAATGAGCTTGTGATAGTTTAATTTTCAAAAGTATAATTATCTAAAGTGTCCTAATGTCTTCTGAACTGTAGCTAAGTGATGAAGCTTTATCAATACTCAAAGCTAAAATGAGGTTTTGTAGTAAGGCCACCCTAGTTGTCTAGGTTCAGCATCCTTCTGATTGGTCAGTACCTACTCCTGCTGTGTGGCAGCCCCACAGGACGAATGGGTTAACTATTTTGAGTCATCTCTCCTACTTATATCCAGAATATACTGTGTTCCACTGTAATGAAAGCAATGACATTTCAAACAGGAGACGATTTATACTAATAATACAAAGTTTTACTTGTGTAGAGTTAGAACATATATGAGAGAAGATATTTTACCAAAGCACATATTTCCAAGTAAACACCTAAATCCTGTAACTGAAGAGAAAAAAAGTTCTCAATGTTTCTATATGATAATAGGTGATATATTTTAATTTCAAAATATTTTAAACCTATGACCGTTAAGAATAATTTATAACTGATTCAAAAACTATAAAAGTGGCCGGGTGCAGTGGCTCACACCTGTAATCCCAGCACTTTGGGAGGCCAAGGCGGGCAGATCACGAGGTCAAGAGATCGAGACCATCCTGGCTAACATGGTGAAACCCCATCTCTACTAAAAAATACAAAAAAAAAATTAGCTGGGCATGGTGGCATGTGCCTGTAGTCCTAAGTATTTGGGAGGCTGAGGCAGGAGAATCGCTTGAACCTGAGAGGCGGAGATTGCAGTGAGCCAAGATCACGCCATTGCACTCCACTCCAGCCTGGGTGACAGACTGTATAAATGAACACCACTTAATAAAACAGACTTAGATGGATGGCAATACTTATTTATTGTGTTGTAAAATTCTTTTTTTATGTGTTTATAGTTCACTAAAAATATGATTGTTTTGTAGGATACAACTTCAGTATTAAAGGAGGAACATGTTACAACCTTTGAAGATGAAGGATCCTATATAATTCAAGAACAGCAGGATTCTCTTGTGTGTCAAGGAATTCTTGATTTAGAAGAAACTGAAATGCCAGAGCCTCTAGCTCCTGAAAGCTACCCCGAGTCAATCTGTGAAGAGGATGTTACCTTAGCTCTGAAAGAGCTAGATGAAAGATGTGAAGAAGAAGAAGCAGATTTCTCCGGACTGTCTAGGTGAGAATACAGTATCATAAACACTGTAGTGAGGGGATAATCTCTCCCCTATTCCTTCCAAAGAGTGCCCCTCTATTCCAGTTTACTTACTTTCATTTCTTTGTGTGTTTCAGTCTGTAATCATACTTTGTGTGTTTTAGTCTAGAATCATACTATCTTCGTTTTTAAAAATAAAATGCCTGACTCGAATGGGATATTTCTTCGATTATGGACATTCCCATAAAGAAAAACAATTAGGCTATTTTCAAAGCATAGTAAGTGGTATTCCACATTTAGAAGCACACCAAATATCTATTTTGGCAGATGCCAAATGGCCAAATGTTAAAATCAATATTGGAATGAACTTCCGTGATACCACAATTTAAATCTAAAATATATTCCAAAAAATTGTTTTTACAGTTTCATGATCAGTGGTCATATTTTGAAAGTTTTATTTCTGTAGTAGGCAGAAGCAATTATTTCTTAGATGCTAGATTGCTCCTTTTAAATGTTTATGCTCCATACATTAAAAATTTATTACCAGAAAGTATGAAGAATTCTCAAGTGGAACTTTTTCTTTACTCAAGGACTAACTTGAATAATAATCATAATAATCATATATTATATATAGCTTTTAGGGGAAATTTTGGTGGCTGTTACGAAACTCTTAAACCAAATAATTCTTTAACACTTAGAATTATAATAGAATATCCACTGTTTAAATTTCACAAATATTTGTGGTTCAATATTATGTTTTTTATAAAGGTATCTAACTTCATGCACTCTGTGAGTGTATCTATTTCCCCATTCAACAATTTGGAGCTCCTGGATAACTGTTTTTATATAAAATTAATTTTTAATAATTATCGAGTATTTCAGAATTTTACTTTTACAATAAAAATTACACCTTTATACTTCATGTGATAATAGAGTTTTAACGTATACAACACATTGGAGATTTTTTTTTACCATCAACATATCAAGAATACTTATCTATATTTGAAAAGATATAATCAGATATTAACAATAAATCTTAGTGATACACCTTTTTCATATTACTGATTTGAATATGGCAGTAGCCCATGCAACCACTCAATCATTAATCATGCACAAGTTCAGGGATGCCAGAAACGATGTTATTCAGCTATTTGGCTTTCTAAAAGGCTGAAGCCAAACAGTTGACTTTGGCCAAGTACTGCAGCTGAAATAGAATGGAGCATTCCTACTAAGTGTACAGGTTATTTACCCTAGCTTATAGTATATGTGTTAAAATCATCACCACAGTGACAGTTTTAAAATTAACCTTTTTGAGGTCTCATTTGTTTTCACTTCAGATGTCTGCTTTATTTTGATTGTTTTGATTGTTTTCTCCAGTCTTTACTCGGGTCCCTCCATGCATTCCAGTGCATATGGAAGACCATATGCATTGCTCCAAAATTTCTGTAAAGCCTTATAGCACTAGCTTGTAATGCGAAACATGCAATTTTAAGACCTTGAATAACACATTTCTTTTTTATGAAGTGTCAGACTCAATATTTCTTCATTTTTATGGCCGAGAGTTGTAGAATGTCCAACCCAAATACATCTTCATCTTTTTCCATTGTTCATTTTTGTTTGTATAATCTGACTTTAGGGATTATAAATTATTTGAAGGAAATGGCGAGGTCTTATGTTTCTTTGGAGTCAAATCTATTATCGGCCATATTGCTAGGAACATAGTATATGCTTATGAAATAGCCGAGCTAGCCATGTGTTTCCTGGCTAATAGCATTTGGACCCGTAGTCCTGGGTTCAAATTCTGGCTCTGTCATTTCTTACCCAGTAACTAGACATATTATTTAACCTTACTGAACTTTTTATTTCAGCTTTAAAATCAAGATAATAATAGAACCTAATCCTCATATAGTTGTGAAGACTGAATGAAATTATCCATATGAGGCCCCTAACATAGCCCTTAACACAAATGACCATGATCAAAAGTTTAAGAATATTATTATCACCAATGTGAGGCTGTTCAAATAAAAGCCTCCAAAATTGACCATTGAAAATGAAAGCATTCTAATCAGTATTATTCATAGAAGTTACTAAAATGAATCCATAGTGGTGGCATATTGTAGGACTTGGGTTATTTTAAGGTAGTTGCTTGAAATTAGAGTTCTAATTCTAAAAATGCTAACTAGAAAGAACAGGAATTCACTTATTCACACTTTCTTACAAGATTTAGGTTGTTGTACATTTTCTAAATCAGTGTGTATGATGAATAAAAATAACCTGTCAAATGACTTAAGCTGTCTTACGTGATTGAGCCTATTCTTTTTTTCTGAGATAGTGTTATTTATGATATCTGTATTAATAGTCAAGATGAAGAAGAGCAAGATGGTTTTCCAGAAGTACAGACGTCGCCTCTGCCGTCACCATTTCTTTCTGCCATCATAGCCGCCTTTCAGCCCGTGGCATATGATGATGAAGAGGAAGCCTGGCGCTGCCACGTCAATCAGATGCTGTCTGACACCGACGGGTCCTCTGCAGTGTTTACTTTTCATGTGTTTTCTAGGCTGTTTCAGGTCAGTGAGGTTCAGGGTTTCTGAATTCATATTATAGTTACCTAATCGAGTTACAGTTTTTCTTCTAAAATCAGTATCTCCGATTTTAATATTCCTACCAGTTTTAACAAAATTTTTTTTTCTAAGCTAATGGTATTACTTACATTGACACTGTGACATTGTGGTACTGCTGGTACATTACACAATGACTGGTACAGATTTCTCCCCTAAGGCAATTAGAATAAAACTTCAAAACAACGTCTGATATGTTTTCTGCAGTATGCTTAGGCACCATCAGGATACCAAAGAAATAAAGGCCTAAGCTCTGCCTTCAGGGAGCTTACAGTTAATATATCATAAATCAGTTTATAATCAAGGCTTAAAGTAATGGACTAAAAGTGTCCATTGACTTTGTGAGGACCTTAAAATTTTTAGCTGTTAAGGTTGCTTCCTCCCCAATAATAAAGATAATACAAGCTAAAATGTATTGAGTACCCACTACTTGCTAGGCACTGTGCTAAAGGGCTTTACAGTAAGTGTTCTGACACCACAACTATGGAATGTAGATTTGATTTTCAGCATTCAGTGGAGAGGGAAACTAAGGCACAGAAAAATGCCACCATTTAAGTTATTATCCTCTGAACTATCTACCACCTTTCCTCCCTTTTCTCCTCCCAAATTTTGCCCATCTTGGAAGACTCAGCTAAATGCATTTTCTTACCGAAGCCTTCCCAACCACTCCAACCTCCAGTCTCTCTCATCCTGGAAGTTCTTTAGTGCTCATTAATGGGAGCACTTATTTAATTCTGTACTTATTGCATCACTACTTGGTTTTTCTACTCATATTCTTATTGATGTTGTAAGTTTCATGATGGCTGAAAGTGTGGATTTATGCTTTTTATTTTAATCATAATGCCACCTAACAGTGCAACACATATATAAGTAGGTATACTTTAACCATTGATATAATAATTATACTACTGATAATATAGTCTAATTGATTGACTTACTATGAGTCAGGCACTGTTTTATGGAAATGAATATTCTTGGACTCTGAGAAGATATTACTCTTAATACATTCTTATGACTTTACCTAAAGTTAAGCCAGATGGCAGCCCATAGCCAAGAATAGTAAACTACATTTACTGAAAGTTTCTTTCAGGTAATAACTTTTGATGAACAACTTCCTCAAGACAGGTGAGGACTTTCATTGCTAAGAATGTACAGCATGCATCCATCTGTCTGCCCCCTGATGAAAAAATCTCAGGAATAGGGAGATGAATGGCATATATCATTTTTTCAGTAATACTATTTTGTAAATTTTTGTTTCTTTTTAGAAATTAATGTTTTCTAAGGAAATACCTAAAAATATGGATTTATAGATCAATGATTAAAGTTCTATATATCATTATAATTTTAAAATAAAAGTCTACCCTATTATGCTTCTTTACTTAAAGGTGAAAAGCCTTCTTATGAAACACTAAACTCTTTCTTCTGCTTTTCTCCATAGACAATTCAAAGAAAGTTTGGAGAAATAACTAATGAGGCAGTCAGCTTTCTTGGTGATAGTCTGCAACGCATTGGTACCAAATTTAAAAGTTCCTTGGAAGTGATGATGATGTGTTCAGAATGCCCAACAGTCTTTGTGGATGCTGAAACAGTAAGTTTTTACATGCAGGTTTATTATAAAGACTACATTGGAATGGCATCATTCAGTAAGTCTTTTTTTCTAAGTAATTCTGAATTTTATGGTATAAAGGTTCGTATTTTCAACATGATTATAAATATTTGGCAAACTACAATTCTAGTATATTAGGTGCAGCAACTTGTGACTATTTCTGATTCTGACTCCTTCCTGCCCTTACCCTCTACAGAGTCCTAGATGGGAAAACTAAAAAGTCATGCTCTAGAGATGGGTAATTTTTATATTCTTAAATAAAAATGGATAGGAGATGCCTAAACCTCCACCCGTGAAATACCCAGGCCTCCTGGTTCATTTCCTGATTTATTTCTAAGCACACTTCTAGATTATATATTAAGATATTTAAAGAACTAAGGTTTAAAAAGCTTCAAGGTTGATACCTTTGAGGTATGTACTGGTCTGGCATGACGTCTTTGAAAACACTTGAGGATGTCCTTCCTGACCCTCCTCAAGTCCCACTGCACTCCTACTCTGTTCCAGTGAGAGCTCAGCTCTAAGTATGGGACACAGTAGAGTTAAGAGAATATCCAAAAACCAACTAACAGGTATTCCATGACTGAAAAGTCTCATGATTTTGTGAGTCTCATGATTTCAATCAGAAATGGTAACCTGGATCAATACTTCTGATTTGACAGCTGATGTCATGTGGTTTGCTGGAAACACTCAAGTTTGGTGTTTTGGAGTTGCAAGAACACCTGGATACATACAATGTGAAAAGAGAAGCCGCTGAGCAGGTCAGTCTCTTTTTACCATGTGCGAAAAGTGGTTTGCTCTTGACACTGGAAGGGTAATCCTGGCAGCAGAATAGCCCAGACAGAAAAGAAGACCTCTCAGCACCTGCCTCAGGGTTTTCCTGAGAGCAGCAGGTTCTTTGAGCTCTCTATCCAGCAAATTCCTACCTTTGGCTTTTAAAAATCAGTCCTCTAACAGCACAATGGAAAACCATAGCTTTGTAAAAAGCTTCTCTGTGGAGACTGTGTCACTGCTGTCAACATTCCAAGTGGGGAAATTGAAGCAGTATTTCTCAGTGCATTAGAGAATTGTGGTCTAGGAAATCCACAACCTCTGACAAAGCTGTAATCTTTTTCCCATGATGTGTACATGTACATGGGCAAGCAGTGGGAGAAAAAAGCATGTAGTGAATTAGACAATTACCTCCTAAGAAAGGCTTCTTCAAGTCCAATCTGGCATTGAAAACAGAGTAGCTCTGTTCCTTCCCTAAGAGTAAATCCAGCACATTTTCAATTGGGAGGGACAGAAGAACAAAAAATAATTTCTCTCTTTCACACAAACTGCATACAGTAGGCAATTATTTTTCTAGATGGGTCTTTCATTAATAAGTAGTAAATATCTGTGACATGTATAGACCTATGAAAAATGAAGTGTGTGGTGGTATCTCATGGTACTATTTTGTATTTCCCTGATGACTAATATTTGAGCCCCTTTTCAAATGGATCTCTTCATTTAAGATATTTTGTGAATTGTGGCTTCAAGTACATTGCTCATTTTTGTAAATCGATTGGGTTTTTCTTACTGATTTGTAGGGGCTCTTTATCCTAAATGCAAGCCCTTTTTTGGATGTATGTATTGCGAAGATTATTCCTTCTCTGTAGCTAGCAGTTTTGCTATCTTAGTAGCATTTTTTGATGAACAGAAGTTTTTAATTTTAATAAGTCCAGGTTATCAGCCTTTTCCATCATGGTTATGGTTTTTGTATCTTCAGAAATCATTGCCTACTAGAAGCAAAGGTAGATTGTTAAAATACTGGTCCCAATGAATCATGCTTCTCTGTCGCCACACCCCTTTGCAATGTGACTTTGCTGTTCTTCCCATGAAGAGACAGAGTCCATTTCACCATCTCTTAAATTTGGGATGGCCTTGTGATTTGCTCTAACCAATCAAGTTCAGAAGCAACGCTGTGTAACTTCCAAGACTAGTCCTGAAGTGGTCTTTTGTGGTGTCTGCTTTTGCCATCATACTGGTCGGAGTGCAAACTGGGATAAACTCTGGGAAACTATTTGACCTCTAGCCTACTGGAAGATGAGGCCATGTAGGGGAGAACAGAGGCGTTCCACTGACAGTCAGTGTGCAAGACATATGAGTGAAGCCAACTTGGAACTTCAACCCTGCCGCTTCCCCAGTCAAGCCATCAATGACTATAGACTCATGAGTAACCCTAGGCAAGACCAGAAGAAACTCCCAGCCAGCACATAGATTCATTTTGGTTGTTTGAAGCCATTAAGTTTTAGGGTGGTTGGTTTTAAAGCAATAGATACCATTTATAATAGGAAAATATCAAATGCCTACAAATAAATCTGTCTAAAGATATGCTGTACCTCTATACAGAAAACTGCAAATATTGAGAAAAATGAAAGACCACCTAAATGGAGGACTATATACCATGTTTATCAATTAGAAGACTCAATATGGTAAAGATGTCATTTTCCCCCAAAATGGTCTATAGGTTTAATGCAGTCTCATTCAAAATCTCAGATGGTATATTAATGGAAATTGACAAGCTGATTCTAAAATTTATATGGAAATTCAAACAACTAATAATGCTTACAAACTTCTTGAACACAGGTTAGCAAACTACAGCTGTCAAGTTATATCTGGCCCACTGCCTATTTTTGTAAATAAAATTAATTAGTAGAAAACAGCTATCTGGTTTACTTACATATTGTCCATGGCTATGTTTGCACTGTAACAATTAAATAGTTACAAAGACTATATGTTTTGCAAAGCCTAAAATATTTACTGTCTGCCCTATTTAATTTTCCCATTCGTTTTTGAGTTATACATTCTTTTTATTATTATTCAAGACTGCTAAGGCTCACAGGTAAATTGAATTATTTTTCTCTCCCCAGCAATGAGAGACCAGCGGTCTCTGCCGACCTTCTCAGTCTCCCAGGGGCTGCTGTGTGGTTTTGTAGCCTCTCCTCCTGCAGATAATAAACAGGAACAGCAAGTGTTCTAAGGCGAGACTGCACAGAGACTATTGGGGTCACTTCTCTGCAGTTCTCTTTTCTCCAGGATATTGGCCCTCAATATCTCACGATCTATCTATCTATCTATCTTTGAAAACTGTTTTCCCAGCCCAGTGAAACTGTAGGGCATAAACTCTAGGCCACTGTTTTCTGTTCAGCCTCTATGCGCAGGGACGTGAATATGAATACACCTAGAGTAGAGTAAGCACTGGGGCGGGTATTGGGCTCACTCCGGTACTTTTCTCTAACTAACTAACTGTTTGTTTGAGTGAGTTTTGGCCAATAGGATTCAGCTTCCATCATTGTCCTTGCAGGATTGGTCTTTTATACAGGCTACTCCATCACACCCAGAAGTAGAACCTCGACAGTTAAAAATTTTAACCTTCATTTGAACCTTGAATAAAGAAAATGCCATGACAGGAAGACTGATTGATTGATTAGATGATGTGAACTGGAGGGTGTTCTGAGCACAAACTACCGTGTCTTGTATGCTCTGGCTGGAAAGGTGTGGACCTGTATCTCTCAGGCCAGTGTGCAGCCACAGGACTATATGGTTGGGGTTTGTCTTTTAACAGAATAAAAATCAGCAATAATTATTTTGAATAGTGCCCCCCAAAAGGCTGTATCATTAGGTACACAGTATAAAAATAAGCCATTAAATAATCAACTGAAATTATTTTCAAATTTATTAGTATACTTGGACAAACTGGACAAGATAAGGCATAATTAAGTGTATAAATATTTTAACATTTTGTATGAATAAAGATGATTAATGCACAGGTTCCATGTTAGATGTCAGCTGCATTTTGCTGATACAAAGAAATCCACTGATAGCTTTTGACAATGGCTGCCATCAGCTGTATCTCACTTTAAAAGCTTAACATGTTTTTCTTCAGAGATGCTGTCAAGCAAATAGCCTAAGGGCCAGTGAAATCTGAGAGACTGGAATAAAAGGAAAATAAGGTCAAAGAGATCATTTTTGAAATAACTGAAATGTCTAATTTTAATTCTTTGTGGGTACAACATAAGCCACAATAGAGAATGTTAAATGTCGAATACTAAAATACTTTCAGAGTAGCTGCTTAATGCAGCTAGTCTGAGTTTCTCAAAGTCCTAATGATTTCATATATATATATATATTAGTTGTATTGTTTAATAGTATAATTTAAAAAAAAGAACTTAGAAGTCAAAACAACTGATAATATCAAACTGTCCAAAGCTAGGAGCTTACCTGGAATGCACTTAGCTTTTACTTCAGCTTGGAAATTCTGTGAGTCCAGCGTTCTTTCTTTTCTACTATACCACGGTGCTATTGTTTTATTTATATTTTGCTGAAGAAAATGTACTTTATTTTTGAAGTATTCCTTTTTTTTATTTTTTTAGAGACAGGGTCTCCCTATGTTGCCCAGGATGGTCTTGAACTCCTGCCCTCAAGCAGTCCTCCCCGCTCAGCCTCCTAAAGCTCTGGGATTACAGGCAGGAGCCACCACACCCAGCCTGTACTTTTATATCAACATTAGGAATACCCCCAGAGAAGGAAAAACCACATTTGGTTTCTACATCCAGTATTGTTTGGAAATAAATAACATGTTTGTCATTCATTACTGTCCAAAAAGAAAGAAAAGAAAAACAAGATTTAAAATGGATCTTGATTTTGCCGGTTCACAAATTTAAAACTGACACTAGTCTTCTGAGAATTACACTTCTCATAAGCAAACAGACCTACTTAATTCTAAGTTGTCTTTATTAAATTGATCAGAGGGAAAGCACATCTTTCCTTTCCCCGTCTTACGTTACACAAAGGTCAGGCATAGGTTGTAAAGATTTTCATAAAACCTGCAAAATGAAGAATATCCTTTACTGAAATGGAACATCACAGGTCCCTAGAATGGAATGGGTTTTGTTAGTATAGCTGTCACAAGTGTGTGCCTCTTGTTACATTAATGCTATCCCTGCTTTTGTTAGTTCCATATAAATGATTTGACTTGAATGGAGATAAAAGTCTAGGTCTACAACCAATCCTAGAACTTCAAGTTAAGTTTGGTGTTGTATATGGACAGGCTGTTACACTACCCATTTTACTGTGCATATTAAACGTTACTGTTACTTATTTTTAGTGGCTAGATGATTGTAAGAGGACATTTGGTGCCAAAGAAGACATGTATAGGATAAACACAGATGCACAAGTAAGTTTCTTGTTCTTGTTTTTGCAACATACATTTTCTGTATCAGGTAAAACAATGCATGTGTTCAAATATCCTTATTTGATTATTTCTAAAAATAAAGAATATTTGTAAAACTTTTCATTTTGGTTATCAAAACAATCTTTGTAAAAGCTCAATGAAATACTGGTTTCATAATGAAAAATTCACTTTAATAAAAATGAACGACCAGCTTGTGACTGAAGCTTAATAACATTCAATAGATAAGCTTGATGGATATCTGGACAGTCCAGGTCAGCTTTTAGTTGCATGTACCTCTTAAAGAAAAATTTGTCCCATGTTAGT
Source organism: Gorilla gorilla gorilla (assembly GCF_029281585.2). Taxonomy (NCBI): domain Eukaryota; kingdom Metazoa; phylum Chordata; class Mammalia; order Primates; family Hominidae; genus Gorilla; species Gorilla gorilla. The sequence goes on along the minus strand of NC_073227.2, from coordinate 56,515,302 downwards.
ATTCTGCTATTCTGTTAGATAAATTGGTCAAGAAAGCAAACCTAAGAATAATGTGATATAATATATCCATGTTAAAGGTAAAATTAGAATTGGATAAATTATAATGTTTTTCTGTAATATAAGGCTCAGTGAAAACAACAGCATTATATTTTCTTAGAAAGGTGCACATGCATAAACACATACATTGTAGTAAGTGAGGATAAGTTACGGCCTACAAATTATTCCAATGGAAGTGCAGCTTCACAGGGGAAAATACATTCATCAACTGAAATTTATTTCCATTTGACATCAGAATTCCAGTCTTTTATATTCTACCTTTGGTTATATTATTACAGATTTCTAGTGTCTGTAAAGGTTATACTATTATTAGGTTATACTATTATAGTAAAAAGTTGAAGTTCTGCAAAAACTGCAGTGTTGAGAAAATAATAGTATACTCGCTAAGTGTTAACTATTTGCCAGCCTCTATAGTTTCTTTATCCTTACAACTCAGGCAAGTAGTTGCTCTAATTATCCTGGTTTTGAAGATGAGAAAACTGAGGTTCAGAGAAGCTAATTTATCTAAAATCAGCAAATAATGAAACCAAGATTGAAACCTAGGCAGGCTGACTCCAAATCCTGCACTAATGTTAAAAAGAAACTGCTAAGTCATCTATGTAAAGAAATGAAGATAAGGAATTAACCCTAGACCAGAATCCTTTGGTTCTAATTCTGTCTTTGCCACTGTTTAACTGCATCGCTTCGGCAAGTAATGTAACCTTTTTTCCTACAAAAACTAGGTGTTTATATTAAGTGATTTTTTTATATCCCCTCTACCTTGAAGAAAATTATATCCATCTTAAGATCAAGTCAGTTAACACAGCTTGAGGTTTTCTACTAAGTGGAAACTGAACATTTAACACTTTCATTTATATTTCAGCTCACCTTTCATATTCAACTGTTTTGAGGGTGGAAGACCCTTTTTATGCAATTTGATCTGTTCTTGTGTACCAGTCTTGTCTTTTGCATAATAAGCAGTCAAATATTTGTTAGATGAATAAAAGAATGTGCAAATTTTAATATACTTTAAAATGTGCATATATATACACACACACACACACTCATCCACAAAAACTGCACTGTTAGCATATTTAGAGTAATTGCTGGTAATTCAGAGCTGTAAAAATTCATTACATTTGTGTTATTTCCTATAATTACGATCATAAACTTTATCAGCAGTTTATGTTCCATTACATCCCAAAGTAGAGGCTATACGTATATGCTTGTAGAATCAGTTCTACTTTATTTGTGCTAATAGAAGTGAGGAAAGGTATTTAAAATTCAAATTGTTAATTTCCATATGAAATAAACTGTATGAACTAAACCCTCAGAAATTTAGATATGGAATATGCTTGACCTTGGATTGTGCTCAACTGATGTTTATTGGATGAGCATCCACATAATTTATGGTAAGCAGCATGGAGCTAAAGTTCACCTTTGCTTATTTAGCAAATCCCTTCTAAATTGATAGGAATAAACTTTATGAAAAACAGTCCTTCACAGGAAACTATTTAGAAAAGCAGGCTTAAGAATGACTTTTAGAAGATACATTTACAGTGTAACAATTGTTGTTTTAGTTAGAAGTCATTCTCCTCGTAAGAGACCAGATCCAAATTGCTGTACATGTTTTCATATAGTTTTTAAGATGGTTCATAAATTTTTACTCTGTGTTTTACATACATTATGTTGATTCAAACCTAGTCGGGTTAAGTTTCTGAAACTTACTGAAGTATATTTGGAATGCAATTTAGAACATGCATCTGCTTTTGATATTCCACCCTGTGGCTCAGCACCAGTTATGGCAAAGTAGGACCTAATTAGACAGTAAAGGATAGGAAGCCTGGAATGAGCCACCCTAGAGATAATCTTTTGATGGTGATGGATAAGTATTTATTATGTACGATTATAAGCCAATTCTTTTCTGAGAAGTAACAGTAATTAATTTGTTTCTTATTTTCTAATCATAAGTTTTCCAGTTTACAAATGGAAGTTTTATTACAGTTGGGTTTTGGTTTTTTTTTTTTAAACCTGGATAGCCAAATTTACCAAGATCACAATAGTTCAGTTTTATTCATTGTAGCTTTTACACAGAAATAAGTCATAGCCTAAATGTAATTTATTATTTGGCAAAGTGTTTAAAAACACCCTGAATCGTTGCAGTAAATGTCTAAAAAGTTTTATTCTGGAAATAACTTTGTATAATTTTCTTTGGGGTATAAATATATGTTCTTCTGTTTACCTGGAACATCTGTGACCCTAGTTAAAATGATTTCTTACACTAATTATTGGTCTTTTTCTTCCTTTGTATTTTTTGTGACCTGATCACCTTCTTGCTTAGCAAATGGAAATACTAGCAGTAAGTGACCTGTCTTGATTTATAGACTACTCACCCTTGCCAGACAAACTGGTTTTCATCTGCCATTTGTCCATTTGTGACCCAGCAATGTTTTCTCATGGACTACTTTACAAGTAGTATGTGCTTCAGTTTTGCAAAGCCCTAATCCATGAAATGTTGGTTCTTTTAAAATAGTGAGATGTTAAAATACATAAAATTAGCAGTCACCTTTTTTCTTAAACATATCTCCTTTTAAATTTCTTAATTTAAAAAATCAAAGTGCACAACTGTTTTTTTTTTTTTTGAGATGGAGTCTTGCTCTGTTGCCCAGGCTGGAGGGCAGTGGCATGATCTCAGCTCACTGCAACCTCTGCCTCCCGGGTTCAAGCGATTCTCCTGCCTCAGCTTCCCCAGTAGCTGGGATTACATACACCCACCACCATGCCCAGCTAATTATTTTTTGTATTTTTTTTTTTTTTGGAGACGGAGTCTCGCTCTGTCGCCCAGGCTGGAGTGCAGTGGCGCGATCTCGGCTCACTGCAAGCTCCGCCTCCTGGGTTCACGCCATTCTCCTGCCTCAGCCTCCCGAGTAGCTGGGACTACAGGCGCCCGCCACCACGCCCGGCTAATTTTTAGTATTTTTAGTAGAGACGGGGTTTCACCGTGTTAGCCAGGATGGTCTCGATCTCCTGACCTCGTGATCCACCCGCCTCGGCCTCCCAAAGTGCTGGGATTACAGGCGTGAGCCACCGCGCCCGGCCATTTTTTGTATTTTTAATAGAGACGGGGTTTCACCACATTGGCCAGGCTGGTTTCAAACTCCTGAGCTCAAGTGATCTGCCCACCTCGGCCTCCCAAAGTGCTAGGATTACAGGCGTGAGCCACCGTGCTCGGCCCACGTTGTTAATTTCATAGTTTCATTTCAATGAGATTACCAAGTGGTTTTCTTTAGAAAAATGACCTCACTTTAAAAGACAGCTTTTCTTACTTTTTAGGTAAGAGGTTATCCGGTTTCACTTTGCTTTATCAAGCATTTGTTGATAAATGCAGTGAGATCTACATCTCAATGAGGGCAAAAGTCTTTGCATTTGTAGATTATTTTAATTATGAATTTAAAGTTTTAAATTCTAATGAATCCTTTTTAAAGTATCCTATTAATTGCCTGCTGAAACAGTCTATTTGTAGAATGTGAAAATGTGCTTAACATTAAAACTGAATTATGTAACCAGCAGTGAAATTTGTTTTTATTTTAATCTTAGTCTTTAAAGCATATTTCACCTGCCTTTCATCAGCTTCATACCATATTAACTTCCTTACTGCAGAAAAATAAACGACAAGACAATTTTAACTATAAATTTTCATTGGAAATATGCTGTCTAGAAAATAACACCTAAATTTAATGTAATGTTATTTATTTCTAGGAATTGGAGCTCTGCCGAAGATTATACAAATTGCATTTTCAATTGCTGCTTCTGTTCCAGGCCTACTGTAAACTTATCAACCAAGTAAATACGATAAAAAATGAAGCAGAGGTAAATATTCAGTTGTATTAGGCATCAGTAACTGATTCTAAAAAAATTTTAAAATATACATCTATTACTTGTTAAAATAGCTTAAGTCAAAAGTCACTTAGAGTGAGTCTTTTTTCTTTCAGTTAAGGAATAATTTGTTTTTTAATGATGTGCTATGTCAGGACCTATGAGTAAATAAGACAGCAGATATCCAGCAGTTGTAAAAGGTTCAAGACCTTAAAGGTTTCCATAGTAGAAACAGATCATCTATAATCAAAAGTCAAGTAAAAGCCAGGGATGGTGGCACATACCTGTAGTCCTAGTTACTCGAGAGTCTGAGCTGGGATGATGACTTGAGCCCAGGAGTTAGAAGCTGCAGTAAGCTGTGATTGCAGCACTGCACTCCAGCATAGGTGACAGAGCAAGACCCTGTCTCAGAAAATCAAAATAGTCAAACAAAGCACATCAGTTCAATAAAGACATAAAACTGTATCATCAACCCCCCTCCCTCAACATGTTGTTCATATTTCTATAGCTTTTTTTTTTTTTTTTTTTTTTTTTGAGGCAGAGTCTCCTTCTTTTGCCCAGGCTGCAGTGCAATGGCATGATCTCAACTCACTGCAACTTCCACCTCCTGGGTTCAAGCAATTCTCCTGCCTCAGCCTCCCAAGCAGCTGGGACTACCAGTGTGCACCACCACACCCAGCTAACTTTTTTGTATTTTTAGTAGAGACGGGGTTTCACCACATTGGCCAGGCTGGTTTCAAACTCCTGAGCTCAGGTGACCCACTGCCTTGGCCTGCCAAAGTGCTGGGATTACAGGCATAAGCCACCGTGCCCAGCCCACATTGTTATAGTTTTATTAGTGCACACAAGAAAAAACATGTTAAAAAACACTTTGAATGTTGAAAATCAATACATAGCCTCAAAGATGCTAACTTTAGTCTTTTCCCCCCTTGTCGTCTGCTGGTAATAAAACTATCACTGGGGAAATGATTTAATTTCTTAGTCATTAAATCTGTAAAAAGAAATATATATATATTTATTTTTTATATAAAAGTACCCTGGGGTAAATAATCTTTTAAAATCTAAAGACTTTACTGTTATATAGTTTTCATGATCCCCCATAACAGTAAACGTACTTTTACTATCCAAAATGTAGTAATATTAAAACCAATATAGACATTTGTTTATTATAACTTGTTGCTTTATCAAGAACATTTAATTTCAAGACTACTATTTGGTGGAATTTATTTGCTCCTACAGAATGGAGTACTTGAAATATTAACTGCCCTTTCTTCCAAGACAAACATTTTAAAATAATCTTTAAGAGCAACAATGCTACTGCCATCAGGTATATTCTTGTAGCCAACTAAATGTTTTTGTTACCAAACATACGAATAGATCCTTAAAGATGTATTTGTTTTAGGTCATCAACATGTCAGAGGAACTTGCCCAACTGGAAAGTATCCTCAAAGAAGCTGAGTCCGCTTCCGAAAACGAAGAAATTGACATTTCCAAAGCTGCACAAACTACTATAGAAACTGCCATTCATTCTTTAATTGAAACTTTGAAAAATAAGGAATTTATATCAGCTGTAGCACAAGTCAAAGCTTTCAGGTAAAACGTGACGGGATTTAAAGGTGATGCCTTTAAATTAGACAGGAAGTTTAGTAATACTAGGTTTTCATTTTCAATTTGCTGTTTCCATATCATGTCTTTGTAAAAGAAAAACATGAGTATTTTTAACAGTTGCCACTGAAATGATACCAATTTTAGATTTCTTTTCACTTTCAGATGGTACTTTGAAAGTGAATTCAGGTGGTACTTTGAGTAATATTTGCTCAAATATTAAAACAGATCATGTTATTCACAAGGAAATGTTGTTGTTATAGGTATTTAACTTAAATTGAGTTAGTCTTAACTATTGCCTAAGTCTCAGAACTGAAAAACTGTTGTGTATTTTCAGATCTCTCTGGCCCAGTGATATATTTGGCAGTTGTGAAGATGACCCTGTACAGACACTGTTACATATATATTTCCATCATCAGACGCTGGGCCAGACAGGAAGCTTTGCAGTTATAGGCTCTAACCTGGACATGTCAGAAGCCAACTACAAACTGATGGAACTTAATCTGGAAATAAGAGAGTCTCTACGCATGGTGCAATCATACCAACTTCTAGCACAGGCCAAACCAATGGGAAATATGGTGAGCACTGGATTCTGAGACACTTCAGGCCTTTAGGAAAGAAACTAAACTGAAGATGATGAAGAATATTAACCAAGCACCTTTTATGGACCCTTGCATTCACTGATAATTTTCTGGCAGCATCTACTTTTTAGTGTAACTAATGTCAAACTGTATCAAAAACAAAGATCTGAAAGAAAAAAACATCTGATATTTTAACAGCTGCCAATATCTCCCACAATAACTGTATGAAGAAGGAATTTTTTAATTACTTAACTTACGTGAAAAGAAAAGGGCTAAAAGTGATGCCTACAAATACATTACTTTCTGGGGAAAGAAAAGAATTCCAAGAATGTTTGCAATAATGGCCTCCAATACTGAAACAACCAAAAGCAGGTGAAATGAGGCTGAAATCAAGGCTGTTTCATTTTAGCTGAAGACCTGCAAAGCTGCTTGGATTTCTAGCAGTTGAAAACCTAACCTGCAATTGATGCTTAATCATCCATCCACATGAACATGCAGTCAGCTGTACGCATCAAGACTCGTTTGCAAAAACCATTGATTTTTCAGTATGTGGGATAAGGGTTTGGGTTTTTTTGTTTTTTGGTCTGTATAAGGAATTATGTGTGTGTGAGTTGGGATGTATGGATATGTGATAGTCATATTTTCAAGGTATGGATGTTTGGTGATAACGTCTCAGAGCATGCCTAAAAGAGCACTGCAAGATTATTTTTGAAGAAATGTTATTTTATTAGATCTAACTCTTCATAGTATGTAAATGTTAGAACATTTTAATAATATTTTAAAACTGGGCTTTCCCAGTATTTCAAAAAGAAATAATATATCTGTTAACGTTATTGGAATGCTGCTCAGTTCTCTGATCAGTGCTTATGTTACAATTGTTGATAACTAACCAAAGTAGATGCCTGCAGAGACTTTAAAATGTAAAATAAAGATGTATGCTGCCTGTCAGCTATTCTCATTAGAAAAGTTTTAACTTATTTTACTCCATATAGAAACTGTAGAGACTAAAACCAGTTATTTTCTTGTACATTTGTGCCATGCACTGTTATACAAGAATAGGTGTACAAAGCTAAAGAAAAATTGTGGTCATTGATGATGGAATATATGACTTGCAGGCTTTGAAGTCTGCAGAATTCAAGACAAGAGCTGCAAATGCATTTTTGTACCTTTATTCAGGACTCACATGCTTTACCCTAAAGAAACCTGGGGCTAGGGGAAATGAAAGGAAGCCTGAAGACTGACTACCAAAACATGCAATATACTTATTCACTGTCTAAGTCTGTAGTATAACATGAACTGGAGTCTCTATCCTTTTCTAAAATCGCATTTTGTAAGAAAAGAAAAAAAAAAAAAAAAGAATGTAGTCCCACAACTCCTGATTTGAAAGAAACACCTTGTATTTTTTATATACATCTCTTATCCACTGTGACTTTTCTTTTAAACTGGGCTCTGTGATTCCAGAGTTTAGAATGTAGAAATGAAATGCTTAGCTTTACCTTTTCTTGGGGGTGTGGACCCTGCTAGAAATGTAATTACGTATGCTCAAGTGCATTAATTGAAGGCACTGTGCACACCATTGGACTGCTGACCACGGTTACATTTCCAGTAAAATTTCGTAACTGGTCACGGCTCATTCATAATCACTGTATTTTTTGACCCTGATAAAGACAATTATTTTGATGGTGTTTCTGGTACTGTAAGTGGTATCCTTTAAATTATTTAAAACTTTTGGGTGTGGGGCAGGCAGAGAGGGATGGTGTCCAGAGATACATCACACTTTACATCCTATCTTACTGTCCTCTGTTTTTCTCACCCTCCTTACATCCTTTTTGTTAAAAATAAAAAGCATTGTAGCTGTTGGTTTGTGTTGTATTTTAACAAAGAATGAATGATTACAGTGTGCATCATTTAGAAACCTTTCAAATAGTTACCTTCTTGAATTGCCTTAGAAAAGAACAAAATTAGTTGACTACCCAACCAAACCTTTCAGTTGATATTTGCTTTTTGTGTTTATTTATATGTAACTAAGTCTATTAATATAATAAAAATGAATATACCTGCAGCAAGCAAGATGCAAACAAACTCATTAGGATGGCCTTCTGCAACAGCATTTTCCTCCAACCTACACTTCTCTGCTCCTCAGCCTCTGAATCCCAAGTTAGCATTTATTAACAAATATATTCCAATGCTTAATTTATTACCTGATTTAGTTCCATTTGGAGCCCAGTTTTTGCTACATACAGCCTTTTTCTTTTGCCCACTAAATTTATCATTTTTAAATAGTACGCTTATAAGACAACAGCAAAAGCAGCAATCTGGCAGTTTCTTCATGCTGCTTCTAAAACAAAACCACAGGATTTCTTATTTTAAAATATATTTTCTACTTTTAGTGATGTAAAATAGAGGATGTGGCAAAACACATAACCTCCCTTAAATTTAGGAAATCATTACATGCTTTCTTGGAAAAGACTCAAGGGCAGAGTAGTAAGGTTCCTCATCCAGGCCTGTGAGTGAATACTGCTCACATAAAACACCAGGATAACCTAAACAAAAGGAGAAAGACAGTATGAAAATCCATTTATTGGTATTTTATAGCATTTTTTCCCTAATTTTTTGAAGTAATCCATGGTTCCTTTAGAAAATAAAGGAAATATGAAGAAAACTACAGTTACTTCTCTTGATACCCAGAGACATCTTGGAGTATTTCCTTCTAACCTCTCTCAACTTAAAATCTATTCACATCTTTAAGTTTTTGGATTGCACACATAGAGTTTGGCAGTGCCTTTTCATTGCTTGAATGTAATCATAACCTGAATGGCATGTTTTTGTGCCACTTTGTTGAATATCTGCATGCCCACCCACCCTAAGTAAAACAGTCTGATCCTCACTTTCCTCAACTGAAAAATAGGGTTAGCTGCTATGTTAGGAAAATTAATGGCAAGCAATATTAAAGAACAACGTAACCATATTAATAGCCAGTGAAAATTTCTTTCTTAGGACTCAATGTAGGTACATTTATGTAATTCACTCATTCATTGAGCAAATACTATTGATCACATTATGTATCACTTGCATGCCACAGTACAAATAGGTTTCCTACCCCTGTACCTGCCCCCAACCAAATCAACAGGAACATGTTTGAACCAGTAAAAAACACATCGCCTTTACCCACACCAGTTCTTGTCATTTCTCTTTAGCCTTGCCACCACTTTATCAGGTCCCCGCGAGTCTCCTTATCTACAGGTATCCACTGTACAGCTGGAGTGATTTTTTAATCTATATGCCACCATGCCCCACTATCCCCACCATACCTTTAAAACCTTCTTTTAGTGCAGCCTGGCAAAGTGCCTGTAGTCCCAGCCACTTGAGAGGCGGAGCCAGGAGGATGGATCACTTGAGCCCAGGAGCTTGAGGCCGTGGTGTTCCCTGATAATGCCTGTGAGTAGCCCCTGCACTCCAGTAGAGACCATCCTCCTAATGAAGGCCTAAAACACCCTTCCAGTCTGGCGCTGCTAGATTCACCTGGCATGTCCTCCGAAGTATTCTCACAGTGTGGCCTCCCCCTGGTTGTTTTCTACCACAGGGCTTTTGCAGATTGTTGTTGCCCTAATCTAGAAATTTTCCCCTCTCCATTTTTGCCTCATTCGACTCATTTGAACTGGAGCTTAGCTGAGGTATCATTCTTTTAAGCAGGGCTTCCCTGATCTCCTTAAGTCAGGTCCCTTACTGCAGAGGCACATAAGCAGATCACAGGTCAGAACCTCAGTTTTACATTTATATAAAAACTAGTGGCCATCTGCCCACTCTACTGGAAGCTCCATGAGATGCCATCTCTTCTCTACCGAGCACAGGTTCTCATGCTTCAATTCCATTAGCAACAGCTGGGGCGCCTATTAAATGTAGGTAGGACAGGTGCCCAGTAATCTGCATTTTACACGCACCATCTCTGTCCACATTGATGCAGGTGGGCCTTTCCCCTTGAGATACGGATTCTATGGAGACCTCAAACCCACTTTGGTCCCTTTTAACAAGTGTCCAAGATGTTAAGACTTAGTCCTATGGCCTAAGGTAGTAAGGGGTTCACTTAAGTGGGATGTTAGAGAATTGGAGGCATAATTAGCACATGGTTCCAATTATATGGTTTCTGTAATTAAACCAATACTACACCTTTAATTTCATCAGATGCACCTGAGGCTCTAAACTCAGTCCCATCCTCAACTAGGAACATTCTGGCAGTGGGGCCTCAGTGTTGTCATGAGAAGCTACTAGACGCAGTTAGAGTCTGGCATCCCGACTAGCACTAAGTCAGTGAAGACAAAAGCTAAGGCCTACACCTCTAACTTGACATCTTTAAGTGCATTTTAGGAGGCCTACTTTAAAAAAAGAAGAAAAAAAAAAGGCTTTGAAGAAACACAAAGTCTACTTGATAGGTTATTCAGTGTCTTAAAAGCAGCTAGCTGCCCACAGCCACCCTGTTCCAAGCCCCACTTTTGCCACATTTGTGTAACTGACTAGTGAGCCAGGTTAGTTTTCCCAGCCTCCCTCCACCTAGTAGCTTACCTCCTAAGGTCACCTGGACACTAAAGCCTTTACCTACCCCATCACCGCCACTCAGCATTCTTACTCAACGTTAACCTCCAACGGTCTCATGCAACCAATAAATGGCTCTGCCTCCACCTCTCCCAAAAGAATGCCTTAATGTTACAGCTAGGCAGCTTTTTTTTTTTTTTTGAGATGGAGTCTCACTCTGTCACCCAGGCTGGAGTGCAGTGGCGCGATCGCTAGGCGGCTTTTTATTCAGTTAACTTCCTTCTAAGCTTCAGTCCTCCAGACCTGCCTAAATAAGTAGACCTCGTCTACAAGCACCCCCCTAAATTGTTTTCCAAGTGGCTGCAGCCTAACTCAGAGCCTGGCCCACTCTATGCCATCAGCAAGCATTCATAAAGGTGAAGTGACAGGCCCAGACTGTTAGCACAAGACAAGCGCTCTTGAAACTTTATTTTCAAAGACAGATTTTATGCAATGTATAAATCGTGTTGCAATACCTTTATTTGAAGGCTTTTTCAGAATACACTGCCTTTCATGAAGTATTTTGAGAAGGGAGAGGTGGAGAGGAGAGGCACGGAAAAGCTCACTCGTCTACTCCATTAGCGCATGCACAGCAACACTGACTTTCACCTAAATGATGTACTTGAAGCTGAAAGTGCTGTCACAGGACAGGCGTTTGCCTTTGCATCTACCGCACAAATCTTGACGGTGGGGCCGTTTAGGGTCCACGTGGCGAAGTTTTACTGGGCAGGAACATCTCGTTTGTTTACAACTCTGGGGGAAAAAAATACAGAAGGGCATACAGAAGATAAACCCTTAGTGATTTCCTAGGACTTCAACATTTTTCTAGTCCATTCAAGTACTTAATGAATGTGCTCTAAGCAAGGTCCCATAGTAATCTTGTTTTCCCCCTACATCCCTACCTACGTAGCAATGACAGGGCTAGGAATAGTGGGTGTTTAACCATGCTGTAGTGCTGCTATATTGCATCAGATCCAATCATGAATTGTGAAATTTCTTTTACAACAACTGTTTAAGAGGAAGGGTAGAGAACAAGTCAGGGATGAATTTGACAATGAACACCAAGAGCAGAGTGGTTAAGGCATCCTCTTTTAGAAACGTGCCCAGCCCTGATCTAAGTGATTCTAAGTGGCTTTCCATACTTAGTTTCTCTCCACCACCCCAGGGTGTTAATGCTTCTAAATATCCAACGTGGGTCAAGTGTATTGATTAGGCTGTCTCAACTGGCAATTCAGACTCCATTAGCTAGCTGTGTGATAAGAGGCGAATGTAGTCACTTCTTTCCTCTTAAATATTAGCTAAGTCCCTTAGCACAGTTAATAGCAAGCAAGCGCTTAAGCAATGCTTAGTTAACATATTGCTTGCTTACCATTATAGTCAACTCCCCATAAAGCTAGACAACTTAGATTTATCTTAAACTGTCCCTTTGTGAGCTTTCAGGCAAGACAAACTAACCCCCTGTGCTTAAGTACTTTAAGGTTGTGCTTCATAAGAAGCGTTTCGGTAAAACAGTCAACCTTGACTACCTCATGTTAGCTGACAAGCATGTTTTTGTTGATTTTCTTATACATCAGACTAAGTAGCAAGTAAGACAAGTATTCTTCCATATTGCAAAAGTGAGGTTAACAGTTTTAGAAGAGGTTAACAACAGCAAGATTTGCAAGGCCAGAAAGAAGCTAACACCAAGGCCCCGTTTCCCAGCTGAGTATTGTTTCTACCACTCCTAACAAAAGCCAGTTGAAACCTAAGGTCTGGGGGCCTAGCCTCTTTTTGGAAGTATACTCAAACTATACTAAAAACCCTCGACGACTGCCCAGGTCAGACAAAATGCAAAACATCTGATTTACTTGACAGGTGATATCCTCCACTCGGTAAGGGTTATAAGACTTCTGACAAGTTCTGCAAAACTGTTTGAAGTAAACCTGTGATGACAAAGAGGATAAACTTAAAATCGCCTTGACACTTTCAGCAAGAAGATGCCAGTTACCTGGTATTTCTTACCTTGTTAGTTCCCTGTACACACCACACATAAGCACTCTCCCAGCGGATGTTGCAGTCCTTGCAATGGTAATAGCCATATTTCTGCTCTAAGAACTGAACAACAGGATATGTCAATTTAACCAACATAACACCTGAATTATCCTTCATTTCAGACGTTGGGAAGGATCTACTTGATATTTGAAATTGGCAACTTCAGATCATGAAAGAAAGCAGGTCAGGTTTGGGTACGCCTCTTCAATACAGTAATTAAGTGAGCTTAATAGCCTAGTCAAACAATTAAGCAAGTATGGGCCTTAGAGTTCATATACCAGATTAACTCAGTTCATAAGGCTGGCTGATAAACGAATAAGTAGGGACATAATAAACAGTTCTCTAAAGTTTGGGATTCTGTAGGGAGGCCTTTTAAGATAAAGCCTGATCTTAAGACTATGCACACATGTATTAAGCTGAAGAAAAATAAGACTCCACATCTAAGGAACTTTAAAGGTTCATCCAAGATCACATTCTTCATGCTGCTAGTTAATTCCCAAACAGTAGTGCCAGGAACCTAAATCGTACGTAAGCCATAATTCATATTCAATATGAACAAAAGTAGTGTTACTTAAACTTCCCTTCTTCCCTCCCAGTAAGCAAGCAGTTATACACACGTTTTTAGAGTTAGCCTTTCAGAATTGGAAGGAACTCTGGGGAGCACTTAATTCAGTCTGCTCACCTGTGAGACTGCGCTAAGTCCAGGAAGGTTATGACTGGCCTAAGATCACACACAGCTCCTGCACAGCCACGCTGGAAAGCCCTGGCCTCTCGATTCACTCCTCGCACAATCAGCCTACCGCCACCAACCCCGCCCCTCAAAAGGAATACCAGCCTGTGGTGGCCGTGGAAGAGACCGCGAGGGACTCCCTCGGGCTTCTTACCACCTCTTGTGCCTTTCCACTTCTGCTAGGTCACAACTGCCCTCTGCGTGCCCCAGCCCTTTAAAGTTTCAGCCTGCTGCCCTCGGGCAGCAACACTGAGCAGTCCAAACGCTTTCGCAGTATTGGATTTCTGAGTTGGGGGTGCTTTTTAAAAGCAAAGCAAATTCCTAGGAAGGGGCATTTTAGGAGCTCCAGCTTTCCAACAGCCTGGAAACTCGTAAAGGAGAAATCAGAATTGCTGACCAGAATCCCAGCAGTTGAAGGGTTTTTGCCACATCCAGTGCGGAAATGGGGGAGAGGGATCCTTGGGAATCGACTCTCCAGCCGGCAAGTGCTCCGAAGTGCAGTTGTGCCTACTGATAGGTAATCCAACCGTGCGGTCAGGGCTGGCCTATGCGCCCACTGCGCGAGGTTTACAGTGCAAATATGTGGGTTATAAGAACGTCCCAAGGGCGTCGCCCTGGCCAGCCTGTGGAGCAGCCGCCACGAGTAAGTCTGGATGTCGGGGACATGAGACTGTGCTGTCAAGGAAGACACCTATCGCGGTCATTGGCTGTCTCGGAAATACGGAAGTGGCCCACGCTTAGGGAAGCGCCGCACCTCCGAGTGCCCGAAGCAGTCACAGGGCCAGGCCCAAGGAAGACACCCGCACCCCCGGGCTCCCCTGTGCCCTGACCGCCCTAGGCTTTACCTGGAAGCGCAGCCGCTCCTTGCCCAGCTCTGGGCTCCGTGGCGACGGCCCCTCTCCCGCGACGGCCGCCTCCCGTCCGTCGCCGCCGTCTCGGGCCCTCCCCGCCGACGAAGATTGCCCCGGGCTCCTTAGCGCCGACCGCGGAGCCGCCTCGCCCTCCTGGGCCTCTCGCGGCGGCAGCTCGGGACCGTCGGCCGGCTGCTCCCAGCTCGCTCGGACTGCGGCCTGGGCCTCGCCGTCGTCGTCGGACTGCGGCCGCCGGGGCGCCTTCCTAGTCCACACCTCCCCCTCCTCTGGGCCTTGAAGCCGCGCGGGCGGCGGCCCCCTCTCTCCGTCCGACGCCCCAGACCTCTGCTCGCCCGCCGCGGGCCCGGGCCCCTCCAGGAAGGCGGTGAGACGGCGCAAGGCCAGGGGCGAGTACACGGCGACGGTGCGCGGGAAGCGCACGGGCCGCGGGGCGCCGTTCTGGGGGCTGCCCTGCTCCAGGCCTCGACGGGCTGGCTGCTGGGAGAAAGAGCCGCCACCCGTGGTGCCCTCGGCCCCGGGGCCGGCCGGGGGCTCGGGGTCGCGGGGCCGGCGCTGCAGCGTGCGCCTCCCCAGCGAGCACTGTACCGCGGCGTCGATGCGCGGGCTCACCTGCACCGCCACGTCGCAGCTGCCGGCCCTGCGGGCGCGCGGCCCGAGACCCGGCCCCACCTGCGCCAGGAGAGCCATGAGCTGCTCCCGCTGGTAGCTGTCGAAGTACTCGGCGGCCGTCAGCCGCCCGCAGCCCGGGAAGGACGACGAGGCCGCGCCCGCCGAGCAGGGGGAGGAGGCGGGAAGGCAGCCCCTGCCGCGGTGCTGCCAGCTGCCGCCCGCCGCGCCCTTGCCCTTGGTGGCCGCGGGGTATGGGTACCGGTACGAGCAGGGGGGGCACGCCGGGAACACGTAACCGTCCAGCACCTCGTCCCCCAGGGCCGCCATGGGCGCACTGCTCCCGCCCGCCGCCGCACCCTAAATAGGCGACCTGCCCGGGCGGCCGAGCGGAGGCGGGGATGGCCCTCGGCGGGGGCTCGCACGCTGCACCGCCCTCCACGCCCTTCCAGCCACCGGCCCGCGTCCCCGCCGAGGGGGCCCCTCTTCGTCCTTCTCCCTACGGAAACTCTCCACGCCCGGATGTTGGCACAATGACCCTTAGATGATCTGGAAAGAGGGCTTTCTTTGTGATGAAAGGGCTGATCCGTAAGGGAACCAAGGCGCCCGAGGTGAGGAGGATTTCAATGAGAGAAACTCATCACCGGCATCAGCTGAGCCGGCTTCTCCCGGTGCCCTGATTGTTCCAGGTGCCTGCGCATCCCCCCCACCCCCGCTCCCTCACCGGGAAGCCGAGGCCAGGCCGGGTGCCTCTGGCTAAGTGAGCGAAAGTGCCAAGGTTTGGGAACTGTTCTGGGTCTATTACCCGTTAACTCAGATGATAAGTTTAATCTCAGAGCTGCTCTAAGAGGCTACCTACTGAGCCCCCTCGGCGAGTGCATGGAGAACCACCCAGGGATCTTCATCTAGGCGAATTGTTTTCTCCCCTGGAGCGTGTCCCTTCCCCCAGTTCCAGTGGTGACCAGGAGGTACCGTTTTGTTCTGCTCCAGAGCGGTTCTGAAAAATTTCCCAACCAAATCATTCCTACAAAAGATAAATTGATTTGGGGTGTGTTTACATAAATGCAGAAGACCAGTCGAAAAGAACATGGCTTGTCCACTAGAAAAATGTTGATTATTCATTAATAAGTAGATACCAGATCAAGTAATCAAATACATTAATGTAACTTTTCTCTGATACTGGTTTGACAAATACTATATTTCCTTATTTAACTGACCTGTTTTGGAATTCTTCTGAATACAGGTCAAAATTCAACATTGTGAGGAATTTTAAGTAGAGCAAGCACACTTTTTTTTTTTACAACAATTACATTAAACTCAATTATGCTTTACAAAGATAGCTTGTTTTTCCTCATAGTGCGCCAAAATTCTACATTTCCAAGACCCTGTTTTCTAATAGTTTCTGTATTTGCAACAGTCGTATAAATTGGTGATGGTAAAAACTAAAAACCACATTTAATTCAGGCTTCACGTTAGCCATTCCAGGTGCAAATTATATTACAGCATTGATTTGTAATTTGTGACAACGTTTGGTTAATACACCAGTGAACCTTAAAAAGATCAGAATTGTTACATGTATGATGTGAACCAGTGTTATCTTTTATGTTAACCATGTGCACTACCACAGGCCATAAATATGAAGCAATATTTCAGCGAGATAGAAGCTCCTGTGTATCTCCACATTTAGAGAGAAGTCTGAGCGGTTTCCATCATTATTATATGTTCTGCTTTCACTGTGCCATAGGAAGTGTCTGCCATTTCCTCTTCTTTTAGTTTTTTATAAGAAATATCTGTATCTTCATCTTCATCTAGAGGATCTCGCTTGTGCAACATTTCACTTCCATACATTTTATAGATTAAAACAAAAATCCCCGCTTCTGCAGACTGGAAAAGTGCATACAGCAAAGGAAACATGTACATGCTTCCTATGAATTGCGGTGGAAAGGCCAGTTTTAGAATGGCTGTACAGAGCTGCACATTCTGACTACCTGTTTCCAGACATACAGTCCTCTTGCAGTTGGGTGGAAGATGGAAGAGAGTAGCTAAACCATAACCTGAAGCGTAGCCTGCCAAAGGCATAAAAATTGCTATCACATAAACAGCTGCAGGGATACTTGCCAGCAGTTCAGGTCCTAACATAGTGCCGGTCATTATGAAAAGGACCACCAGAGTCACTAGCAGAGACCACAGGGAAACCTAGTAATAGAAAATTACAATGAGATGGTTGAAGATGAACTCAGGCGAGAGAATCCTAAGCTCACGGAAGAAAACACCCATCTAGTATGCTCTCCAACACAAAACGGAGACCTTTGACAGAATATTTCTGAAGATGGGCAGGCCACCTCTTCAGGAAGCATCCAGAGCCACACTGGGCAGCTCTGATTGTCTGGAGGCCTGTCCTTATGTCGAGGGACAATTTGCCTTCTATAACCTCTAGCCATTGAGTTGGATATAGGCTCTCAGGAGCGACAGAGACCAGCTCTTCAAAAACAAAAAACAAACAAACAAACAAACAAACCCAGCTTTTCTGGCCAGGCGCGGTGGCTCACACCTGTAATCCCAGCACTTTGGGAGGCTAAGGTGGGTGGATCATGAGGTCAGGAGTTGAAGACCAGGCTGGCCAAGATGGTGAAACACTGTCTCTACTAAAAATACAAAAATTAGCCAGGTGTGATGGTGAATGCCTGTAATCCCAGCTACTCGGGATGCTGAGGCAGAGAATTGCTTGAACCTGGGAGGTGGAGGTTGCAGTGAGCAGAGATCGCGCCACTGCACTCCAGCCTGGGTGACAGAGCAACACTCCATCTCACAAAAAAAAAAAAAAAAAAAGCTCTTCAAAAAAAAAATAGCCTTCAAAAGCTTTTTTTCTGAAAAACAGCTCTTCAAAAGCTTAAAAACTGGTTATCAGGGGAAGGCTACTCTTCTTCAGGCAGATCATCCCCAGACTTAAACCTCCATCACATAACTTTGTTTTGGTATCCTGACTGTTCTGAGCATGTGTTTCATATGTGAATGTGCCGCTTAAAAACAGGGCATTTAGAACTGAACCTAATACCCCAGGTATGGTCTGATCATCAGAGCAGACAAGTGGATATTTACTTTCCCTGAACTGAACCCCGTGTTTTCCATAAGAAATTAGTTCTCATTTTACATGAGTTAAAACTTGTGAAACTTGATTAAAATGTCTGAAGCTCAGTGTGTGATCTTTTTAACCCTCAAAATATACTGCAGAGGATTGCTTGCAATATTGAAACAATTACCTACTCTTAGATTATGTAAGAGAGAAAAATGTAAATAAATATGTGAAGAATTCTTTGCAATTTGGCAACTTTCCCCTTTTTTATTTGTTCATGAGAAACCTCCCATCTGTAAGTCTCTAATGATGCTTAGGTATTATTACAGTAGATGGATTTCGGATACAGTACAACTGCTGTATAAAACGTGTCATCTTGATGTTCTGACTGGTACATTTCACTCATTCAAATAAAACAGTCTGTATGAATTGTAAGGCGGAAATCTAAAAATTCCTCTCCTAGTTCTCCTTCATATTGGTAGTTAACTTATTTTTTTTTAATGAGGAGTGGGCAGGGAAAGGAAACTAGATCCAGAGAGAACAGCTTAAATGTTGCTTCTGGTTCCCTGGATAGCTGGGATATCCCTTTTGCAGTCTTTGGGAATGGCATAACTCTACACTCTTAAAAATTATTTAAAATTTATCTGAGCTGGTCACAAATTCTACCCTAGAGGATGCTGCAATAATTATTATATAAGGTACAGATACTACAGATGCATAATTGGCAGAAACCAAGCTATTACATGTAAAAGCATACCATTTCAAAGTATGTCACATTGAAAGCACTGACAAACAGTCTGATTTCTTCATTTTGAAATATTGGCTCCAAAGTCCCTTAGAACTATTTTAAATCATTTGGGCAAGCATTGACATTGAATGCTCATTTTGAAGTGTTTGCAAAGGTGTAACAATTATATAAACCGTTTCTTAATAGTGTGTTAATTAAAGAATAGGGCTAGGTTAACCTTAAATTCAAAGGTAGCTAATCTTATGTCTATTATATTTAAATATTAAATATATTAATTTATTAATATATTTATATTAAATATATTTGTTTGGGGTGTGTAAATAGGTCATTTGATTGACTTTCTCTTAGACTTCCTAAGGTTTTATAGTAAATGCCATCACATTAATAGCATTAGCTTAATGATTAAGATTAACAAGTTCTTAATGCATCTCAAGAGTATCTATGAGTATATATTACAGGTGTTAATATATGCATATTTACATGTACACATACATTTTTACATTCACATATACATGTGTATTATGGAGCAGGATTTCTTTTACTCAAGGCTGGATATATGCACAGAAAAGAACTCTCTACTTTTCATATTAATAAAAGCTGACTCTATATAATCAAATTACTTTAGAAAATAAGTAAAACAAAAGATTATGTCTTCTTGAATCTACATAATTGAAACATTAGGGTGGCTCTTTTTCTCTTCATTTGTCTAAAGGAATTTGCCTGTGCATTTTGCAGTAATAGTTACGTATTTTATTTGATTAATTACCGGAAGTCAGCATCCTGGTCATGGTTTATTCTTTTTTGCTACTGTTTTTGAATTTTCAAAGACAGCTTAATTTTACAAAGATTTTTTTTCCTCCAGTCAACTACTAGAATCTACTAAACTACTAAAATCTCTACTGCTACAGAAAGCATTCATTTTTAAAAAAATCAAAGCCTTAGGAGAAATATTGCACAAATTATAGAAATCCCCTATCTTTTCACTAGCTTTAGAAGCCATATAAAATATTGCAATGGAGAAAGAAAAAGAAACACATTTAGTAAGGTCAACATAACCTCCATTATTTATCCAGGACCCAATTTTATTTTGTGCTTTAAAGCCAATATTTTGTGTGTTCTATTACTACAATGTAACTTTTCCATTACTTTTTGTCCTATTAGTATCAACTTACTTTTAAAAATTTAATAAAATGTTAAAGGAACCTACTACAGAGTTTCTCAGAATTAGAGTTCCATTTTTGAAAAGATAGCCATGCATTTCTAAAATACTGCACCAATTCTATTAAAGTAATTTTATTTAATCTGCTTTTATGTTTAATTATATACAACTAGTGGAAAATATGTTGCCATTTAATTACACTGTCATCTTCCCCACCCTGCTATGATCTGTTTCCTTCCAATGAGTACTGATAGTTCTCTTATTCTGGTTTTGATTAAGCTGTGTCTTAATTAAAGCTATCATTCTAGGAATCCCAAAAGTGGAAGTTATCTTTGTAGCATAAACTTTTTAAAAAAAATTTTATCCATGCAACTACTTCCAAGTCCTTTTCTTCCTTTCCGCCTTCTCCGAACTTCCTAACATTTCTGCTGTGGGTCAGAGATCAAGGGCTCTCCAAGCTAGTATGGAAAGGGAAGAGGGGGCCTTACCTTCACAATGTAGTCAGCCACCCGGCTGTATTTGTAGCGAATGAAGACGCCCAATCCGATAGGTATGAGAGTGCTGCAGAGAGTCAGGGTCACGGTCCCTAGGGGTAGTAACTGCACGATAGGGGTGTTGATCCAAGCCCAGCTGTAGATCCACAGGCACAGGGGCATCAAGACGAGGGCCAGAAGCGTGGAGGAGATGGTCATGATGATGCTGCAGAAAAGGGAATGTGCAGAAATCAGAACGAGCTTTGAGTCAAACAGCCAGCTAACCTTTTTCTTGTATGTTGAGTAGAGGTGGAACGGGGAGACTGCAAGTCCCGGGGTTGAAGTCTGGGCAGAACCTACATCCGAGGAGAGTGCCAAGAGAGCAGCACGTCTAACACCGATGGAATTATGAACCCAAGGCAGGGAGGAAAAACAAGCCCCCTGTCTCGGTACTGCTGCCCTCGACATTATAAAGTCTATTGAGCCTGGATGATTCTGAGGGGAAGGAACGTTCTTCCTTGCAAGCCCCCTGCAAGGTAAGCCATGGTAAAGCTGCTGACTGCTACTTGTTGGTCGAACTCAACAATCCTGCACTCTATGTGAGATTACTTTCTCTGACGGGCCAGTAGCCCTATTTTACTTTTACGTTGCCGGCGAGTTCTAGTTCAGACTCCCCCATCTCTTTGTCTTCCACTGGACAACGACCTGCGCTGCCACCCCGACGCTCGGGGAGGACGGCGAGGGACCCTGCTGAAGGGCCGCGCTGCGCATGGAATCCCAGCCTTGGAGCAGCCCCCTCGCCGTCTAGCTTGCTCCCCTAGCAGCACAACCTGCAGGTCGGCCTTGACTTCTAAAGCCCGGGCGTCATCAACTTCCTCTCCTTTTCTCCTCCTTCCTCCACGCCTAATTCCAACCCCTCCACTGCCTCTGTCCTTCGTCGTGAGCCCACGGCCGTAAACGCGCGTCTGGGATGAGACAGATGCCCAAGGAATAGACAGATCCGTACCTGAGGTTCATGTCGCCGTCAACCAGCAGGGACATAAGATTGGAGAGATTGCCGCCGGGACAGCAGCCACACAGGAGCACCGCCACGGCGGCCACCTCATCCAGCTTGAAGGCGAGGGCCAGCAGGAAGGCCAGCAGCGGCAGGAGGCCGAACTGGCAGAGCGCTGCCAGCAGCGCGCCCACGGGCCGGCGGACGTGCGCCCCGAAGTGGTTCACGTCCACCGTGCAGCCCAGGCCCAGCATGGTGATGCACAGGGCGGCGCCCACGAACACGTTCAGCCCGTGGTTCAGCGGCGTGTCCCAGAACGGGAGCGCGTGGGGCGCCCAGGGCCGAGGGAACGGGGAAGGGCCGTGGCTCGCCGCGCCGCCCGCGAGGCCGCTGGTCGTGGGCTCCGGGGTCGGAGTGGGGCCGGGGCTGAAGCCGAAGCTCGGACCCGGCCCGAGGCTGAGCCCAGGGCCGGGGCCGGCGCTGGAGGCAGGGGCGAGGGCGAGGTCCGTGCCGGGGCCCAGGCTGCTGGCATTGGGCGCCAGGGTGTAGTTGTCCCGCAGCAGAGGGGCGAAGAGCAGGGTCACGTTGTCGTTGCCGTCCATGGCGCGGCCGGACTGCGGATTCCGGTCCCCTCCCGCCGCGTGCCTCTCGCCGTCCCGCGGTCGCCGCAGCCGCCGCCCGTCGTTCTGCCCGTCGGTCTCCGAGCCCCGGCTGCGCGCCGCTGACGTGCTCGGCGGCGTCGGGGGCGGCGGGCCGGTCTCCGCTCCCAGGTCTGCAGCCGCCCGCAGCCTGGCACTCCGCGCAGCGCGGCCCCCCGGGTGAACCCAATCGCTGCGCCGGCTCCGCGCCCCGGCCCCGCGCCCCGCAGGCCCCGCCCCGCCCTGCCGCCCGGTCCCCTCCTGTGAATCGCCAGTAAGTGGTTCTGTTAGAGTGTAGCCAGGGGCGGAACAAAGACCTGACAAAGGACCAGAGCAGGAAAAAACCGTTCCTGGCTGCCGATCAAGTTCTCTGATGGGCTCTGCCTCTTTATAATGAAATCTGGAGACCCAGACACACAAAGTGGAGGGGGTGGGTGGATAACGCTCATAGTAGAAACTGTTCCTATAGCCTGCAGCCCTAAGAGGGGTGCTTGACTTAATATGAGCGATTCTCTAGTAAGCATGACACGATATCTGGCTTGAATTTGCAAACAATTTTTTGCATCATTTTCAGTCTTAAAGTAGAATGTAATAATAATATAGCGGGTTTTGTGCAAGTGAGTGTGCATTATTTCATTCGATTCTTACAGCAAAGCCGTGAGATAGATACCATTTTTACAAGCTCGATTTTTACAAACGAGGAAACTGAGGAACGAGGAATTCTCAGTCTTATCAACCGAACCCACAAGTACCTGGCTGAATCTGCACGGCGATGTGTCCCTAAAGAGGGCAGAGAAGAGCTTGGCTAATAACAATTTCCATGAAAAATGTGTGTTTAAGAAGTTATTGGCAGGTGGAGAGAGGATATTTCAGTGGCCACAGATTTACGAAGCTTTATGAGTAAGGCCCTGGCATTAGGATTAAAGGACTGAAAAGAAATAAAGTGCTGAGATTCCCTGCTTGAGACAGGTTTATCCCAAAACAATTCAAAAGCAGAGCTCTTAGGAATGGAGATGCAACAACTTTTAAGTCAGTCACTAGATGGCATGTAGAAAGGAAACTAATTTCGCTGCTTACCAACCAGGTGGGGCCTGTTAAGGAGGCATCTAGCTCCCTGGGGGTGACCATAAAGTGATAGTCAGTTGAGTTGTGAAAACCAACAGGAATTTCTAGAATGAAATCAAGGCTCAGTCTTAGCCCAGGGTTGCTTTCACAAGGAGCCAAGATACAGTGAATTCTTCTATCTGGGAACTTTTCCCTAACTCCTGTCCTGGCACAGAGTGACTTCTATTACCCAAGGGTGGGCTGAGCCTTTCCTCCTCCCCAAATCTCATGAAGATGATGGAGACTATGAAAAGTAAGACTTTGCAAATGCAAAGCATATTGCACTCTTCATCACAAATCATTTATTTTTTCTCTTTTGGACTGTAAATTCCATGAGGGCAGAGCTTTTGCAAGAATTTAGGAGGATAATGTACCCTTACACTTTTCCAAAACACTAAACCCAGAAAAAAAAACTTCAGTGAGCTAAACTTTAAAGGAAGTGGGTTGTGACCAAAAATATTTTAAGTTGACATGTCAGCTTATGTAGGTAAAAAGAAAGATATTCAGATATACAATGATCCATGCTACCCAACCATTACGTTAGTAGACCCAGGGAAGATGTGTGGAGAAACAGACAAGATAAGGAGGGAAGGCACTGCTGAGCCTTCACAGTCTTGAAACCACAGAATGAGATAAGCCAAGAACACAAATGGCAAGGGATCCAGCTGAAGCCAACTGTGCAGGCACCACTCCTATTTGCCTCAGAAACCCTCATCGTGTTAATGATATTAAAATTCACAATCACATTAAATAAGCAGTAATTAGAGGCAGACCAACTCAACTCATCCAACTACCTCCTCTCAGGGTTTAGGGAGGGACTTGGGAGGCAACTTGTGCAATGGGCGAAGACTGAAAACAGAAAGGGGCCTGGCATCATGGCTTTTGTCTGCAATCCCAGCAATTTGGGAGGCTGAGACAGGCGGATCACTTGAAGACAGGAATTTGAGACCAGCCTGGCCAACATGGTGAAACCCCATCTGGACTAAAAAGACAAAAATTAGTTGGGCATGGTGGTGTGTGCCTGTAATCCCAGCTACTCAGGAGGCTGAGGCAGGAGAATTGCTTGAACCTGGGAGGTGGAGTTTGCAGAGAGCCAAGATCGCGACACTGCACTCCAGCCTGGATGACAGACTGAGACTCCATCTGAAAAAATAAAAAAGAAGGGGATGATGGGCTGCGATTGTAAATCATGGGGCATGTTGCACCTGCAATCTTGGGGGATTCTTGGGACCTACAGACCTGATGTCACTCCTGCTGATGGGGTGATTGTCATTGTAAAGAAAACAGGTGCTCTGGCCTCCCCTTCTTTCTCATCTTCCTCACTATGTATGAGAAAACCCCAGGATTAGGTTTAAGCCCATTCTCCAGGTGTGATGACACTGGTGTGGTGACACTGGTGAAGTGAAGTATTCTTTTCCCAAGGGGGAAACAATATGTAAAAGGGAGAGATAACATAGTACTTAGAAAATATGGCCAGGCATGGGGCTCACACCTATGGGAGGCCAAGGTGGGCAAATCTCTTGAGCCCAGGAACTTGACATCACCCTGGACAACATGGTGAAACCCTGTCTCTACAAAAACTACAAAAATTGTCCAGACATGGTGGCACATGCCTGTGGTGGCATATGCCTGTGGTACCAGCTATTTGGGAGGCTGAGGTGGGAGGATCGCTTGAGCGCAGGAGGGGAAGGCTGCAGTGAGCCATGACCATGCCACTGTACTCAGGCATGGGTGACAGCAAACCGTGTCAAAAAAAAAAATTAAGGAAGGAAGGAAGATGAAATTAAGCTAGCTATTTGGGGAAAAATAAATTTAGAGCTTTGTGGCACAGTGTATACCAAAGCTAATTCCAAGTAGATTAAAGGGTTAACTATTATAATAATAATAATGCAACAAAATACTAGAGAAAAAGATTGGCAAGTGTTTATCTCATCTTTGGATATGGAAAATTTTTCTAAGCAAAAAAGTAACAGAAGAAATCATAATGGGGAGCTCAGTAGATATGGATACATAAAAACTTTCAACTTTGTTATAGTAAAAACATCATTTAAGAAATTAAGAGAAAATTTATGATTAATTTATAAGTTTTATTGTGTTATTTTATAGGAAAAGAGGCAAATGACATGAATAGACACAAGATCACAAAAGAAATGCAAGCAGCCAACATGTTTATGAAAATAGTCACATTCACTAGTATCCAGAGCAATTAAATTGAAGCAATTAGATGCCATTTTTCAGTACTGGAAAAGATTCAGATATATGCTATTATGTTACAGTGGCAAGGATACAATCAATTTGGATATATCCTACCATAGAAACAATCATGGAAAGAGAGCACCTACTTCCAGGAGTTCTCATAAAAGTCCCGGGGTTAACTTGGGATTAATAAGGGAGAACTATTGTACACTAATGTTTGTTTTGGCCACTTTTCTTGAAAGGAAGCTAGAAGGCTTTTTAAAAGTAGAAGTAATTAAATTAAAAAATTAAATAGAAAATAGGCAAGAGAAGTGTACCCATCCTTCAACCAATCATTGTGGCCATAGGATGGAATGCTTTCACTCAAGCAAGGGAGTGGTCTCATCCCCACTCAAGACACATCAACTCAAATTTGGGGAAGGGATTCCCCAGAGGAACAGTGGGTGCTGTTAACAGAAAGAGGAAAAGTGGATGTTGAGTAGGCAGAAAAGCAATAAGCATACACAGAAGTTGTATTCAGTACCTCAGCACCCTCAAAGGTGTTTGAGGGCTTCTTCCATTGCATTTCCAGAAGTAAGTACTGCTACCTTAAGAATCTTTGTCAATATGCTGTTTTAAAAGTTTCATATTTTGTGCTTATTTAACTACTAGTGAAATAGAACTTTTTCAGTTTAATAATAAAAATACTTTATTATAACTTATGTATTTTGCCTATTTACAGAAATCATCTGACTTGCAGACAATTTAAGTACAACGATAAGACTGGTAGAAGAAAAATTAGAAACAACCTAAGTATCCAACAATATGCAACTGGTTGAGTAAATTGTTTTTTATTTACATAATAGAATAAATACTATGCAACTATTTTAAATTTTCATGTTATATTTTTATGTGAAAAAAGCAAGTTATGTACCGTTTTATGTTGATTTCTTTTGTATTTTGTTAGAAAAAATCTTTTTAGAGATGTTACATTGTCCAGGCTGGAGTGCAGTGGCTATTCACAGGCATGGTCATAGCAGACTGCAGGGTGGCTCTTGGCCCCAGTTTCTTTAAAAGTATTTATATAGTTGCATTCAAAAAGACTGGGCCAAAATATATTGGATTATGGAGGATTTTTGCATTCCTTTTTGTTTTCTTTTCTTTTTTCTTGAGACAGGTCTCCTTCTGTTGCCCAGGCTGGAGTACAGTGTCATGATCTTGGCTCACTGCAACCTCCGCCTCCCGGGTTCAAGCGATTCTCCTGCCTCAGCCTTCCGAGTATCTGGGATTACAGGTGCCTGGCATTAGTGACCAATGGGTAGGTAGTGTAGACAGGCAGACATTAGTCACTGAGTAGGCAGGCTCAGCAATCAGATCAACTGTCTCAGTATTCCAGTGCTTGTGTTCAAGGAATCCTTATTTCATTTAATAATGGCCCCAAAGTGCAACAGTAGTGATGCTGGCATATTGTCATAATTGTCCTATTTTATTACCAGTTACTGTTGTTAATATTTTACTGCAACTAATTTATAAATTAAACTTTGTAAGAGGTATGTATTTATAGAAAAAACATAGTAGATATATATAGGGTTCAGTACTACCCACAGATTCAGACATCCACTGGGGTCTTAGGACATATTCCCTGAGGATAAGGGGGACTATTGTACAGACATGTTTGTTTTGGCCACTTTTGTTGAAAGGAAGCTGGAAGGTTTGCTTTTAATAGAGATCCGTCAAACAGGAGAGCTGACTGGAATATTGTTCTTAGCTGATTTGTATCTAAAAGCAACATGGCCTATTGATTACACTTGCTTTATATAATTAAGTCTATTTTACAGAATAAAAAAGTCCATTTCTAACAACATTAATTACTCTTTAATAACTAACTAATGATGGATAAAACAAAAGATTATTTTCTGTGTCCAAAAAGTATACCACTCTTAAAACACTTACTACTTCCCAATATTACATTTATACACTTGGCACAAAAGTCTGGATACTCCAAATCAGTGAGGGCCTGGCTTGTCTGCTCATGGTGAACTCAAGCATATTAAAACCTGCTCAGGAATGTCTGGGTGGCCTGGTGGACCAGCCAGGCAGAGGTCATATTTATGGAAGCCTCACTGGTAGAGTTGTTAGACATAGCAAATAAAAATACAAGACATCCAGTTACATTTGAATTTCAGATGAACAACAAATACGTTTTTAGTATAAAGATGTTTCAAATATTTCACCTGGCAATCTTACCTGGAGACAGATGATTGTTAGAAAACTGAGATGGCATGGTGGCCTCCAGGGGCTAAGATCTCCATGCATTTAGGAAATAAACCCTAAATTCCAAGAAATATACTAGGTGGGCAAAGAGGAGGTGCACAAGCCTGGGCTAGGGTTGCTGTCTGGGGATTGGTGAAGAGGAGGCAGCGTGGGTTGAGGCCCTCTCTTGTCCCCTAGGGAATTTTGGCCTGGTTCTGTGTGGAGAGGGCAACACAGTATCAGAGATAAATATGTTTTGTAGCTGAATAACAGTTTGAGTGGGAGGAACATTGAGACACAAGAACCTTAGAGCAGGCAGTACTTTGAGAATGAAGTGAATGTAAATTGGACAATGACAAAAGTGATCCTGGTCTCTCAATGGGACCAGGAAGCCATGAGGTGAGCCACAGGGAGGAGCTGAGGGGAAGTGGACCCATGAATGTCAAAATGGAGGAGGGCACTTAGAGACACTTACACCCTCGGTGGACGCCTCTGTAGTGAGTCCAATGTTGTTTATCTCAGTTATTTTGCTCCCAGCACTGTTCCCCTATTCTTCTGGGAAATAGGCCCTCCGTTGTCGGAGGAATCACACCTCCAATGGCTCCTACCATAAAGTCCAAATGGAAGCTGCTCCCTTCCTACAGGACCCCACTTCCAAGTTGTCAGTGATAGCTTAGGGATGAGCCTCCCATATCCACTCTGAGCCCATCTTAATAAGAGTTCAAGGTAGCCCTAAGCAGGGCTTCGATTTTATTATCAGTTTGTGGGGAGAAATTCATTTATAAGTAAGTATATTTGCCCTTGAAAATCCTTTAAATACCTATAACAATAAAATAATCTTTTTTCATCAAGGCCACAATGACATTCTTTCCCCAGTATGGGAATAGCTGATTTCCAGGCGGAGTGGCTGGCTTTGGGGTCAGAGTATAAGAAAGAACCCTCTGATCTTTCTTCCAGATGCTCAGGCCATGACAAGCACAGGGAGTTGAGGCTGACCTTGGTAGCTGCAGATTCATATTTCCTGGCTCACATATCATTCATTCAATCTCTCTTTTGTTTTTCCCTCATTTAATTCTCATAGTTGAATTTGTGAAAGTTAAATTTTGCATTCGATGTGATGCCAGGAACCAACATTCTACCCTCAGTGACTGATTTGGAGGTGGAGCGTGATCCACCCTGGCCACTTGGGATCCTTCCCTGTGATTTTTTTTTTTTTTTTTTTTTTTTTGTAATAAGAGCCATGGGGAAGAGCCCTTTCCTCTCTAGTTAAGAAGCTGGGAAATTGTGAGCTCAGAAACTGCTACTAATTATGGTTCATTTTATGATATCACCCAGCCTGGGAGAAAAAAGCCAAAAATAAAAGCTGAATTAAAGGAGATGAGAGGGGAAAAGAGAAAGTGCAGGCAACACCAAGACCCTGTTCTGGTCCTTTCCAACAACACTCCTCACCTAGCTGGTTATATGAGCTATTAAATCTTCTTCTTTTAGCCAAGCTAGTTCAAGCTGCAACTGAAGGAGTCCCTAAGTAATAAGGCCATTTCTATGAAATGGTTAAAAAAAAAGGAGCATTAGTTATCCAATAACTTTCTAGGTGGTATTTCCGAGTCCAAGGCTTTACTGTGTTAGCTTCAGGTAATAAGAGTTCAAGGTAGCCCTAAGCAGGTAGCCCATATTCCTGGATTGCAGCCTCAGACTCATGTGGCCAAGGGGAAGTATGGGCTACATTCAGTTTTTCCACAAAACAAGCAATTGCTAACAGCATCATCTATCATCAAGGACGACCAGCTTTCCATACCTAGAGATGATCTTAACCATTACCAAATACACATAGAGCTAACAGGTAGCTATGTAAAATATAACTTTCTGTGCCTTGTAACTAATCTAGCTCCTGTGTTGAGATCATCTTGGCATCTCAAAGTTGATCTGTGTGTAGCTGTTGCATCCAAACCTCCTGCCGCATTTTTGAAGCTGTGATTCCTCGTGTCCTCGCATGACTCTCCCCGGCCTATCCTGTTTGCTCTGATAACACGTCAGATCTCATACAGCAATCAGCTTTGTAAAGGTACCAGCTCATCGGCTCTCAAATCATATGATTCAATTGCCTAGTCCTTACCAACAAGGTGTCAACTGAGGTTTCATTTATTCCAGGCCCTCCTTTCCTGTTATCTCCAAGTCTGTACCAGAGGGGC
This sequence comes from Gorilla gorilla gorilla, assembly GCF_029281585.2. Taxonomy (NCBI): domain Eukaryota; kingdom Metazoa; phylum Chordata; class Mammalia; order Primates; family Hominidae; genus Gorilla; species Gorilla gorilla. The sequence continues at coordinate 56,485,590 of NC_073227.2, read as the reverse complement.
TCAGCTTTCTACAGATTTCTTCAAGGCTTAACAAAAGTTTGCTTTAATGGGAAGATTGTTTTCACTCTCTCTTTTCCCTACTAATCTTCTATTCTTTGATCAGTCCCATCCTTGTTTTCATCTATTCTTTAACCTAACATTTCAACTTGTTTTTGGTGCATGTTTTTGAAGCCTTTCCTGGGGATTTCACACAACTATCTTTGTATGGCAGAAAGTCTTGTATCAGGAGGCATTTGTCATCTGATAAACTGAAAAGGAGAAAACAATACCTACAGAGCTCTAGCAGGATATTAAACTGAGAATTTATTTGATCTAAACATAAAAAAAAACTCCAGTGATATGTTTCAAGGCTCACTACTGAAAAATTACCTCTTGTTGAGTAACCAGACTACACAGTCAATAGCAAAAACAGATGAAAGAAAAAGAAATTTTATTAAAATTGGACTCTACTAATTGGTTTGGGTTTGGACTATTTCATTTTCTGTCACACCATACAAGGTTGATAAGCATTAACATTTCTTATTTTAGAAAGTGTTATTTTGAAACTTTCAAAGATAGATTTTTCTTGAAATAATTATAAACTTCTTGTCCATTATGCAGGAATCAAATCATAGAAACAACCTCTTGCTCACTAATTGGTACTGGTAGAATTGTAAAGAATGCTGATGAACCGTGATCTGTTAATAATTTTATGTTTTGTACATCTTTTCTTACTCCCAATATTGAACTGGTCTTGCCATTCAAGAGATCTGGGAATTATTACCCAAAGCTGCTGCTCACCAGCACCTGTCATTGCTATCCATTGCCCTGCCTTGTCTAGAATATTGACTAGGGGACGGAGGAGAAGGTCACTGCTTTCCCCCACTACATCTGCAAAACAGTGCCTGACTTAATGGGGGCTGGATATGGGGGATTAAGAATTGGTCCTGAGCATTTTTATCATACTTGCTTAGGCTGTCTCTTAACAGCTGACCAAATATAAACAACTTAAAAAAACTGATATTTTGGAATATATATTATATATATTTTTTCTTCTATTATTTTATAGTTGTCTGTAATTAGTAGACATTGACTCCTAAACTTTCAGAGTTCTTTTGGTAACACTGTATTATAACCACTCAATTTAACAACTGTATATTAATCTCCCAAAGTTTTGCTAGGCAGTAGGAATGATAGAGAACATTAACCATGTCTAAGGTATGTTTTGTGTTCTCAAAGACCTTGAAGCTGTAAGTGTAAGTCAACTGCAATGCAAGGCACTCTATGATGAACTTTATATATTTAGGTTCAAATAGAAATGGGAATGATGAATCCTAGATGTGGAGTCTAAGCATCATTAACTAGGAAGCACTAGACTTCAACATGTGAAGAAAGGCAAAGGCCATTCCAGGGCAGGAGAACACCTTGAGCAAAGTCATGGAAGTACATCACTTCCATGTTGGAAACAGAGAGTGGATACAAAGTGGCAGGGACAGGCCAGGCACAATGGCTCACACCTGCAGTCCCAGCACTTTGGGAGGTTGAGGTCAGGAGTTCCAGACCAGCCTGAGCAACATGGTGAAACATGTTGAAACATGGTGAAACCTTGTCTCTACTATAAATACAAATATTAGCCAGGCGTGGTGGCAGGCACCTGTAATCCCAGCTACTCACGACGCTGAGGCAGGAGAATCGCCTGAACCCGGGAGGTGGAGGTTGAAGTGAGCCAAGATCGAGATCCCACCACTGCACTCCAACCTGGGTGACAGAGCGAGACTCTGTGTCAAAAAAAACAACAAACAAACAAAAAACAAAGTGGCAGGGACAGGAAACAAGCTATGGAAAAGTGGGTAGTAGGGCAAATTATTTAGGGCTTCTGTTGCACGAAAAGCACTTGGACCTTAATTTTGCTGACAGCAGAAAGTTAGCTAAGCTTTCTGTGCAGGGAAGTGACATCTCCAGATTTAAGACTCAGAAAGGCAGGTCCAGAAGCCCTGGACAAATGGATACAGATGAATAAAGGCCAGCCAGGGAGTCAAACTAGGAGGCTATGATGACAATGCCAGTGGAAAATAGTGGCAGCTTATATGAGAGAAGAAATAGAAGTTGAGAGAAGGTACATTTGTGGAGAAGGAGAGAGATAATTCAAGAAAAAATTAGGCTTTAATTTGGAAAACTGGATGAATGGGCATGACATTAACTGAGATAGAGAACACATAGGCAAAGTGCCATGTTTGAGACTCGGGTTTTAGATGGTTGAGTGTAAGGTGTTTGTGATGCCCTCTTGGAGTCTAATATGCAAGTGAACTGCAATTCTGAGGCCTGGTGGAAAGAACTAGGAACAGAGGGAAATTAGCAGCCATGGCTTGTGGTAGTTTGCAAGAGCTGAAAGTGCACATTTCTTCCTAACTCCTCCTTCAGTGCCTTAAGTTGGCTGCTTAAAATCAGCAATTATGTAAATATTTGCAAAACAATTGACAAATGCTTCAAATCAGGGCTTTTCTCAAGAGAGCTAGCTGGTTGTTAAGTATTTCTCTGTCTCCCACTCTATAGGCCTGTCTTCACGCAGGTTTGAAGTTAGAATTTATAATAGTAGCGTGGCCTAGGTGTACCCAGCCTAAGAAATTGACACAAAATGTGATGATCTCAGGATGGTGAAATCCTAGGGTACCCAACAGAAGTAAAGCAGAGCCTGTCTGGAGGGACATACCCTAAACCCAGGCCTCAGAGTTCTCATCAACAGTCACAAACATGAGAAGATAACTACCCATGAGGAAACATCCAAACAGCTTGATTAGATTTCAAGAGCCTCAGTAAATAGATGTTTTGGCTAGAGACCAAAATATAGAAAGGAAATACATAATTAAAGACAGAAGATAAAACATTAAAAGGTAAAAAATATTGCTCCCAGAAGACCAGGCTGATTCGAAAAATAATTTTTTAAAAGATAGAACACTTCCAGAAATGAAAAGTTTAATATTGAAACGAAAATCTCAGTCACAGGTTAAATAGCAGGCTAAACATGGCTAAGGAGAGAATTTGCAAACTGAAAAATAGATTTGAGGCATTACCCAGAAGGCAGTATGGAGATGAGGTAATAAAAATATGATAAATTATGAGGGATGGAGGATAGAATGAAAAACCTCTACACACATCTAATAGGCATTCCAGGAGGAAAGAATGTACAAAATGTAATCATTTAAAATATAATTGTTGAGAATTTTCTTGACTCAAAGAAAGACATGTATCCAGATTCAGGAAGCATAATGAGTCCTGAGAAGGGTAAGTAGAAATAAATTCAGGCCAGGTGTGGTGGCTCACATCTGTAATCCCAGCACTTTGGGAGGCCAAGATGGGTGGATTACTTGAGGTCAGGAGTTTGAGACTAGCCTGGGCCAACATGGTCAAACCCTGTCTCTACTAAAAACACAAAAATTAACTGGGCGTGATGGCGAGTGCCTGTAATTCCAGCTACTCAGGAAGCTGAGGCAGAAGAATTGCTTGAACCCCGGAGGTGGAGGTTGCAGTGAGCCAAGATCAGGCCACTGCACTCCAGCCTGGATGATAGAGCAAGACTGAAGAAAAAAAAAAGAGAGAGAGAGAGAGAGAAAGAGAAGAAGGGAGGAAGGAAGGAAGGAATTTATACCTAGCTATATCGTAGTGAAAATTTTTAAAAAGATAAAGAAAATACCTTAGTTACACAAATTACATAATTTTGGGCTTTACTTTTCTCATTCCTAAGATAAAATTAAGTGGGATCATATCTAAAGTTACTCATTTAATAGATATCCAAATGATTATCAGGTACAAAGTATGCTACAATAAGAAAGACAGTTTCGGTAAAAGCAGGGCCTTGCGTATCTGCCACACACTTTTCTTTGTACTCGTTCTACACTTTTTCACAACTCCTTGTGTGTCCGTTTTCTTTAGTCAGATCCTTAAATGTTCCAAAGACTCAGTCATGGGCTCGTTTTTCTTCTCACTCTGCACATTCTTAGGTGATTTTTTCCTTTTTTTGAGACAGGGCCTCGCTTTGTCACCCCAGATGAAGTGCAATGGTGCAATCTCAGCTCACTGCAGCCTCAACCTCCTGGGCTCAAGTGATCCTCCCATTTCAGCCTCCTAAGTAGCTGTAACCATAGGCATGCATCTAATTTTCATATTTTTTGTAGAGATGGGGTTTTGCCATGTTGCCCAGGCTGGTCCCGGGCTCAAGCAATCTGCCCACCTTGACCTCCCAAAGTGCTGGGATTACAGGTGTGAGCCACCGTGTCCAACCTCAAAAATGATCTCATTAACTTCCAAATCTCTATTTCTAGCCCCAAATCTCATCTGACTGCTAAATCAACCAGATACTGAGAACACATCATAAGGTAGAATTCATGATCTCCATCCCACCCTGTCTCCTTTCTACCTTAGCTGCCAACACCAGTCTCTTGCCGTTGCATATGTATCTCTTTGCTGGGGGATATATCCACTCCTTTTCTTCATCTGGAAATATCCAGTTCATCCCTCAAAATATACTTCACATCTCACTTCCTCTGTAAGCCCCTTCAACTCCCCTTTGGTTTCTCTGTTAGTGTTCAGTGCTATCTTCCTTGGTTTTCCAGACAACCTGTAAATATTTTTTTGAAATCTACCTTTTCCAACAGACTACAGGTATGTTAGTAGCAGGAGCTGTGCCCCTATTGTTTTATGTCTTACCATTGCCTTTGCATTGTGCCTATCCTGAAATAGGTCCACTTTGAATATAATTAAATGAACGAATGGATTAATGAATGAAAGCATCTTATCCAACCAACACAGAGGAAATCAAGAGTGTGGCTTTAGTATTACATCGTCACCTGATGATCACATTTGGTTCTGTTCAGTTGGCTCCTATTCATGTTCTGGTATTGAGAACAGAGATATTGCTAGGAGCACACTAGCTGTTTTTCATGCTGCCTTTTTTTCAACAGCAGGGTGTTGCCAATCATTGTCATATAAAGCATTCTCAACAGCTCTGCTCCAAATGACCCATTGTGAAACTGTCTGGGCTGTGGGTTGGAATATTAAATGACACTGTGTTTCTGCAGCTAACTGAGCTGCCTGAGTCACAGCTGCAGTAAAAACGTTTTAACAAAATTAAAATCTCCGTGGGGGCAGGGGAAAGCAGAGAATAAAGAAGGTTGGCTAGAATGCTGAGATGAGAGCAGCAGCAAAACAGGAGACATTGGTATTGCCTGATTTCTAGATTTAATTGCAATAGGCAAGTAGATATTTTAGACTGAGAGGTCTGTAATCGTGATTTAAAATAGCCTTAACAGTCTAAAATTTGCTCCCCTTTGAATAAAAAAAAGATAAAAATTTGGGGGAAAATACATACACTAAATGAAAAGAGGCCATGGGGCAAAGAAATAAGAGCTAGCTCTTGTGAGAGCAAATTGAAATAGATCAATTACTTCTTGTCACTTCCTATTTCCAAGCTAATGAATTATGTTTTAAAAGCCTGGCTCTGTGCAGTGCTGAGTTTGACATGAAGAAGGAAATTCCTGATGTGTATCTCACGCAAATGGAAAATGACTGGGATGATAAAGTACTGGTGCTTCTTTAGGGAATCAACATAAATAATTCTTGATACTATAGAAAAACTAGAACTTGAAAAATCTTTCTGATAAATTAGAACCCTGAAGAACACACTGTATTTTATTTTCATTCAAAGGAGTGTTTTCATATGTCACCTTCAGCAAAGGGTAGAAAGAGGGCTCTAAACACCCTAAAACATGATGTAGTTTCTTTAGTTTTCTCCATGTGGAAAGGGAGAAATAGCTTGTTGTCCTACTGTGTTCCAGGCCCTGAGGATACAAAGATGAGTGAGGTTAGATCTCTGCCCTTGAGCAACTCACAGACAAACATAAAAGGATGCAACAGAGCCCAATGTGAGGGCAACAACCAGTATCAAAGATCCCAAAGGCAAGTAGAACAGCCAGGCTCCAGGACGGATTAGAGCCAGGCACTGAAGGTCAGGATTCCTCATGTCTCTCTGGTTCTCTTTTTCTAATTCTTTGCATACCTGAGCTTCTCTCTCTCTTTGCCCATCTCCTTCTCTCTCCCCCCTCTCCTCTACTCCATTCACTTATTCATCCATTCATTCACTTAACCCTCTTCACAGTGCATCTACTTTGGGATAGGCACCATGCAAAGCAATAGGGGAGGTGAGGGGAATATCATTCAGGACATAAGCATGGGTAAAGACTTCATAACTAAAACACCAAAAGCAACTGCTACAAAAGCCAAAATTGACAAATGGGATCTAATTAAACTAAAGAGCTTCTGCACAGGAAAAGAAACCATCATCAGAGTGAACAGGCAACCTACAGAATGGGAAAATATTTTTGCAATCTATCCATCTGACAAAGGGCTAATATCCAGAATCTACAAGAGAGTTAAACAAATTTACAAGAAAAAAAAACAACCCCATCAGAAAGCGGGCAAAGGATATGAACAGACACTTCTCAAAAGAAGACATTTATGCAGCCAACAAATATATGTAAAAAGCTCATCATCACTGGTCATTACAAAAATGAAAATAAAAAACACAATGAGATACCATCTCATGCCAGTTAGAATGGCAATTATTAAAAAGTCAAGAAACAACAGATGCTGGAGAGGCTGTGGAAAAATAGGAATGCTTTTACACTGTTGGTGGGAGTGTAAATTAGTTCAACCATTGTGGAAGACAGTGTGGCAATTCCTCAAGGATCTAGAACCAGAGTTACTGTTTGACCCAGCATTACATTACTGGGTATATGCCCAAAGAATTATAAATCGTTCTATTATGAAGACACATACACACGTATGTTTACTGCAGCACTATTTACAATAGCAAAGACTTGGAACCAGTCCAAATGCCCATCAATGATAGACTGGATAAAGAAAATGTGGCATACATATACCATGGAATACTAAACAACTGTAAAAAAGGATGAGTTCATGTCCTTTGCAGGGGCATGGATGAAGCTGGAAATCATCATTCTCAGCAAACTAACACAGGAACAGAAAATCAAACACCGCATGTTCTCACTCATAAATGGGAGTTGAACAATGAGAACACATGAACACAGGGAGGGGAACATCACACACCGGGGCCTGTCAGGGGGTGGGGGCCAAGGAGATGGAGAGCATTAGGACAAATTCCTAATGCATGCAGGGCTTAAAACCTAGATGATGGGTTGATAGATGTGGCAAACCACCATGTATACCTATGTAACAAACATGCACATTCTGCACATGTATCCCAGAACTTAAAGTAAAATTTTTTTTTTTTTAAAAAAGAGACATTTCCAGGCAAGCTGGCACAGTGGCTCATGCCTATAATCACAGCACTTTGGGAGGCTGAGGCAGGTGGATCACTTGAGTATAGGAACTTGACATCAGCCTAGCCAATATGGTGAAACCCTGTCTCCACTAAAAATACAAAAATTAGCTGGACATGGTGATGCGCTCCTGTAATCCCAGCTACTCAGGAGGCTGAGGCAGGAGAATCACTTGAACCTGGGAGGTGCAGGTTGCAGTGAGCTGAGATCGCGCCACTGCATTCCAGCCTGGGCAACAGAGCAAAACTCTGTCAAAAAAAAAAAAAAAAAAAAAAAAAGATGTTTCCAGGCAGAGGAACAGCACCTGGGAAGACAGACTCATGGAAGGTCTGCTGTGTTTTGGCATGAGGGGGCTGGAGTCCTGGAGTCCTGGAGAGGTTGGGAGGAGTGGGAGATGAGAGAGATAAGCAGGGGTAAGCAGATTGGTCGTATTAATAATTCTGTAGGCTGTGGAGGATGAGTTTATAGGCAAAAAGAGTTACAGCTTTAAAGAAGCTCTCTCTGGCAGCAACCTGGAAGCCAGCCTAGATCCATGACTCTTGACTTTTTCCCACCACGACATCCATGGTGACATCCTCCCATTTTCCTGTGTGTATCTAATATTAGGGCTTTCATCCTAAAGAAAGCATATTGGAATGCAAGAGAGAGCATGACTTCAATCCACTCCCTCCAAGTTATTTTAAACTAAATTCATCACAAACATTTGTACTTTCATTATTACCAAATTATATGTAATGCATCACTTAATTGATTTTGAAAGAGTCACAGTGCTGTGGTGGGGAACTGGGAGAGTAAGCATGGTCATCTGTGCTCCACAGACCCCCTGGGAGTTCACGGGAAGTGTCTTGGGGATTCTAGGGGGAGCTAAAAAGACAGAGCTCTGACCCCACCCTCCACTGCACACACACTTCAACCGGAGCAGCTGCACTTTAATTATTGTAGGTTTTTCACCAAGATTTTGTTGCAATAATGTGTTCCACTGTTTTTTTTCAATCTTTTCTAGCAATAGATTAAAAGACAGGAGAGACTGAAGGCAGATAAACCAAATAGGAGATAATTTTAAGAGTCTGGGTGACAAATAATAAAATCAGTTCCACTAAATCTAGTTGAATGGATGAATTATAGCTCATAAACCAATAGGAATCATATGCAAACTACAGTATAAGGTATTTCCATAATATGTAATAGGAAATGACATCAGTAATTTATTTTGGCATGAGATGAGGGTACAAATGAATAAATAAAATATATTATCACAGTGCTTCTCAAACTTTCATGTGTATAGACATCACACAGGTATCCCGTCAAAAAGTAGATTCTGATTCACAGGGCCTGGAGGGCTGAGAGTCTACTTTTCTAACACGTTCCCAGAAGACTTCGATGTTACAGGTCCATGGACCACACTTTGAGTAGCAAGATATTAGAAACTCCTAAAACAATTTAAAGATTTAAAAGCTATCCCTAGCCCATGAAAGAATGTGGGCTTTGTAATCAGAGGCCTTTGTTTTTAAGGCCAGGATTCATCATTTACAAGTTCTAGCTGACGTCTCAGCCTGTGTCCTCAGCTATAACTGGATGAGCTCTTGTGTGGATTCAGATAATGCATCTAAAGGGATTAGCACCATACTTAGCTTATGGAAATATTTAGTAAATCTAACTACAAATTTTATAAAAGAGTCATTTACAAATTGCCTGTATCAGAATCCATGTGGTGCTAGTTTAAAATGCAGATACCTGGACCCAACATTGAGTCTACTGAATCAGAATCTCTGAAGGAGGACTAGCATTTTTAACAAACTCTTGGTACTCTAGAGCTGAAGGAAGGGGCCCTGCTGGAAGCCATGTGCACACATGGCTGGATGTGGTCAGAACCATTTCCAAAGAGACACACTTAGCATGTAGAGCTAAGTGGGAGTATGGTTGGAAGGCTGGGGTGCAGACAGGAAGGGTGCACATTTCCACTGGGCTACAGAGATCTAGAATGACTGCAGTGTTAGAACTGAAGGAGAAATCTACGCTCTGCTTCACCATATTCCTTGTCAGCTAAGAAGCTCATGTCCCAGGACAAAAAAAAAAAAACTGTCATCTTGCACCCCCTTCCTTGCCCAACTTTCTTTTATTTTTTATTTTTTTTGTTTGTTTATTTATTTATTTATTTTTGAGATGGGGTCTCATTCTGTCGCCCAGACTGGAGTGCAGTGATGCAATCTTAGCTCACTGCAACCTCCACCTCCGGAGCTCAAATCAATCCTCCCACCTCAGCCTCCAGATTAGCTGGGACTACAGCTGCGTGCCACCATACCCAGCTAATTTTTGCAGAGACAGGGTTTCACCATGTTGCCTAGGCTGGTCTTGAACTCCTGGGCTAAGGGATCTGCCCATCTCGGTCTCCCAAAGTGTTGGGATTACAAGTGTCAGTGACCCTGCTTGGCCCCCTTACCCCATTTTCACACAAGCTTTCCTGCCAAGATAAGTCAAGAGAAACTGCATTTTTTTTTCAAGCTAACTGTAGGCAAAATTGACCCTACTTATCCAAATAGGCCCAAGTTATTTCTGAGGCCTTTGCACTTTTTTTTTTTTCTCCCTTTATCCCACTTCTTAGCCCTACCCTCTCTTCTAACTCCCTGGCACCTCGTACCACCTCATTTTTCTAAATCCCAACTAAGTGTGTTCTCCCTTATCTACATCTCATGCCTCCCTTCTACCTAGTACAGGATGGAAGGACAGGCAGAAGCAGTTGGTGGGGGGCGGGGGGTGGACATACTTTAAGGGAAACAGAGCCAAAGTCCCATCTGGAAGGAATTCCACCCCACTCTGTAACTCTGTTGAGGAGAACCAAAGCCGGCACTACCTACAGACGAAGGCAGGACTTTACCTAGAAAACAGGCTGAACCCACTCCAACTCATGGTTCCATGATGAGTGAGATCCCCAAAGTTCCAGAGGATAACTTAGAAAACTTTGGCCTAGAAAAAGGCAGATGTTACGAGTTGTCTACCACAGCCATAGAAAAATCTCAAAAGTGGTCTGAAAGAAGATCTGTCTTCAGCAGTTGAACTTTGTGAACCTACCAGGGCCCCATATTCATTTTTTAAAAATCCTTTGCACCTATACATATTAGGCAGTCAGTCCACAAATTATTTACTGAATATTTATCATGTGGCATCATCCTAGATTCTGAGAATGCTAGTATGTAGATCGCATTACGTTTTTAAAAATAAGCTAACTTTAAGTGATTCTATAATCATATGCTACGAGGAAGAGAATATTTGGATAACCTGGCTGGGCATGGGTGGGGGTGGTTAGGAGGGCCCTGTCTCTGAAGGCAGCATTTGAGTTGGGACCTACCTAAGAGGAAGGTGGTAGCCATGTGAACTTCCAGGGGAAGGGCATTCCAAGCAGAAAGAAAACAATTGCAAAGACCTTGAAATGGGAAGAAGCTTGGCAAGTTTCAGGGACAGAATGAAGGCATCCAATACGTGCTTGTATTGAATGTGTGTATATTGAGTATCTCATAACACACATGACTGGGAGCGAGCCTCGGCATAACTTTGAACCATGGCATTAGTGCATTATCAATTACTTTCTTTTAATTCCGTGAGTATTTAGAATTGTCTCTTCCCCTCTCCCTCCCCCCACCCACCACACCCCAGTGGTAGGCACTGGACTAAATGTAGAAGATAAGAGATGCATCCTAAAGTGCCTGCCTTGAGCAGCTCCTAACTGGTGGTGGAGACAGATCCCTAAGGACACAGTTAAGGCAACTTTTCAAGTGAGTGACGGCCCTGGAGTGGGGATGTCACCAGGGCCTGTGGAAGCTTTCTTTCATTAGAGGAAGAAAGGCTAACTCCTCCAGGAGAAGGACAGAGAGCTTTTACATAAGAGGTGACCTTTGAGTTGAGCCTTTTAAGATGAATAGGATTTAACAAGATTAATTGTTCCTGGCAATACCTCAGACTAGATATTCTGAAAAATTCTCCAGCTACAAAACGCCAAAACTGCTGAATTAAATACAATAAATAGTCTTTGAAAACCAGGAATGTAGTATCTGCCAATACTAGGAACCCAGAACCCTGGAGAGAGGCTGCAATGGGGGTACGCAAAGGACAGGGCACAAGAGACAGAACCCAGGGCATACACAGGTGGGGAGTAGGAAGTGGGACTCCCCACATAAAGCCAGAGCCTTGAAGGGCCACAGCCTCCTCACAAAGGTAGGAGAGGAAAAAGTATCTGTGCCTTAGCGAAGGCAAAGCACATAAAAATGTATCTTGTTCATCTCAGCCTAGGTGCTAGGGAAGAAAAAGAGAAAAGAGAAATGTCTCCTGAGAGAATTAGTAATGACAGCCAGCCCAACTGTCACCCAGACTGGGGTTTGACTACACCAGTAACTCCATTTACATCCCAAAATTCCCAATGGCTCAAGAATGTACAGCACCATGTACTTGAGGAAGATGGGGCAAAGGATAGGCCAACATCAGGAGGTTTGTTAACGATGCACTTTGTTAGGTCCACCCTTAAGGTTTGTGGATTTCTCAGTATGTAAGTTATATCTCAATAAAACCTGTTTTCAAAGGAGAAGAGGTTCAAGTGTGGGAGTAGGGGGAGAGGAGTAAAAGAAGAAGTAGAGGTTGTTAAATGTCCAGTTCTACACTCCAGTTTATGTGTCTGTACAACTTCCCTGTTATGGACTGAATGTTTATGTTCCCCCAAAATTCATATGTTAAAATCTTAACACCAATATGATAGTATTACAAGGTAGGGCTTTTGAGGGGATGATTAGGTCATGAGGGTGGAGCCCTCATGAATAGGATTAGTGCCCTTAAAAGGGATCCCAGAGAGCTCTCTCACTCTTTCTGCCATGTGCGGATGCAGTGAAAAGACAATATTCTGCAACCCAGAAGAAAGCCCTCACCACAGCCAATTTATACTGGCACCCAGAACTGTGAGATACACATTTCAATTGTTCATAAGCCACCCAGTCTATACTACTTTGTAGCAGCAGCCAGAACTGACTAAGATGCTCCTCTCGATGGGAGGTTTCTTCTCTGGAGAAGGTAAAAGAGTCTCTGCACTGGGGGATATCAAGAAGAGTTGAGGGCACAAATACGGTAAGCAGAAGAATAGGTGAACGTGTGCAAGCAGGATACTGTGCTTTCCATAGCTTCTTTCCTTCCACTTGGTTTTCAGAACCTACAAGCTGTGATCAAAAGATAATGACACTGAAGACCCCCTAATAAAATGGCCCAGCCAGACCACCCTTGATGCCTTTCAAACCATCCTCACACCATTCAGATGTCCCCTAGTTATTTTCAGAAATAATTTGAGACTTTACCTATGCATCATTTTTAAGATATTGGATTTGGGGTCATAAGTAAACATTTTTTCTCTATAAACTTCAGCTGAAAAATGTATTGAGAGGCTGCATTCTGTGAAGTTGGGAGTATTGAAAGCCAAGGGGTCTTCTAGCAGGAAAATATCACCAGAGGAATGCTCTGCCAGTCCCCTCATGCCCTGGAAATCCTTCCTCCAACTACACCATCCTAGAGCTGAGTGTCGGGCGAGCCTCAGCAAGAGGGGAGGCTTACGGCCAAGCTTGTTCCTGGGAATTTCCACCATCCAAAATAAAGGTTACCTCCATGGAGGAGAGGGGATACTTAGTGAGAAATTTATCAGTCGTTAAAAACAGATGCTGAAAAGATGTTTTTCCCCCTCTTGTCTGATTGGTGAGTTAGAATTTGATGATTCAAGTGGTTCCAGAAAATCAGATCCATGACTTCGGTTTGTACTGTCCTTTGTCTCAGCTACTGGGTTCTATCTTTATGGCTGCATTTAGCAGCATTACAAAGCCAGCTGGGGTCAATTATAGCATAAATTTCACTAGATGTGTCCTATTTTAGAGCCTGCACCATTAGGAGAAATTCTGCCAAGAAATTCGACTTCAGTTTTAAGTGAATTAATATAACCCTGTCACATGTAATTTATTAACCACTGTTATCTTCAGATTGGAAGTTCGCCAAGAAAATAAAGTCCGACGTGCATCTCTCTATATCCATTCTTCCAAGGGTGGAAGTGATTATATAACTGAATGGATGCATGATTTGCTAATTGATACTTAGCTATTTCAAAGGCTTAAATAGTTATTTTTAAAGTCGTTTTAAATTTGAGGCTAAAATGTCTCTTATTGATGTTTTCCTTAAAGTCTCTCTTTAAAATTATGAAACATTAACTTCGTAATTTAATAAATGCCTGGTGATGATCATGATTTATTGGAAAATGAAGACTTTTTTAACAGCAGGATTAAAAATTGTTATATAACTTAAATGATTATATGCTGGGGATATGGTTTGGATCTGTGTCTCCAGCCAGATCTTCCTCGCTGCAACCTCCACCTCCCAGGTTCAAGTGAATCTCATGCCTTAGCCTCCTGAGTAGCTGGGACTACAGGTACCTGCCACCAGGCCCAGCTAATTTTTGAATTTTTTGCAGAGACAGGGTTTCACCATGTTGGCCAGGCTGGTCTTGAAGTCCCGGCCTCAGGTGATCCACCCGCCTCGGCCTCCCAAAGTGCTAGGATTACAGGTGTGAGCCACCACACCCGGCCTAAACTTCTTTTCTTCATAAATTACCCAGTCTCAGATATTTCTTTATAGCAATGCAAGAATGGACTGATACAGCTGGTCAGAGTCTGAGTTTAAGCAAGACTTAGACAATTGATAAAAATCAGATATGTTGGAGTGTAGTTGCAGTTTCTCTAAAAAGGCAATATATTAGTCAGAACAGGCTAATTGCTTTAACAAATAGCCCTGAACTCTCAATGGTTTGAGATAGTGGAAGTTTATTTCTCACTCATGTGAAGTCTAGTGTGGATGTTTCTGAGCAGTTCATTGAACAGTTCATCTCCAGGAAGGGACTCAAAAATGTAGTCCCCTACCACTTGCAGCTCCATCATCTTCCCTGTGGGGCTGCCAAGCTCTGAGGGAGTGAACGAGTTAGGGAGGAGAAGACCTCATAATTGCTTGCCTAGGTCACACGTCGCTTCTGCTCAAATTCCTTTGCTAAGAACGAGTCACCATCTCAGTGACTCCAGGTGTGCTGGAACCTGCTGGTCCCAGCTTCATAGAGTCACTTTTATGCATTTCCCCCCAATTCTACTTTAGTGATGTCATATTGGTGGTTTGAAATTGGCCTTTGTGTGAATATTGACACCATGCAATAGTAGGCAAATGCTACAGATGAGGCCTTTGTTCATCTAGAGAGCCAGGTGTTAAGCATTTACCAATATGCCAGAGTCACAGGGTGCCACCTAGGTGCAAGAGGCCTGGGAAAGGGATTTAGCTGTGTGTTTAAGAGGAAGGAATGTATTTGGTGAGTATCTAGTCTCTCTCTATCTCATGAAGCAAATAAGGGAAACAGATAAGGAAAATGAATGAGGATAAATCATTCCATTTGACTTTGGAAATGGTCTCCTTATGTGGTTCTTTGCAAAGGAACATTGCATAGTTTTGGTTATCATGTCTCTATGCCATTTATATTATTTAAAGTCAGGGAAATTGTTTATGAATTGGCTAACTAAAATTATATTGTGTTCGATAAGTAAGATGCCATCTTGTCCACGGGCTTTTCTTCAAAGAGAGTTCTACTCTCTTTTATTTGCAATTTCTGGTCTTCTCTTCCTCAGTCAAAATATTACATCCCTAATGCACTCCCTTAAAATGTTTATGGACATTTCCTTCTGATCTTTTAAATGAGTTGAAACATATGAAATCACAGTTTTTATAGGTAATAAATGTTCAAATATCAGCAACTTCATATGGCTCAACCATATACTTTTTTAAGTCCCATTAGGGAATTACTTTCATGTTTTGTCTTATTCGGTAAAGTTTATTGGATCACTTCATGGGGCCACTTATTAGCAATATACATGATCAGAAATTAAAGATTTGTTCTCGTTCTCTCACAGTTCAAACCTCTCTAACTTCTTGAAACTTCCAAATGGATTATCTTCACAGTCTCACAAAAATCCCTGCAGTGATGAAATTGATCTTTTTAAGAGAAAGATCATGTTTTTGCTGTGAAGGCTTCTGGCTATGTGAAAAACCATTTTCTCCTCGAGTCCATGAGGCTGCTTTTCTGTGGCCCTCCCTACCTTTGCCACCATGACAAAGGGAACTTAGAGAATTCTTGGGAACTGTACCAGGACTTTTTGCAAAGCAGTAAGTGATATGTAAAAAGCTGTATTCACTATGTGGTGGGCTGCAAGTTGTGAGTTATGAGTCAGGTGTACCAAAGGGGCACAGAACCCTGCTGGGCAGTCCAAAAGAGCCTGTGCTGTTCTCTTTCCCACTCCATGCTTCTCCTCCTCTCTGTGCTCCCTCTGGTTTCAGGCCATGTTCTCTAGGGTTTTGTGATATGTGGTAATCCTATCCCCAAGATGATGGGGAGTATTATGCTTATCCTACCCCTTCCCAGAGACATAGCATGAGAAAATGGCAAAATCGTTCTATTTGCTTCCCCAGGATGATAGTCCTGGGGTCAGAATGGAGGTAAGGTGGGTTACCCTTGGATGGTGTCAAACTCTTTTAAAAGGGGCAACCCTTTTAAAGTTTGCTGAAGTGCTTAGTCAGAAAGGATTGGATGTTTTCAAGGCCCCACAGCTAATTATAACTGATGACTCCTGGCTAAGGACAGGGGAATAACTTGAACCCAGGTTCAAGGGCTTCTAACTTCAAGTCTAAGATGCGTTCTCTGACCTGACTTTGCCTCTTCCAGTGTAGACATTTAGGCAGAGTGTTAATTTCTATTAGCCACTGTTTGATATTACATTTAGTTTTAGTTTTTTTTTTTTTTTGAGATGAGTTTTTTTTGTTGTTGTTGCCCAGGCTGGAGTGCAGTGGTGTCATCTCAGCTCACTGCAACCTCCATCTTCTGGTTTCAAGCAATTCTCCTGCCTCAGCCTCCCAAGTAGCTCAGATTATAGGTGCCCGCCACCACACTCAGCTAATTTTTGTATTTTTAGTATAGACGGGGTTTCGCCATGTTGGCTAGGCTGGTCTTGAACTCCTGACCTCATGATCCGCCTGCCTTGGCCTCCCAAAGTGTTGGGATTACAGGTGTGAGACACTGCGCCAGGCCTACATTTAGTTGCTATCATTCTCCAACACACATCCAGGCAAAACACATTTGAGAGGCGTTACTTCATGGTATCCATGCATTCTTGGTGATTTGTTATTTTTTGTGACTGTTTTCAGTTCTAATAATGTAATGCAAATTATCTGTATCAGAAGTTGTGTTAGTAATTCTAAGGTTTCCCTTTATTTTATCGTGATTTATTTTCTTCATAATAATTTAATTATCTCAGGAAAGATACATGTTATTCCCTGACTTTGGGATTATTACAAAGATGTCTTCATCATTTTTTAAATCACACAAACATGAGCGTTCATTGACCTCTCTGAAACTTCTGACAAACTTTGAATCCGTGACCAAAACCTCACACCATGGTAGACTTTTTGTCTATTTCTCTTTGTAATGTGCCTGTGTTTGTTTTATTTATTTTGAGGGTCTTCATCTCTTCACGATGACTTGACTTAATGTCATTTTGAAATGACTCGATCACTAATTTTTTTCTGATAATAATGTAGCTACTAAATAATTCTTTTGATTAATATTTTTCATCCTTTTACCTTTAATTTTTTAATATTTTTATATTTTGGATGTGTCTCTTGCAAATAACTAATTTTTTTACCCACTCAATTCTTCTTTGTCTTTTAATTGGAGCATTTTGTCTATCTGTAAATATGTGATTATTGATATACCTGGATTTAAACCTATCATCTTATTTTTTGCTCAACCTGTTATTTTTGTTTTCTTGACTTCCTTTGAATTCATTATTTTATCATTCAATCTCTTGGCCCTCTAGCAATAGTTTAAAAGTATATACTGTATCTCTCTTTTCTTTCGTTATTTTGTTTATTTATTTTGCTTCTCAGATTCTTTAGTGAAACTCAGACGGTCTATCTGAGACCTTTTTCCTTCTATCTGAAGTATATCCTTTAGAATTTCTTTTGGTGATAAAATGCTGGTGATGAGCTCTATTTTTGTTTTAATATCTTTTCTTGGCTTCCATTCATTTTTTATTTTTTTAGAGGCAAGATCTCACTCTTTCACCCAGGTTGACATGCAGTGGCATGATCATAGCTCACTGCAGCCCCAAAATCCTAGGCTCAAGTGATCCTCCTGCCTCTGCCTCCCCAGTAGCTGAGACTACGGGCATGTGCCACCATGCCCAGCTAATTTTGTAACAAATTTTTTGTAGAGATGAGTTCTCACTATCTTGCCAAGTCTGGTCTCGAACTCCTGGCCCCAAGCGATCCTCCTGCTTCAGCCTCCCAAAGTGCTGGGATTACCGGTGTGAGCCACCATGCCTGGCCAGCTCTCATTCATGGAAGATATTTTCATTGAAGATATAATTCATTGGAATTCTAGGTTAGCAGTTGTGATGATCTTTTGATATGTCGAACCGGCTAGTGTACAGACTCCAGTTATTCAATCAAACACCAGGGGTTGCTGTGAAGGGGTTTTGTAGATGTGATTAAAGTCCATAATCAGTTGACTTTAAGTAGGGAAGATTATTCTAGATAATCTGCATGGGCATGATTAATAAGTTAAAAGACATTAAGAGCAGAGTTGAGGCTTCCCAGAATAAAGTAGAAATTCTGCCTGTGGATTGTCTCTTCAACCTGTACCCGAGAGTTCCAGCCTGTCCTTCTCACAGTTGTGTAAGCTAATTCCCACAACAAGTCTCTTAATATATATCTCCTTCTGGTTCTGCTTCTCTGGTTGAATGCTGACTGATACAGCAGTTATTTTCTTGCAGCTTATTTAAGACATTATGGCATTGTCATCTGCCTTCCATTATTTCTTTTTTTTTCTTTCTTTGAGACAGGGTCTTGCTCTGTTGCCCTGGCTGGAGTGCAGCGGCATGATCTCGGCTCACTGCAACCTCCACCTCCTGGGTTCAAGCAGTTCTCCCACCTCAGCCTCCCAAGTAGCTGGGATTACAGACATGAGCCACTGTGCCTGGACTGCCTTCCATTATTTCTGTTGAGAACTCAGTTGTCTGTCTAAATGCTTCTACTTTGAAGACATTCTCTCTTTTACTTCCCCTCTGGCTACTTTTAAGACTGTCTTTGTTTTTGTTTCCTCTATGATGTGTTCAGGTGTGAAAATCACAAGCAGCATAAATAAAAATATATTCTGAGCCTTTGGAATCTGTGGATTAGGTATCTCTTTTTCTGAGAAATGTTCTGCTATTATCTCTTCAGATATTCTCTCTGCCCCATTCTCTCTTTCATCTCCTTCTGGGATTCCAATCACAAATAGTTAAGACTTTATCTTGATACTTCTCTGCTGTACTTTTTTTTTCTTTTTTTTTTTTCTTTGAGACAGAGTCTCACTCTATCGCCCAGGCTGGAATGCAATGGTGGCCTCCCGGGTTCAAGTGATTCCCGTGCCTCAGCCTCCTGAGTAGCTGGGATTACAGATGTGCCCCACCACACCCTGCTAATTTTTGTATTTTTAGTAGAGACGGGGTTTCACCATGCTGGCCAGGCTGGTCTCAATTTCTTTACCTCAGGTGATCCGCCCGCCTCGGCCTCCCAAAGTGTTGGGATTACAGGCATGAGCCATCGCTCCCTGTGCTGTATTTTCTATGTTCTCTGTTACACACTCCGAGTGATTTCTTTTGCTCTATCTTCTAGCTCACTAATTTTCTACTACCAAACATGTCTTTTGAGTTTTTATTTTGGTTGTTGGTGTGTGTGTGTGTGTGAGTGTGTGTGTCTGTGTGTGTTTTAAGAGACAGGGTCTTTCTCCGTCATTCAGGCTGGAGTATAGCTGTGCAATCATAGCTCACTGCAGCCTTGAACTCTCTGGTCTCAAGCAATCTTCTCACCTCAGGCTCCCAAGTAGCTGGGACTACAGGCACATACCACCATGCCAGCTTTTTTTTTTTTTTTTTTGTAAAAATGGGTCTTGCTATGTTGTCCAGGCTGGTCTTGAACTTCTGATCTCAAACAATCCTCCTGTCTCAGCCTCCCAAAGCATGAACCAGCATGCTTGGCTTATTTCTAGAATTTCTATGTTGCTTTTTCTTAAATCTGCTGTATTTAAGATTTCTTGCAGAAATCTTATTTAATGGTTTCTTACAGGGATTTTCTGTATTTAATGGTTTCTTACAGAGATTTTCAAACTTGTCATTTATATAATTTGTGCCTGCTAATTTGAATAGCTGAAATTTGGGTAGTCTCTTTTGTTCTACCAATTTTCATTCATGTTGCCTTGCTTTCTTGTGTGTCTAGTATTTTTTGCTTGCTGGTCATTGTCCTTAAGAAAAATTTGGTGGGTTCCCTGGTGCCTAGGATAAATTATTCCTGTTTCATAGAGGTTTTGCATTTGTTTCTGCCAAGTGCAAGGGCACACTGGTTGTGGATGGTCTCAACTTGAGATTCTCTGTTCACCCAGGCTATGTTTGTCTAGAGCACAAATACTTATGAGGACCAATCTATGCCCATAACTTCTTAGGGATTTGATTCTTTCTTTTCCTTTCTTTTTTTTCTTTCTTTCTTTCTTTCTTTCTTTCTTTCTTTCTTTCTTTCTTTCTTTCTTTCTTTTTCTTTCTTCTTTCTCTTTCTTCCTTTTTATTTCTTCTTTCTTTTTCTTTCTCTTTCTCTCTACCCTTTCTTTTCTTCTCTTTTTTTCTTTCTTTTTTCTCTTTTGTTTGTTTTTCCCTGTTCCATTACTACTGGGAAGTAGGAGGAGTTTAGTTCTGTTTATAATTTATTTTATTATGTAGTGTTTTGGGGTTCATTTGACATAGAAAATGTTATCCCCAAGTTTCCTCTTCTTGAGTGGCCCTGGGCCTTGACTCTGTCCTTTTGGCCACATGAGGCTGGGGAACTCAAGACTAAGTGATCAGTGTCAGTAAGCCCCCTTAGAAGGGTTTTGTTGCTCAGATACTTTTTTTCCTTGGCTTCTAGGTTCAGGCTTTTCCCACCAAAGTGTGGCATGACATGTGGTAATCCTTCCTTGTCTTTTCTTTTTCTTTTTTCTTTTTTTTTTTTTTTGAGACAGGGTCTCGCTCTGTTGCCCAGGCTGGAGTGCAGTGGCACAATCACAGCTCACTGCAGCCTCGACCTCCAAGGCTCAAGTGATCCTCCCACCTCAGTCTCCCAAGTACCTGAGACTCTAGGTGCCCACCACCATGGTCAGCTAATTTTTGGATGTTTTGTGGAGGCAAGAATCTCACTATGTTTCCTAGGCTCAACTCCTGGGCTCAAGTGATCCTCCTGCCTTGGCCTCCCAAAGTGCTGGGATTACAGGCATAAGCCACCATGCCCAGACCTTCCTTGCTTTTAACGTGACTTTAAATATATTTTATTCAGTGTTTTAAATATATTTTATTCAGTGTTTTTCATTGTGGAGAAAAGATTGATTCTTAATACTTTCCACTAATGTGAACTGAATTCTTGTTTGTATAGAATGTCACAACACATAAACTCTCTTTCTACTTCCTTTTAGCAATCTGGTTAGCTAGCCCAGTAGTGGAGAATCTCAGACCCACATGCTAGATCTGGACTTCATCATTTTGTCCAATAGCCAATGCATTTTCTAAAATTGGCTCCCAGGTGCCCAAACTTCCACCATTAAAATGAACAAATTCAATTATGAGCGCATCTGCAAGCATGCACTGGCAGGAATATACCATGCAGGGCAGGGTTTCTCTGGGAGCTTCATTCTGAGATGGTTCAGAACTTACAGAGGTAGATGAAGCGGGTGGGGGAGAGAAATAGAACCTGGGCTGAGAGTCAGTTCCCAGCAGGTGATTTTGCTGGTGATAGAGGCATTTAGAGGGGGCCCTAAATATCCAGGAATTAGATCACGTTAGCTAACTTTAGCTGGTATTGGGGATATTGGTTTCAGTTCAAGCTAGGCTGAACAAGCAGAGGACTTAGCTTTCTTACACAGAGAATAAGACTTCTTAGAGAGGAGGAATAAGACGCGGTGGGAAAGAGCATGTGGGCATGGTTAAGAGAGCAAAGGATGGGCCTGCAAGTGATACTTGCTAGTGGCAGGGGTGGAGTACTGGGGGAGTATTTTGTAGTGTTTTCAGGAGCCGAGGATCTGGGCTGGAGACTGAGGGTTTGGGTAGGCCAGAACACTTCACCTATATTTCTCTTCTGGCCACTATTCTCATCTGTCAATAGCTTTTCCTGTCATTTCTGTTATCTACCCACATATGCCTCTTTCTCTGTGGATATAGAAGGGGTGAGTTTTGGTGATGAACCTTAATAATTAGTGTACCCTAGTATCATGCTTCTTACAGTATATGAAAAGTTCTGCTGAGACGTAGAGAAAGCCAGAGGATAATGGAACATTATCCATGAGTTTCGCTTTTGTTTGGAAATTTTGGAAAACAACATTTTTTCTTCATTCAAAGAAACCATGGACTTTACTGCCCTTTACTAGCCACTTTCTTTTCTTTTCACTCCATATACCTTTCCAAGGAGACCATATCACCACCAGGGCTTCAAGTACCAAGTATATGCAGTTACCTCCCTAGCCTACATTTGCAGCCTTGATATATTTCGTGGGTCTAGGCTCTTACATACAATGTACACCTTAAGCTTGGCATCCCCGAAGCTCAGCGGAATATCTTCTTCCCAAAGCACTCATGTTCTTTCCTGCATTCATTCATTCATTAATTCACTCATTAAATAGCTATTGGGCTCCAGGTACTTCACTAGGCACCATAAAAGAATCATGAGCAAGATTCACATGGTTTCTGCCTTGACAAAGCATATTATGGTCTAATGAAGTACATGCATGAGGAAAAAACATTTCCAGAATAGAAGAATAGGAGCTCGTGAGTTCCCAGGCTGAAAAGGCCTGTTGAGGGCCTGGAG
Organism: Gorilla gorilla gorilla; assembly: GCF_029281585.2. Lineage (NCBI taxonomy): Eukaryota > Metazoa > Chordata > Mammalia > Primates > Hominidae > Gorilla > Gorilla gorilla. The sequence continues at coordinate 56,463,295 of NC_073227.2, read as the reverse complement.
CAGCATATTTCTATTTATTTGTAATAGTTTTTAGTTTTTAAAATAGTTTTAGGTTCACAGCAAAACTGAGTGGAAGGTACAGAGATTTCCCATACATCCTCTGCCCCACACAGGAATAGCCTCCCCCATTATCAACATCCCCCACCAGAGTGGGGGATGTTGCAATTCACGAACATACATTGGCAGAGCATTATCACCCAAAGTCCACAGTTGACATTAGGGTTCACTCTTGGTGTTGCATAGTCTATAGGTTTGGATAAATGTATAACGACATGTGTACACCATCATGGTATCATACAGAGTATTTTTACTGTCCTAATAATCCTCTGTCTTCCGCCTATTCATCCTTCCCTACCCCTTAACTCCTGGGAGCAATTGAGATTTTTGCTGTCTCCATATTTTTTGTTTTTTTTTTTCCAGAATATCATATAGTTTAACTCACGCAGTATGTAGCTGTTTCAGATTAATTTTTTCTTTCAGTAATATGCCTTTAATTTTTCTGTTTATCTTTTCACACTTGAGAGCCCATTTCTTTTTAGCACTGAATAATATTTCATTATCTGGGCATATTTGTTCATTCACCTACAGAAGGACATCTTGGTTGCTTCCAAGTTTTGGCAATTATGAATAAAGCTGCTATAAGCATCCAAGTGCAGGTTTTTGTGTGTAGATACGTTTTCAACATATTTCAGTAAATATTGAAAAGCCCAATTGCTGGATCATACGGTAAGAGTATGTTTAGCTTTGTAAGTGGCTACCAAACTGTCTTCCAAAATGGCTGTAGCATTTTTCATTCCCAACAGCAATGAATGAAAGTTCCTGTTACTCCACACCCTTGTCAGCGTTTGATGTTGTCAGTGTTCTGCATCTTGGCCATTCTCATGTGTGTAGCGGTATCTCATTGTTTTAATTTGCATTTCCCTGGTGACATATGATATGGGATATATATTCATATACTTATTTGACACCTGCATATCTTCTTTTGTGAGGTATCTGTTAAGGTCTTTGTCCCATTTTTTAATTGGGTTATTTCCCTATCATTATTACTATTATTATTGTTGTTGTTGTTGTTTTCCCATCTTTTATTTTACAGAGGGTACATGTGCAGGGTTGTTACATGGTTAAATTACAGGTCAGGAGGTTTGGTGTACAGACTACTCTCCTCCCACCCTCCACTCTCAAGTAGAACTAGTATCTGTTGTTCCCTTCTTTGTGTCCATGTGTACTCAATGTTTAGTCCTCACTTATACAAGAGAACATGTAGCATTTGGTTTTCTGTTTCTGTGTTAATTTGCTTAGGATAATGGCCTCCAGCTGCATTTATGTTGCTGCAAAGGACATGATTTCATTCTCCTTTATGGCTGCATAGTATTCCACTGTGTATATATACCATATTTTCTTTATCTAGTCATCTGTTCATGGACACTTAGGTTGATTCCATGTCTTTGCTTTTGTGAATAGTCCCATGATGAACATAGATCTGCATGTATCTTTATGGTAGAACGCTTTATATTCCTTTGGGTACATACCTCACAATGGGATTGCTGGGTCGAATGGTAGTTCTGTTTTACATTCTTTGAGAAATCTCTAAAATGCTTTCCACAGTGACTGAACTAGTTTCCATTCCCACCAGCAGTGTGTGTTCCCTTTTCTCCACAACCTTACCAGCATCTGTTAATTTTTGACTTTTTATAATAGCCATTCTGACTGGTGGGAGGTGGTATCTCATTGTGGTTTTTATTTGCATTTCCCTAATGATTAGTGACATTAAGCATTTTTTTCATATGTTTGTTGGCTGTGTGTATGTCTTCTTTTGAGAAGTGTCTGTTCATGTCCTTTGCCCGTTTATTAAATGGGATTATTTTTGTTTAATAATTTATTTAAGTTCCTTATAGATTCTGGATATTAGACCATTTTCAGATGCATAGTTTGAAAATATTTTCTCCCATTCTGTAGGTTGTCTCTTTACTCTGCTGATAGTTTCTTTTACTGGGCAGAAACTCTTTAGTTTAACTAGGTCTCACTTGTCAATTTTTGTTTTTGTTGCAATTACTTTTACAGTCTTTGTCATGAAATCTTTGCCAGGGCTCATATCCAGAATGGTATTTCCAGAACAGCACATTTTAAAAAAGACCTTAACAACAACAACAAATGTGTGTGTGTGTGCGTGTGTGTAAAATGATGAAATATCAAAACACTTGAGACACACACAAAAAAATCCTTTTCATTTCCCCGGAAAGAGTGGGCAAAGAGCCGCATTCAAAGCAACAGTAATAGAATGACAAAAAGACTTTCAGTACCAACCTAAAATATTTGAAGACCATGGAGGAATACCCTCAACATTCTGAGGAGCTATTATTTTTGGGAGAGAATACTGTATCCTCTGAACCGTCACTTATATGAATTATGTATGAGTCAGGTTCTCCACAGAAACAGAACCAACAGGATGCATGTATAAATATCTATGAGATTTAAGGAACTGTCTCACACAATTAAGGAGGCCAGCATGTCCAAAGCCTGCAGGGTTGGCCTGGAGACTGGAGACCCAGGTAAGAGCTAATGCTGCAGTTCAGGTGTGAAAGGCATCCACTGACCGAATTCCCTTTTGCTCAGGGCAGGCCAGTCTTGTTCTATCCAGGCCTTGAAATGATTGGATGAGGTCCACCCACACTATGAAGGGCAACCTGCTTTGCTCAAAATTCATCTATGTAAATGTTAATCTCATCCCAACATCCTTGCAGAAATATTCAGAATAATTTTTGACACATATCTGGGCTCTGCGGCCCAGCCAAGTTGCCACATAAAATTAACCATCACAATGGTTAATATTTTTAAACTTTCAAGGAAGTTTAAAATATAATATTTATATATATTTTATGTATTTATAAATTTATATTGTAGTTATAATAAATTTATTATATTATAAATCTGTTATATAATATACATTTATATTATAAATATGTTATATATAATTTATATTATAAATATATACTTATAAATTTATTGTAACTATCATATATCATATTTTATGTATTTATATTATATATAAATAAAACATTGTATATTATATAGTACATGAATATATATTTTATTTATATATTTATATTATATATAAATATATCCTCTGAACTATCAATTATGAAGTGTGTATTAGGTAATATAATATTTATATTATAATAAACATATTTATTATAATATAATAAGTAAATATAAAAAAATTATTACCTGACTAATACACTCATACATAATTGTATATTTAATATTTTAATATAATTATAAGTCATTATATATTTGCTATATTTAATATATAAATATATATTTACTATATTATTTAATATATTAATTATATATTAATTACATTATACTAATATATAATAAATATATAACATATTAATATATAAATATATGTTATATTAATTATAATTAATATATAACAAATTTGTATATATTTATACATTTATATTTATAATAAATATATAATATTTATGTATAATTTAAAAATATAATGTAATCTTAAACTTTCAAGGAAGGCTTCAAAAGTTTACCTGTCATGCATCCTTTCCTATGAACCACTTAGGAAGCTTCAGCAAAACAAGGGAGTAAACCAATAAAGAAAAAACACAGATCCAGGGAAAGGTTCTAACACAGGTAAGTTTCAGGACAACATCTACCTAGCAGGCCTAGGAAACCACCCAGGCAGATGGAAGTAGCAGTCGGCCCCAGAGTGGGGAGGAAAGGCAGGGAGGATGGTCCCATGCTTTCTTGGTCTTCTCTGGGAGTCTTTAGGGGACGGTGTTAAAGCACAGGCTCTGGAGCCGGACTTCCTGGATTTCAATCCTGGCTTCACGATTTTGTAGCTAGGTGATACTGGGCAAGTGACTCAACCTCCCCGTGGTTCAGTTTCTTCACGTGTAAAATGAGGGAACTCATTTTTTAGACTATGTTTTGCTTGGAGGTATGGTGGCTCCATGATAGTTAGGATGAACTATGTTATGTTATATTCAGCAACGACCCCCAAAACTCAGGGGCTTAAAACCACAAAGATATTTTCCTTTCTCCTTCTATATGTCCCTGTGGTTGGATGGAGGGCTTCACGTTTTTTCACTCAAGCGAGCACGCTGAGGGAAAGCACGCGGAGGGAAAGCACGCGGAGGGAAAGCACGCGGAGGGAAAGCACGCTGAGGTAGGCTCTACCACCTGGAATGACAGTGTTTGCGGAGAGAAGGAAAGGTCAGGAGTCACATACCAGCCCCTGAAGCCTTCTGCCTAGAAGTGACGTGTCATTTCTGCTCACGTTCCATTGGCTGAAGGAAGAGAATGGCCAGGGATGTTAAATCCTACCTCATGCTCAGGCGGAAGAGAACCAGAGTCTTGGTGGATGGACGCTCTAACCACAGACCGGTAATCCCTCCCACCACAAAGAAGGGACCACGGCTCTAAAGAAGTGGAATGGAGCCACTTGGAGGGAGGAACAAATGGATTCTAGAGGCGAGAGTAAGGAAAAGGACAGGAGAGGGGAAGAGAGCAATGAGTCTAGGGACAGCGTGTTTTGGATTTGAGAGAGAACAGAGCAATGAGAGAGTTCCTGTGAGGAGTGGGAACATGAGAGTGTGAGAGAGGTCTGAGTGGATTTGTGGGAACTCTTGTTAGGTATTGTGGCCCATAAACCTCTGTGATGGCTCCTTAAGAAACATTAACAGACTTTTGTCTCTTTTCAATGCTTTTTAGAATCAGTTTTATGTTTTTCCAGATGGAACGCCAGGCTAAGACAAGCCTCAAGGTAGCCTATACACGTGAGTTACCATGAGGACCCAAGAAACTTGCCAAACACTTGGCACTTGAAGCCGGCTTCCCTGGACTCAGTCCCCAGAGCCTCTTCCCCCTTCACCTCCTCTGCTGACAGGGGTTCTTTGGTAGGAGGTGGAGAAGTTCAAATAACACATATTTTTATATTTAAGTATTTTTAGTTTATCTAATCCTATTTAATTCTATCTTCAGATGCTTATAGCTCATTTAGCAAACTCCTAATAGTCAACTTATTCTTCAAATATAGTCTTTTCAAAGTATTTTTATGGGAATTAAGTTCTGGTCTCATTTTTGAAAAAATATTTTTTAAATAAACATTTCATTTGGGAATAATTTAGACTTACAGAATAATTGCAAAGATAGTTCCCATAGTTCAGAGAGTTCCCATATACCCTATATTCACTTTCCCCTAATGTTAACATCTTACATGAATTAGTATTCTATGTTTGTCTCAACTAACGAACCAACGTTGATATACTTTTATCAACTAAATTTCACAGTTGATTCAGATTTCCTTAATTTTTATCTAATGTTCTTTTTCTGTTCCAGGATCATGCCCAAGACACTGCATTACATTTACTTGTCATATATCCTTTTATTTTGTTAAATATGCAAATCTCACACTGATTCACTTCTACTGAAAATAGAACAAATTTAATTCAGAGCAAGCTGAGGGAAGGATTTAAAATACTCCAAGTGTAAATTAGTTCAACCATTGTGGAAACCAGTGTGGCAATTCCTCAAAGAGCTAAAAACAGAACCACCATTCCATCCAGCAATCCCATTACTGGGTATATACCCAAAGGAATAGAAATCATTCTACCATAAAGACACAAGCACATGAATGTTTGCTGTAGCACTATTCACAGTAGCAAAGACATGGAATCAACCTAAATGCCCATCAATGACAGACTGGATAAAGAAAATGTGGTACCTATATACCATGGAATACTGTGAAGCCATAAAAATGACCGAAACCATGTCTTTTGTGGGAACATGGATGGAGCTAGAGGCCATCATCCTTTGCAAAAGAACGCAGGAACAGAAAACCAAATACCGCATGTTCTCATGTATAAGTGTGAGCTAAATGATGAGAACACATGGACACAAAGAGGGGAACAACAGACACTGGGGCCTACTAGAGGGTGAAGAATGGGAGGAGGAAGTAGATCAGGAAAAATAACTACTGGGTACTAGGCCTGGTACATAAGTGATGAAATAATCTGTACAACAAACCCCCATGACACAAGTTTACAAATACAACAAATCTTCATATGTACCCCTGAACTTAAAAGTTTAAAACAAATGAACAAATGGAATCAATCCACTTGATGAATGGATAAACAAAATGTGGCATATCCATACCATGGAATATTATTCAGCCATAAAAATGAATAAAGCACTGATAAAGGCTACAACATGGATGAACCTGGAATATGTTATGTTAGGTGAAAGAAGCCAGACACAGAAGGTCACATATTGTATGGTTCCACTTATATGAAATGTCTAGAATTGGCAAATTCATAGAGACAGAAAGTAGATTAGTGATTGCCAGAGCTGGGGGGAGGGGAAATTGGGGAGTGACTCCTATTGAGTATGGGTTTCTTTTGGGGGTGATGAAAATGTTCTGGAATTAGATAGTCACGATGGTTGCACAACCTTGTGAATACACTACAAAACTCTGAGTTGGATACTTTCAAAAGATAAATTTTATGGTATATGAATTATATCCCAATTAAAGTTAATTTTAAGTCTAAGCTCATGATTATGGTATTTCTGACTTCATAAAAAAACTGATAACTCAGTGTGGGTGGAGTAGGCCTTTATATGGTTTTTTACTTGTTTTTTATTGCTCTTAATATTTGGTTAAACTATGCTAGTGTGAATATGCTTTAAGCACTAGACTAATGCAAAAGACTTCTGTAGAAGACATTGGAACAGTGAATCATTCTATCAGCATTTATGATCATCTATTATAGGTCATGCTCTATGCTGGGCATAAGAAACAAAAAGATGAGAATACATGAATTCTTTTAGTGCTCATAGTCTAATGCAAAAGATGAGCACGTAATTATGGTGCAGAACAAGGGCCGAAGGAGAGGCATGAACAAAATGCTGTGCTCAGAAAATGAAGTGGCACCCAAGGATTCCTTAGGAACATATGAAATCAGCATACAGGACTGGTTGAGCTTTTCAAGATCTTAGAGTTAAAAAACAAACTTCAAAGAGCTCACCTGGAAGGGCTGAAAAAGCTGGTGCTGGGAAGGGTAGTGGGGGTGGGAGAGGGGGATGTGGGGATGGTTAATGGGTACAAAAAGTAGTTAGAAATAGTGAATAAGGGCCAAGTGCGGTGTCTCACGCCTGTAATCCCAGCACTTTGGGGGGCCAAAGCAGGTGGATCACTTGAGGTCAGGAGTTTGAGACCATCCTGGCCAACATAGTGAAACCCCGTCTCTACTAAAAATACAAAAATTAGCTGGGCATGGTGGCATGCACTTGTAGTCCCAGTTACAGGGAGGCTGAGGCAGGAGAATCACTTGAACCTGGGAGGTGGAGGTTGCAGTGAGCCGACATTGCCCTACTGCTCTATGGCCTGGGCGACAGAGCGAGACTATCTCAAAAGTAAAAAAAGAAAGTGAATAAGACCTAGAATTGATAGCACAACAGGGTGACTATAATCAATAATAATTTAATTGTACATTTAAAAATAAGGGTATAATTGGATTGTAACACAAAGGATAAGTGCTTGAGGGGATATCCCATTTATTATGATTACTACACATTGCATCCCTGTATCAAAGTATTTAATGTACCCCAGAAATATATACACCTACTACATGCCCACAAAAATTTAAAAATTTAAAATTAAAATTAAAAAAAGCTAAAAATAAAATAATAAATAAAACACTCCAAGAGAAATCAAGATCTCCCCCTAGTGTTTAGATAAATAATAGCACTTTGACTTTCCAACGTCGTGCTAACGCTGAAGAACAAATCTTCGATTTAAAAAAATGTTTTTGAATAGGAGTGGTGAGAGAGGGCATCCCTGTCTTGTGCCAGTTTTCAAAGGGAATGCTTCCAGTTTTTGCCCATTCAGTATGATATTGGCTGTGGGTTTGTCATAGATAGCTCTTATTATTTTGAGATACATCAATACCTAATTTATTAAGAGTTTTTAGCATGAAGCGTTGTTGAATTTTGTCAAAGGCCTTTTCTGAATCTATTGAGATAATCATATGGTTTTTGTCATTGGTTCTGCTTATATGCTGGATTACATTTATTGATTTGCATATGTTGAACCAGCCTTGCATCCCAAGGATGAAGCCCACTTGATCATGGTGCATAAGCTTTGTGATGTGCTGCTGGATTCGGTTTGCCAGTATTTTATTGAGGATTTTTGCATCGATGTTCATGAGGAATATTGATCTAAAATTCTCTTTTTTTGTTGTGTCTCTGCCAGGCTTTGGTATCAGGATGATGCTGGCCTCATAAAATGACTTAGGGAGGATTCCCTCTTTTTCTATTGATTGGAATAGTTTCAGAAGGAATGGTACCAGCTCCTCCTTGTACCTCTGGTAGAATTCGGCTGTGAATCCATCTGGTCCTGGACTTTTTCTGGTTGGTAAGCTATTAATTATTGCCTCAATTTCGGAGCCTGTTATTGGTCTATTCTGAGATTCAACTTCTTCCTGTTTAGGTTGTTGGAGTTCTGCCCAGGGCAATCAGGCAGGAGAAGGAAATAAAAGGTATTCAATTAGGAAAAGAGGAAGTCAAATTGTCCCTGTTTGCAGATGACATGATTGTGTATCTAGAAAACCCCATCGTCTCAGCCCAAAATCTCCTTAAGCTGATAGGCAACTTCAGCAAAGTCTCAGGATACAAAATCGATGTGCAAAAATCACAAGCATTCTTATACACCAATAACAGACAAACAGAGAGTGAACTCCCATTCACAATTGCTTCAAAGAGAATAAAATACCTAGGAATCCAACTTACAAGGGATGTGAAGGACCTCTTCAAGGAGAACTACAAACCACTGCTCAATGAAATAAAAGAGGATACAAAGAAATGGAAGAACATTCCATGCTTATGGGTAGGAAGAATCAATATCATGAAAATGGCCATACTGCCCAAGGTAATTTATAGATTCAATGCCATCTCCATCAAGCCACCAATGACTTTCTTCACAGAATTGGAAAAAACTACTTTAAAGTTCATATGGAACCAAAAAAGAGCCCGCATCGCCAAGTCAATCCTAAGCCAAAAGAACAAAGCTGGAGGCATCACGCTACCGGACTTCAAACTATACTACAAGGCTACAGTAACCAAAACAGCATGGTACTGGTACCAAAACAGAGATATAGACCAATGGAACAGAACAGAGCCCTCAGAAATAATGCTGCATATCTACAACTATCTGATCTTTGACAAACCTGACAAAAACAAGAAATGGGGAAAGGATTCCCTATTTAATAAATGGTGCTGGGAAAACTGGCTAGCCATATGTAGAAAGCTAAAACTGGATCCCTTCCTTACACCTTATACAAAAATTAATTCAAGATGGATTAAAGACTTAAATGTTAGACCTAAAACCATAAAAACCCTAGAAGAAAACCTAGGCAAGACCATTCAGGACATAGGCATGGGCAAGGACTTCATGTCTAAAACACCAAAAGCAATGGCAACAAAAGACAAAATTGACAAATGGGATCTAATGAAACTAAAGAGCTTCTGCACAGCAAAAGAAACTACCATCAGAGTGAACAGGCAACCTACAGAATGGGAGAAAATTTTTGCAACCTACTCATCTGACAAAGGGCTAATATCCAGAATCTACAATGAACTCAAACAAATTTACAAGAAAAAAACAAACAACCCCATCAAAAAGTGGGTGAAGGATATGAACAGACACTTCTCAAAAGAAGACATTTATGCAGCCAAAAGACACATGAAAAAATGCTCATCATCACTGGCCATCAGATGAAGGCATATCAAAACCACAATGAGATACCATCTCACACCAGTTAGAATGGTGATCATTAAAAAGTTGGGAAACAACAGGTGCTGGAGAGGATGTGGAGAAATAGGAACACTTTTACACTGTTGGTGGGACTGTAAACTAGTTCAACCATTGTGGAAGTCAGTGTGGCGATTCCTCAGGGATCTAGTACTAGAAATACCATTTGACCCAGCCATCCCATTACTGGGTATAAACCCAAAGGATTATAAATCACGCTGCTATAAAGACACATGCACATGTATGTTTATTGTGGCACTATTCACAATAGCAAAGACTTGGAACCAAGCCAAATGTCCAACAATGATAGACTGGATTAAGAAAATGTGGCACATATACACCATGGAATACTATGCAGCCATAAAAAATGATGAGTTCATGTCCTTTGTAGGGACATGGATGAAGCTGGAAACCATCATTCTCAGCAAACTACTGCAAGGACAAAAAACCAAACACCGCATGTTCTCACTCATAGGTGGGAATTGAACAACGAGAACACATGGACACAGGAAGGGGAACATCACACACCGGGGCCTGTTGTGGGGTGGGGGGAGTGGGAAGGGATAGCATTAGGCGATATACCTAATGTTAAATGAAGAGTTAATGGGTGCAGCACACCAACATGGCACATGTATACATATGTAACTAACCTGCACGTTGTGCACATGTACCCTAAAACTTAAAGTATAATAAAAAATAATAATAATAAATAAAAATAAAAAAAATTTTTTTGGAAATAAACATCTCGGTTTCAATATCACCAACAGAAAGGGTAGACACAGTCAATTACTAACAAAAATGGCAAACAAATTCAATAGTGAAATGCCCTTGAAGAGAGAGATGGAATCTCAGACCTGGGAGGTGTTTATGTAAAAAAACCTGTGGAGCTGGAGTGCATTGATTAGGATTAAGGAATCTAAAAGATAAGGTATTCAATCTCCATAGATATTAATATTCGAAATGGCTATCTATTAGTTTCGATGAGCAGTATAGTTCGCGACACTTCCCCCCTCCCACTTCTCACTCTCACTTCTGAGTTAACTGGGCATCAGATTTCTGACTACTCAAACCATTGAATGTAGTGAAAAATCAGGAAGTATGCGAAAACAGCCCTGTGAAATAACTATCACAAAGACAGGCAGAAAGAAACTAGGTATCCATGTAGAAATAAACACAGTTATGAATTTACTGGCTATTATTACTTAATATGAAATTCTAATAATTTGGATTGATTTGGTTTGGCGGAAAGAAAAGAGCACATTTGTAAGGATAGCTTCAACACTGGATTTCTGGCAGCATGATTGACAACTGGTAGCCAGGGAAGAAATAAATCTACTGAACGCAGAGTATAGTCCTTCATTTTATTGATGAGCCTATATTAACAACATACACATCATAATCAGCATCTTCTTTTTATGAAAGCATCCGAAAAATATTTTTATTAAAAATGACTAAAAAATGTTTAAAAGTTCTTGAAAGTTAGCTAAGTTTCTGTGATTTAGTAAATTCATTCATTATTTGGGCAGACCCTGTTGATTTCATTTATTTGGGAAGATAATGAACTCAGCTAAATATTTCTCCAGCTTCCTTTCAGCTAGAAGTTGCTTTGTGACAGTTTTGGTCAATAAGATACAAGCAAAAATCTGCTGGGCCTCTTGGGAAGCTTTTGCTTTCCAGACAAAAGGGAACACATACGCTTGGCACTGCCCCATATTCCTGCCTTGAGTAAAGATGTGCCGACTGGATCCGCAGCAGCGATAATGAACCACAAGGAAACGCTAAGAATGGTGGGGCAGAAAATTAGGAAGAGCGTGTATCCTCAAAATTATTGTTGAGCACTAAACCAACATCACCAATAACCTAATATGGACTTCTTCCACACTTGTTTATGCCCCCTGAAAATCAAGTTTTCTGTTACTTTCAACTCATTATATACCGACCAATTAATTATTCCTAAATATTCTCTTTAGTATTAATAAAAATAATTAATGTTTATTGAGGGCACCATGTAAAGCTCTTTTAATCCACACAGCAAGTCCATTATGTAGATTTTACCATCAAGCTCTTTTTTTCAAGGGTGAAGGAGGGATTCTAAAATTTAATGACGTGAGCTGCTAAGGATCACACAGCTAGTAAGTGGTGGAACAAGGGTTCAATTCAGGTCTGACCCCAGATGATTTCTTATTCACTCTGCCATGCAGTTACAGTATCATTTCCACAACACTGCTGGAAGACTTCCATTTAGAATTTTTGCACCTACATTATGTCTTCAGGATCTAGTTTTCTATGACTTTTGTCTGATACTTTTCTCAAACCTTCACTCAAAAATGAGAATTACAGTATTAGATTGTATTAGTCCATTTTCACACTGCTATAAAGACACTACCCGAGACTGGGTAATTTATAAACAGAGGTTGAATTGACTCACAGTTCTGCATGGCTGGGGAGGCCTCAGGAAACTTACAATCATGGCAAAAGGTAAAGGGGAAGCAGACAACTTCGTCACAAGGCAGCAGGAGAAGGAGAAGGGCGTGGGAAGGAGGAACTGTCAACCACTTATAAAACCATCAGATCTCGTGAGAACTCACTATCATGAGAACAGCATGGGGGAAACTGCCCCCATGATCCAATCACCTCCTACTAGGTCCCTCCCTCGACGCATGGGGATTATGGGGATTACAATTAGAGATGAGATTTGCATGGGACACAGCCAAACCATACCATAGATTTTTGTAGAGCAGGCTGGTCTGATAGCTCTTGGGTTGTTCCAGTGATTTTCTGCATTATAAATAGTTTTTTCATCACTCTACTTACCACTTTTCTGTTTCAGTTTATTATATTTCATGGATCTTGCTGGCATACATTTTTATGCTCAAGTCAGTAAATTTGTATTGGTAACTGATATCTCAATGATGATAGACTTTTAAGTTCTAGAAACTTGTAATAACTACCATTAAATGTTAATGAATTTCAAAGATGGCCAAAGCCAAATAGAACACTCCAGCAATCATCTCCCACCCACTCCCCCATGGAACACCAAATTGAACAGCTATCCACAAAAAATAGCACCTTCATAAGAACCAAAAATCAGGTGAGTGATCACAGTATCTGCTTTTAACATCACATTAAAGAGGCACTGAAGAGGGAGGAAAGACAGTCTTGAATTGCTTACACCATTCATTCCCCATCCCCTGGCAGCAGAGAGAGAACCTCTGTGCTTTGGGGAGGGAGAGCACGGTGACTGTGGGACTTTGCTTTGGAACTTAGTGCTGCCCTGCCACAGAAGAAAGCAGCATGGGGCAGAACTCAGCCAGGACCATGGAGGGAGCATTTACACCAGCCCTAGCCAAATTACCTATCCCAGAGAATGTGAGTTCCAGCAAGGCCCACCACCACAGTATAAAGTTCTTTGGGGTTCTAAATAAACTTGAAAGGCAGTCTTGGCCACAAGGACTACAAGTCCTGGTGCTGGACTGGGCTTGGAGCCAGCGGATTTGAGGGGCATGGGACCAAGTGAGAAACTAGCCAAGGGCATGCTTGTGCTACCCCTCCCCCAGCCCCAGGAAGTGCAGCTCTGGGAAAGACTCCTTCCTTCTGCTTGAGGAGAGGGACGAGTAAAGAGGACTTTATCTTACAACTTGGATACAACCGCAGTAGGGCACTAGATATTTATAGACACATCCTGGGCCAGAAGGGAACCTGCTGCCTTGAAGAGAAGGACCTAGTCCTGGTAGGATTAATCACCTGTTGATTAAAGCGTGCTTGGTCCCTGGATAATCAGCAGTGGTAGCTAGGTAGTACTCATCAGGGGACTTGGGTGAAACTCAGAGATGTTCTGGCTTCAAGTGTGACCTAGCACATTCCCAGCTGTGTTGGCTATGGGGCAAGACATTTTCTGTTTGAGGAAAGGAGAGGGAAGGGTAAAGGGAACTTTATCTTGCAGCCTGGGTACCAGCTCAGCCACAGTGGTATGGAGCACCATGCAGGCTACTGGGGTCCCCGATTCTCATCCTTGGCTTCTGGTGACATAGCTGTGCTTGTGTCACCCCCTCCCTCAGCTCCAGGCAGCTCAGGACAGAGAGAGAGAGAGAGACTCATTTGTTTGGGGGGAAGTAAGGCAAGAGAATAAGAGTTTCTGCCTGGTAATCCAGGGAATTCTCCCAGATCTTACCCAAGACCACGAAGGCAGTACCTCTACAAGTCTGCAACAGCCATAGCATTACTGGGCTTGAGGTGCCCCCAATACAGATGTGGCTGTAGTGACCAAAGCCTTAGATCATAACACCTAAGTCCTTCAAGTACTTGGAAAGCCTTCCCAAGAAAAACGGTATAAACAAGCCCAGACTGCAAAGACTATAATAAATACCTAACTCTTCAAAGCCCAGACACCAGTGAATATCCACAAGCATCAAGACCAGCCATGACCTCACCAAATGAACTAAATAAGACACTAGTCACCAATCCTGGAGAGACAGAGATATGTGACATTTCAGACAGACAACTCGAAATAGCTATTTTGAGGAAGCGCAACAAAATTCAAGATAACACAGAGAAGGAATTCAAAATCCTATGAGATAAATTTAACAAAGAGCTTAAGATAATTAAAAAGAATTAAGGAGAAATTCTGGAGTTGAAAAATGCAACTGACATACTGAACAATGCATTAGGGCCTCTTAACAGCGGAATTCATCAAGCAGAAGAAGGAATTGGTGAGCTTGAAGACAGGCTATTGGAAAATACATAGAGGAGACAAAAGAAAAAGGAATACAAAATAATGAAGTATACCTACAAGATCTAGAAAGTAGCCTCAAAAGCACAAATCTAAAAGTTATGGTCCTTAAAGAGAATGTAGAGGGAGAGACTGAGGTAGAAAGTTTATTCAAAGAGATAATAAGATAAAATTTCACAAACCTGAAGATACCAATATTCAAGTACAAGAAGGTTATAGAACACCAACCAGATTTAACCAAAATAAGACTATCTCAAGATAGTCAATAACCAAACTCCCACAAGTCAAGGATAAAGAAGATTCTAAAAGCAGCAAGAGAAAAGAAATAACACACAAAGGAGCTCTATTATGTCTGTCATCAGTCTTCTCAGCAGAAACCTTACAGGGCAGGAGAGAGTGGCATGACATATTTAAAGTACTGAAGGAAAAAAACCTTTTATTCTAGAATAGTATATCCAGCAGTCCTTTCAAACATGATGAAGAAAAAAAGACTTTCCCAGGTAAACAAAAGCTAAGGGATTTCATCAACATCAAACCTATCCTACAAGAAATGCCAATGGGAGTTCTTTAATCAGAAAGAAAAGGATATTAATGAACAATAATAAATAATCTGAAGGTACAAAACTCACTGGTAGTAGGTATACAGAATATTATAACACTGTAATTGTGGTGTGTAAACTACTCCAATCTTGAGTAGAAAGACTAAAAGATGAATCTATCAAAAATAATAACCACAACTTTTCAAGACATAGACTATGA
Organism: Gorilla gorilla gorilla; assembly: GCF_029281585.2. NCBI lineage: Eukaryota > Metazoa > Chordata > Mammalia > Primates > Hominidae > Gorilla > Gorilla gorilla. The sequence continues at coordinate 56,447,984 of NC_073227.2, read as the reverse complement.
TATAAATAGAAAAAAACTGGCCAGGCCTGGTGGCTCATGCTTGTAATCCCAGCACTTTGGGAGGCCAAGGTGGGCAGATCACTTGAGGTCAGGAGTTTGAAACCAGCCTGAGCAACATGGTGAAACCCTGTCTCTACTGAAAATGCAAAAATTAGCTGAGTGTGGTGGCATGCACCTGTAATCCCAGCTACTCGGGAGGCTGAGGCAGGAGAATCATTTGAACCTGGGAGGTAGAGGTTGCAGTGAGCTGAAATGGTGCCACTGCACTCCAGCCTGGGTGACAGAGCAAGACTCTGTCTAAAAAAAAAAAAAAAAAAAAGATACAGATAGAAAAAACAAGAAGTTAAAAGCAGGAGGATGAAGTTAAAGTGTGGAGTTTTTATTTGTTTTCTCTCTGCTTGTTAGTTTTTTTTTGTTTATGCAATCAGTGTTAAAATAATGGGTTATATTATTTGCAAGCTTCATGGTAACCTCAAATTTAAAAGTATACAGTAAAGACACAAAAAATAAAAGCAAGAAATTAAAAGATACCACCAGGAAAATCATCTTCACAGAAAGGAAGACAAAAGACAAATAGGAAGGAAAGAAGACAGAGAAGACCAGAAAACAAATAACAAAATGGCAGGGATAAGTGCTTACTTCTCAGTAATAACATTGAATGTAAATGAACTAAACTCCCCAACCAAAAGACATAGACTGGCTGAATGGATTTAAAAACAAACAAAACAAAACAAAACAAAACAAAAAAATAAGACCCTAACAATCTGTTGCTACAAGATACACTTTGCCTATAAAGACACACATAGACAGAAAATAAAGGGATCGGAAAAGATATACCATGCCAATGGAACCCAGAAAAGAGCAGGAGTAGCTATACTTAGATAAAATTGATTTCAAGACAAAAACTATAAAATGAGACAAAGAAGGTCATTATATAATGATAAAGGAGTCGATTCAGCAAGAGGATATAACAATTGTAAATATATATATATATACCCAACACTAGAGCACCGAGATACATAAAGCAAATATTGTTAGAGCTAAAGAGAGAGAGAGAGAGAGCGAGAGAAAGAAAGACTCTGATACAATAATAGCTGGAGAATTCACCACTCCACTTTTAGTATTGGACCAAATCATCCAGACAGAAACTCAAGAAAGGAACATCAGATTTAATCTGCACTATAGACCAAATGGATCTAATAGATATTTACAGAACATTTCTTCCAGTGGTGGCAGAATGCACATTCTTCTTCTCAGCACATGGATCAATCTCAAGGATAGAAAATGTGTTAGGCCACAAAATACATCTTAAAAATTTCAAGAAAATTGAAATTATATCAAGTATCTTCTCTGACCACAATAAAATAAAACTACCATTATCATATTTTACCAGTTTTCTGCTTGGAACTTTCAACTGTGGAGGTGGGTGTAGTGGAAAGGGCTTTGTAACTTGACTGTGGGTCAGATCCTGAGTTTGCTACTTGCTAGCTATGTGTTGCTAGGGCAAGTTGTTTGCCCTACATAAGCCAAAATTTCCCTGTATTAAAATTGGGAAAAATATTAGTATTTACCTCATAGTTTTGAAATGATGCATGTACATGCCCAGCAAACACATGGTAAGCACTTTACAAATTGCTGCTATTGTTAGCATTATCATCTCAGCTGACCACACCCTTTTAAGACCTTTGCTCTGCTGTCTTTCGGACAATAAAACCAAAATAACTTAAGTCTACAAGAGCAAAATGCTTCAACAAATGAAAATAACTATTAAAACCAGGCATTCTTTCTTTCCCTACCAATCCTGGTGACTTGTTTTTGTTTACTCTGTTATCAGGTGGGTTCATCAGCCCTGCAATATAATCATTGCTCCTTTATAAGGAATTCAAAAATCTGTATGACTTAACACTGAGTCCACTTGGAATGTTCTAAACATTTAAAATAATTTTTTAAATGCTATATTATTAAATTTATCAAGCTTTTCCACTCATACTATTGATTTTTGATTATTTACCCTGTTAATTAGGAAGTCTATGAAATTGACAATAGCATAAATTAGTAAAAAATTATTACTTCACATGTCTATGACCAAGGATGCCATCTCAGTCAATTTCCAGAGAAGCTCTATTGTAAAGGCTCATGGGTATGAATGTCAGTTTTGGTTTTGGTGCTGTTGCACTAAGAAGTTATCCCCTTGTACAAAATATGTCTGAAGACTGGCTTATTTCTTCCAGGTCAAGGAGAGTGTATCTAGTGTTGCTTCTTGATAATGTGGTAGGCTTAATCACTATCAATTTCTTAGTGAAACATGTGAGAATGTTTGGGGAAAATAAATTAGGATGTGAATTTAATAATGTAAGTGTTCCTTATTTTATGAAAATTGCACATAGCACAGGTACTGACACATAGAAGATGCTAAATGATAATTGTCAGATGAATACATATTTCTTTTATCATTCTTTTCTGATTTTGAGATTTCGACATTTCAAAATCATGTTCTTCTCTCTCAAATATTAATAACATTTATCTTCTTCTGGAGATTCACAGATCTCCTTTTGAGGTTTCGTGAGAAGAAAACCTAGGCCTCAATGAAAATTGGTTGTGTTTCAGATTATGGTGGAAACATCTTGGATTTAAAAGTTAGCATTAAAAGAACTCTTTCTAGATATTTATGTCTGGTTTGGTGGCATCTTACAAAAAAAATAAGTAGATACCACCTTTTGTCTAAAAGATGTTTGAAATGTACATATCTTAAGTAGCTGCTGGCCAAATTTCCAATTCTCAAATATAGCTTTTTTCCCTTCAACTTTCTAGAAGTGTGGGAAAAAAAGTGTCTACCACAGAAACTTGAGTGTTGTAATTAAAAGTGTTTTTCATGTTATTTGCAAGTAATGAAGATAAACAAACTCTTATAGAAACACTTTTTGTAAAAGACTAACAGTTTTGCTAACATTTACTTAGTAGTCATAATCTCCTTTATTTCCTATAAAGCTAATATTTTAACTTGATTATAAAATTACATGATTAGGAGTGGTTTTGTTCTCAGTCCATAGCATAGGGCTGTGCAAAATAAGTTAAACCTACAGAAGCCTTGCTAGCTTGCTGAGAATGAAAATAGGTGGAAAAATCTGATATGTATATTAAAAATGTAAATATAAATTTAATTCTATTTTTAATTTAGTTCTATTTTTACTTCTTTGACAAATCTCCATACTGTTTTCCAAAGAAGTTGAACTAATTTGCATTCCCACCAACAGTGTATAAGCATTCTCTTTTTCGGCAACTTCGCCAGCATCTGTTATTTTTTGACTTTTTAATAATAGCCATTCTGACTGGTGTGAGATGGTATCTCACTGTGGTTTTGATTTGCATTTCCCTAATGATTAGTAATGTTGAGTATTTTTTCATGCTCATTAGCCACTTGTATGTATCCTTTTGAGAAGTGTCTGTTCATTTCCTTAGCCCACTTTTTAATGGGGTTGGTTTTTTTTCTTGTTGATTTTGTTTAAGCTCCTTATAGATTCTGGATACTTGTCCTTTGTCAGATGCCTAGTTTGCAAATATTTTCTCCCATTCTGTAGATTATCTGTTTACTCTTTTGATAGTTTTTGTTGCTGTGCAGAAGCTCTTTAAGTCACATTTGTCAATTTTTGTTTTTGTTGCATTTGCTTTTGAGATCTCAGTCATAAATTCTTTGCCTAAGCCAATGTCCAGAAGAGTTTTTCCCAGGTTTTCAAGGATTTTTATAGTTTGATTCAATCTGGCAATCCCACTATTGGGTGTTTACTCAAAAGAAATCGTTCTATCAAAAAGATACATGCACTTGTATGTTCATCGCAGCACTATTCACAATAGCATTTATATATTTAATATATTTATATTATTAACATATATAAATTATATAAATGAAATCAACCTAAGTGTCCATCAACAAATGATTGGATAAAGCAAATGTGATACACACACACCACAGAATACTACACAGCCATAAAAAACAATAAAAATCATGTCCTTTGCAGTCACATGGACACAGCTGGAGGCCATCATCCTAAGTGAATTAACGCAGAAACAGAAAATACCACATGTTCTCATATATAAGTGGGAGCTAAACAATGGGTACATATGGATAAAAAGATGGGAACAGTAGACATTGGGGATTCCAAAAGGGGAGAGGCTGAAAAACTACCTACTGGATACTATGTTCGCTGTTTGGGTGATGGGTTAAATAGAACCCCAAATTCCAGCATTATGCAAGACTCTCACGTAAAAAATCTGCACATGTACCCCCTGAATCTAAAATAAAAGTTGAAATTATATAAACAAATATATAAACAAACAAGACACCTTTGCCAGGTGCAGTGGCTCATGCCTGTAATTCTGCAACTGGGGAGATTGAAGTGGGAGAATTGTGAGCCCAGAAGTCCAAGGTTACAGGGAGTTGTGATCGTGCCACTGCACACCAGCCTGGGTGACAGAACGAGACTCAAAAAACCACACCTTCATCTCATATTTCTATAAACCACCTTAAATCCTTTTGGGGACAAAACCGGCTAAAAAAAAAATAAATTCAGTTGCTGCAATTGAGCATCATATATGGATCTAAACTTTCTGGCAACAGGGACAAAAATGCGAACATGATAAATCACATAGGTCTTGCATTGAAGGAGAGCCCCAGTTCCTCAAAAGAGACAATGATTTTTCCAGATACTGCATTCTAGAAAAAAATTCTCATATGGGCCTTTATATAGGGGATATTGAGTCACATAATGAACAATGCTCTTGATAATTTTACACCAGAGGCAGAAGCAGCTTTTGTTCTTCATAAACCCTTGATAAAGCCAAATGCATAATATTAGAGTAAAATTCATGAAAATGCTTCTTGTGGTGCAAATACAAAACTTATGATGCCATGAATGGAGAAGGCTGAAACAATGAAGAGTGCATTCACAGACTAGATTGAACTCATTTCATTAAGTAAAACAAGTTTTTTGAGGGGAGCAAGGAAAACAGCGGTTATATTTCTCTTTTACTGTTTGAAAAAGCAGTGGGTATACATATGGACATGATAAAGAATTCAAACAGGGCTAGGTGGGGTGGGTGTGCGCCCCTAGTCCCAGCTACTCAGGAGGCTGACTGACGTGGGAGGATCGCTTGAGCCCAGGAGTTCAAGGCTGTAGTGAGCTATGATCACGCTGCACTCCAGCCTGGCCAACAGACCCCGTCTCTTTAAAAAAAAAAAAAAAAAAAAAAAAAGGAATTAAAATACTCAGGTAAAATGCTGTTTCCTTATCTCCTTACCACTGTTAGCTGTGTCTCCCACTCCTGTCTTCACAGGTAACCAGTTACCTGTTTCTTTTGTATCCCTTCAGAAGCAGTCATTGTTAACAGAGCAAATATGACACACAAACCTTTTTATTCCAAATGGCATTTTGACACCTTGTTTTTACTTTTCATGATGCATCGTGGGTGTCTTTCCATATCATTACACATAGAGCCATTATATCTTGATCTTGGTAATAGGTGCCTAATATTTCAGTGAATAATGTTTCATAATTTAACCAGTTTCCTATTGAGGGACATTTAAGTCCAGCCTTGTTTGTCCACAAATAATACTATATACATATTCTTGTATTCTTATCTACACAAGCACATAGACAGGTACACCTATAAGATAGATTATTAGAAGTGGAATCAATGGGTCCAAAGGTACATTTTTTAAATTTATTTTTTTGTAGAGATGGGGTCTACTATGGTGCCTAAGTTGGTCTCAAACTTCTGGTCTCAAGCAATCCTCCAGCCATGGCCTCTCAAACTTGGGATTATAGGTGTGAGCCACCGTAGCCAGGCCAAAGGTACGTTTTAAATTTTGTTGTGTTTCAAATTGCTCTCTAAAGAGACTCCCATCAGCAATGCTTTCATTCAGTAAATATTTGTGTGCCTACCATGTGCCAGGCACTGGTCTAGGTATTTGCCAAGAGTTGATAAACAAAAATGATCTCTGCCTCCATGAACCATATATGGTATACATGCATGCGGGTGTGTGTGCCCACATGCAAGGGCATGCACACGAGTGGAGGGAGAAGAGAAAGCTGGCATAATAATGAATTAATTATATGGGATGCTTGGAGGTGATAAGTGCTATGGAAAAGAGGAAGAGTTTGGTTAAAAAAAAAAGATTAGAAGCTGGGGGAGGGGCTGAGTCAAAATTTTCACTGAGGAGGTGACACATGAGCAGACTTGAAGCAGGTAAGGGATTCGACATATGGCATCTGGGGCAAAGAGCGTCTCAGCAGAGGAAACAGGCAGTGTTTTCTTGGGTCTCTGGTGGGAATGTGCCTGAGGCCAGGAGCCAGGAGCCAGGGAAGTTGAAATGGAGTGGAGTGAGGGAGGAGATAATGCCAGAGAAATAAGTCGGGGGAGCAATAGACATTTTGGCTTTTACAATAAATACTTGGTGAGCCCCTGGAGGATTTGAGATGAGGTTTGACATGACTGAATTACATTTTAAAAGGATCACTTGTGGCTGTGTGGGAGTGAGGGTTGAGGCAAGGAAGTGGTTGGAGTCTGGATATATTTTGAAGGTAGAATCAATGAGATTTATTTACAGATTGGTTAGGTGTGTATGGAGAGAGCAAAAGAGTGAGTGAGGGAGAAGAGATACCAAGAATGACTCCAAAATTGCTATTAGCTGAGATGAATGAAACAGGTTTGCAAGATCAGAATTGCGGCTTTGCACAGGTACACTCTGAGCTGCCTGTTTAATATCCAAATGAAGACACTGAGGAGGCAGTTTGGCATGTGAGTCTGGAGTCTCCAGACATATAACAAATGGTTTCTAAGCCATGAAACACTGCAAGAGTGTAGACAGAGAGGTGGACCAAGGACTGGATCCTGGGACACAACAAATAGCTACAACACTAAACTTAAGAAACCCCTGGTGGAACTGATAAGAGAAGAGGTATGGAGGGGAAAGAGTGAGGGAGGGAAGGTGATAAAGAGAGAGAGATCCAAATACTAACACATGGAATTAAGGGGTTGTCACTTCAGATCCTGCATTCATTAAAAAGGGTTACAAACAACTTTACTAAAAACTCTCTCCACAATACCTACAGAACTCCTATAAATTAGTAAGAGAAAGAGACACCTCAATATAAAATCAGACAAATGATTTGAAAGAGACTTCACAACAGAGAATACCCAAATGGATGCACTTGGACATTGGAAAACAATACAAATAAGAACCTTCTGAGAGCCAATTTACCACTGGATTCCAATAACACAACTGTTAGACCTTCAATATTGTTGTCAGGTTCCTGAGGCTCTGCTCATTTTTTCAATTTTTGTCTCTGTTCTCCAGATTGAATAAATTGTATTGCTCTCTTCAACTTCACTGACTCTTCTGCCATCTTCAGTCAGCTGTTGAATCCATCAAATTGAAATACTTTTACATATTTTTTCAGTTCTAAAATTCCTATTTGGTTCTTAAACTTATTTTTTCTACTCTCCTGAGGACTTCTACCTTTCAATTCATAAGAGTGCTTATTTCATAACAGCTGCCTTAAACTTTCTAAGTCCAACATCTGGATCATATTGGTGTTGACATCTTGTCTTTTTTCTTGAGAATGTATTACATTATCCTGGCTCTTTGTATGCCAGGTAATTTTACATTAAATGCTGCACATTCTGAATATTATAATTTAGACTCTAGGTCTTGTTAAAATATTCTGGAGAATGCTGATTTTTGTTTAACAATAAACCCAGATAGGTTCATACTGAAAGTTTTCTTCCGTCTTCTGTGGCCGTGGTTCCCAGTTGCTTTCAAAAAGGGTTATATTATATTGGATCAAGCTTATCATGTACTGCTCAGTAATCTGTGTCTTGGCCAGTGGTTTAAATTGTACTTTAGTTCCTAAAGCCTCTAGTGTGCTGCTTTGGGTCTGTCCTGAGTATGTAAGCTTAGAGCTTGTACTAATTAACACATAGAATAAAGGGACTCCTTCTGCTTTGTTCTCTCTGGTTCCCCCCATCATGCCCTAAGACAGCCCATTCCCCTGTCCTCTGGCCAGAAACAAGGGTTTTGCTTGGAGTTTTAGTTCCACCACTATTACCATGCAGTTCCCACAACTCAGGCCACCCTCAGAACAGAGAGTAAATAGAGAAAAATGCAGATGACCTCCAGTCTTCAAGACTGCAAAGGCTCTTTTCCCATGTCCTTTGCCCAGAGAGAGTGCTTCCATCAATTTTAACTGTTGGCACCACTTGCTAGCACAGCTTACCTGAGGGCTTACCCAAGACAAGCCATGAGAGAAAACATAAATACCTGGGGATTTCCCCTGACATTCTCTAGCTTCCAGGAACTCCTTTTTCTCATCTTTTGGGTTTTTCCTCAAAGTTTATCTGCCAGAAGGGCCTCTGTGACAGCTCTTCTGGGTGCCCTCCCTTGGCTCCGGGTCAAGAAAGAGGGGAGAAATGAGAAGTTCACCCTTGTATGGGTCTTTTCTCCAGGTCTGACTCCGTCTTCAATCCTACTGCTACCCCCCACCCCACCCCCACCCCCAGTGTTCTCAGTTGTCTTTTACATTTTGTACAGAATTTTCAGTCAGTGAGAGAGGCTTCAATGGGCTTATGCCATTTTGACTATACTGAAATCCAAAACTGCATTACTTTAAGAGCTCCAAACTGGAAACACCACAACTGTCCTTGACATTAGAATGGACAAACTGTGATATATTTATACAATGGCATATAACAGCAGCAATGAAAATGAACAAATTACAATGACATCAGCGACATGGGTGAATCTCACATTATTTCTGTTTAGTGACTAAGAGAAAATCATTTTCAGCTTTCAAAGAAAAAATTACCCCTCAAAGAAGAAAAAATACAAATTGTATGGTTCTACTTAAAGTTCAAAAGTAGGCAAAACTAAATTACAGTCGTGTGTCGCTTGACACAGATACATTCTGAGAAATGCATTGTTAGGTGAGTTCACCCTTGTGGGAACATCAGAGTGTACTTACACAAACCTAGATGACTGCCCACTACACACCCAGGCAATATGATATAGCCCTAGGCTACAAACCTGTACAGCATGTTGCTGCATTAAATATTGTAGGTGAGTGTAGCACAATCGTAAGTATTTGCATATCTAAACATAGAAAAGCTACAGTGAAAATACCGTATAAAAGATAAAAGATGAGATACCTGTAAAGGGCACTTAACATGTACAGAGCTTGCAGAACTGCAAGTTGCTTGAGGTGGGTCGGTGAGTGAATGTCAAGGCCTAGAACATTACTATACTTTTAAACACTGTACTTAGGCTACACTAGATTTATAAATTTTTTTCAATAATTAACCTTAGCTTACTGCAAGGTTTTTACCTTATTACTTACAGTTTTCACTTTTTGACTCTTTCACAATACTTAGCTTAAAATACATTGTACGGCTGTTCAAAATTATTTTTATATCTCATTCTATAAACATTTTTCCTTAAAAAAATTTTTGTTGAAAACTAAGACATGAACACACACATTAGCTTAGGCCTGCACAGAGTCAAAATCATCAATATCACTGTCTTCCACTTCCACATGTGTCCCACTGGAAGGTCTTCAGGGGTAATAAAATGCATGGAGCAGTCATCTCCTATCATAACAATGTTTTCTAGAATATCTCATGAAGGATCTGCCTGATGCTGTTTTACAGTTCACTTAAAAATAAGTAGGAGTGCATTCTAAAATAACAATAAAGTATGGTAAATATGTAAGCCAGTTTCAAAGTTGTTTATTATCAAGTATTATGCGCTATACTTCTATGACTAGCAGCGCAGCAGGCTTGTTTATATCAGCATCACCACAAACACGTGAGTAATGCGTTGGGCTATGTCACTAGGCGATAGAAATATTTCAGTCCCATTGTAATTTTACTGGAGTATTGACCTATAGGCAGACCATGTTGACTGAGATGTTATATAATGCACCGATGCTGTACAATGTTAGAAGTCAGAATAGCTGTTATCTTTTTTCTGAGAGATGGGGGTCTCACAATGTTGCCCAGGATGGTCTCCAACTCCTGGGCTCATGCGATCCTCCCACCTCAGCCTCCCAAAGTGCTGGAATTACAGGTGTGAGTCACCCCACCCAGTCAGTAACTGTTATCTTTGTAGAAGAGGAAGGAAGCAGATTGTCAGATGACACTAGGAGAGTTTTTGGGGTGCGGTGAACATTCTATTTCTTGTCTACATGGTGATTACACATGTAGTAATTTAGTGATAATTCTTTGAGCTGAACATTTGAGTTGTACAAACTCTTCTGTACATAATTTATCAATTTTAAAAACATTTGAAAAATCACCTCTTCCTGCTGTTTGCAAATGACAGAACCTTAGCTTAAACTGGCCTATGTACGAAGGGGAACTTTTAATAAGCATACCAAGATGCCTAGTGGAATCCATGGACAGGAGTAATACAGGGCCTCATGAACAATTGAGCCAGGAGCTCAAATACTACCAGAAACTTCTCTTCTTACTACAAATGTTTCCTCCAGGTCAGTGACCACTGACATGGTATAATCATTTTATATAATATGCACTGAGACATTTGTGATGTGTACCTACTGTATTGTTTGCTCAAGACCTGGCCTACTTTCTTGGGACAGCACCACCTTCAGGGAAAATGGTCTTTCCCCATTCCATCCATATGGTTTTCACAGTAGAAAACCATAGCTAGTGTTCTACCTCAACCCCAATCCTCTAGTCACAGTCAATTAGTCCAGTAATGTGCACCTGACCTGTCCTGGGAACCCTACCCCTAGAATTTTTGGACTTGGAAATTCTCGGGGGTACAGTGCAGAAATCTGTTTTAATAGCCCTTCCGGTGATCAAGTTTAATAACTCTACTGGAGACTAGCCTATTTGGTTGTGCCTGTTATTTCTTTAAAGGTAGTTTAAAACTGGCATTGTACTCAATCAATACTGTCAATTCATGGTATATGAGAGGCAGGGGTGGTGGTGGGGGGCATTCAAGTATCAACAAAGGATACGATACGAAGGACTACGATAATATAGTTTGGCAAAGTTTTAGAATATTTATGAACTCTTTCCAGAACTAAATGGCTTTTTTTTGTAGCAGCAGAATCCATCTACATCATGGTAGTCATGAATTCAGACTTAAGAAAAAGTTACTGTCAAGCATATGATTACAATTTTAGAAGGAAAAAGAAACAAAGACATTATCTTCAAATTTAAGTGGCTGACTACCTATTGAATTAGGTACTTTTTCTTCTTTATAATTTATTATATATTTCTCAAATTTCAATATGTATAGAGGCTAGGCATGGTGGCTCATGTCTGTAATCCCAGCACCTTGGGAGGCTGAGGCTGGAGAATCGCATGAGCCCAGGAGTTCGAGACCATCCTGGGCAAAATAGTGAGACCCCATCTCTTAAAAAAAAAAGAAAGTTTTTCTCTTTAGGAAACTAAAAGTCAATAGTCTATGGTAGTACAACAGCAGGTAAAAAATACAACAGCAGGTACAACAGTGGGTGGATCACATGAAGTCAGGAGTTTGAGACCAGCCTGACAAACATGGTGAAACCCGGTCTCTACTAAATATACAAAAATTAGCCGGGCATGGTGGCATGCGCCTGTAGTCCCAGCAACTTGGGAGGCTGAGACAGGGAAACTGCTTGAACCTGGGAGGCAGAGGTTGCAGTGAGCCGAGATCATGCCACTGCACTCCACCAGCTTGAGCAACAGAGCAAGACTGTTTAAAAAAAAAAAAAAAAGTATAAATTGTAAAAAACCAATTAATGTTATAAACAATACAAACAATACATATGATAGTTTTATCAAGAAATATCTAAAATCAGGAATTAAGATATATGCCAAGCTTTCAATAGCAGTTAATGTATACTTCTGTGCAAAAGCAAACTCATGTCAACATTTTTACATAAGAAACATTTATTTAAAAGAAACATTTTCTCCTTAAAAAAAAAAAGACCTTCTACCCTTCCACTTAACATGTCATAACCATATTACGGACAGTACTTCAATATTTCCGGATTACGGGATTGCAGACAACTATCATTTTTTACCTTTATAATTTTTTATATTTTTAGTTTATGTTCTACAGCAGAGTTTCTATTACTTTCGAAATCAGAAGAAACAGATTTATTTCTTTAAAAGAGAAAACATTAAGATGACTCAATGTAGATAATTTGTTTCAAACTAGCATTCAGTTAACATAGTTTTAACCAGTTTGTATTATAGTAAATAAGGCCGATGAGTATAATCGGTTTCATTTTCAGACTGGTAAGCAGAGGGCCACTTAGCCACCCAAGACTTATATTTAGGATCATTCAAAATACATTAGTGGTTGAACCTCCATATGGGTTTTTCTGTTGCACTGAGTATATAACAGGTTTAAACTTATGTATTGATTTATAATACAAGTATAGTGACATTTAATTTTAAATGGCTCTTCAAGTTTTTAGACTGGCTTGAGAGAAAAAAACAGAAGGGTGTCTTTTTTCCCTCTCATCAGTATTAATCTAATTGTAACATGTAATATTATTTTAATTGTAATTATTCTAATTGTAACATGTAATTGCAAAGCAAATATCTCCTAAAGGAATATGGAGAACTCATTAAACAGTGTACAATTCTTGATTTTTCCATCCATACAAGAAAAGATGCACGTGATCACCTAAATATTCGCATTTGGTATGAAAATGCATTAATTGTCCCTCTTGGAAACTCATAATAGCTTTTTGCTTGTTTTTTTCTAACTAGATATCATACATAGTTATGATCTAGGCAAATGCTAGCTTTTTATAACTAGGTATCAATTCATAGCAGGTAAAAAAAGTTCCAAGAACAAATCAATTTAGAGTAAACTATAAATTTCCTTCAAGTAAAATCCATATATGAAATAACTCTGACAGAGAAAATATAAGACATAATCCAACCCCATGAAGACTAAATCTGAAAGGGCAATATGATTTGGGTTTCTGTGGTTAAAGAAAAACTCAACTGAGTAATTTATTAAAACCAAGTGTAGGCAACTGAGAGGAAAAAAGGAATCTTACCATATCCAGAGATTAATTAAACACTTAAAGAATATAAATTTAATAATAAACATTATGGTCAGGCTGTTTATTAAGGAGGCAACCACATATACAAGTTCGGCTATAGAAATGTTTGCAAATCAAACGTCATGTGACCTTAAAGGACCATGCTTAACGTCAAAAATGGACACCTGTACATTCAATAAAAAGTTAATTTAAACATACATAGTCTAGATCATTCTAGAGTTATACAAACATCTGGGGCCACATTTGTATCTAATTTTCTTTCAAAAAAACTTTTTTTTTTTAATAAAAGTGATGTATTGAGATAATTTTAAAAAGTATCTGACAGTTATGAGTGGTCCCCAGTTTTACAAAATGTGATTTCCAGGATACGAAACTGAAAAAAAGCCAACTCTTCAGAGTGTTTTATACTGTACAAACAAGTTTTGTAGAAAAATGATCCAGCAAATGCTTGAGTTAAGAATATTTATATTTTTTCCAATTCTTTACACTTTTATTAACACACTTACAAAAAATAACATTCAAACACTGAGAAAATTAAATAACTTTGGAAGCAGAGCTCATTGTTTTCTGCTTACATATAAGTGACAATTCTGGGCTGTTGGCACAAAATAATCAACATTCATAAAACCCTTACTACTATATATCAAACATAAGTTAAAATCATAGGCACTAGTTTATCAAATCCACATTTCTTCTGTAAGACTAACCACAGTAAATCCTTAGATTTTCCCAAACAGAAAAATTGCGATATACAAAGGCTTTCTAGTAAAAAGGCAATTTTTCTCTTTAAGAAACTAAAAGTCAACAGTCTGTGGTAGTACAACAGCAGGTAAAATAATACTTTACCAAACTCAGATCAAAAATACGTTTTAACAAGTGATGAAATATTTTAATAAAAAAAAATAGACATTTTTTTCTGATGCAGCCATTTAAAAACAAAGTTAAATAACCTGAATACTCCTTTTGAAACTGATTATCTAACTTAAAAAATGTAATGTGTTTCATAATAGGTAAAATTCCTTTTAATTATTAGATTGCAGCATATATATTTTTTGAAATGTTGCACTGAAAACTGAGACTTGTTCTGTTTTGTACGTGGTTTTTAAAAGAGACAGTAGCTACTTCTTTCTTTTACTTACTTAGACATGAGATAGCCCCCTCCCAAAAGAAGATGCTTTATCTTCCTCTGAAAAGCAACATTTTTTAGTTCATTATCATGTGGAATTCTGGCACCATCCTTTCCTGACCCACCCCATCACCCTCAAATTCAAGGATAAAGTTTCTTCCTTGCATTATACACCAAATACATAGTACTGGCAGTTTAAATCTCCAGCTGCTTGTGCTGAATGAATGACTCTCCACTGGTCAAGCTGACAGACTACCATGGTGTCAGTCATGACAGAATGGAGGTCCTGGTTTTAAGTTTTTATCATCAACCTATCAACCTTAATGCTGTCCAGAATATCAAGCCTTCTATTTCTCTCTCCCAATTTCTTTTGCCAACTTACGGAATGTCTTTGATTAACAGGAAATGAACTTATGTTCAAATCTCTAAAAGCTTTTAGATGACCTAAGTGACAATATCTTAGAGCTGTTCAAATTAAGTATTTAAAAACAGACCTCATAATAAAAAATGAGAGACCTGCTACAGAAGGAAGTTTTACTCTGGTAAAAGTCTGATAAAATTGAAATAGCCGATTTCAAGGATATATTAAGAGCCATTAGAGAGCAAGTATCAGGTTAGAGTCATACGTAGCAGGGTTTTTTACCAAAAATGCAAAAATTGATGTAAGGCAGAATCTAAGTCAAAAGGAAAAGAATTTTCAATAGATGTTTTATACAGTTACTCAGTTTAAAGTGGATCAACTTAAGTAGGATTTAGCAGGCTATATTTTCCTACCACATAATACACCGTTATGCCATGTAATAGCAACAATACAACTGTCATCACCAGAGATTTTGTAGGTTAAGTGCATAGATTTTTTTCCCCCTCTCTCTCATGGTATGGTTTTGTTCCAGGTTGCAAGCACCGAGGTGGTGTTGTATCAAGAATAAAGACACACACTACTTGTTCTTTCCTATCATGAAAACCTGCTAATAGAAACAAGATCTCTTAGTTCTGTAAAGATAACAGCATGTGAAGAAGTTGGCTTCAATAGCAAAGGCCATCTTTCCTGAGCCAGGAACTATAAAGTTCAGAAAGATTGTACAACTGATATTAAGCCCTTTTGGCAATCAAAACAAACACACACAAGTTTGATGTGTCAATGCAACATGATGGATACATGCTGTAACACTATCTGGTGGTGGTGACATGTGAGCTACATCCAAAACTTAAGATTAAATGACAATTTTTCTAATGAATCTGCAAAAATCATTTCTGATATTCTTCTAAATTTAGGAATGTTTTAATCTCTAGCCCAGGTTTCTTTCCTCCCACCCCCTAATCTCAATCTGTAGTTTCCTGGTGTATTAGTGAAACACTTTAGATAATTAGTCAGAATATTAGTTCTCATTAACACAAATATTTATTGATACTATTTATACAGTAAATTAGGTTGAATGTGAAGTTTTGGATAGCCTGAATTCACCATTTTCTTGTGCACAAATGGGCATTTTTCTCATTTACAAATGGGCATTTCTCTTTGGCATCCATTAAGTATTTGCCCAGATATTGGCCTCTGTCAAATATTTTTAAAAAATCAACCTAGTTTCTATTAAACAAAACTAAAAGTGATTCTATGGAGAGTGATTGTATGATTACCAAACACATCTGATGTTAAATGTCATTAAAGTGCTGTTTGATGATCTCTGTCGGTTTGTGCTAATTAAGACAGAGAGGGCTGGGATTTTATAAATCCCAAGAGTCTTATCTGAACAGTCTGCATATAAAAGTTGTTTTTTAGCCTGGTGAAGGGTATCCATGAAGCCGTGGACTTCTGCATTCTTGTCTTTGCTGGTCAGTAACAGCCATCTTTCCAACTGTCATCTTTCATGCTACCATAGGTTTTAGGAGCTGGCAAGGATCTGTAATAAAGCAATTTTGTAATTAAAATTTGATAAATGTCTTTATGAAATAGTACCATACTATCTCACACATATATTAATTACTCTTCAGGTGGCATCACGATCCCATGAAGGCTGTACCAAGTCCTACGCTCTAAACAGTACTAGTACAACCTCCCCACACTCTGCATTTTCACAACTTCCAAGTTTTACTGGGCACCAGATGACTTCCCATTTTGTTAACATAGCTACTAGATAAAAGAAAGGAAAAGATGGTCTCACCTTTTCCAAGCACACAGATAACCAACCTTATCATTTACTTATTATTTTGAAAGGCAGAATGATGAATGTAATATTAAAGCTCAGTGTCAGCACCACTAGAAAGGCAGTATGGGACAGTGATTAAAAGAGCTCCAAAGTCAGACATACTTGGAACTCATAGTTTTATTAGCTATGTGGCCTTAGGCAAATTACTTAATTCCATTAAATTTCAATATCCTCTTTTGAAAAATAGAAATAAGAATACCTACTCATTTAATATTATTATGAAGATTAAACAAAGCATTTACTTATTTAGCACAGTGATAAATATTTCCAGTTTAATTATATTTGACACCAAAGTTTACTGATGGTGGTAATCCCATTCTTGAAAGGTTACAGATGCATCATTCCCAACCTGTCTGATTCAGAATCATCTGAAGATTAAGCAAACAAACAACAAACAAACAAAAAAACCAGCATCTGTAATCCCAGCATTCTGGGAGGCTGAGGCAAGCAGATCACTTGAACTCAGGAGCTCCAGACAAGCCTGGGCAACATGGTAAAACCCCATCTCTACAAAAATTAGCCAGGCGTGGTGGTGCGCGCCTGTAGTCCCAGCTACAGGGGGTGCTGAGGTGACAGGATTGCTTGAGCCTGGGAGGTCAAGGCTGCAGTGAGCCGAGATTGCACCACTGCACTCCAGCCTGGGAGACAAAGCAAGACCCCATCTCAAAACAAAAACAAAAACAAAACAAAAAACAACAACAAAATACCTAGCACACCCACAGATTCTGGGCCTCATACCACCAGATCTACCAAGTTAGACTCTCTGAAGGTAAAACTTACACCCTACATTTATATAAATCTCACAGATAATTCTGAATTATAGAATAAGGGTTTGAAAACCATGCTTATAGATTATACTCAGACTTGGTAGCTAGAAGTTTTATCTTAAATATCACTCAATATTCTAATATACCTTTATCATCTTTATTGAATATAATTCTATTCAAAATGAATGAATATCACAATCAAATTGAGAGGCTCTAATAATTTTTTTTCTAGCAGTCCTCTGAGATGCTTAATCACGTTAGGCAACTGGACAAATTTAATCTGAACCAAACTGGTAAAAGTCCCAACTGAGGATTTCTTAAAAACAATGTAGTAAAGTTTTATTCAAATGGTACTAAAACTCTGGTGGGAATCCACCATGACTTTCTGTTTACTATCAAACATACGGATGAAGCTAATTCATTCCAGTCTATCCACTTTCAGGTACTCAAGAATGCTAAAACAGAACATCTGCCACTTACCTGCGAACAGGCTGTGCAAGTTTGCTGCGAGGCACTGGTATGCCCCCAGCAGAAGGGGCACTGGGTCTGGGCAAGCCACTTCTCATTGCAGTTGTCCCTGCAGGTCTGGTTAGAGTAGCGCTGTTGATATTGCTGGGAGGATTTGCTGAGACTGTGTTCTGAACCATAGGAGGCCCAGGTGAGGAGGTGGTTTGTGTGAGCTGTGTTATTTCTTGGCTACCAGGAGAACCAGAGCCATGGTTACTAAATGCTTTCACTGGTTGCCGAAGAGCCAAAGGAGATGGTGCTGCAGGGGAACGGAATTTGCCTGGAGAAGGTACTGTGGGATGGCAAAGAAAAACCAATTTTTGAGTGGAAATCTGTATATATGAAACCATTGCTTTAAATTACAACTGATGATTGGGCACTAGTACATGTGTATTCAGGAAACTTCACAGCAATGCAAACAATAAAAGCTATTCCTGGGCTACTAAAAGAAAAAAAGTAACTGAGTTCTAAATAACCAAGTACTTAGAGGATTACAACTGTCTTTGACAACAGTATTTTAAATAGGCCAGCTTGGAATCCATAATACCAGAAGAGAAAAGGCACTGCAGGATTCTGTCTCACTGTAGCAACTAATGTGGGCCACATATGAACAAACATTCTAGAGGTGAAAAACAGGTTGACTACCCAACTGTTGTCTAGAATTTGAAATGTACTTCCCCTGAAAAGAAACATTCATGTAAACATGTATCAAGTATCTGGAGGCTCTATGTCCAAATCCCATATTATTGACACTGTAACTGAAAATTTGGAAACTAAAAATCATTTTTAAAAAGTGCTTCCATTGCTGTGCTTCACAAAGCACAACATGATGAAAAAACAAACAAAAAGGCAGCCGGGCATGGTGACATGCACCCATAATCTCAGCTACTCAAAACTGAGGCAGGAGAACTGCCTGAACCAGAGATGCAGAGGCTGCAGTGAGCCGAGATGATGCCACTGCACTCCGGCCTGGGTGACAGAGCAAGACTCTGCTTCAAAAAGAAAAAAGAAGATCAGGCGTGGTGACTCACACCTGTAATCCCAGCACTTTGGGAGTCCGAGGAGGGCAGATCACCTGAGGTCAGGAGTTCAGGACCTGCCTGGCCAACATGGTGAAAAACCCATCTCTACTAAAAATACAAAAATTAGTTGGGGGTGGTGGTGCATGCTTGTAGTCCCAGCTACTTGGGAGGCTGAGGCAGGAGAACTGCTTGAACCCAGGAGGCGGAGGTTGCAATAAGCGGGGATTGCGGTACTGCATTCCAGCCTGGGCGACAGAGCGAGACTCTGTCTCAAAAAAAAAAGGAAAACAGAAAAAAGCTTATGTCCACACAAAGACTTGACTACAACTTTGTAACAGCCAAAGACTGAAAAAAGCTCAAATGTCCATCAACAGGTGAATGGATAAACAATTTGTAGCATATCCACACAACAGAATACCGCTCAGCAGTAAAAAGGAGTAAACTACTGATGTATAGAACAAAGATGAATATCAAAAATTTTGCTGAATGAAATGAGTGCCAGACACAAAACAGTCCGTGTGTACATACACACACACACACTGTAGAATGTTGTGTTATAAAGAAATTTGAGGAAAGTCATATCTAATTTATGGTAACAAGAAGCAGAACAAATGTTTGTTGGAGGTTGGGAGCAACCTTGGGAAATTCCACCAAATGTTTAAGAATGAACACAAATTCAACATAATCTCCGTCACAAAATAGGAAAGAACATGTCCCAATTCATTTTATGAAGCCAGTATTACTGAGATACCAAAACCAGAAAAGGACAGTATCAAAAAAGAAAACTTCGGATCAATATTGTTTACAAATATAGATGTAAAAATCCTTAAAAAAATATTAGAAAATAGAATCCAGCAATATATAAATAGATTTATATGCCATGACTAAGGAGGATTTATTCCAAGATGCAAGGTTGGTTCAATATTTGAAAATCAATCAGTGTAATCCACAGTAACAGGATGAAGAAAAATCACAGAATTGTAACAGCGGACTCAAAAAAAGCATCTGACAAAATTCAACACAGTCATGAAAAAAGTTCGCCGAAAAACAGAAATAGGGAAAATTTCCTCAACCTCATAAAGAACATCTACAAAAACCCTACAGTTAACATTATACTTAATGAAGATTGAATGCATCTCCCCTAAGACCAGGAACAAGACAAGAACATATGCTCTTACCACTAATTCTAGCCAGTGCAATAAACAAGAAAAAAAAAAAGAAAGAAGAGGGAGAAGGAAGGAGAAAGAAGGAGGAAGGAGAAAGAAGGAGGAAGGAGGGAGGAAGAGGAGGAAGAGGAAGAAGAAGAAGAAGAAATAATAAAAGGCACAGAGGTTAGAAACTGTCCCCATGATTGTCTACACAGAAAATCCCAATGAATCTACACACACACACACACACTTCTAGAAATAATAAGTGAATTCAGTAAGGTCACAGAACTGGATAAAAATACAAACACTGACTATGTTTCTATATACCAGCAACGAACATTAGAAATCAAGATTAAAAATACCACACCAATTGCATTGCTCGGAAAGAAAACCACTTACATATAAATCTAATAAATCTCAGCCAATATAAGTTTGCTGTGAAGAGCAAACGAGTAATAAATGTGTAAATTGTTAGTAAAATGTAAAATATTAAACAAATTGTAAGGCATTCTTATCTGTGGCTTTCTTATCTAAAGAACAGGCCTCCTTTAGTCTGCTACACATGAATTTCCTAGATGGATATTCAACAATGCCACTCAGAACAGTCTCCTAGGCTTTCCCTATAAATTAACTCAAATGTAAATATTAAGTTATTACCCAAAATGTATTACCCAAATTGATATTGACAAGTTATAATTTCTCTTTACTCTTTTTGAATACCAAGAATTACACTCGAGTCAGGCATAATGTGAAGGAGATCTATCTGCTCTGAGCAAAAATTAGAACTCTATTTATAAAAATGACATGACTAAGAATCCTAACCTTGGTGTCTAAGTTATCTCCAAATTAGGATGATGGGTAATAGAGAATTCGTATCTTAAAATATTTTTTCTTTTAGTAAGTATTTAATAATTGTGCTAAGTTTGTTTTCTACTTAAGGTTTCTATAATTCAGGCATGCACTTAACCCTAAAATGAAAAAATTGAATAAATTATACATATCTGTTTAACTTGATATTCACTGAAAATAAAACGTTTTATAAAAATATATCCAACATGTACCTAGCAATACAAAAGTTAGATATTCCAAGTTGTCTTCACAGAGCAGTCTTCCTTCAAACTACAACTTCCCTTAGTGCATAATTTATAAAAACTATAAATGCCCAGTAAGTATATAGTAATAAAAATAAACACATTGCCAAACACTGGTCATCATGACCAACAGGAAACATCATTTATTAAAACACATATGAATTCCATTATTAACAAATGAAGGACAAAAATATCTCCTTGTCAACGATCCCTTACTATACTGTCATATCATTTCAATTATTCAATGGTATCTACACTATCAATGATAATCACAATTTACTGACACAAGTATTTAAAAATAAGTTCTGGCTGCTAAAGAACAAAAAGATGAATTAAATATGATTCTCTCACTACAGAATTAAAGAATCCCTGTAAAAAAAGTTATTACTGACCATGTACTCTAACCCTCTCACTTCATGGATAAGGGAAATTACCACAACCACAGAAGTCAACTGAGCAAATAGGAAAGTCAGGATGTCGTGTTGTAACTGAACTGAACCCAGGTCTCCAGATTCCCAGATCAGTATTCTTTACCAGGAACCAAAAGAGAAACATCTCTACTGTCATTATCAACATTTTTTTTTTTTTTTGAGGCAGAGTCTCGCTCTATCACCCAGGATGGAGAACAGTGGCACAATCTTGGTTCACTGCAACCTCTGCCTCACAGGTTCAAGTGACTCTCGTGCCTCAGCCTCCCAAGTAGCTGGGACTACAGATGCAGGTCACCAGGTCTGGATAATTTGTTTTTTTTTTGGTAGAGACGGAGTTTTGCCATGATGGTCTGGCTGGTCTCAACCTCCTGGCCTCTCAAGTGATCTGCCCATCTCAGTCTTCCAAAATGCTGCGATTATAGGTGAGCCACCGTGTCTGGCCAAAGTGTCATTATCAACACTTTAATTTTCAACCAGACTCAGAAAGTTTATTTGTGGGGTTACTATCCTAGGCAGGTTTTATAAGGTATGACTCCAAAGCATATAAAAATGGCAATTGCTGACAAGTAACCATAAAAGAGAAAGACACAGAAACCTTTGATTTCTTCTTCCATTAACGTACATGACTATTATTTTGTAAGCATACAAAAATTGTTAGTTATTAGAAAAATGTATTAAATGTATGATGCAGAAAATGCCCCGAAAATAGGGCTTAATACCTTTTCTTCCATAAATACAAAAAGATATATATGAATGCATAAGCTACCAGCAAACATTTACAGCTTAATCTTCCAATTTACTCTAAATAGAAAATAACTTTGGAACTGATCCTCTTCAAGATAATTGCCCCAACCTCAAAAATGACTTTTAGAAATAAACTTTTTAAAAATAAATATGTTTATTCAACTGAAAACCTTAGCCACCCTTTGGGTGCCAAAGCTGAGAGACAGAGAGAGAGAGAGAGAGGGAGTGTGTGTGTGTGTGTGTGTGTGTGTGTGTTTGTATGTACATATACAAACATACATTACAGGAACTATTAAGATTCATTAGATATCTCCACCCTGGTAGGGGAAGTTTTTAACAAAATAGCCACATTTCCAAAATTAGGGAATTGATTAGGTATCAAAATACATGATATCAAGATTTGAGAGACATGTTAGTTTTAGTACACAGTATATATAAACAGCTGTACATCTATACCTATATAACTTATTGTATTTTAGTTTAATAAATTAACATATAACTAACCTTAGAGTGTCTAGTGAGGAGAGCGGAAAAAATGTCAATGTCAAGATTAAGAAATATAATTATGAGGATTCTTGAAAGATGGTACCGGCATTGGTGTAATTTACGAATTTCCTCAACTCTCTCCATAAAAACATACAGAGCAACTAGGAAGGTCAAACCAAAACCCATTTACAAATAGCTACAATAAAACCAGGTGATGGAGTATCTCCATGAGGCCCAAAATACAAGTGGGTAGGAAGAAGCCACTGACAACTACAAGACCATATGAATTATCAGCATCTGTGCAGAAGGAAGCAGAGGAATATCTCAATGTCCTGAAAATTCCAAAATAACCAACAAGTACTCATACAAAAAAATGCTGAACAGAAGCTGAACTGGGAAGGATCTGCATACTCCAATAGTGAGTGAGTACAAGAGGTCTACTGTAAGGTCTAAGAGGAACATGAGTGGCTATGAATTCTTAAAATTAACCAGCCAAATCCCTCTTCCAGGTAAAACTTCATGCTAAGGAAAAAAAAAACTCAGAAGATAATCCAAACAGAGCAGAACAGGGACATTCCAGATAAAGGAAAATGAAGTCCAGATAAAAGCAGGGCAGAGTTCAAAATGCTGCTAGGACAACTGGATATCCATGTATAAAAGAATGAAGTTGGACCCCTACACTTCACACTATTAAAAAAATTAACTCAAAATGGATCACAGACCTAAATGTAAGAGCTAACCCATAAAGTTCTTAGAAAAAAACATAGGAGTGTTTGTTTGCTTGTTTTTTGCATCGTAAATTTTATTCCTGATGTGGTACAGATTTCTTCCATCCCCAAAATGAATCACATGCTGCCCTGGAAAGACCTAGGAAACTCTCCCACCATCTCTAGGGAAGTAGTGAGAAAGATAGATGCTGAGGACTAGGAAGGCTTTGAAATTTCCCAGCCTACTTATCCTCCCCTTCTCAACAGGGAGAGCTGTTCCCTATTATCCCTCTCATCCAGTCATCCCTTAAACACACACACACATACATACACACTCACTAGTTAAAACAACAACGACGAAAAAACACCAACGAAACACAATTGCTTCAAGTATTCATGGTCAGGGGTCCTAAGCTGGGACTTGGGGTTATGGGTCAGCAATGGAAGAGGGAAGGGAAGAGGAGGAGGAAGAGGAGGAGCCATCACTGTTTCTGCTATAGGGCTTCCTTCCTTGCTGCATTCTGCAGCAACTTTGTCGACCCTGTCTGCTGGCAACTGCACATTTTGAACCACTAAGCCCCGAATGAAGATGTGAGGGTATTTCTCAGGGTCTGTAACGCTGATGTTAGTTAATCTGATGTTGAGATACTGATCCACAGAATGCAGGGGTCCACAGATAAGCAGGTCATTCTTGAGTTCCAGGTTTACATCCTTGCCCACAGGGATTGAAAAAGGAATCGAAGAGCATGGTCCTGGTGCTGGTGCTGCAGGCCAGATGGGGAGGAGGGCAGGATACTGCAAGCGGAGCCGGACTTGGGGAAGGGAAGGGCTGCAGAAAGCTCCAAGTACCGAAGGGGAAAGCGCAGCGGATTCGTGTCTGGCAAGAGCAGGTGGGGTAGAGCAGAAGGAACAGGAGTTATGACTAGGGTTAGGCACTGATTTCTTATGACACCATGAGCATGACCCATAAGATCAAAAATTGATAAATGATACTTCATCAAAATTAAGAACTTTTGTGCTTCAAAGGATACCATAAAGAAAGTGAAGAATAAATCCACTGAGTAGGAGAAAATATTTACAAATCATGGATCTGATATGGGACTTGAATCCAGAATATATAAAGGAATGTGACTACTCAATTAAAAAAAAAAAACTAAAAAAACAGAGACAAAGAATTTGAATAGACATTTCTCCAAAGAAGATATACAAATGGCCAATAAGCACATGAAAAGATGCTCAACATTATTCATGCAAAATAAAAACCACAATGAGATTCCACTTTACAACACTTCACCAGGATCGCTAAAATAAAAGACAACAAGTGTTACTGAGGAGATGGAGAAATTGGAACCCTCATACAGTGCTGGTGACACTGTAAAATGTTGTAGCCACTCTGGAAAACAGTTTAGCAGATCCTTAATATGTTAAACATAAAGCTACCATATGATCCAATAATTACACTAAGTATATAATCAAGAGAACTAAAACATGTCTGTCCATGTAAACACTTGTACATGAATGTTCACAGCATTATTATTATTATTATTTTGAGATGGAGTCTTGTTCTGTCATCCAGGCTGGAGTGCAATGGCACGATCTCAGCTCACTGCAACCTCTGCCTCCCAGGTTCAAGCAGTTCTCCTACCTCAGCCTTCTGGGTAGCTGAGGTTACAGGCGCCCACCACCACACCCAGCTAATTTTTGTACTTTTAGTAGAGACGAGGATTCACCATGTTGACCAGGCTGGTCTCAAACTCCTGACCTCAGGTGATCTGCCCACCTCGGCCTCCCAAAGTGCTGGGATTTACAGGCGTGAGCCACCGGGTCTGACCACAGGATTATTCACAATAGGCAAAAAGTGGAAACAACTCAAGTATCCACCAAGTGATGAATGGATAAACAAAATGTGGTGCATCCACGCAATGGAATATTTGGCAATAAAAAGGAACAAAGTACAGTTATGTGTCACTTAACGATGGGGATATGTTCTGAGAAATGAATCATTAGGCAAGTTTGTCCGTGTAGGAACATCTGAGTGTACTTATGCAAACCTAAGTGATTTAAGCTACTACACACCTAGGCTATATGGAATAGCTGATGGCAGGGTCGGGGGAGGTGGAGATGGTTAATGGATACCAAAAAAAAAAACAGAGAAAGACCTACTATTTGATAGCACAACCAGGTGACTATAGTCAACAATAACTTAATTGTATATTCTAAAATACCTTAAAGAGTGTAATTGGATTGTCTGTAACACAAAGGATGAATGCTTGAGGGGATGGGGACCTGATTCTCTGTGACGTTATTATTTCACATTGCTTGCCTGTATCAAAATATCTCATGTGCTCCATAAATACACACACCTACTATGTACACACAAAAAATTTTTAAAAATAGTCTATGGCTCCTAGGCTACAAACCAATACAGCATGCTACTGTACTGAATACTGTAGGCAATTGTAACACAACGGCATTTGCATATCCAAACATATCTAAACATAGAAAAAGTGCAGTAAAAATGTTATAAAAGACAAAATATGGTACATCTGTATAGGGCACTTTCCATGAATGGAGCTTATAGAACTGAAGTTGAGTGAGTGGTAAGTGAATGTGAAAGTCTGCAGTAGGGTACACCCTACTGCAAACTTTATAAATACTACACACTTAAGCTACACTAAATTTATTTTTCTTCAATAATAAATTAACCTTAGCTTACTGTAACTATTTTAGTTTATAAGCTTTAACTTAAAAACTTGACTGTTTTGTAATAACACATAGCTTGTAACACAAACATGTTGTACAGCTGTCCAAAAATATTTTCTTTCTTTATATCCTTATTCTACAAGTGTTTTTTAATTTTAAATTTTTATTTATTTTACCTGAATTTTTTTTTTTTTTTTTTTTTTTGCTAAAAATGGACAGAAACACACACATAAGCCTAAGCCTATACAGGGTTAGGATCATCAATATCACTATCTTCCACCTCCACATCTTGTCCTACTGGAAGGTCTATGATGTTACTAGGTGATAGAAATTGCCACCATCGTACACGCAATCCATTGTTGACTGAAATGTCGTGGTTTTTTTTTTGTTCGTTTTAGATTTTTTGAGATAGGGTTGTCTTGCTCTGTTGCCCAAGCTGGAAGTGGTGCGATCACACCTCACTGCAGCCTCAACCATTTGAAACTCAAGCAATCCTCCAACCTCAGCCTCCTGAGTGGCTGAGACCACAGATGCGTGCCACCATGCCTGGCTATTTTATTTTTTCTGATGTAGCCTCACTATGTTGCCCAGGCTGATCTCAAACTCATGGGCTCAAATGATCCTCCTACCTCAGCCGCCGAAAGTGCTGGCATTATAGGCATGAGCTACTGTGCCTGGCCCTGAAACTCTGTTATGCAGCAAATGACTATACTGATACATGCTACAGAATGACGAACTTAGAAAACATTATGCTAAGTAAAAGAAGCCAGTCACAAAAGATCATATATTGTATAATTCCATTTATATCCAATGTCCAACATAGGCAAATCTAGAGACAGAGAGGGTAGATGAGTGGGTGCCAGGGGCTGGAAGAAGTGAGGAATGAGGAGTTCTATTAATAAGTATGGTGTTTCTTATGGGGGTGATAAATAGCTTCTAAAATAAGATAGTGGTAATGGTTTCTCCCTCTGTGAATATACTAAAAAACACCAAATAGTACACTTTAAGAAAAGGTAATTTTGAAAGTGGAGAGAGGGAATAAAGGAAAGAAATCTCAGAAAATAAGCAGCCATGTTTCTGAACACTTCCAAATACAAGAGAGAGAGCTATGCTATAGAACCATAAAATTAGTAAGTCTTAAATCAAGCTCTCTAAGTGTTTAGAAAAATCAATTTCATGGAAAAATGAGCAATAGAAAAGGACTGAAGTCAAATCACACATAAAGTTATTACAAGAAAAAAAAGAATTTAAATAAGGAGTAGAGTAACTCTTCTACAAGAAGTGAAATCTTACCAGAAATCATGGTAAGAAATCATACACACAAAGATAAAATTATCTATTATTTCACATTTTAAAAACATTTTAATATTGCTACAAGATACGAAAGAATAGCATAAATCAGAGTGAGAAACACTAGGAAATGAGCTGATGGAACTCAGGAAGGAATTAGCTATAAAATGAATCATTTTAAGAAGACGACTAAGGAGAAACATAAGAGTCAATATACACAATACATAATGTAAGAGAAACAGACAATGAAAACAAACTTTTAGAAGAAAAAATAATTCAAGAGAAGGCAACAAATATTAGAAACAAGAAACGAACCTCGAACATATGTACAACAGGAGTTCCCACAAAAAAGAAAACCAAAGCAAGAGAACAGAATATAAAAAACTATAATTCAATAAAACTTTTCTGAAAAACAAAGTTTGCTACTCTATAATGAAAGAACATACCCCAAATCTGGGAAAATCAGCTCAGAATGATCAATACTAAGACATATTCTAGTAAATTATTATAAAGAAAAAGAAAATATCCATTGT
The DNA here is from genome assembly GCF_029281585.2 of Gorilla gorilla gorilla. Lineage (NCBI taxonomy): Eukaryota > Metazoa > Chordata > Mammalia > Primates > Hominidae > Gorilla > Gorilla gorilla. Next base: position 56,420,137 of record NC_073227.2, on the reverse strand, counting down.
ACATCCAGATAAAAAGACCAAATGATTATAACAGAAACAATTCTTTATTCTTGCAGAAGGTGGAGTAATACATTTAAGTTAAAGAAAAAGTGAGCCAAAGATTTCATATCTAGACAATTACTTTCAAGTATGAAAACAAGAGATAAGTTATCATCAACATGCAAAAATTGAAAGAATGAATACTGTTCTCATAATTCCTTAAGGAATCTATTACAGAATAAGCTTCAGACAAGAAAAATGACTGATGAGACAATGACATATAAACTGGCATTAAGCATCAAACATGTATTTAAACGGAGACCCTAAACTAAACGAGGTACGTGAAGGAGAAAATAGTATGTAACAGGTATCTGACAATGTGGATATAGCTTAACTTAAAAAAAAAAGAGAGAGAGCATAACCAAAAGTTGTAAAAATTGTTTTCAGTAAACATATTGTTATGTTACGCTAATGTTATTCCAAGAACACTTTATGTGAAATATGGGACAAAACAAATTATTATGATATTCTAATTCTATGTGTTGCTAAGAAATAAGATTCTCAGGATGAGAGAATGCTAAAGGAGGTTAAATAATTGCCCACAAGCTCTGCATTTAATATTAAAAAAATATACAAACACAAACCTACACATATGTTTCCTAGCTCTAGTAACTAAGAAGACCTGGAAACAATGACCAACCCAGTAGCAATAAGTATAGCTAAACACACAGATTTTGGTCTTGAAATACCATTGCCTACCAAAAGCAAGCAGGACTTTTTGGAGAAATGCCTGATTCCAGGTCTCTGGCAAGAAATGTACAAGACCAGCCAATCTTGTCATACCAGTTAGCAAGACGGTATCAAAGACTACTAGAGTCGTGTCAAAAAGACTTGGAATCCAACTTGTAGAGGCTTCCAGCAAAGTTGGAAAAACATCTAGAATGACCTGAAATGTATTAAAAAATACGTTTAAATCTGTAATTTCATAATGAAAAACATTTTTTAAAACTGGCCACCTTTGGAAGGTGCCACGTTGCCATTTTTTAATTTTGTAAACTAGTAAATAAAGGGAAAGAACAAATATTTGGTCTGAATTTCCTAAAGAAACTACCACTGGGTGACCAAATAAGGAAAAAATTCTCTTTATACAGTATTTTGACAAATAAAAAAGGGAATACTGGAATTAAAATTCCCAATTCTGTAATAACTAATGAATTATGAATCTAGGCATTACACATCAATGACTGCTAACATCATGAAAAGAGGAAACCCCACTTTATGCACCTTTGGATAAAGAAGCACTACTACCTATGCAAAAAAAAAATAGTTTTGCAAAAAATAGCAAAACAATTCAATTAATTGCCTAGATCCAACTATCACTTTATAGAAAATACAAGGGAACTTGCTAAACAAAGCCATGAAAAAGTAATCAGCAAAGTTCAGCCTGTAAGAACCTCTGCAGAACAAATGATCTGGTGGTTTCTTCTAAGAAACAAACAACAAGAGAGAGAGAGAAAAGAAATGGAAGAAAACTATAAAGAGAAACTTAAAAAGACATATCAAAAAGGCAAAACTAGTTTCAAAACTTGGATGATAAAACTATACAAAAAAGGAAGTGACTGCTATGAAAGTTCAGAAGAGTAGATACTTTTTGGGGAGGGGTCAAGAGAGGGTTGTGTTTGGAAGCAGACAGGTGGACGATGTCAGAGGTGCCAAGTTCTAGTCTCCTGATATGGATGGTAAGGGCGTTTGCCGTATAAGAATTAATTAAACTGTGTATTGGTTTTCTGATTTCGTGTTTTATTTAAAAATAGCAAAGTTTAAAAACAGATTTATAAACCAGAAATCATTATAAATTTATTAATCCCTAAATTATTAGATAAATGCAATACAGTCTATGAAAGAACAAGTGAAGTCCTACAACATCAAGATATGGAGAGAAATACTTTAACAAAGTTTATGTATAAGTGGAGGGGAAACTAGAGAGGATTTCAAGAGGTATACTAAGCTGCAGTTATACTATTGGAAAAAATGTTTCACGGCAGCAGCATTTTGACTCATCTATAAACATGTGGGCCAGGGAACAATAAAAATATAATGAGGTTGATTGGACACAGGTGACCTTTAAAGAGTTTTGACCCAGGACTTTCTCAGCAAAGGAAATTGACAGCTGTAATCAAGATTTAACTACAGAGAAAGACAAAGGCCTTAGAAAGCCATAAAAACATTATTAAGTCTAAATGTAAAATAAAACCTATAATGTTATCATTCCAAAACTGGCATGAAATGGTCTAACAGGAATGTGTGTTTGGAGGGAACCTCAAGAACAGCCTCCATGCTCTTTCTTCTCTCATTCTCCAAATTTTACATATCAAAATCATAGGAGGGGAAACAACTCCTATCATTTTAATTGTTTCTAAGAAGTCTGTATGTCAGAAGCTAGTTTTGAACACAACTGTAAGAGGAGAAAGCAAAGAGGGGCTAGAATAGAGAAGCAAACAGGAAAGGATATAACGAGTGTATCTTGTTTCTGATACAGATTCAATAAATACTTGTCAGCTGATAGAAAAGAGAAGACAATTTTTAATTTTGAATCCTAGGTAATCACAAAATTCTTTCATTCTCCATTTTCAGGTAGTCTAATATCAAAAGGCATTTTAAAATCTAATCATTAGAAATGCAAAAGTCGGAGGGTGGGCCAAGATGGTCAATTGGAAGTAGCAGCGGTCTGCAGCTCTCACAGAGAGGAATGAAAAGAGGAAAGAAAGAGTGAGTTCATTCTGCACCTTGAACTGAGGTATCCAGGTTCTCGCACTGGGACTGACTTAGGCGAACAGCTTGACCCCATGGAGAAAGAGGAAAAGAAGCAGGGTGAGGCAATGGCCCACTTGGATGCAGCATGGAGCCAGGAGAGCCCCCATCGCCAGCCAAGAAAGGTGGTGAGTGATTGTGCAACCCTGCCCTGACTTGAGAAACCACGCTTCTCCCACGGATCTTTGCAACCCACAGATCAAGAGATTCCCTCACAAGCCCACGCCACCACAGCCTAGGATCCAAAGCACAAAGCTGTGTGGCGTCTCCGCAGAATGGCCACTCAGGCACTCACGGAGACCCAGTAGTTTTGCATACTCCAGTTCCAGGAATTCATGCAAGGCAGGAGGAGATCCCTCCATGCATTACCCTAGGAAGGGGGCTGAATCCAAGGAACCAGGCAGCAGTGTTCTCTGGGCTCCATTCCCACGGCACCTCACAAGACCCACTGGCTTGGAATTCCAGCCAGCCAGTGGTAGCAGGCTGGAGACTGCCTGACACAGACCAAACTCCTGGGAGGAAGGGTGGCCGCCATCTCTGTGGTTGGAGTCAGCTGTGCTAGCCTGCTGGCTCTGGAAAGTCCAGATGGTCCAGACCAGGAGTTCCCCCACAATGCAGCACAGCTGCTGTGCCAGATCGTGGCCAGACTGCTTCTTTAAGTGGGACCCTGATCCATCCCTCCTCACTGGGCAAGGCCTCCCTGCGAGAATTTCAGCAACTCCAGCCAGGGTTATACGAACAGTACTCTGATGATGGAGCCCCTGGAGGAGGAGCGACCGCTGTCTCTGTGGTTCAGCCAACAGCCTTTCCAGCCTGCTGGCTCTGGAGAGTCAGAGCAGTCTGGACAAAAGGGGATCCCCCCAGAGCACCACACCTGCTCCACAAAAGGGCAGCCAGACGTCTTCTGTAAGTGGGACCCTGATCCCATTCCTCCCGACTGCCCGAGACCTCCCAACAGGGGTCTCCAGATACCTCATAAAGGAGAGTTCGGGCCAGCATCAGGTCAGTGTCCCCCTGGGACGGAGCTCCCAGAGGAAAGGACAGGCTGCCATCTTTGCTGTTCTGCAGCCTTCAATGGTGATACCTCCAGATGCAGGAGGGACTGAGGTGACTAGGGTCTGGAATGGACCGCCAGAAAACCATAGCAGCCCTATGGAAGAAGGGCCTGACTGTTAAAAACAGAAAGCAACAACAACATCAACAAAAAGGACCGCACAAAAGCCCCATTCAAAGGTCAGCAACCTCAAAGATCAAAGGTAGATAAGCCCATAAAGATGAAAAAGAATCAATGCAAAAACACTGAAAACTCAAAAAGCCAGAATTTGTCTTCTCCTCCAAATGACCACATCTCTCCGGCAAGGGCACAGAACTGGGCTGAAGCTGAGACAGCTGAAATGACAGAAGTAGGGTTCTGAACTTTGCTGAGCCCAATGCAAAGAAGCTAAGAATCATGATAAAACAATACCGGAGCTGACAACCAGAATAGCTAGTTTAGAGAGGAACATAACTGACCTGATGGAGCTGAAAAACACAGCTTCATCAGGTGTGAGAACTTCACAATGCAATAACAAGTATCAACAGCAGAACAGACCAAGCGGAGGAAAGAATCTCAGAGTCTGAAGACTATTTTCTGAAATAAGACGGGCAGAAAAGAATACAGAAAAAAGAATAAAAAGGAATGAACAAATATGGGATTATGTAAAAAGGCCAAACCGATGAATGATTGGGTACCTGAAAGAGATGGGGAGAACAGAATCAAGTTGGAATGCATACTTCAGGATATCATCCAGGAAAACTTCCCCAACCTAGCAAGACAAGGTCAATAATCAAATTCAGGAAATCCAGAGAACCCTAGTAAGATACTCTGCAAGAAGACCAACCCAAAGACACATAATCATCAGATTCTCCAAGGTCGAAATGAAGGAAAAAAAAAAAAATTAAGGGCAGCCAGAGACAAAGGCCAGGTCACCTACAAAGGAAAGCCCATCAGACTAACAGAGGACCTCTCAGCATAAACACTACAAAGCCAGAAGAGATTGGGGGTCAACATTCAACATTCTTTAAGAAAAGAATTTCTAACCCAGAATTTCATATCTGGCTAAACCAAGCTGCATAAGTGAAGGAGAAATAAGATCCTTTTCAGAAAAGCAAACGCTGAGGGAATTCATCACCACCAGGTCTGCCTTGCAAGAGCTCCTGAAGGAAGCACTAAATATGGAAAGGAAAAACCGTTACCAGCCACTACAAACACACACTGAAGTACACAGACCAGTGACCCTGTAAAGTAACCACATAAACAAGTCTGCAAAATAACGAGCTAACATCATGACAGGATCAAATTCACACATAACAATATTAACTTTAAATGTAAATGGGCTAAATGCCTCAATTAAAAGACACAGAGTGGCAAGCTGGATAAAGAGTCAAGACCCATGCTATCTTCAAGCGACCCATCTCACATGCAAAGACACATACAGGCTGAAAATAAAGGGATGAAGGAAAATTTGCCAAGCAAATGGAAAACAGAAAAAAGCAGGGGTCGCAATCCTACTTTCTGACAAAACAGACTTTAAACCAACAAAGATCAAAAAAGACAAAGAAGGGCATTACATATGGTAAAGGGTTTTTAATTCAAGAAGAAGAGCTAACTATCCTAAATATATATGTAACCCAATACAGGAGCACCCAGATTCATAAAGCAAGTTGTTAGAGACCTACAAAGAGACTTAGACTCCCACACAATAATAGTGAGAGATTTTAACACCCCTCTGACAATATTAGAACATCGAGACAGAAAATTAACAAAGATATTAGGACCTGAACCCAGCTCTGGATTAAGTGGACCTGATAGATGTCTACAAAACTCTCCACACAAAAACAACAGAATATACGTTCTTCTGATCACCACACAACACTTACTCTAAAATTGATCACGTAATAGTCCTCAGCAAATGCAAAAGAACTGAAATCATAACAGTCTCTCAGACCACAGCACAATCAAATTAAAACTCAAGATTAAGAAATCCACTCAAAACCACACAACTACATGGAAAGTGAACAACCTGTTCCTGAAAGACTCTTGGGTAAATAATGAAATTAAGGCAAAAATCAAGACTTTCTTTGAAACTAATCAGAACAAAGAGACAACATATTAGAATCTCTAGGATGCAGCTAAGGCAATGTTAAGAGGGAAATTTACGGCACTAAATGCTGACATCACAAAGCTAGAAAGATCTCAAATCAACAACCTAACACGACAACTAAAAGAACTAGAGAACCAAGAGCAAACAAACTCCAAAGCTAGCAGAAGAACTGAAGGAGATAGAGACAAGAAAAACCCTTAAAAAAACAAACAAACAAACAAAAAAACGAATTTAGAAGCTTTTTTTTTTGATTAATAAAATATACTACTACCTAGAATAATAAAGAAGAAAAGGGACCAGGCACAGTGGCTCACGCCTGTAATCCCAACATTCTGTGAGGCCACGGCGGGCAATCACTTGAGGACAGGAATTCAAGACAAGTGTGGCCAACATAGTGAAACCCCGTCTCTACTAAAAATACAAACAAATTAGCTAGGCGTGGTGGCACATGCCTGTAATCCCAGCTATTTGGGTGGCTGAGGCATGAGAACTGTTTGAACCCAGGAAGCAGAGGAGCTTGCAGTGAGCCAAGATTGTGCCACTGCACTACAGCCTGGGCGACAGAGCAAGACTCTGTCTCAAAAAAAAAAAAAAAAAAGAAGAAGAATCAAATAGACACAATCAGAAATTATAAGGAGAATATCACCAGTGACCCAAGAGAAATACAAACAACCATCAGATAATACTATAAACACCTCTATGTACATAAACTAGAAAATCTAGAAGAAATAGATAAATTCCTGGACACATACACCCTCCCAAGACTGAACCAGGAAGAAACTGAATCCCTGAATAAACCAATAATGAGTTCTGAAATTGAGGAGGTAATAAATAGCCTGCCAATCAATGAAAAGCCCAATACCAGACAGATTCACAGCTGAATTCTACCAGAGGTACAAAGAATGGCTGGTACAATTTCTACTGAAACTATTCCAAACAATTGAAAAGGAGAGACTCCTCTCTAACTCATTTTACGAGGCCAGCAACATCCTGATACCAAAACCTAGCAAAGATACAACAAAAAAGAAAACATCAGGCCAATATCCCTGATGAATGTTGATGCAAAAATCCTCAATATAATACTGGCAAACTGAACCCTAGCAGCACATCAAAAAGCTTATCCACCAAGATCCAGTTGGCTTTATCCTCAGGATGCAAGGTTGGTTCAACATATGCAAATCAATAAATGTAATTCATCACATAAACAGAACTAAAGACAAAAACCACATGATTATCTCAATAGACACAGAAAAGGTCTTCAATAAAATTCAACATCCCCTCACGTTAAAAACTCTCAACATACTATGTACTGAAGGAAATACCTCAAAATAAAAAGAGACACATACGACAAACCCACAGCCAATATCATACTGAATGCGCAAAAGCTTGAAACATTCCCTTTGAAAAGCGGCACAAGACCACGATGCTCTCTCCCACCACTCCTATTCAACATAGTTTTGGAAGATCTGGTCAGGGCAATCAGGCAAGAGAAAAAAATAAAGTGTATTCAAACAGAAGAGAGGAAGTCAAATTATCTTTGTTTGCAGATGACATTATTCTATATCCAGAAAACCCCATCATTTCAGCTCAATAGCTTCTTAAGCTGATAAGCAACTTCAGCCAAGTCCCAAGATACAAAATCAATGTGCAAAAATCACTAGCATTCCTAATACACCAAAAACAGGCAAGCGGAGAGCCAAATCATGAATGGTCTCCCATTCACAATGCTACAAAAAGAATAAAATACCTAGGAATACAGCTAACAAGGGAAATGAAAGACCTCTTCAAGGAAAACCACAAACCACTGCTTAAGGAAATCAGAGAGGAAACAAAGAAATGGAAAAACATTCCATGCTCATGGACAGGAAGAATCAATATCGTAATATCATGAAAATGGCTATACTGCCTAAAGTAATTTATGGATTCAATGCTATTCCCATTAAACTACCACTGACATTCTTTACAGAATTAGAAAAAAACTATTTTAAAATTCATATGGAACCAAAAAAGAGCCCCAATAGCCAAGACAATCCTAAGCAAAAAGAACAACGCTGGAAGCATCATGCTACCTGACTTCAAACTATACTACAAGGCTACAGTTACCAAAACGGCATAGTACTGGTACAAGAACAGACAAATGGACCAATGGAACAGAAGGGAGAACTCAGAAATAAGACTGCACATCTACAGCCATCTGATCTTTGACAAACCTGACAAAAACAAGCAATGGGGAAAGGATTCCCTATTTAATAAATGGTGTTAGGAGAACAGGCTAGCCATATGCAGAAAATTGAAACTAGACCCCTTCCTTACACCTTATAAAAAATTTACTCAAGATGGATTAAAGACTTTAATGTAAAACCCCAAACTATAAGAACCCTAGAAGAAAACCTAGGCAATACCATTCAGGACACAGGCATGGGCAAAGGTTGCATGATGAAAATGCCAAAAGCAATCGCAACAAACGCAAAAACTGACAAATGGGATCTAATTAAACTAAAAAGCTTCTCCACAGCAAAAGAAACTATCATCAGAGTGAACAGGCAACCTACAGAATGGGAGAAAATTTTTGCAATCTATCCATCTGACAAAGGTCTACTATCCAGAGTCTACAAGGAACTGAAACAAATTTACAAGAAAAAAACAAACAACCCTATTAAAAAGTAGGCAAAGAACATAAACAGACACTTCTCAAAATAAGACATTCATGGGGCCAACAAACATGAAAAAAAGCGCATCATCACTGATCATTAGGGAAATGCAAATCAAAACCACAATGAGATACCATCTCACACCAGTCAGAACGGCAAGAAACAACAGATGCTGGCTGGCGAGGCTGTGGAGAAAAAGGAACACTTACACTGCTGGTGGGAGTGTAAATTAGTTCAACCACTGTGGAAGACAGCATGGTGATTCCTCAAAGATCTAAAAGCAGAAATACCTTTTGACCCAGCAATCCCATTACTGGGTATATGTTCAAAGGAATATAAATCATTCTATTATAAAGATGTATGCACGCATGTGTATGTTCATTGCAGCACTATTCACAACAGCAAAGACATGCAATCAACCCAAATACCCATCAATGGCAGACTGGATAAAGAAAATGTGGTACATATACACCATGGAATACTACGCAGCCATAAGAAAGAAAGAATTCATGTCCTTTGCAGGGACATAGATGGAGTTAGAAGCCATTATTCTCAATAAACTAATGCAGGAACAGAAAACCAAACACCCCATGTTCTCACAAGTTAGAGCTGAACAGTAAGAGCACATGGACACACTGTGGGGAACAACACACACTGGCGGCTGTCAGGGGCGGCGGGGGAAGGGACAGCATCAGGAAGAATAGCTAACGAATGCTGGGCTTAATACCTAGGTGATAGGTTGATCTGTGCAGCAAACCACCAGGGCACACATTTACCTATGTAACAAACCTGCACATCCTGCACATGTACCCCAAAACTTAAAATAAAAATTGAAGCAAAAACAAAAATCTTATCATTAAGGTCTTCTATAAATACTGTTTATTTCAACGTATCTCAAAATATAGTGAAAAGAGTATTAAACAATTACCATCATTAATTCCTTCTTAGTTGCCTCTTTCCTTCTGTATTTCCTTCTTAGTTGCCTCTTTCCTTCTAAATACAGAAGAGGCAAGAACTTTCATATGTTTGTTGGCCGCATGAATGTCTTCTTTTGAGAAGTGTCTGTTCATGTCCTTTGTCCATTTTTTAATGGGGTGTTTAGAAGGAAAGAGGCAACTAAGAAGGAATTAATATCCTGTTATCTCTGCATTCACTTTGTCTAATTAGTCTTCATTTTTTCCCGCTGGCTTGGTGAGGTCTCTGCCCTATTTACCTCCACTTCACTCAGTGCCCAACAACAGGGAATGAATAAAATCTTTCTCAAAGCAGTTTAAACAGCCACTTCCATGAAGTCTTAAAAACATAGACTGGATTGTTTTCTTCAGAGTGGGATAGGCTGAAGAAACACAAAAAACTTGTAAAAAGAAAATGCAAAGAAGAACGTGTCCATCCTTTTTTGACTTTAGTAGCATGACTATATTCATTCAACAAATATTTATGGAGTGACTGTGCCAAGCAACACAGTTCTTACTTTCCATTTTCAAACACCTGCTACTACCAAATGCAATTAAAATCAAAGTGACTATATTTCCAATTGTTAAGTAATCTTTTTCCTCCTCCCATGATCCTGTCACCCCTACGATATATTAGCTTTCTAGACAATTGTACAGGTTCATCCCCAGCATGGATGAATTGATTTGTGTGCCAATTTATCACCTGTTGGTCCATGTTTCTTTACTGGACACGTTCAATATGCCAAATATACCTGTGAACAGGTGGCCTTTGTCTCCTGTGTGCCTCACAACCCCACAAGAGAAGAGGCTCCTGCCAGTCAATGCAGACCCCTCCCTTTAATGTCTCGATATGAGGGGAAATCAGAAAATCCATTTTGGCCTTGGATCCAAAAGATATTCTCCATTTCAGCTTCATCAATTATTAAGCTAATATTTTAAATCTTACCTTATATCTGTGTCCATTTCCCAACTGGTTAAAAATTTATAGAGAAGAGGTAGGTAATGATAATGCCCACGTCACAATACTAATCAGAAAATATAAAAGTCTGGATCAAGTTAAATAAGTAAGGGATTAAACAAAACAGAATAGCACACCCCCTGCCCCTCCTCCCCCTTCTTTACTTTTACTAAGTCAACAAGACAGCTAGAGATGCCAAGAATTGCAGTTCATAACAGTTCCAAGTTTGGGCTTTCCTGTTATCTTATCAGAGAGGATAGGCAGTTTGGTAGCTTGGAGTGATAAAAATAATGTAACCCCTATTGGCAAATTTTAAAAATACAGCTAGAAGTTATGGTTTTCTTAACCTGATCAACGCAGCAACATGAAATCTTTAGGTAAAAATTTTAAGTTATGTAAACCTACTTAATTCCAAAAAAACATTATGAAACAGCTTACAGAGGCAAACAACAAAATTTATATAAACTTAAAATCTTCTACTCTTTTATTACGGTATAGTGATCTCCTGCCCTAGTTTAGATACCACAGTGTTTTCAGGTTCATGTTTTTATATGCCTCCCACCCCTAGCCATGGAAGTACTAAAAAATCTTGAAAAGTCTCAAAAAAAAAAAAAAAAAAAAAGCCTAAGGTTCCCAAGTAAGTCCACAAAAACCCCTTTCTATAATAACCCCTATTAAGTCACCTCCTTTCCCATCACACATAATCTATCCAGTCTATTACTAACATACCTGACCATGGCACCAAAAAACATTCATATTGGAGGGCCATGGTCAACTTCTGATATTCAAAATACAAACATTCATACATTCTGCTTTTTTATTTGCCTATTTGACTTACCTTCAAATCCTATTATCTAAAACAATTTCCTTAAATTATACTCAATCCAAGAAATCACTGCAAAAACATTTGCAGTAATAAATTTGCCAAAACTTCTATTATAGCACTTTTGTAAACGTAACCAAATCTTTTTTTTTTTCAAAAAAAATCTAATTTCTTCTTCCTGCATAATTTTCTTTAGTTCTTTATCTCTGTTACATATTTTGGTTATTTAGCGAGATCTAAAGCTATCAGAAAACCTACATGTTCTGGATAGGAAAAATACTTTTCCTCATTGTTTCATACCATTTCCTTTGAGGCCTCTGTTTGTTTTTATTACTGTTGGTCTATCCAATCCCACTGTTTTCTCTTAATTCTACTTCCATCTAGCTGCCCATACATTCAGTGTCTTGGAACCAATATTGGACAGCTTTGATGTCCAACCTTCATATATTTCTTCAACTATTATTATGAAAGCTACCACTCCATAAACATTCCAGACCTATCAATCAACCACAACTTGTGATTTAACTTCAACTACCTTCTAATGTGGAAGTGTTCCCATTTTACACAGGTTTAAGTAAAAGTAAAAATTGAAGTCTGAGGAAAAAACATCAACATACAGAATGTCTGACATTTGGTTCATTTTAAAGCACTTATGAAGTTCAGTTGGCAAAAAGTTGAAATGATGCCCTTTCATTTTAAGTGGGTAAGAAAAATATATTCTCTATATATCATTTACTCCTTTCAGAAAAGCAACCCAATACATACCTCTGTAGAAAATGTTTCTTCTGGATTTATCCAAATAACAGAATAAATCCTCATTATTTTATTATTCTTTAAAATAAGACTAAAATGTGCCTTACAGACACCACTGACTCAGTATGCCAAATGGCTTAAGATTTAACTAGATCATTTGCTGAAATTTTAAACTAAGTAAGAGGCTGTAGTTACCTCTTTTTGTAGATGAAGTTTGAAGCAACTGTTTGGCTTTGAGGGAAGTGCGAGGCAAATTTTTCAGCCTTTGCGAAGCTGTTGAAAAATAAGGAACTGTAATATTTGCCTGGAAGTACAAGATAAAGGCTACAGCGTCTGTAAACTTGAATGTTTTAATACAAACTTAAAAATTTATCAAAGAACAGAAGCCATAAGGTGCAAATATGTTAGAATCCTAGAAGCAAAAGAATTTTAAAGTGATGCTTAGTGCATTAAGTTGGAAAGAAAAGGGGATAGAACATAAACTTTAAAAAAGAGTTTCTTACAGGTGAGAAAATCTCCAATACGTCTATTGGTCAAAATATCAAAGAGAAAACAAACCACCACAAACATGCTAGGGATACAAAGAATACAAAGATAAAAGTGATGAAAACAAGCACACAGTATGAAGTGCAGCACTTGTTCAACGCAAAAAAAGCAGATTTTGGCAAAGCGGTTATTGTTAGATGAATTGCCCTAATGTGAAACCATAATCTGCATACTCAAAAAGGAGAAGAAAACTCAGAACCCAGCAGGTCCTTGGCGAGTCACAATCTAGTAACTTTAATATGTTCAATATCATCTTGTAGAGTACAACTAATTTTTTACCTCAGACTTTGGATATCTAAGCTGTGCACATATGTATGCAAGTGGGGAGCACGCTATGTAATGCTGGTGTGGGTTGAGGGGTTTGGAGGAGTCAGACCATCTCTACCTTTTAAAGTTTTCCATTAGGAAAGCTAAGCTTTTTTCCAAACTCCTAATCTATTAACTGCACTGAAACTCAAAATTAGCAGGTAAGCAGCAGCTCAGGGCCATCCAAGATAAAAGTGGTTCCAATTTCCCCAATATACAGTTACTATGGCTCTGACAGACTGATGACTCTCACACCTACCAGTGTATTTAAGCAGCTCTAAAATATTTTAGTTACTCTGCTGATTTGAAAGTCAGACTTCATATACCTTTAGTGTTTATGTGCAAAAAAAGAGAGCTCTCGTCACTCTAAACCTAGCTAGGCTGCATAAACGTTATTGGGCTGATAAAGGGATACTTGATATATTATCAGAAAGAATTAAGATTTCTTGGCCAAGTGAGGTGGTTCATGCCTATAATCCCAGCACTTACAGGCCTTTGGGAGGCCAAGGCAGGAAGATTCGCTTGAGCCCAGGAGTTTGAGATCAGCCTGGGCAGCACAGGGAGACTCTGTCTACACACACACACACACACACACACATGGAGACTCTGTCTACACACACACACACACACACACACACACACACACACACACACACACACACACACACACACACACACACACAAATAAGCCAGACATGGTGGTGTGTCTGTGGTCCCAGCTATTCAGGAGGCTGAGGTGGGAGGAGTGCTTGAGCCCAGGAGGTTGTGGCTGCAGTGAGCTGTGACTGCACCACTGCACTCCATTCAGCATAGTCGATGAAGCAAGGCTCTGCCTTAATTTTTGTATTAATTTTTGTATTTTTAGTAGAGACGGGGTTTCACCATATTGGCCAGGCTGGTCTGGAACTCTTGACCTCAAGTGATCTGCCTGCCTTGGCATCCCGAAGTGCTGGAATTACATGCGTGAGCCACTGCACCCAGCCAATGGGTTATCTTACTTCTATTGCACAAAAATACAGGTTACTATCAGAGTATTTTTCATCTACATATATATTCATACATGTTTTCAACCATTTATATTTTTATTCATCTACTCACTTGTTCCTGTTTTTTTCATTCATTCAAATAGTTTATTATCTGCTTTATTCCAGGTACTGTTTTAGGTATAATGTATCCAGTAGGCAACTAGATGGCTACAGTCCCTACTCTCATGAAACTAATATTCTAGGAAAGGGGAGATAGACAATGAGGCAGTAAAATATATGGCCTGCCAGACAGTGATAGCTGCTAAAGAGAAAATTAAGTAGAAAAGAGGGACAGGAAGTAGGCGATTTAAGTTGCAATTATAAATAGAGTGATCAGGAAAGATTTCCCTAAGATGACATTTGCATAGAAATCTGAAAAAAGATAGGAAGTAAGCTATGTAGATATGTGGGGAAAGCATTCCAGATAGAGGGAAAAGCAATTGAAAAAGATACTGAGATAGGACCATGCCTGGTATGTTTGAAGAACAGAACGTAGGCCAGTTGTTGGGTGGAATAAATGAGGGTAAAGGTAACCAATTGAACATACACTACAGTCCACATCACAGTCCACACTATTAACCATTAAAAAAAGTTTAATAAGGATTTAATATTAAATAACGTCTATAATGAACTCGTCTGGAAGGATCCTATTTGAATTAATAGCTGTGGCGACTCCAATGGACCCCACCCCTATTTATCCCTCAAGTTTCACATGTGATTGTAATAACAACAGTTATCTACAGACAAGCAAAAACTGTGAACTGGGAAATCTGAAGAATCAGATTACACACAGAATCAGGCAGTAAACTCTAAATTCACCTGATACAGAAAGAATGAAATGAACGATTTTCCTAAAATACCACAGTCATATAATGTTACTCAAATAACAAAAATCCAAGGTTATTCTGAATTATCTTAATTTGATTAGTTTTCTAAAACAAAATCACTTTTAAATGACAAAGTGTAGTAGTTTAAGTGAAACTCTGAATCTTTCTAATAATAGAGTTCAGTGTGTTGGCTGTTCGAAAATATTTATGGTTTAAAACTTTCTTTGGTTATTTTAATATTTAGATAATTCCACTTCAGCAATACCTTACTGTGAGAAGCAAAGATGCTAGTGCAAAACAATTATTGTTTCATGCTACCAGTATAATGTCTTCCTCCACAAACCAGCTCCTTTAAAAATCTCTTTTCTGTTAAAACACCATTTTCCAAGTCATTCTAGCTCAAATTTTTCTTACTTTAAATTCCATTTATTAATCTCTGGTCATTTCTTAAATCTATCGCTTCCTTTACATTCCTGTTGTCTCCTGAATAACCAAATTCAGGCCTTCATCACATCCTATTTCTGGAATTCCAATCAGTGTTTTTTGTGGTCTCCCTATAGTTAATCCTTTTCACTCTGCTCATGTACATCAAGGGAAGGGTGATGAAAGTGCTGCTCACCTCCCCAAAAGTAGGCAATAAGTGGGTGTATTGTCTGTAGGCAATTTGGAAACAAAAATAAAACCAAGTTGGTCGGCTTTCTATTATCATCATGCCCCAGCAATAATAAACATCAGTTATAAAAGCACTCCTCCCTGAAAAATAGTTGGTCTAAGCTATAAACAACTGTTGAGTTTTAATAACATACATGTAAGCTTTAAGTAAGCACATTTTATGACTTATACTTTAATAAATACCGCACTTCATGTAAGACTTAATTAGGAAAGCTCCCAGTTATAGTCTTCTACTTAAAGTCTCCCCTGATACAGGTGGATTCCACTACACATGTTCCTTTCAAGAGAAAGTTGGTAGCAATCTGAAATTATTCAAGCTCACTTCAGCGAAATGTGTGCCTCCAACCCTGTGGTACAATATATTATTATATTTAAGCATATTAGAAATAAACAACAATGGTACAGTGATTTTTAAAGTCAATGAAAGGATTTGGAGTTGCCTCAATTCTGTCATTATATGCGATTTTCAGCTTGTGTTTAAAATATTTTAACTGCGAAGACATTGAAAAATCATTAGACTTGATCCTTCAAAAACAAAGGCAAGGAAAGTATGGCAATTTCTGGAATTTACTGGAGAATGGAATTTTAAGAATCTCTGCTGAACTTATCCTTATGCTGAAGATTTTCTCTGTGTAGCAGTTGCTTCATGAAAAAAACTTTCAAAATTAAAATTTAAAGATAGTGTTCTTCCATCAAGTAAGAGTAGACAGATTGATAAATCTGGCTATGATGTACTAAGCCCCAATATCGAAAGATCAATTCTGAAGAAGCTATTGAAAAGTTTTCAAAAACGAAAGCTATACTATTCACCACTGTGACAGATCAATATATAAAAACATTTTTCCTTTTTAAAAAAATGATCAATGTAACTTCAAATTATTAACCCATTGTCTATTTTTGTATTATAATGTTGATTTTATTATTTATTTTTTACTGACAGTTATAAAATACAATTTCAATAGAAGAATATTTTCACTGTCTGCATTTTTTTCCTGGCCATTAGTACCATAACTAGTTTCATGATAATTGAAAATGATTTTTTCATATATAGGAGGATGTTAAAAATTAGCTTCTCTAGGTGCTAAATACTAAGTAAGCACAGCCTCTGTGAGTGAAGATTAATTATTGCTAGGTAAAATACCCCATTGTCCCATAACCTCATTTTTGTTCAAATCTTTTATTTCTTAGAAGTTTTGATTTAGAGTCATTTGGGAGGCCGAGGTGGGAGGATCACTTAAGATGAGGAGTTCAAGACCAGCCTAGCCAACATGGTGAAACTCCATCTCTACTAAAAATACAAAAAATTAGCCAGGCATGGTGGTGCGTGCCTGTAATCCCACCTACTGAGAGGGAGGCTGAGGCAGGGGAATTGCTGGAACCTGGGAGGTGGAGGTTGCAGTAAGCTGCGATCACGCCACCGCCGCTCCAGCCTGGGAGACAGAGTCTCAGGAAAAAAAAAAAAAGAAAAAGAAAAAGAAAAAAAGAAAATAAAATTCATCCAGATCTCATCACCCTCACTCCCTCACTGCTGTGTCTTCAGATCTTAATTTCTTGCCTAGATTATGCAATAATGGCCTAAGTGGTTTCTAGTCTCACCTCACTGAATCTATTCTCCACACTGATATCAGAGTGAACTTCCTAAGAAACCACCTTGATTAAAAGCCAAATATGGCTCCTCCCACTTACAGGATGAAATTCAAACTGCTATGATATTTTAAAACTCCTACAGCCTGTCCTGTCTCTATAGCTATCATCCCTCATGGGATGCTGTACCCGCTCCCTTACCCATCATACACCCTACACTTTAGTTATACAAAACCACTATACTCAGGCTGCCATTCTCAAGACTTTTCATTACTGATCCCACTGTTGGGAAAACCTATATCTCCTTTCTTTGTTGGGCAACTCATATAAGCTCCTTCTGAGCTGGCTATCTTTTAATATCTTTCCTGAAAATCCCTTCACACTGCTGAATTTAATGCCTCTCCTCTGTTCCCACAGAGGTTCCTGTCTAACTCTCTCTGCTACTGGAAGGCGTGGGCTGTCTTAACATTTATATTCCCAGTGCTGGAAATATAACATATACCCAATAATATCTACTGAATAATTAAGGAACACATAAGTGACTGACCACTGGATAAAATCCAGAACTCTATACTAAGCACTCAAGGTCCACCAAAGTCAGGGTCTAACCCACTGGTTCTCAAACTTGAACGTGCTCCAGAATCAACTGAGATGCTTCTAAAATACACAATCTGGGTCCCTATCCCAAGGGCATTCAATCAAAATTTCCAGCGGTAAAGGCCAGAAAAACTACTTTTATAAAGTGTCCTTGTGATTAGATAACTGAGCCAACATCACTGTACTACTTAAATAGATGTTCTATAAATGTTTCATTCATTCTTAGATTAGCACATTACACATATTAATCATGACTTATTTATTTCAATTAGTGTTTCAAAATTATGTATATTTCAAGTGTAATCTACTAGTGTTTTGGTAGTAAGTGAAATCTGGATGGGAATTCCTTCCTCACTGGTCTCATAACAGGATGGCTATGCATAAGCTGACAACTGCCCTGGACAGTCGTCCTTCTCTCTTCAGTAAGAGGTCCAAGTACAATGTTGATGCTATATGCATTTTCTCTGGGGTATACTCTGTATTCCATGCAAAAATATTCTTCTGTTTGGCTAAATGTAAGCAAATGGATAATATTTCACTAAATTATTTTACTCGTCTGTGGTAATTCACAAAATACTTACAGTTAATCTCAAATCATGGTCTGACAGTCATTCAAGAATGTTTTCCAAGATGCACTCATTTGTAATTAGGTTAGCATGATCTCATCCAAACAATGAGGAAGAGGAAAATAGGAGACTCAGGGAGGAGCTGGGAAGAAGGAGAAATCTGGCCTTGCTTTTACCACTTCCCTGGTTATATGGCCTTGTACAATTCATTTAATTTATATGGATCTCTGTTCCCTTTCTATAAAAATAAATGATTTCTGATGTTTAAATGAAATAATACACTTAAACATTTACAAACAAATAAAATTTGGGTATCATTTTTTAAATCAGTAGATTGTGTTGGGTTTTTCTCCCTTCCCTTATTTCTCAACCAATTATTCCTATGACTTTCTGGAAACTAAACTTTCTGCTAAACCTGTGCTTTAACAGTCTTAGAAAGCAAGGCATTAGCCTTTTGAAAAACTCTCTCTCACAAACATTCCTTCCTTTAATTGATGAAACTAAGAAATTGACATGTATCCATGACCTCTGCAATGCTCTGGTTTTCTTAAACTTTTTAAGTTATATTTTCCAAATATAAAAGTCAAAAATTGGTAATAGTTATAAAAATGAAGATACATTAGAACTCTCATAAATCTCATATTTCAATGCCAGCATCCACAATAATGCAGCCACAGCAAATAAGCATATAAAAATAGTGATTGGCATAGTAACAAGGCAAAAGAAGTGATCCCTTAGGTGGAAGTAACAGCAACCTTGCAAAGTTAGGTTCATGCAGACCAGCAAGTAAGAACCAAAGCTTTACCACTTAAGAGCTGAAAAAATAAATACTTAAAACAAAATGCAACATCTGTTACACTAACAACTGAAGTTTACACAAAAAATACAAAATACCAATTCATGTATAAAGTATATAAAGCTTATTATAATAATTGTACAAATTATATATATAAAGACTATTATGAAAACTATGTATACTAATTTAAAAAATGCTTACATATATATTTTCATGTATCAAATATATATGAAATTTCAAGATAAATTGGTAACACTTTTTTTGCTTCATGTTAACTTTCAACAAAGTTTTAAACATTTTAAAGTAAACTTTACTAAGTTTTAAACTTGCTAATATTTTGAATTTCCTACTTTCCAAATACATTTTTGAGAACAGTATAATTCTATACCAAAATAAATATGTGACATTTTAATTATAAGCTTTACTACAGCTACAAATATAAAAATAAACAAGTACATACAATTGGAAAAAAAAAACATGGTACCTTACTTTCTCTTCTGCCTACATATTCAAGTACTGAAATACACCATTATGAAATTGCATACATACTTTCCACTTAAAAGTAAATCAATGATTGGAATCCCATTGTGTTTTCCCTATATATATTCCTTAATTATCAACTTCTGGGAAAAAAAGGAAAAGTAATTCACCTACAGAAAAAAAAATTATAGGGTATCAGCAGGTGATTATAATTACAAAATGGTAATTCTACCACTAGAGAAGGCAAGCAATCATTGTGAAGTTTAAGACACAGACAATGCATTATTTCTATTAACATTTTTATCCTAGGTTCCCAACCTTTTGTTTTTTCTTCTGTTTTTGTGAAGAATTATTTTTCATTTCCATAAAGCTTTGACATGCTAGAATAGTTCAAATACAGAGCATGTATGAGGGGACGAGGTAGAGGATATAGATATAGCTAGTTTTAGAAAGTATCTGGGATGCTGTTTGGACATGTATCATGTAAACTTTTGAGAAATCCAGAATGTAACAGTTCAAACTAAATATGAAAGCATCTTTGAAAGCCAAGTACAAACATTGTTTTGGATCATCTGTTCATATGCTGTAAAAGCATGGCTTATAATATACATAAGTTTTATTATTTAACCTTCTTAATGATTTACTATTTTTCTTTCCTGTTACATTAACATTGTGGATGGTTTTTTTTGCATCAGCCAAATGTGTCAGGGGAAAAAAGAAGCCAGAAACAGGATATTCTCAAGTGTCAAATTAATCTGTATCACTCACGATTTCAAAGATAAAGCTCAAATTCTATCCTTCAAGTGTTTTCTGAATTCCTGTTTTCTATACTATTTATTAGTACTACAGTGAGTATTATAATGGCACTCTCGGTTACAGAGTTCACAATAAGACTTGGAGTACTAAGTTTAAAATGTAATTTGCTATAAAAACAGGTTTTAGCATATATCTAGCTGAATAAATGTGGTTTACAAATCTCTGGGTACCAATTTTCTACAGTGCTTTAAACATTAGAATTTTAAATCTTAGGAAAAATGGAAATTATATTTCTGGATAAGTTTTATATCATGGTCTAAACCATAGATGTGACAACTCTCACTAGGTGAATTTGGACTCTCACCTATTGAGATCCAGTGCTCAAGATGAATCAACATGGGTTTAAATTCTAACTTGCCGCTTACAAGCTGTATAATCAGAGATAGGTTATTTGGCCATTTAAAGCTTCAATTTCTAATCTGTAAAATGTGGTAATAATCGTACCTCCTTCATAGAATTGTTCTAAGGATTAAATAAGATTATGCATCTTAATACAGTATAATATAAATTTCTGTTATATAAGTAATATCATATGCACCTTGTAAATAAGGAAAATTTGTCAATATATCACAGAAGTCATTTTGATTCAAACATAGTTTTTTCGTAGCTTGTTTTTTTTTTTTTTTTTTTTCTTTCAATAGACTAGAGTGCAGCAGCATGATCATGGCTCACAGCAGCTTCAAACTCCTGGGCTCAAGCAATCCTCCCACCTCAGCCTCTTAAGTAGCTGGGACTATAGGCATGTGACCACCATGCCTGGGTAATTAAAAAAAAAAAACTTTTTTTAGAGACGAGGTCTTGTGTTGCTCAGGCTGGTCTCAAACTCCTGCTAGCCTGTTGATTTTTGAGCCACCAAGTAACAACAGCTTAACATGAAGTATATGAAGTCAGCTAAACACAACAGGGCCAAGGAAAAGTGTGAAGAAATTAAATTAGCTGGGCATGGTGGTGCACGCCTGTGGTCCCAGCTATGCAGGAGGATCACTTGAGCCCAGGAAGGTGAGGCCGCAGTGAGCCATGATTGTGCCACTGCACTCCATCCTGGTGACAGAGTGAAACCCTGACTCAATCAAAAGAAAAAAAAAGATGAAAATGAAAAAAGGGTTAAATATCTTCAAATTTTTAACTGCTTAATAAACAAGTTATAAGTGAACAGTCAACAAACTCGTTTGTATCACTTCTTCATAGCCTTGAGAAAATGAAAGAATATAACACAGCTACCACTTCAACCACTGATAGTAATATGCCACAAGGATCTGAGACAATATGCATCCATTGTGTACCTACAAGGATCTGAGTGAATAAGCATCCCTTGTGTCCCTACAAGGACCCAAGTGAATATGCACCCTTTGTGTCTCACAGCTCATATATGGGACTGATGTGAGCTGTGAAACACATGGGATGAATACTGAGCGTTTATAGGATCATAAAAATAACTGTAATCATTTATTTAAAACTGTTTTGACTACATGCTCAAATCTATCCTAGCTAAAAAGTAATTTTTTGAAATTCCTTTAAAATCAACTTGTACATTAATATACACAATGCCCATTTACTCCAACATCACTACTTCTTGGCTCAGTTCGGCTATTTTGTCCTAGATGATCTTACTGTATGATTCTCTCTGATCTTCGTCTATGTTGCATATGTTTCCTTAATTCAACAGTCTCAACCTTTCCTTTCCATCACATTACCTTCAAATCTTTCTTTAAAAATGAAGTTCTATATCTCCTGGAGTATTTAATAAAGATTTAACATGAATTTAACTGTGCTAGTATCATTATTGTTTTTATTAATGCTTTCTAAGAAAGTTGCTTGGGTTTTCAGTGGTCTGTTCCAGGACTATTCCCTCCACTCCTCATCATCCTATCATTTTTATTGTGTAATACTGCAGAATGTGAGGTTTTTAAGGAATGTATATTTTGTGCTATAGTAGAAATGCCTGTATTGATTTAACATACTACTTGCCACAAAATAAAAACTCAAGTATCTATTACAAATAATAGTTGAATACAAATACTGTCACATTCATGGGTTAGTAACCACCCAATGACCAAAACTTATTAAAAATTATAATCTACATGTGTTCTTTCTACTACAGTTCTAAAATTCACCTTCTCTGTTTAAGAGTTTAGCTTTAACTCTAAGAATTTGTTTTCTGAAAGATAATTTAAAGAGACAAGTCCTGATCAATTCTTAAAAAGTGATGGTTTCTGGCAATTTATCTCAAATTTTAATCTATAAGTAGGATTAGGACTATGAATTAATTTGGCATACATATTGATTCAATATTGTATTTTTTCATTAAAATAGCCTTAACAAACACAGAAAATCAAATCAAAACCAGAAATCTTATCTCAACAGATGCAGAAATAAAATGAGATCATCCAAGAGTTCTCCTAGTATACTTTTGTTTTGGAAAGAAAAGAACTTCAACAATTCAACTTTGATAACAGATTTAATATATTGCAGGTTTGAACAATGGATTATTTTGAGTATGATTCTAAAATTATGTAATAATCAAACTTTTAGGTATTTTTAAAGTGGAGGTTATTAAAGAAAATTTACGTACTAAGGGACATATATTTTTGGATGCTCTACTGGTTTTTATTTCTAATTCTAGTATCTATAAGCAAAAGCTACATCTACTTTTTTAATAGTTACATTTTGCTTATTTTAAAATTCTGGAGAGACCAGAGTTTTGTATAGATAGATGTACTGGCAGAATCAAGTATCCCACATAGAAAATTTTAAATTGTAATATAACTTTGATTATCATCCAGCAACTAATAAACACTAAATTTTACTATAGCTATGGTTTAAAACGGTTTTTCAGCATAAAACAAATATCTAAAATTTTCACTTCTCTTTAAATAACTGATACATGAAAGCATAAGAAGGATACTTACTGGCTGAAGCCTGAGGTTGCATACGAGGTATTCCTCCGTTTGGCACTTGAAAATTTGAGTCACTTCTGCTGCTTTTCACTGAGTCAACTTGTGTATTAGATGTTCGGGACAGGTTTGGAAGACTGCGTCTTAGTTTTTCTGCAACAGAATTTTAATTTTAAAAAAATCATATTCTTTCAGATGGAGAAAATTAAAATATTAACTAGCATTCAAAAATCAAATTGTTTATCAAACATTCTGTTTATTTTAGATGAGAAAATAGGAAGGACTTGTCTTATTAAAAAAAACAAACAACTCGATCTAGGATCTGTAAGTGGGTAGAATAAGAGAACACTTAAAGATAACCGCAAATTTTATATTTAAAGCAAAATCTAAATACAGGTAACTTCATAAAACAATAAAGCAAAAACAACATAACCAAGTAAAATGAAATTCACTTTCTCTTTTATTTTTGTAATGATTCACTATTAATAAAATAGTAAACCTGACTAAACTCTTGATTTACTTACCCGAAATAGAAAAACTTGGCAAAAATTGTATTACTTTCATAGTGAAATATAAAGGACACTTTTTCTCTTTTTTTTAATCTAGAAACTTTTTTTTTTTTTTTTTTTTTGAAAACAGGATCCTGCTCTGTTGCCCAGACTGGAGTGTAATGGTGTGATCACAGCTCACTGTAGCTTTGAACTCCTGGGCTCAACCAATCCTCCAGCCTCAGCCTCTCAAGTCACTAGGACTATAGATGTGCACCACCATGCCCAGCTAATTTTGAAAATTTTTTTCCTAGAGATGGGGTCTTGCTATGTTACACAGGCTAGCAGAAACTGTCTAATTATTAGTAAAATCTGCTATTTTACCTTCATTTTTAACATTGCTTGTCTGTAAATCTGTGGGATGGCCTTGAAGTGAAAGGCGAGGTTGCTGCAAGCGGCTAATCATAGGCTGTGGGGACACTCTACTATATTCTATTCCCCGAGCAGGAGATCGTGAACGAGGTGAATTTCTGGGTGACTGCTTAGGTGACGGTCGAGGTGAATTGCGTGGTGATGGTGAAAACCTGTTAACAGCAGGGTATACTGCATGATGCATATTGTCATCTTCATCATCTAAACTTTGTGCATCAAGTTCCTGATCACTAAAAGTACCCCGTCTTGTAGAATTGCAAGATGAACCAGAACTGCGCCGAGACGTGGTGGCTGCATATTCTTGCCGGAGACCTGGCAACAATGAATGTTATTTATTTAAACAATATTTTTAAACATTTAAATAATTTTAAAATTTAAAGTAAAAGATTATCACTGAGAAATTCAAAGAGGGTGTAAAGTGTAAAAGAAAACTCCCTTTCTGCTTTTAGACTTATATAGGCTTATATGTCCATATAAGGAGGCATAAATCACATCTGAAGGTTATTTTTAAATTGAATGAAATCCCATAAACCACTGCCCAATTTCCAGATTTCTTCTTAAAGCTGAAATCTGTCTCACATGGTAGAATCATAAATTTAAAAATATTTCTACCCCTAAAGACAGTAATCCAAATTTGAGACTAATATTAAAGGAATATTGAGGGGAAACAATTACCATCCAACCAGTGGAAAAAGAATACGTATGTGAGTAAATAAAACTTCTTGGATACTTAATTACTGAAATAATCTTACTCATGAAGATGATAAAGTACCAAAGAAACTTCTAGCCCACTTATAGGAATTCAGTACTTGGGCACAAACGAAATCTTGATTGCTTCACTACCCAAGAGACTTCCATTTTTATTGTTTTAAGCTTGTTTTCAAGCTTAAATTCTAAGTCTTCAAGTAAGAATTTTCAAAGAATTCTCCTATATAGCTTGATACCTTCGAAAACACCCAAGCAACCTTGGGAGCCGTTCAAATAGTACAGATGCTTCTAGAACAACAGAAAAAAAAGTTGATACGTAACACAGTCAATGAAGAAACAAACTGCAATGCAAACGTACAGAATTTAGGTAATATTCTGAGCACAACCTGCTAACTATTAGCACTCCAGTCAAAAAGATCTGTTATAAAGTGGTATTCAAATCCTAAAGTCATGTATTCACACACAGAAAGTGCTATCAACACGGTTCATCAAACCAGTGGATGAGAATCACCCCAGGGTATCCTTAAAACTATAAATTCCTGGAGTCCACTTAGCCCTTCAGTTAGTCGGGGAACCAAAATAGTAACCAACAAGTTACTTAGTGTCTAGTTATAGCCAACATGGCACTAAAGTCACCTAACAAAAGACAACAGACCAATGAAAAGAGCACTGTTGGATCACTATAGGATCTTGCATTTCTCATCTTAAAAACGAATGACCTTGACCAGGTGACTGCCCAAATCTGTAGTTCTACATTTCTAATCATTACAAAACACAATGTTGTAAAAAGGAAAATCATCTCTAAGACCAAAAAAAAAGCTGTAGTTTTCAAGAAGTATCACATATATTTTTATTACTATTTTTACTCATCAGGAAAATAAATATTCATGCATGTGGATGGCTTAGAAAAAATTATTAAAGTAAGACTAAAATTTCTATTGTTACCAAAACACAATACAAAACCAAAAGCAAAGAGCTGGTTGAGCTTCTAACAAAATACTAGGATCTAAAAAGCCAGGGTTCAAAGAAATGAGAGAACTTGTTCTAAAGTACAGAGTTAGGCAGCATTCTTCATTTCTTCACATCCACAACAATAACCAGCCCCTAACCAGCTGACAATACCACAGTCTCACTGAGGAGTTAATTAAAATTACAGAAGAAAAAGAGTACTCTGCTATTAGGTTGCAGGGCTAAATAAAGCAAGCACTAAGTCCTTCTATCTTCCTAGGGGAAGCTATATGGAAATGGGAAGTGAATCAGCAGAATAAGAAACACTTTAGTTTCTTAATAAATGCTACAGCTTGATAAAGCTTACTACATATTTAAAGAGAACCTATTACATACACAGACAACAGAAAGTTTTTGAACTAAACCGTAGCAATGCTCCATTAACCTCAGCCACTTGTCAAGACTTGTCAACATATGTATTTCAAGGATTCTTTTCATTGTAAAGGTTGAAGAGATTGCTTTAGAGAGATTTCTTACTTCATAGTTATGCAGATGGCATCTTCTAATGAAATGCACTGGCAAGAATAACTACCTTCAGATGAGTACCAGGGCAAGTAGCCATGAACCCTTTAAAAAGTATTAAAAATTTTGTGCATATGTACATTTTGATGATAAAAGGAGTTATAATTTTTATAGGATTCTCAAAGGTATCTGTGACCTAAAAAGTTTTCATCATTCACTCTGCAAAGCACCATCACATGCTTCGTTTAATTTAATGTCACAATTCCAATGTTCTCCTAAAGGTCTTTTTTACAGTTTACACCATGTATTCTCAAGTGAGGAGATATTCATTCCCAAGAGGGCAAAAACTGGTTCTTGGGATGTGAAAAAATTCCTAGATGTCATAATTGTATATGGCCCTCATAGTACTTAAACATATATAGAGTATATCTTGCGGTATTAAGATTTCATGGGGAGTGTGGGAGAAAAGGAAAAGAAGTTTTTAACAACGCTACTTAGGGGAGCAACCGAAAAGAAAAAAATTGAGAAACGCTGGTTTACACTAAAACACAAAGGGTAATAGACTAACAATTACAAGAGTTAAGTGCTAGTGCAGAGTAACATGCAGGGTATAAAAACCAGTCATAGAAGCAGAGCAGCATAAATGCTGTTCTTTGTCCCTCACACAGCATAACTGCTCTATGTAAAAATGGACTCTCAAAACAAGTTGATGAATAAACATGTACATATGTTGACTAAGTCTCTGAAATGTCCACTGCAACATTTCTACTTTCACTACATTACTACCCCCACAATACTTTAAGACATATTTAATATACAACAAAATTATGCAATAGTAAAAAACCTCAACTCTTAGCAATTAGAATACTTACTTTCTTCCTGCATCCGGGCTAGAATCTGTACATCAGTTACATCATTTAGCTTATAATTGGATCCAATTGAATCTTCATCTAATTCTGAAGCACTTAACTCACTATCTATAGAGGACTGAGGACTGAGTGGAGGATTTCTGTCTGAGCTTTTCAAGTTACCTTAAAAAACAAAGAAAAAAATTCAAACTCTGGTAAAGCAACTATTGAATAAATGCCTACTGCAACTAACTTGATATTATACCCTTTGATTTAATTCATTCTTGTTCTGCCTTTTCTGCTTAAAAAATTCCCTGAAATTAGAAATTGACCTCATTAAGAAAAATGAGGGCTACTGAGACTCCTTTATATGCTATGGCATAAACATATTTTCATCTAAGTATAACTTATCTATTCTCTTATGTAACGATTCAGCTTTCAGCACAGTGCCTGGCAAGTAATTGGTGTTCAATAACTATATGTTAAGGATTTCAACTTGCACAAGATAGCCAATGAAACTGCTCTATAAATAGATGAGTTTATGATGTAGTGTTTTCTTCTCCCGAATTCACAGTCATTAACAAACACCATCATCTTTTCCCTCATTTTTCTAAATGAGAAAACTATAATTTGAATAAAATGATTCCTTAGAGATTTTAGGAACAAAGACCATGAGGCTTGTTTCTCCTACATTATGCCATGTTTAAAGTACTTTATCATTCTAAACCAAAAGGAAGACAGAAAACAGGCCAGAGGAATAAAGAATACACACATCCAAAAAAGTCTAACTTGTTTCTAATGAAATATTTTCATCAGATCATCAACTTTTACTAAATAATGAAATCCCAACACTGTCACTAATATTTCTATTACAGATTTATCTGAAACACTTGTTTTCCAGAATTCTTCACCATAACAGTCAGCTCCAACATGAAAAGCATGTAAGGAGAGCAAGAAGAGTACAAAATAATTAATCTTTATACTATTAATGAAAGAAGAGCAGAGTGCACATGATAGGAAAAGTACTACAAGGTCAGGCTCAAATAATGCCTGAACGAAATTACCTATTTTAAACAAATATTGCAGCTTAAACTTTTTAACATGGTATCATCATAGGTGAAGTAAGTAGCAAGTAACAACCTATATACTACACAAAGAATAGGATCATTAGACTAGGGAGTGCACAGGTCAAAATTTGAGGTGGTTAACCTTAATTTTTAAGGAAGTTATAATAATCAGTCATAACAACAGCTTCAGCGACAATAAGAGTAAATAAATGGGTGAATTGTGAATTCGTGAAGAGTAAGCTACACAATAACAGTCTCAGAGCAGAACATTCTTTCCCTGGTTTATAGCAATCTGGCCTTCCCACATCATTTACTGGCCCCTCACTCTGTTGGTACATTCACCTCTAACCTCATACTATTATTTAGCTGCAGTATCAAAGTTTATTAAAATTCCTATAAAGAGGTTTTAACTCTGTAGTTTTTACAACCCAAGTAGGCTGTTCGATAAGGATCTATTGATTAAAAGAATCACATTTGTAACCCATTTAATTAAGCCAGACTTACAAACTTTTAGGTACTTGCTAAAGAAAATTTTATGTATTTAGCACACTGGCTTATGTTTATACCCCTGCTGCCTAATATAGTACCTGGTGCTAAGTTGCTCCTCAATGATATTTTCTTTAACCAGTTAAAAGTTTCATAAATAAAATGAACTTGAACTGCAGATGAATGTTATTTTCTGATACAGTGCAGTAAGCTAAAAAACATTCCTTAATAGCTCCATATCATTTTCTCCTTACCTGAATTTCCAGGAAGTATAAGCTGTTTGACTATAGGAGGTCGCACTGGGGTTGAGGATGGAGAATTGAAGCCACTGCTGTATGGGCTACTGGCATTTGGACTGTAAGGACTGGTATAACTCATAGAGTTGAAAGGATTATTATATAAATTCTGCCTCTTGAGAGCTGCATTAATGAGAAGGGGAAAATCAAATTTAACAACTGAGAAAAAGTTAACGTTTCATTTCTAAAGTTTTCCTATTAGAAAACTAAATCATTACCTCAATTTAAATGAAGAAATATTCTTATGGTAGTGGGGGAAAAATATAATAATCCCAACAAATTGTTTCTATTATCTTAAACTGTGTATGCAAATAAAACAGTAGCCACACCAAACAACAAAAATAATGCAGGAAGAGTAACTCCTAAACAGATTATTGGCCACTTAATTCACTTCTACTATGTTGGAAAGTTTATTCTTTGATACTTGCTGTATCAATCCTGAGTGACCTTTAAAAATAAATGGAATATAAAAGCATACTTATGTTTTCTCATTTTTCTGTAACAAATGTATTACTTTTTATTCTAAAAAATATTCTTTGGGCCAGGCACAGTGGCTCATGCCTGTAATCCCAGCACTTTGGGAGGCTGAGGTGGACGGATCACTTGAGGTCAGGAGTTCGAGACCAGCTTGGCCAACATGGTGAAACCCTGTCTCTACTTAAAAAAAAAAAAAAAAAAAAAAAAAAAAAAAATTAGCCAGGCATGGTGGTGCGTGCTACTTATGAGGCTGAGGCAGGAAAATCACTTGAACCCGGGAGGCAGAGGTTGCAGTGAGCAGAGATCGTGCCACTGCACTCCAGCCTGGGTGACAGAGTGAGACTCGTCTCGAAAAAATATACGTATTTTTTTTTTGTAGAGATGTGGTCTCACCATGTTGCCCAGACTGGTGTCAAACTCCTGGTGTCAAGTGATCCTCCTATCTTAGCCTCCTGAAGTGCTGGGATTACAGGGGTGAAACACTGCACTCAACCTATTACTTTTTTTAAAAGCTATGAAATAAGTTGTTTAAATCGCCTTTTCAAAGTTTGGATTTTTTTTTTTAAAGCAATACCGACTATTATTAAGCCAGTTTAAGGTCAAGACATGGGAAATCCTTTAAAAAAAAAAAAAAAAAAGTCGGCCGGGCGCAGTGGCTCACGCTTGTAATCCCAGCACTTTGGGAGGCCGAGGCGGACGGATCACGACGTCAGGAGTTCGAGACCACGGTGAAACCCCGTCTCTACTAAAAAATACAAAAAATTAGCCAGGTGTGGTGGCGGGCGCCTGTAGTCCCAGCTACTCGGAGAGGCTGAGGCAGGAGAATGGCGTGAACCCGGGAGGTGGGGCTTGCAGTGAGCCGAGATCGAGCCACTGCACTCCAGCCTGGGTGACACAGCGAGACTCCGTCTCAAAAAAAAAAAAAAAAAAGTCAACCTGAATACTTCTGTCAAAAAAAGAAAAAAAAATGTGCTATGCATGTAAAATTAAATAAATAGTACAACAGTAGGACTAAGATATCAAATGCATATATTTAAAAAATTAACACTTAAAATACTATTTCTTCCTTCAATCTTTTTTTTTTCTCTGAGACAAAGTTTTGCTGTCACCCAGGCTGGAGTGCAGTGGCGTGACTTCGGCTCACTGTAACTTCTGCCTCTTGGGCTCAAACGATTCTTGTCCCTCAGCCTCCCAAATAGCTGGGAATACAGGCATGTGCCACCACGCCTGGCTAATTTTTTGTATTTTTAGTAGAGACAAGGTTTTGCCATGTCTCCCAGGCTGGTCTCGAAATCCTGAGCTCAGATGATCCACCTGCCCTGGCCTCCCAAAGTGCTAGGATTACAGGCGTGAGTCACCGTGCCCAGCCCCTTCCTTCATATTCTAATATCCACAGCTTATTCAATATTATGAGCACCGGCAAGACCACTTTATAGAATATATACAAGAAACAGGATATGGTGCTCTCTCTCTTAAGAGGCTTGCAGCCAAGTACCACAGGCAGAGTCAACAAACATTGCAAGGCAAAATGAAACGAGTACTATCATAAAGGTGCAAAGGGCAATGGAAAGGAAGAGTTAGGAGTAATTCATTACAACTGAGAGAAACTGGGTAAGGCTTTTTGGAAGGAGAGGCACTGAAGCAGTCTTGAGAGGATGAGTAGTAACTTGACAGCATGGGGAAAGTATGTGCTTTACTCAGTATTTATAAGATGAACAAAAGCAGTGTCTCGGAAATGCAGAGCATGCTCAGGTAAGTGTGATAAAGCACAGGGCAGGGACAAAACAGATAAAACCAGCTGAAGCCAGGTCATGGAAGGCCTGAGACACTACGCTCAGAAGTCTGAAACCTAGTTAGTAGGTTTCTAAACCTATTTAGTAGGCCACTAAACCTATTTAGTAGCAGTGATAAAACTATCTGTGATTTTGATCAAGCATATGATATGATCTGATCAGTGTAAGGAGAAAAAATGACAGAAATCTTGATGTTTAATAAGTTAGACTGAACTAGGTAGTACACGGTGACTAGAAAAAAGGAAAAAAAAGAAAAAAAGATAGATATTAAAAACTGGAAAGGATTGTTAAAGAAAAGAAATCAGCTGAATGAAATGTCTGGTTTGCCTACTGGTAGAGTAGTGGTTTTGGGGAGGAGGAACATACGTTTTCTGTTTAGTTAGACAGTGCAGTAATTTGGACCATGTAGTTTTGTACATATTCACCATGAGACAAGACGCAAGATAAAACAATATTTTATATATATTTAGTATGCAGTATGTGGCATGATCTTGGAACTATCAACCTGTGCAGAAATACAGTTGCTAAATTCTACCTTTTTCCTCCTCCTCCATCTCCTCTGGAGTTTATTCTCTTTTACTTAGTTATTAATCACTAGCATTCCAAGTTCTAAGCCTTTTTATCTTCTCACTCTATGCCATATTCTTTCTCCTAAGGAATCTCAATCATACATCAATTATTATCTATATGCTAAACATTCCTCATTATTTAAATTTCTAGTCTTAAGTTTTCCTCTGAGCTTCAGACCTATATACACCACCCATTTAATGTCTCTCCCCTTGGGTATGGCAAATGTATCTAAGTCAACATATAAGATCAACTCATGATCTTCGCACTAACATCTAATTCTCTTCCAAGGGTCCCTCTTCCAGAATGATCCCAATATTCATCTTGTCACAGAAGCTGGCAACTTAGAAATCACTACTGATATTCTTGTCCACCATTTCCTCATATTTGGTTCATTCCTTTTTATTACCATATCTACTATGCTTTCCATTCAGCATACATGGCCTAGCTATCATTATCAACCCTCCTCAAAGGCATCCTACATTCACTCTTGCCCCTTTTCAACCTACTTTCCATACTACTACTAGAATAACCTTTCCAAAATAAAATTGATGACGTCCTTCCTGTCCACATACACTACACCCTTGCAGAAAACCCTTCGATATTTTTCTAGTGCTCTTAAAAGTCCACAATTGGCCGGGTGCCAGTTGCAGTGGCTCACACCTTTAATCCTAGCACTTTGGGAGGCCAAGGCAGGTGGATCACTTGAGTTCAGGAGTTCAAAACCAGCCTGGCCAACATCGTGAAACCTCGTCTCTAGTAAAAATACAAAAAAAATAGCTGGGTCTGGTGGCAGGCACCTGTAATCCCAGCTACTCAGGAGGCTAAGGCAGGAGAATCACTTGAACCCGGGAGGCAGAGGTTGCAGTGAGCCAAGATCGCACCACTGCACTCCAGCCTGGGCAACAGAGCAAGACTCCGTCTCCAAAAAAAAGAAAAAGAATAAAGTCCACAATCTTTAACATGGCCTATAAGGCTTTACAGAGTCTGGTTCCTATGTATCTTTCTGGCCTTATCTCACATCTCTCCTTTCCTTACTCTTCTCCAGCAACTTCTTCGTATATGTCATGCTTCATCCCACATGGAGCCTTTGCACATGCCTTTCTTTTTATCTGGAATGCTCTACTCCATCTCCTTTTTCTGAGATGGAGTTTCACTCTTGCTGCCCAGGCTGGAGAGCAATGGCACGATCTTGGCTCACCACAACCTCCACCACCGGGGTTCAAGCGATTCTCCTGCCTCAGCCTCCCGAGTAGCTGGGATTACAGGCATGTGCCACCACACCATTAATTTTGTGTTTTTAGTAGAGACAGGGTTTCTCCATGTTCGTCAGGCTGGTCTCGAATTCCCAACCTCAGGTGATCCGCCCACCTTGGCCTCCCAAAGTGCTGGGATTACAGGTGTAAGCCACTGCGTCCGGCCACATCTCTTTCTTAGCACACTTAAGTTGTTCTGAATCTTAAGGTTTCAGGTCAAACATCATTTCCTAAGGGAAAATTCCTATTTCTCAAAGCACTATACCTTTATTCCTTTATTATATATATATATCACTAAAAAAATTATTTGTAGTATGTTTCCCCTACTAGATGATAAACTCCATTAAGTGCCAGTACAGTGTTCATTTTTCTTTATAATGTACCCCACCTCCACCCTTTTCCCAAAGCCTGATACTTAACAGGTTTGCATTAAAAATTATTTGAATATATGCATGAATGAATGTGATTCAACAGAGGTGATACTAAACACCATATAAACAGATGAAAACACCAAAACAGGGAGAGATATGAGGCAAAAGAGAGACCTGGGGCAACCTAAACCTAAAACAGGCAGAGAGGAAGCAAAGGGAATGGGAAGTTATTGGTTAACACGGGTACAGAATTTCAGTATGGGATGATGAAAAAGTTTAGTATAGGATGATTAAAAGCTCTTTTCATCTGGATATGATAGTGACAGTTGCACAGTAACGTGAATGTACTTAATGCCACAGGACTGTACATTTTTAAAGGGTGAAAATGGATAATTTTGTATTATATAATTTTATGACAATTTTTAAAAGATGGGCAGAAAAGGAAGAATCTTCAATGAAGACTGAAAAGAAAAGAGCAGGGAGGGTAAATGAGGGTTTAAAAGACAATACACTATCAAAAAAAACAAGTGAAGAAAATTTTAGGAACGAGTGACAGTGCGCTGCAGCGAACCTGAGTGTGAAGGAGTAATAACTGTTCTGCTGCAATACAGCACTTAAGTTCCTAGGAAGCTCTGCCTTACCAAAAAAGTGTATTTAAAAAAAAAACAATCTCCTTGGGAAATGGGGGATTTACAACTACAAAGTTCAAACTTGTAAAAGCCAAATTTTTTTCCTTAAAAAATTTTAAATATATATTTCAAATATACATTGTATTTATAGCTGTAGCTATTGTTCTATGAATACAGCTATAAAATTTAAACAATGTTAAACAGATGCAGTACTTAATTACACCTAGTTATGGTTCAAGAGTAACTGCCTCTCTTACACACTCCTAATATTCTCCTTGCAATAAAGCAAAAAGCCACTCACTCAAAATTGCTATTTTTGAGGTGCAGCAGCTTTACTTTTACCCAAGTCCAGTTTGCTAGTCACCAATTGCTAATAATTCGTACTCCTTAGGACGTTTTAAACCAGGGGTTGGTAAAATATAGCCTTCAGGCCAAATCTAGTCCACTACCTGTTTCTTTAAGTAGTTTTACTGGAACACAGCCATGCCCACTCATTTATGTATTGTCTATGGCTGCTTGCATGCTACAAGAGCAAAGTTGAGTAACTGCAACAGAGATCTTACAGGCAACAAAGACTAAAACTGTTTATTATCTGGCTTTTTGCAGAAAAAGTTTGCCAGAGTTTTATTTATTTGTTTACTGTCTGACTCCTAAGAATATAAGCTCCAAGAAGTAAGCCATTTTTTGGTCTATTATATTCACTGCCATAACTTCAGTGTTGAGAACAATGCCTATTATAGCAGATTCTCAATACATGCTGTTCAATGATGAAAATTCCTAATTAAATTGTAAGTTATATTATTTCTAAGTTGGGGTACTGAAAAACAGTTTCTAGGGATATATATATGTGTGTGTATGTATATGTATGTATATATATGTATATATGTATAGGTACATATATGTATATATATGTGTATATATGTATGTGTGTGTGTGTGTATATATATATATACTTTTTGTTTGTTTGTTTTGTTTTGTTTTGGCAACAGGGTCTTGCTCTGTCACCCAAGCCAGAGTGCGGTGGTGCAAACATGGCTCACTGCAACAACTTCCTGGGCTCAGGGGATCCTCCTGCCCCAGTCTCCCGACTAGCTGGGACCACAGGCGCACAGCACGCCTGGCTATTTTTATTTTTTTATTTTTTGTAGAGGTGGGGTCTCACTATGTTGCCTAGGCTGCTTCTGAACTCCTGGACTCAAGTGATCCTCCCAATCAGCTGGGATTACAGGTGTGAGCCACTGCACCTAGCCCTCTAGGAATATTCTTTTTTCTTTCAATCA
Source organism: Gorilla gorilla gorilla (assembly GCF_029281585.2). Taxonomy (NCBI): domain Eukaryota; kingdom Metazoa; phylum Chordata; class Mammalia; order Primates; family Hominidae; genus Gorilla; species Gorilla gorilla. The sequence goes on along the minus strand of NC_073227.2, from coordinate 56,384,789 downwards.
TGCTCCTTCTATAGGAATATTCTCAATATATAGTCAGAAAATTTCCATACTTAATGTTCTGTGGCATTAAGTACATTAATGCCAGAAATTGGTCAGAAAATGTCCAGCTATTTAAAATGGTCTACTAGCTTGTCTACATATTTCTAATAATCTCTTATGAATATAACTTAAATCAAGCTTCAGGGTATAATTCAAACAAACAAGCTGATAGTCATACTAAACATTTAAAAAATCACATAAAGGCTATTGCTTTTTCAGAAGTGCTTCTTTGGCCAGGCATGGTGGCTCACACCTGTAATCCCAGCAGATTGGGAGGCTGAGGCAGGCAGATCACCTGAGGTCGGGAGTTCAAGACCAGCCTGGCTAACACGGCAAAATCCCGTCTCTACAAAAAATACAAAAATTAGCCAGGAGTGGTGGTGGGCACCTTAGTCCCAGCTACTCAGGAGGCTGAGGCTGCAGTGAGCCAAGATCACACCACTGCACTCCAGCCTGGGCAACAGAGTGAGACTCCATATCAAAAAAAAACAAAAAAAAAACAAAAAACAAAAACAAAAGGGCTTCTTTTCATAGAGGAAAAGTAATACTTTAGTGTCAAAACTGACCCAGATTCAGAACTTCTGTAATAACATCCCGTAAGTTATTTGCATGTAACAACCACTACCCCTTATCGCCAAATAAACTTCATTTTATGTATGCCACTTTAACTGTCCCCTCTGCTTCTTGTGACCATTTTCAGCTTAAACTCTAACCACAAAGCACATACTGTTTTCTATAATAAAGCCAAAATAAGTAATTTTAAGTACATGGCTGCCAAGTAAATAAAAACCAGAAAAACAAAAACAAAACTAATCATGCATCCATCTTTTACTATCTGAATATTTCATAAAACAGACTGAGAGAAATACAAGAAGAAATAAACAATATTTTTCCTACATTTCTGCCCACACTGGCATGCTACATTAAATGTTATAAACAGCCACAGACACATTTTGTCAGCTTTGTGAATGCTATTAAACAAAAGAGCATAAAAGCAATTTAAACCTAAAATGTCAAGTAGTTTTACATAACAAGGGAAATGAATACATTTACTCAGCACTTACTGTTAGCCAGAAAACATGCTAGGCTCTTTCACATAACACTTAACCCTGAAAATTACCTTTCAAGGTTCATCATTCTTATGAGACAACTGAGCTCACACAAGTCAAATAATGCAGTGACAGAGCAATTAAGGGCTAGAGTGAGAACAAGGTCTCTGTAGCTCTCCACTTGTATCTTTCTACCATACCAGTTTCCCCAAAGAGTGGAATGTGAGAGGATTTTATACAATACCAGACATTTTATATTTTAATAGTTATTTAACTTGTATTAGAAAAAAGCTTATCATACGAAATTCATTATTTCATGGATATTATTCTTTAGGATGAGGCTAAATAAAAACAAGATTTTTTTAAAAAGCTATTAAGTAAATGATAGAACAGGGTTATGTGAACATGGGAAAAACTCTCATGATGATATGAACAATGAGATTTGAAAAATGCTCCAAAGAATTCCTTCCTAAAAACACGCTGCTCAACATTTATGGTTTTTGACTAAAGAAAGCAAAGAGATGAATTTACAAGCAAAATTATAGACATACCTGACATAGTTTGATCAAGTTTGTGGATAAGAGATTTTTTAGCACACTCAACGTCAGGACTTGGGTAATCCAAAACTTGCCTGCACCAAACTAATGGACTAACCGATTTCTGCATTGGTGTAAGTTTTTTCTTTGGTGATGAATACAGCCTAGAAGAAGACAACAAAAAACAGAAAATTCCTTATTAAGCACAAGGTTATATAAAACAGGGATCCTTTTGGATCGATTTAAATAGGGGAGAAGGGAGTAAAGTCATGGAGTATATTTTAAATCACCCACATTTACTTACTGCACAGGAAGAAAATTATAGTAAAACAATCAATATAAATCCAAATTCCGAGTACTAAGTGAACCCAAATGAGGTATTCCTAAAGTAGGTGTTTTACTAAGACTATGAGAAAATACCTGTCTTTCCAACAGTTTATTCTGTTTTCAACACTACTTGACTAACTCCCTAATATAGCCAGATTATTAAATCTACCTAGGAAGCAGAAGAAGGAGCTAAATTCCTTGCTCTCCACCTATTTCCCTTCCCACGACATACACAAACATCTACCATTAGTGATTCATTCCTTTTAGTTAAGCAGTATCCAATTTGTAGTCCTCTTTTCAAATGACAATGTGTTGGAGAAAAGCAATACTTTAACCCTAAATAACTAAATGTGAATCAATTACTAAATTGCTTCAGTTTCAGAAAAGGACCAAGAGACAGTATTTTATAAGCTAACAGGGAAAGTATACAGAAGGGAAAAGTTGAGCAGAAGATAAGGAAGTGTGTACATAAATTTTCTACTTCATGTTTCTCAGATTAATCCAGATTATGTCAGTTACTATTAATTTATTTCAAGTGTCACTCCATATGAAAAATGCAAATAGCTATTGATTTCTAACCAGGGTGATTTTCAAATAAGACACTTTAAATGGAATTTATGAAGCAAACAAAATTAGGCTTTGATACTGTATATCTAGTGAAACGTTTCAATAAGGAGTCAATAATTTCACATTTACATTAATCAAGTTAGTGTAATAACATGAAGTGTTGTTTCACTGTAAATATTTAAATAAAGATGTATCTACAGAACTACAATAGACAAACTACTTTTAGCGGCAACAGTACCTTTTCCATCACTTGTCTCTTTTCCCCATCTATAACTTAGGTCTGTCTCTCATATGCATTATTTAGTTTTGATCAAGATCATCAAGGCTAAATAATGGGGTAGATGACCATTTCTTTAGTCTACAATCCAAATTCATTTGGACAAAAATAGTGAAATAAAATCTCAATTTATGGAATAACTATCAATTCAAAATGAAATCAATGGGGTTCATTCTCTTTCCAATTTAAATACTGCAAAGATTCCTTAACAAAAATCTCTACCTCAGCAATTACACTTTAAAAATTGTGGTAAATATTACATACTGATATCCTATGTCAGCAAATGTTTAGCAAGGTAAACCTCTATAGATGAATAATAACAATAATAAAACCATTTTATGATATTATCACTACTCTTTCAATATATATATTTTTCCTACACTGACTGGTTTTACATAATTTACCCACATGGCTCACATGTACTACATACATAGTTCCCCTACTGCTGGCTATGAAACTCCTTTTTAAAAAGTGCAAAGCAGGGCCGGGTGCAGTGGCTTATGCCTGTAATCCCAGCACTTTGGGAGGCGGAGGCAGGTGGATCACCTGAGGTCAGGAGTTCAAGACCAGCCTGGCCAACATCTCTACTAAAAATACAAACCCCAACTCTACTAAAATACAAAAAATTAGTGAGGTGTGGTGGTGGGCACCCGTAATTCCAGCTACTCGGGAGGCTGAGGCACAAGAATTGCTTGAACCTGGGAGGTGGAGGTTGCAGTGAGCCAAGATCACAATCACACCACTGCAGTCCAGCCTGGGCAACAGAGCAACACTGTCAAAAAAAAAAAAAAAAAAAAGCCTCAAAAACATTACGTTCAGTGAATGCATACTGACACATAAGAATCCATTTATACGAAATGTCTAGAAAAGCATATGGAGCAGAAAAGAGATTTGTGGTTGCCTAGGGCTGGAGGTGGGAATGGGAATGAGGTTTCTTTTTAGGGTGATATAGATGTTCTAAAATTATATGATAGTGATAATTATGGTAATGGTTTGATCATTGTAAATATACTAAATTCACTAACATATAACGACTTTTATGGTATGTTGATTATAAGCTATGAATAAATTTTATGGTATATAAATTATATCTTGATAAAGCTGTTTTTAAAAAGTTGCAAAGTGCTTTGGCATCTTTAAAAATACAAAAACTACTACAAACTAAATGAATACAACAATAATTCAAAACCAACTAAAACATCACAACTGCCCCCCCACCCCCAAATCCCTCATTTCTTTCCTGTTGCTAATAGCATTATAATTCTTTCAGTTATAAAGACTAAAAGTTTGTAATTTAGGATTGCTCCATCTTATTTTCTACCCTTATCAATAATCTGTCACCAAGACTTGCTGAGCCTACCTTTATAAACTATTTTTTTCTCCCATTCCTGTACTTGCTCCCTTAATTGGGAATACAGAATGCTCCTTCCTTCCATTAGCAGATTAAAGCAACTTGTCCACACTTATTCATAGTGATGAAAAGGGAGACAATGATTCAGTAAGCCCTGGGTACACCAACTTTCTATATCACTCTATCCTCTTATTTCAGTGTCCCTATGTATTACTACCTGAAGTCTAGAAACAAAGGGCGTTGGCCCGTATGATATTGGCACAAAATTCCTTGGTCAGGTAACGTTTGGTTGAGGTTTCAAAGTACATACTTCTAAACCTGCCAGAGGACACATGAGCTGAGCTGTACCACATAACTGAATTCACCTTTAGCAGGACAGAGTTGTTTAAGTCTCTCAATTTAAAAGGAAATCCTAAGTAAACTCTCATTACAAATAAACCTATTTGTAATAACAATACATATCATATTCTTTGCTCATTTCTTACAAACACATGGACTTGTTCAAAATAACTGTTTTTCCCACTAAAGACATTTTTTTCATTTTGACACTTTAGAATTTCTTAAATCATAGAACATGATTTAATCAAGAGGGACACAATTCTGATGAACACAGCAAGTTTATTTACAGTTAATGCAACCTAAAACAGGTTGAGATTTAACAAGTTTTTACTTGCTTAAAAAAACAAACATTACTTCATTATCCTATTACTACTAAAATTAAGTCATGGAGGCCCAATGGGGAGCTCAGCCTCCAACCTGGCAAAACAAGGAACTGGGACATCCTATTCAAATGCAGATAGACTGGATTAAAAAATAAGACACAACGAAACGTTGTCTACAAAAGAAACATCTTAGATTCAAATTCATAAATAGGTTGAAAGTAAAAGAATGGGAAAAAATAAGACCATGAAAAAGTAACTACAAAAACTGGAGTGGCAATTATTAGGCAATAGACTTTAAGATATAAAAGATTACTAGAAACAAAAAATTACTGGAAACTAAAAGGAAGATATAACATTATAAATTTAAACATACCTAACAACAGTAATAGAACTGAAAAGAAAAACAATTCAGAAATTTTGTTTTGGGGTTTAAATAGCCGACTCTTAATAACTGAAAAAAGAACTACATGGAGAATCAGAAAAAATACAGAAGACTTCAGCAACATTATCAACCAACTTTACTTAACCATTTATGGGACACTCCATCCAACAGTAACAGAAAACACACTCTTTTTAACTGCACGTGGAACATTCTCTGGGACAGACCATGGGCTAGGACATAAAACAAGTCTTACTGAATTTTTAAAAACTGAAATTATTTAATGTATGGTTTCTGACCACAATGGAATTAAATTAGAAATCAGCAACAGAAAGCAATGTAGTAAATTCCAAATATTTGGAAATTAAACAACATACTTATAAATAACAAAGGTCAAACAATGTATCACAAGGGAAATCAGAAACTACTGTGAACTGAATAAAAACAAAAACACAACATACCAATATTATGTGATGACGCTAAAAAAGTGCTTAGAGAAAAATTTGTAATTTCAAACACATTAGGAAAGAAAAGAGGTCTAAAATCAATAATCTCAGCTTGAAAAATTAGAACAAGAGCAAATTAAACCCAAAGTAGGCTGGGTGCGGTGGCTCACGCCTGTAATCCCAGTACTTTGGGAGGCCGAGGCTGGTGGATCACCTGAGGTCAGGAGTTCAAGATCAGCCTGGCCAACGTGGCAAAACCCCATCTTTACCAAAAAATACAAAAATTAGCGGAGTGTGGTGGCAGGCACCTGTAATCCCAGCTACTTGGGAGACTGAGGCAGGCAGAATTGTTTGAACCCGGGAGGTGGAGGTTGCAGTGAGCCAAGATCCCACCACTGCACTCCAGCCTGGGCAACAGAGCGAGATTCCATCTCAAAAAAATAAAAATAAATAAATAAATAAACCCAAAGTAGCCAGAAGGAAATTATAAAGATTAAAGTAGAAATCAGTGAAATAGAAAACAGAAAAGTATAGGGGGAAAAAGTGCTTTTTTTTTTTTTTTTTGAGATGGAGTCTTGCTCTGTTGCGATCTCGGCTCACTGCAACCTCCACTTCCCAGGTTCAAGCTGTTCTCCCTCAGCCTCCTGAGTAGCTAGGATTACAGGTGCCCGCCACCACGCCCAACTAGTTTTTTGTATTTTTAGTAGAGACGGAGTTTCACCATGTTGGCCAGGCTGGTCACAAACTCCTGACTTCAAGTGATTCGTCTGCCTCAGCCTCCCAAAGTACTGGGATTACAGGCATGAGCCACTGCACCAGGCCTATTTTTTTTTTAAGACAGAAAAAGGATAAATTTTTAAGTGAGATTGACCTAGGAAAAAAGAAAATACAACTTACCAAAAACAAAAGAGAGGACATCGCTACAAACACTACTGCGATTAAAAGGAATATAAGCGAATATTATGAACAACCTAATGCTAATAAAATAGATAAAACAGATTAATTCCTAGGAAACAAATCACCAAAAAAACTCTAAAAACTCAAGAAAGAGAACCTGAATAGACTTATAAAAGAGACTGAATTAGAAATTTAAAAACCAGCCTGGCATGGTGGCTCACACCTATAATCCCAGCACTTTGGGAGGCTGAGGCGGGCGGATCACAAGGTCAGTAGATCGAGACCATCCTGGCTAACACGGTGAAACCCTGTTTCTACTAAAAAAAAAAAAAAAAAAAAAAGTAGCCAGGCATGGTAGCACATGCCTGTAGCCCCAGCTACTTGGGAGGCTGAGGCAGGAGAATCGCTTGAACCTAGGAGGCAGAGGTTGTAGTGACCCAAGACTGAGCCACTGCACTCCAGCCTGGGCGACAGAACAAGACTCTGTCCAAAAAAAAAAAAAAGAGAGAGAAAGGGAGACAGAGAGAGAGAGAGAGAAAGAAATAAATTTAAAAACCTTCCCAGAAAGAAAAGTTCAAGTCCACATGTTTTCACGTATTAATTCTATCAAATATTAAGGAAATAATGCCAATACCAATCCTACACAAACTCTTTCACAAAAACAGACTTAATGGTAAAAGACCAAATAGTTTCTCCTAAGACTGGGAACAAGATCAAGATGTACACTCTCATACTTTTATTAAATAATATACAGTACAATAAGGCAAGAAAAAAAAAAACTAAAGGCATCCTGATTGAAAAGAAAGAAGTAAAACATGTTTAATCGCAGACATGATCCTGTATATAGAAAATCCATTATAAAACTCTTAAAAAGAAATAATAAATGTGTTCTGCAAGGTCACAAGACACAAGATCAATAAGCAAAAGTTGTATTTCTAAACACTATCAATAAACGACCTGAATATGAAATAGATATAACAATTTCATTTACAACAGCATCAAAAGGAGTAAAATACTCAGGAATAAATTTAACACATGAAATGCAAGATGTACACTGCAAACTACAAAACACTGCTGAGAGAAATTAAAAGAAGACATATGAAAAAATACACCACGTTTATAGATCTGAACATAAGACTGACAAGATGTTAACTCCACCAAACTGACCTTTAGAATCAACATATCCCTAGAAAACCTCAGCAGGCATTTTTAGCAGAAATTGACAAGCTGATCCTAAAATTTATATAAAAATGCAAAGGCCAAAGAACGGATAAAACAATTTTGGAAAAAAAAATCTTTTTAATTTTGCAAATCTCTGGACTTGCCTGCTCTTCAAATTCATCTTGTACACTGCAGCCAGTGTTTTCTAAAACACAAATCTGACTTTATTAGTATTGTTTTGCTAAAAATTCTGTGCCAGTTTCCCTCTGCCCTTAAGATGGAGTTTTTTTCTAAAAATGATCCCCACAGCTCTAGAGACCTAACCAATGATTTAACTGTTGTAGTTCTTCTTTAGCTTCATTTCTCACCTTCCTCCACCACACATATTTAAATAGCAGCCATATGGAATTAATTTCTATTCCTGGAAAGCTCAACACTTTTGCTTCTAGGTCATTTGTGCATGTTGTTCCCCTTGCAACAAGTTTCATTCCACTTTTTTGCTTACCTCACCCTCCCCTGCTCAAGTTCACCCAGCTCTTCTCTATTTTCTGTTGGGTATCAGCTTAAATTTCAATTCTTCAGGAAAACCTTCCTGGAAATCTCTAGTAAGATCATATTAAGTGTCTCCACTATGTACAACATTGATGCAAAATGTTTTAAGAAAGTATCTTTATAGACATTTAGATTGCCCTGTCAAAAAGGAAATTCTATCCCTTACGCCCATTCTAATAAGAGACTATATTTTATTCATTTTTGTCCTGTTTGAATTTTTTGAGTTGGTATTTATAATTTGAAAAGAGACATTTAAAAATGTGTTGGAGGCAATAAAAATGCTACACATGAACTTCAAACATTATGCTAAGTAAAAGAAGCCAGTCACAAAACATCGCAGATTGTATGATACCATTGATATGGAATGTCTAGAATAGGCAAATCTGAGACAAGTTGATCAGTGGTTGCCTGGGGATAGATGAGGGGGTGGAGAGAAGGAACGGGAAATGACTACTAATGAGCACAGGGTTTCTTTTCAGTATGCTGAAAATACTCTAAAACTAAATTACGGTGATGGTTGTACTATTCTGTGAATACATTAAAAACTACTGAACACTGAAAACCACAGTACACTTTATTTCTTATTTTTTATCTATTTATGTTTTTTTTTATTTTTTTTTGGAGACAGAGTCTCACTTCATCACCCAAGCTAGAGTGTAGTGGTGCAATCTCAGCTCACAGCAACCTCCGTCTCCCAGGTTCAAGTGATTCTCATGCCTCAGGCTCCTGAGTAGCTGGAATTACAAGCGTGCACACCACCATGCTGGCTAATGTTTGTATTTTTGGTAGAGACCAGGTTTTCCCAAGTTGGCAGGCTGGTCTCAAACTCCTGACCTCAAGTAATCCACCCACTTCAGCCTCCCAAAGTGCTGGGATTACAAGCATGAGCCACCATGCCCAGCCCACAGTACACTTTAAACGTGTGCATTTTATGGTACATAAATAACATCTTGATAAAGCTGTTAAAATGTGATAGGAATAAACTGGCCTTTCAAAATGCCACTTTTTCCCTTAGAACAATCATTACAAGGGAACTAACCACTATTTTTTTTTTTTTTGAGACAGAGTCTCGCTCTGTCACCCAGGCTGGAATGCAATGGCGCGATCTCAGCTCACTGCAACCTCCGCCTCCCAGGTTCAAGCGATTCTCCTGCCTCAGCCTCCTCAGTAGCTGGGATTATAGGTGCGCACTACCATGCCCAGCTAATTTTTGTATTTTTAGTAGAGACGGGGTTTCACCATGTTGGTCAGGCTGGTCTCGAACTCCTGACCTCGTGATCCACCCACCTCAGCCTCTCAAAGTGCTGGGATTACAGGCGTAAGCCACCGTGCCCGGACTAACCACTATTAAATACAACTTAAGTATACTGTTAAATACTGAGTTATTAGAAATGTAATTAAGAATAAAGTAATATAAAGCTTACAATAAGAAGTCATATTTTGGCCCATATGTCACACATACCTGTATAATATGGTGATTAAAGACAACTAAGAATATAACTATTTTTTTTAAGTGTAATAACTTTCAGTAATATGGAAATGTACAAATATAAGAAATGATAATAACCTCCCTTTCTCTACCAAAATTACACTCCAAAATTATTTACAATTTGGAGTATGTCTCTCCAGACTTTTCTTCATATTGTTAATATATTTCTTCACATAGTAGACATATATTAATAAGTAAATAATGGGGAGAGGAAAGGAGACAGGAGTTACTTTGCTCAATCTGTGGTAACCGCAGTAATCACTTTTCATATTGTAGCCAGCTGAAAGTAGGCTACTGAAGCCAAGGACAAAAATGATTTAAATTTAAGATAAAAATAAAAGTTATATTAAAAGCATTATTGAAATAAATTTCTTTAGATGCAAATTTTTTACAGGCTGAGGAAAATAATCAGACTTTTACTACCCCTAAATCATCCCCCTCTACCTATTCACTGAGTAAGGTACATTCAGTGCAAAAGAACAGACACTGTCTTCACAACGTTCAATGCAGAATCCCCAACACAGACACTTATACATGTTCAAATATTTGGATCTGAATTCACACTGAATAAAAAAGCAATATGAAAAGAGATAAAGGGAGGATACCAAAGTAAATTAAAGTGGCCACTTTGAGATTGTAATTTGTTTCCATTTTAATAATTCTATCATTAAAAAAACTTTAATAAAAGTTTATCTTATTATCTTTAGGCTGGGCGTGGTGGCTCATGCCTGTAATCCCAGCACTTTGGGAGGCTGAGGCAGGCGGATCACCCGAGGTCAGGAGTTCAAGACCAACCTGGCCAACATGGTGAAAATCCATCTCTAGTAAAAATACAAAAATTAGCCAGGCATGGCTGCGGGAGCCTGTAATCCCAGCTAGTCAGGAGGCTGAGGCAGAAGAATCGCTTGAACCCGGGAGGAGGAGGTTGTAGTGAGCTGAGATCACACCATTGCACTCCAGCCTGGACGACAAGAGTGAAACTCCATCTCAAAAAAAAATTAAAAAATACAAGTATCTTTGGTTTTACTCACAAGCAAATATAATTTAATAATTCTAAACCATTAGGATACATTGCTTATAATGCTTTAACAAGCTTTGTTGGGCTGGGCGCAGTGGCTCACGCCTGTAATCCCAGCACTTTGGGAGACTGAGGCAGGCGGATCACCTGAGGTCAGGAGTTTGAGACCAGCCTCAACATGGAGAAACCCCATCTCTACTAAAAATACAAAATTAGCCGGGCATGGTGGTGCACGCCTATAATCTCAGCTACTCGGGAGGCTGAGGCAGGAGAACTGCTTGAACCTGGGAGGCGGAGGTTGCGGTGAGCCAAGATCACACCATTGCACTCCAGCCTGGGCAACAAGAGTGAAACTCTGTCTCAAAAAAAAAAAAAGCTTTGTTAGTCAATGTAACAGTAATTATTATAATTTATACTGTATCAAATGCTCATTACATGTCAGGCATTGCTTCAGTGTTTTAAATATAGTAACTCTTTCAATCTTCATTACAAAATTATAAGATATGTATTATTATAATCTCCATTCTACAGATGAGATCACTGAGACAAGTGAGGTAAGTAACTTGTCCAAGGTGGCACAGCTATTAAATGGCAAAACCAAAAGTGCTCCAGAAGCAGTACTCTTAAATATTATACTTTACTGCCTAATAGCATTGCTAAAAAAGAATATAAAAGATTCCTAAGTTAAAGACTTTAATAGGGCCAGGCGTGGTGGCTCACACCTGTAATTCCAATACTGTGGAAGGCTGAGGTGGGAGGGTCACTTGAGGCCAGGAGTTCAAGACCAACTTGGGCAACACAGTGAGACACTGTCTCGACAAAAGTTTTTTAAAAACATCAGTGGGGCCGGGTGCGGTGGCTCATGCCTATAATCCCAGCACTCTGGAAGGCCAAGAAGGGCGGAACACCTGAGGTTGGGAGTACGAGACCAGCCTGACCAACATGGAGAAACCTCGTCTCTACTAAAAATGCAAAATTAGCCGGGTGTGGTGGTGCATGCCTGTAGTCCCAGCTACTCAGGTGGCTGAGGCAGGAGAATCACCTGAACCCGGGAAGTGGAAGTGGAGGCTGAGGTGAGTCGAAATCATGCCATTGCACTCCAGCCTGGGCAACAAGCGCAAAACTCCACCTTGGGGGAAAAAAATAAACGTCACCTGAGCATGGTGGCAGGTGCCTATAGTCCCAGCTACTTGGGAGGCTGAGGTGGGAGGACTGCTTGAGCCCAGGAGTTCAAGGCTGCAGTGAGCTATGACTGTGCCACTGCGCTCCAGCCTGGGCAACAGAGAGAAACCCTGTCTCTTGAAACAGGAGGAAAAAAAAAAAAGACTTAAATATAATCATTTTAACAGCCACAATGTTCCCTGCTCTCTTAAGCCTTACCAACTATAAAATATAAGGTTTCAATCAATCCCACCTACTACTACAACCAAAAATCACAATTAAGTTGAAGAAAAACATATTCAGTTCAAATACACAGCGTCTTTTTGAACTTCTAGATTGTTCATAGTGCTATTTTATTATTATATTTGGCCCATCAGCTAACTAAAAGATATATAATACTATACTTATATAAATATATATATAATATGTTCTTCTGGTTTTTAGAGGAATATTAAAAATATTATCAATAATACTAATAATTATTAGCAAGGCAAACTCATTAATAAAGTTTTAGAACAGAGCTATTTTCAAGCACTGAAGTGACATTAGTTGCAGGGTAGAATATATGTGTATATAAACAGTATGTGTGACAGAACACAAAACAACACGGTGAACCCAAAAAACAGTGCAAAGCAAGCAGAGTAAACTGAAGATAACCTTTTAAAATATTTCAAATTTTTAGAAATAGCTATTATGATTCCATTTTCATTTCATGACTCACTTTATTCCCATTCCAGTATGGCATGGTTTTTTTAATTTTAAGAGAATCAAAACAATTTTGATATTCCTTGGAGTGTCACTAAACTTGAGGTTCAGAATTAAGTCTTTAAAAAACAAACTTCTAGTGCTGAACCATAACTATGCACCTGGGAATGCTGGGAAACACTAGTTACAGTGAGACCAACCTAGACTGCATCAATCAGAAACTGAGTTGCTTCTTTTTGAGAGAAGACATCAGGAAGACAGGGAGTCTCAAACTATTCCAGACTTGCAAATTGTGGCAATAGCTGCAATACAGTCTTTATGTATACTAGCACGTATCTTTTCAGCTACTAGTACAGATCTTTTCAGCTACTAGTACATATCTTTTCAGCTACTAGTACAGATCTTTTCAGCTACTAGTACAGATCTTTTCAGCTACAACTGCATATACAGATAGCAATTACTAACACAAGAAGTTTTTAGTCCATAGAAAACACACATGGGTATATGTATGGATATGTGCATATATAATATATACATACAAACATTACAAACATGCATAATCCATGCAGTTTATTTTAGAGTACTTTGCTTTTTAGTGGCTAAAACAGGATCTTACCCATAGAACATGTTAGTTCCTGGCTAAAACATCATATTTTCAGCAAATGATATATTCTTCAAATCCAAGATGATAATGCATACTGCTATAATGACTTTTAATAGTTTGTCAACTTAATGATTTAGGTTTAAAAAATTAACACTTTTTCATACTGTTGATAAAGCATCTACAAATAAATTATCTTGGAAAAGATACAGAAACATAAAGTTTGAACCCACAAAACACTGATAACAAAGGTTTATTAACACAGTAAAGATTAAAAAATTGTCATCTCAGAATTTTCTATCTGTAGTATTCCTATAGATTCTAAAATTATTTTGAGTTATAATAAAATTTTTTACCAACTTTGTGAAAATATAAACCAGGTAAGAATGAGAAAAATATAAATATATGTAATTAGATATAATCTACATTTATATATTTATAAACATATAAAATGTGTATATTAAATACGTGTTTAACCTTAACATTGAAGTGCTAAAGAAAGTTTAACAATATTTTTATGTTACATGCCAGAGTAGGAGGTAAGAGAGACGGGTATACTGTATTCTGCTTATACAACTAAAGTTAATATTTAAGAATACCAGGCTAGACATTCTCTTCCTTTTTTCTTTTGAATTATATATAAAAATAAGAACAGGTATGTGAGGATTCCTGAACTATACTGTATTCTGAGATGATCAGAAAGCACAAAATACACTTGGGGGGAAGAAGGAATAGTATTATTAGAATTGACATTGTCCTAAAAGAAAACCTAATCTAATTCTCCATTGTTAGAGTTTGTGATTCTGTGTATATACCCAATTTCTATATAATTTTATAACTGTCTTCACATGGGATTCTAAGCTTCTCAAGAACAGGAATAAGAATATTTCACATCATCCCTTATGCCTCCTCACCCCCAAAGAAAACTTCCTGGCACACAGTAGAAAAGGAACACAAGGAAGTAAGTATGAAGAATCATAAAAGAGTGTGGCATTTTTTTCCTGAAATATAACAATGAAAATTTGTGGCTGGGTGTAGTGGCTCACGCCTGTAATCCCAGCACTTCAGGAGGCTGAGGCAGGCGGATCACGAGGTCAGGAATTAGAGACCAGCCTGGCCAACATGGCGAAACCCCACCTCTACTAAAAACACAAAAATCAGCCAGGTATGGTGGCAGTCGCCTGTAATCCCTGCAGGAGAATCGCCTGAAATCAGGAGGCGGAGGTTGCAGTGAGCTGATATGGTGCCACTGCACTCCAGCCTGGGTGACAAGAGCAAGACTCCTTCTCAAAAAAAAAAAAAAAAAGAAAGAAAAGAAAAAAAGAAAAGAAAAGAAAATTTTACATTTTTTTCCTTGGTCCTAACCATTCGGTTACCAGCTGTAGATCAACTGAATCAAAATTTTCCTATTTTAATTCATAATCATTTCATTATTTGTTCTTTTCAAAATACCCATAACAGGCTGGGCACACTGGTTCATGCCTGTAATCCCAGCACTTTGGGAGGCCGAGGTAGGCGGATCATCTGAGGTCCGGATGAGACCAGCCTGGACAACATGGTGAAAACCCATTGCTACTAAAAATACAAAAATTAGCTGAATATGGTGGTGGGTGTCTGTAATCCCAGCTACTCCGGAGGCTGAGGCAGGAGAATCCCTTGAACCAGGGCTGCAAAAGTTGCAGTGAGCTGAGATTGCTCCACTGCACTCCAGCCTGGGCAACACAGCCAGACTCAGCCTGAGGGGGGAAAAAAATACCCATAACAATTAACGAGGATCTCTCTCCCAAGTGACAGTAATCAAATTATAGCCCAATTTCCCTAAGAGGCTAAGTTTAACCACTCTAATCCCTTAACTTTTTCCCTTTCCCATCAGTTTTTTCTATATCACTTACAACAGTTTAATTACCCAAGCTAGAAGTGATGATTTGAGGGTCTGAAAATGCACAGAGTGTAAAAATGAGCTCTTCTATTCCTTCACTTTATATAGCCCAGGATCTTTTTGTTATTCTATCAACTCTTAAGATACAACTAAATACTTGTTCCTACTATTTTATTCTATGTTTATCAGATAACTTTTTTTTTTAATTTGAAAGTTTTTGTTGCTGTTTTGCCATAACCAACTATTGGTTTTTGGACATACATAATTTTCTGATAGTTCTAATCTTTCTCCTTGGTGTCAGTCACAGAGCTCTAAACTGCTTCTTACGGACATCCCCCCCAAAAACCCTCAAAATAGCATCATCTTTTCCAATCAATAAATGAAAATTTTTGAGCCAATATCGACTGTTTTCTCTCTACATATTCAATTAACATATCCTATTGATTCACTAATCCTTATTAAATCCATCCCTTCCTTTTCATTTTCACTGACCTTGCTCTAGTCTAGGCCCCATCTCATCAAGTACGGACTGTTACAATAATCTTAACTGTTTTCTCCATACCTAGCAGACTTTCATATTTCCAATCTATCTACACTCTACCACTTATACTCTGAAACACATATATACATACCACTGTTTCACAGCTTAAAAACTTTCCCATCAGATATACTCCACAGCTTAGTTTTCAAAATCCTGTGTTACCGGATTCAAAACTATGTCCTTTGATCTTTACTCCAGTAAAAAAAACCCTTCTGTTTTCAGCCAAACTGACCAAATAAATGTTTGTTTCATGCATCGTGGAGAGTTTAACCTATGGATTCTTTGTTCATAGTTATTTTCACTGTAAAGGAAAAAAAAAGTTTCCTTTTTTTTATCTAACCCAGCCTTACTTTGCCTTTCAAGACTGACCATGAAGTCTTTTTTGAAGCTTTCATGAAGCTTTCCAACCATCAAAGTTCTTATGACTATCTCTTACCATTATAGACAGTGCTCCACCTATGGCAGGTACTCAATAAATGTCTGATGATTACTTCTTGGGTGACCATTCATTCCAGTTTCCCCAAGGCAGTTCTAATTTAAATCTACTGTTCTGACATCTCATCTGATTAGTGCTCCATTGACTCTCAAGTAGTGCCCAATCCCTTAACTTATTCTTAATTTTCAGAACCACACAGTATTAGTTGGTTTTCACACTGCTGATAAAGACATCCCTGAGACTGGGCAATTTACAAAAGAGGTTTAATTGGACTTACAGTTCCACAGGGCTGGGGAAACCTCACAATCATGGTGGAAGGCAAGCAGGAGCAAGTCACATCTTACATGGATTGCAGCAGGCAAAGGGAGAATGAGGAAGACACAAAAGCGGAAACCTCTGATAAAACTATCAGATCTTGTGAGAGTTAACTCACTATCTAGAGAACAGTATAGGGGAAAACGCCCCATGAGTCAATTATCTCCCACCAGGTCCCTCCCACAACACGTGGGGCTTATGGGAGTACAATTCAAGATGAGATTTGGGTGGGGACACACAGCCAAACCATATCAAGCACTATTTTTGACTTAGAAAATGTAAATGGAGCAAAGTAACTAGAATACGAAACTTATTACTGCAATACAGTACTAGTTATTTCTGGTCATGTCGACACCATACCATAAGTATCCTTTAAGGCAATGGTTCTTAACCTGTGGTAATTTTGCCCCAAAGGGACACCTGGCAATGTCTGGAGACATTTTTGGTTGGCCAGGGATGCTGCTGGACATCCTACAACACACAGGATAGCACCCACAACAAAGAGTTATCTGACCCAAATGTCAAGGTTACAGAATCCTGTTTGGGATTATCCTTACAATAACATTAATAAGATCAAAATGACATTTTTAAACAATGTGAATGTTTTTTAAGAGGAACTAAACAATCTTGAAACCAAAATGATATCTATTATTTCCTTCATAGGTAAATGGCCTAATCTTTAATCATTTAGCTTGATGTGATGTGATGGTTTTCATGCAACATATTATAAGTAGTTGGTATGAAATGGAAAGAGTATCACTGTGGACTCAATAGTTTGGTTTGAATTCAATACTTTGGTTTGAATACTTCAGGGCAGAAGAGGTGGACACAAACCTCAGAGGCTGTTTTCTAGCCAATAAAGGTAGCTATGACTTGTGTTCTCGCCTACACACTATTGCCACACTAACCTCTCCAAAATGCCATTTTGTTAAAAGCATTCCAATATTCAAAAACTCTCCTCCTAGATTTCACAGGCCATTCACAGTATGATCTCCAACCCAATGATTCAACTTTCTCACTTGTTCCTTAACAAACATCCCTTTAGTTAAGATCTTCACAGGCCTTTTCTCTACCCTACTCAAATGTATCACTTGCTCTTTTCCCTAAACTTGTTGATTCTCACAGACAGCAAAAAATACCTCTCCATCTGTGCCCAAATCCAAAGTCCCAGCTCTCACTTTTAAGCCCATATACACCTTTCTTCTAGAAAATATTACTGGTTTCAGAGAGAACAGAATTCTATGTTCATTCTGTCTCCTAACCAAACTCTAAACACCTTGAAAGCTTATGCTCCACTCAGTAATTTAAACAAATATTTATACAGCAGTTACCACTGGCCAGACGTGGCGTTAGACAGAAATGTGAAGATGAATTAAGATAAAACTAGATTATTACACCTCACATAAAGGTTGTTAGCCTCTTCCACTCGCAGGCTGCACTACCATCAAGACTTACCGTGCCTGCTCATCAAGTTCCAAACCTCTAGATTCAGGTTTCTAGGATTCATCAGTTTTTTGGGTTTTGCTTCTTAATCCACTCCAGATCAGTCCTAAGTATAACCAATGGCAAATAAGAGTTTCACTGTGACAGGTCAACACAAGATTCATTATCTCCCACTCAGAGGAGAAATGAGCAGGCCCACTCAAAAGATATAAGCATTCACAGCCTAAAAATTACTAAAGTACTCTTTCTGTATCTACTAAATATGTATAGCAAAAACACACAATTTAGTCTGATTATCACTATAGAATATAGTACCGATTAGGTATTAAATGCATACTAAAAACCTAACTTGAGAGTACCTATTAAATCCCATTCCTCAAGCTTATTGGAGTCAAGGGTCACTTACAGACTAGCTTGGCCCACTCCTGCTTCTCATTCACACTTTTCAAACAAAATAAGCCTCAAGAGCCACACATAACTGGGTACTTTCTTACTCTCTCACAGAGAGAGGAGCAGAAGCTCCTGAATGGAGTAGTAGAGGGATGTGTAGGGGAGGAGTTTCAGTCTAGTACACTGCAGAAGTGGGAGATGATTTGATTCATCCTCATGAATTATAAACCTGATTTTTAACTAAATACAACTTCCTTTGTCTTATCTTTCCAAATACTTTCAAGAATTTCATATCTGATACCGTGGTACTACATTATATTGCATCTATTATTCTTCACATTTCAAGGAGATAGAATCAATATTTTTTTCTCTAAAGTCTCTAATTTTTATTTTATTCCAGAATGTGAGACCTTTCCCAAATCAAAGTAAACTGTTCTGCAATTTCTGAGCCACTCCTAAAGACCTAGTTTAAAGCCTTCCTCTTAAATAAGCTAGTTTGTCCTAAAGTTGTTCACTTCCTCCATAACTTCGATCCCAAAACATCTCAGAAGACGTAATTTTGAGTAAATGAAAGAGGTGAAATAAGAACTTATTATTACCAAAGCCTTAAAACCTACATTATTTTACAAATTCATTTTTGCTACTGAAAATTAGCCCAACAGGAGTCACATGCAATGTGCTCTGGCTAGTACAGATAATTACTACAAGGAATAGTGCATTCAGGTAATGCAAACCATTTATATTAAGACACTACTTAATTCTGCTATTTACTGCCCAAATTGCCTTTTTAAAAAATAATGTCAAAATTACATGAATTTATATAGTTATAGATATGTTCCTAGCAGAAGGGTAAGGAGGCAGGGGTCTGCGTAAGTGGAAGTAGAAGGCAAGTAGCCTTTTTGGGCTAGCAGCGTATCAGCACCAGGTTCCCTGGGCAATCTGGCATAGGAATTTGAATACACGCAGGCCCCAAAGATGGGGACTGAGGAGCAGTAGCAACATCAGTGATCCAGAAGGCTCACAGGATGTGAGCTATACAACTTTGGTGTTCCTTATCTGATATTCCTAAAAACCAAAGTTGTGTTTTTCATGAAAACAGACTACATGATTTATTTAGGTAGATCTGATAAATGTTTTAATAGTTACACTTGTGGAATTTAATTTTTTAAATGTAAAGTTAAGAACATTCTAAGAAGCATTCTAAATCACTTTCGGTCCTGGGTGCTACCCAGTTCAATAAATTTTTTTTGCCCAATTAAATTGTTAAATTTAAAACAAACAAGAATAATAGATCATAAGATCAAATACGTATCTTGGGTTCCAATTCTATCAAAAATATGCTATCATTACAGCACAGTGCTCCACCTATGGCAGTTACTCAATAAATGAAACCATATTTGCTGAAGCCAAAACGTATCCATCTGTGATATATAATCTTACTACCACTAAGTAACAAGGAAAACTACAAGTAAAAAGGCTTCTAATGTATCATGTTATATTATGATTCCCACATGATCACAGAGTAATAAAACTGACTTAAATTTTATCAATAGGATTTTTTAAATTCTAAAAGCAATTCATGTCTTATCAGAAAACTTGGAAATCACAAAAAGTACAAAGAAGTTTAAAACAAAGTGCTTCTGTAATCCTACTAAACAGAGCCATGCCAGTATTTTGGCTAATTTTTAAACTTATTTTAAAAATCACACACTACATCTAGACAGTATTTTCTTCTTTAATTCATCATGGGAAAGTATACATTCAATACTGCCATTATTCAGAATCTGTGAAGTATCTCATCTGTAACTGGCATAAGCGTCATGTAAGAAATCTGGTCTCATTGTTTTACAGTTTTGCCTCATTTTAACCTAACATCACTGATAGATTGATTTCATTTAAATTAATGTCACTGAACTCTTACTATACTGTGGTCCTGTTCAGAAACATAAAGATGAATATGCTACTATCCTTCTGCTTAAACTGCTCACATTCTAGACTACACAGACCAAAGCACAAGGTGGTTGCGTTAAATATACTCTAAAAAAGGGTATATAAACAGTGATAGGTTAACAATGAAGAGGAAGTAAACCAAGTTAAAAATTCAGGAGAATTTCACAAAGGAAAGAAAATCTGCATTGTGCCTGAAGAATAAGTAAAATTTTGGTAAGAGGAGGAAGAGAAAAAAACGGATGAACATCAAAAGCCAAAGGGCATAAATGTTCTTGAAGGTTCTGGCAAAAGCAAGTAAATCTAGGAAAAAAGTAAATTAGCGCTGGACTGCTGAGGACTTTTAAATACCCTGCTAACTCATTTTTATTCACCAGGCAAGATAATGACTTCTAATGGTTTTCAAAATTCAAACCTACCCTCAAGAGGAAAACAACTGGCCATTACTGAGGATATTCAGAGAAATGTGCCACAGACTTAAAGGGAAAACATTCATGATGCTTCCGCTGCTAAATATCTCCTCACACTTAAGCTTAGCACTCTGTCTTAAAGGTATCTTCTTTTTTTTTTTTTTTGAGACAGAGTCTTGCTCTGTCGCCCAGGCTGGAGTATAATGGCGCGATCTCAGCTCACTGCAACCTCCGCCTCCCGGATTCAAGCAATTCTCTTCCCTCAGCCTCCCAAGTAGCTGGGATTACAGGCGCCCACCACCACGCCCAGCTAATATTTTTGTATTTTTAGCAGAGACAGGGTTTCACCATGTTGACCAGGCTAGTTTCGAACTCCTGACCTCAAGTGATCTGTCTGCCTTGGCCTCTCAAAGTGTTAGGATTACAGGCGTGAGCCACCATGCCCAGCCTGTCTTGAAGGTTTCTTATGCTCCCACATAGAGTGCAACAGAATTAAAAGAACACTCAGAATTCACCCAATTCAACTTTTTTACTTCTTTGTAACATCGCCTGCCACAGGAGCATTCAGCAGTCTTTTGAAGGTTATTTCCAACAATTTTTTTAGGGTAGTGCATATCATCCAAAAACAGCTCTATTAAAAAATTCTTCCTTCTACTAAAACAAAATTTGCCTGCCTCTAATTTACACCTATTAGTCTAGCGATGAACAGTTACATAAGTAATAATCCTTATTAGAGTCCTTCAAATACTCAAAAAGTTCTCTTCCCCAAGCTAAATATCTATAGGCTAAATAAATCAAGATCAATCGTTCTTCATCAGACTTGACTTTTAGGTTTGGTGTCAATCTCAATTTCACTTTATTCGCTATGCGACTTTGGGTTTAGTTTCTTTTGCTGTAAAATGGGGATAAAATGACACATTCTACCACATGGATGTACTGTGAAAACATCATGCTAAATGAAATAAGCCAGACACAAAAAGACAAGTATTGTATGATTCTACTTACACAAGCTACCTAGAGTGGTCAAATTCATAGACAGAGAAGTAGAATGGTAGTTGCCAGGGGCTGGCGTCCATGGAAACAGGGAATTACTGTTTAATGGGCACACAGTTTCAATTGAGGAAGATGAAAGGTCTAGAGATGGATGGTGGCGATGATTGCACAACATTGTGAATGTACTTAATGCCACTGAACTGTAAACTTAAAAATCATTAACATGGTAAATTTTGTTATATTTTACAATAAAAATAATAATAATTACAACTCCAAATTGTACACATTAAATGATTTAACATGTGTAAAGGAGCTGAGCATGATGGCTCACGCCTATAATCCCAACACTTTGGGAGGGTGAAGCAGGTGGATCACTTGAGCCCAGGAGTTCGAGACCAGCCTGGGCAACATAGTGAGACCCTATCTCTACAAAACATAAAAAATAAATTAGCCAGGCATGGTGTCACACGCCTGTGGTCCTGGCTACTCAAGAGGCTGAGGCAAGACAATCACTTGAGCCAGGGGCAGGGGAGGGGGGGTGGTATTGAAGCTGCAGTGAGCTGTAGATTATACCCCCACCCCTGGTCCACAGAAAAATTGTCTTCCACGAAACCGGTCCCTGATGCCAAAAAGGTTGCGGACTGCTGTCTTGCAAAATGCTTGGCAGATAAAAACATGGGCACACCACAGTGACTGCAATATACTTTTATCAACCATGAGGCTCTGCTTGGCCAAGTTCTATTTTTTAAGAACTTGCATTATCATGTCTCTCAATGTTCCCAACACTGTGCTGCACACAGGTACTCTAAGTATTTGTTCCATTAAAGAAAAAAATTTAAAGCCATTTTAGAATGACTGGAAAACCACTGCTAACAATGGAATAGAGGGCAAGGCACAGTGGCTCATGCCTGTAATTCTAGCACTTTGGGAGGTTGAGGTGGGCAGACTGCCTGATCCCAGGAGTTTGAGACTAGCCTGGGCAACATGGGAAGACCCTGTCTCTTAAAAAAAAAAAAAAAAAAGGGAAATATAAAGCTTATTAGATGTCTAACTTCTGATTCATCTAACCCACACACATACACAAACCACATTACTTTAAAGTAACATCTCCTTGGTACAGAAGAGTCTAGAAAACATAAAACTTCCCAAGATATTAGTATGTTAATCAGTGAATGACTGCCAAACTATTCAGATAAATGGTGATAATTACACAAATTGCTTTATTAGGCTTACCAAATTAAATTACAGGCAACTTTTACCAATGGCCCTCTACAAAAAGCATACATAAACAAAGAGGTCATACAATAAATCAACTCTCAGCAGTGAAGAGCCACGAGTGACAAAAAAGTATAAAAACCACATACCTACCTAGCTCTGAATTGGGACATTTATCAACAAAGGTTATCGATGAGAAGTCAGTATGAATTTGAAGTGTCTTCATAAACCTAAGATAAATTGATCTAGTGAACCAGAATGTAGCTTAAAATGGGCTTAGACCTACCACTCCAAATGATGGAAAAGAACAGAAATTTTATCACTAATATCATGGTGAACACGGGCAGGATCAAAAGTCTGGATAAAAGGAAATATGGTGACTTCTAAAGAGAAAAATAAGCAGTGTCTAGAAAGTCCAGACCAAACTGATTCCTTGCAAAATTCAAAATTGGATGAAAAAAAAGTTTGTGAAGAAAGGAAAAGTGAATACATGAAATGCTAGAACATTCATCATGAACAAGTCCAAACAAATCAACTGCAATGGCTATTTTAATAGGTTGGTGATAGTAATGTAGTATTCTTCATTGTAGGTAAGAATCTTGTAGGCAGAGTATAGCTTAATTATAGCAAGGCACTTTACAAAATCTTTCATAATGTCTACACAAAATGTTATATGGGCCTGACGATAATAGATAGAACTAGCAATTACTGAACAACCATGTGTGTTGATTAATGGACTGGTATTAATCCAGAGTGAGTCTAGCTGACATGAGCACTTCAGAGTAATTTATTATGTCAATTTAATATTTTTATCAACAATTTGAATGAAGACGTAGTAGATATGCCTACCAAATACAAAGATGACCAAATAAATCAGAAAGGATAATATTAAATGTGTAAATAAAAACTAACAAAAGGAAATTTAAAAGCCTTATATTTAATCTGAGCACGCCTAAAAAAAAAAAATAAAAGTCTTATATTAAAGCTAAAAAAAAATCCATTACACAAAAACTAGGGTTAGGAAGACACAGTTTAACATCTTATGTATAAAATATATGGGAGAGAAGTTGATACTTCAGGCTCATATTAAGCATAATAGAAGTTAAAACTGTCAATGAAGTATTTGGTTAAAAAAAAAAAAGCATTTGATTCACACCCACCACACTCTCCATCTGACCAAATATCATCTAAAATGCTGGGTACAATTCTGGGAACCATGTATAATGACAATGAGCAACTTAGAGTTAATTAAGAAAAAAATAACCATGGTCGAAGGATCAGAGAATTACATTATCTAAGGAATGATAAAACAAACTGGGATTATTTACTCTGAAGAAGAGAAGGGAATGCTCACAGTGTGTGGCAGGGAGAAAGTGTCAGCAGTGACACCACAGTAGTCTTCAACTATGTGAAGAGGCCATTCATGTGAAAAGGACATTATACTTGGAAAAAGCAAAATACTGTGGGAACAGCATAGTCTATGATGTATAAAGACCTGGATTCAAATCCTGGTGCCATCATTCAGTGCGCATTATTTGATGCTTGGAGAGAGATTAGTTTTCTTACCTAGAAAATGATACCTATCTCATAAATGTATAAAATTAGAGGCAAAAAATATTTATAAGCTGCCTGGCACAGACTGACACACTGTGATGCACAACGATGTTAGTTCTCATCCCTAAACTTTTCTGAGTTATTCTAGAACGGTGTTTTTCAAGTGAGAATTGCAACTCATTAATGGGTCACAAAATCAGCTTAGCTGGGTAGTAACCAGCATTTTTTTTTTTTAATGAAACAGAATAGAGCGGAAAATATCCAAGCATACCACTTGTAGTAAAAGTAATCAACATTTTGTGAAACTTTTGCCTCAGTTATTCAGATACATGTGAATTCCTGATTATGAGTTAAAATGTATTTCTTATCATGAAGCTGGGTCCAAAAAAAAAAGAAGAGTGTGAAAGTGACTGCTGTAGAGCACTGTTTTCTAAAAAAGATACTAGTTCCTTGGGAGCTCAATTAAGTTTAGGACCAAATCATACTCCCTAGAGATTTACTATGTTCAAAACACATTAGCATCTCCAGGAGCCCAGCATTAAAGAAAACTGTTTATTTTTGTTGAACCCAGTTTTTCCCACATTTATTCCATCCCAGAACCTACCCACTTTTTTTCTACGTAACACTTATTGACATCTTCAGAACTAGCACTTTGCGGCACATACACTCGGGAGGAAACATTCCTCTAGATGAAAAGGAAGGTGCAATAGCTAGAAGTTACAAAAGGTAGATTTTTAGCTTGCTAAGAAAGGAAAAAATATTGACTTTGAATCTTCCTGCCACTGACATCCATCCCCTACAACTTTTACCCTAATCACATACCCCAACGCATTTTAAATATGATTTATATTCAACTTTCAGTTCACACAAATCTCAGAAAAAGTATAGGACACCTATAATATCAAGATATGAAGCCAGGATCAAAGCAGTAAGCAGGAATCATCTGGTCAAAAGAAACTCCTGGAACAGTATTTAAGGAAGACTTGCTTTACCTTAACAAAACTCATGCTCAGGAACCAAAGCAGCCAAAGACTTAATCGGCTTCCCCAAGTGGACTCAACGTGTTCTAATAATACATAATCTAAAATGGGCTGATGGGTGCAGCTAATCCTCATTATTATGAGCATCATTTTATTATCATCACTTGCAAGAGCCATGTGACAATATTTACAAGATTCTGGGTTCTTTTAAAGTGCATACATACCCAAGATTCCTTTGGGAGAATGCAATTTCACATTTATATCAAAAACTGTCACTACCACAGTCAGCTCTAATATTTGATATCACTTGGTAATAAAGGCATGTCATCATATACTCAAGAGTAATTCTGTTACTCAAATCTTCCTAACTGGGAGTTACAAATACCTCTGACTCTGCTCTTGTAGCTGTCAAGAGCATAAAATGCCCTTCCCGCTCTTTCCTCACTTTCAGACTCCAAGCCACCTCCTCCTCAAAGTCTGGCCCAACTACTTTGGACTACTATTTTTTTCCCAGTTACTGAGCACTGTCAGTACTCTTTGTTCTATCACTCTTTGGGTAATTCACTGTACACTTTCTAGTTTATTTAACTGCACAAAACTTAGTTCTCAACAAGACTATAACTGCCTTATGAACAGGTATCAACACTTAAGAATCACCAGAATCTCCTATAACATCATATAAGAACTCTGTTTCTTGATTTAAGTAACTAGGCTTAAGAGTAACAAATAGCAGCTTGTTTTAGACAGTTTACTATGTGCCAGATCCAGCGCTAAATGCATACATACATAATTATCTTACTAAATTTTCATAACTCTGTAGAGGTAAGTGCTATTATTTTCTGCATCAAATACAAGAAGAAAGTGAGCCTCAGAGTAACTTGCTCAAGGTCATACTGCTAGTAAGTGGCAAAACCAGGGGCGAACCCAGGAAAGCTCTTAACTACCTCAGAACACTGCAAAGTTCCAGCCCTGCAATACCAGAGTCTATGAATGATTTCGATTTCACTGTTAGAAGTTTTAATTTCAATAGAGCAGAGACATTTTAGCTAAAAGTTAAAACTTTAAGAAAAATGAATTAAGACAAATAATTGCCCACACACATCTTTATAATAAAACGAGAGGAAAAGCCTCCCATGTCCTATTTATGAAAGTGATATTAAGGTGGGGGGGCCACAATTTCATCAAGAAGTGGCTTATGACAATACAGCTTTGGTTTAGATTTTTAAATAGGACTCTTTTTCTCTGCCCCTAGAAGGACGTGGAAATGAAAGATAGATGTGATAACTGTCAATTCAGAGCTCTGCAAAACGCCAGACTCAATTCTTGTTTTAGAAAATAAGAGCCAGGGCTCTTGTTCCACCCTTGACTCTTCACACAGAGTAACAACAAAAAAAAAAAGCAGCACCATCCTCTGCCCTCTTCACACAAAGCAAGGTTTACCCCACTACCCAAAGGGGAGTGCTGATTCATACAGTCTCCCCATCCCCGCCAGAAATGGGTCCCAAACACCAACCGCTGCATAGACGTAGACGACTCTGGTCTGCCCCCGACCCCCACACCTGGTGATACCTCATCAAGCAGACCCCTCTCCTAAATCCAAAATGCCCAGGGCCACCATCCGAAAGCCAGTATCTTACACAAAGCAGGATCCCTGCCTACAAAGCAGTTTCCCACCTCCGACTCCTCCCCAGGCGAACAGCCCTTCTCAAGCTGCCACAACCCACAGACCCCAATAGGGTCCAGCACTCAGAAGGTCCACAATCCAAAGGACAACGAGCTACAACCCTGTTACTTGCGCACGCCGCAAACCCCCAACTCCAGCTGACGTTCCCTCTGCCAAAGCAAGAAAACCACAAGTCCCCACCGGAGAGCGGACCCGGCTACACAAAGCGAGGCGCCCGACCAGAGGGACCCTCAGAGGACGCTCTCCGCCCCCGGGCCCGTCCCCGCCCAGCTCCTGCCCGGCGCCTCGCGCTCACCAGCTCTCCTCCTCCTCCTCCCAGCCTGACAGGCGCTCCAGCTCCTCCGGCCGCAGCGGCTCCACCTCGTCCAGCAAGCCGCCCTCGCCCGCCGCTAGCAAGGAGGTGGCGTCCCGCAGCTCTTCGCTACTCGTCCGCCTCGGGCCCCACCCGGGCCCGCCGCCCGACTTGGCGCTGAGGCCCAAGGGGAAGCCCCGAGGAGACGCCGCGCCGGAGGAGGGAATGGACGCGCCGGCCCGAACCGGGCTGCCGGGCCCGAGGGAGCCGGCGCCCTGCACGGCCCCCGAGCGGCTCCTCAGCTGTTCGTTCTGCTTCTCCAGCTTCTTCACCAGCTCCTGCAGCTTCCGCACCTCCTGGTCCGCGTTCACGTTGGAGTTAACGTCCTCCATCCCGGCCCCGCCGCCGCCGCCTCCGCCGCCCGCTCGCTCTCGCAGCGACAGGGAAAGAGCCGGAGGAAAGAGGCGTCGCCGCCGCTCACTCTAGCCGAGGCGCCGGCATAGAGCAGGACCAGGCCCCACCGCCAGGGTCCCCCCACCTCGGGTTCCAAAGCGTCGCTGGCCCCAGCCGAACTGCCTCATCTGCGCCGGCTCCGGGATTGGGGGAGGCGGCGCCAATATCCGGCCCCTGCCGCCATCTTCCCTCCGTCCCCCCGCCCCCCGCGGGCCGGCCCAGTCGGTGACCTCAGAGCGTCGGGGGTGGACGCGGCCGCCGGCGGGCGCTGAGAGGACCCGGCGCCGGCTCGCGGCGGGGCGGGGCCACGGAAGGGGCCTATGGGGCGGGGCCGGTGCTTGAGGGGCGGGGATTAGGCCGGAAGGGGCGTGTCGGCGGATGTGGGACGCGGCCGGGCTGGCTAGGGAGGGTCCCTGCAGAACGGGAGGCCGGCAGAAGGCTCGCGGCGGGCGGGGCTGAGGTGGCTAACAA
This sequence comes from Gorilla gorilla gorilla, assembly GCF_029281585.2. Classification (NCBI taxonomy): domain Eukaryota; kingdom Metazoa; phylum Chordata; class Mammalia; order Primates; family Hominidae; genus Gorilla; species Gorilla gorilla. Next base: position 56,356,569 of record NC_073227.2, on the reverse strand, counting down.
GGTCTTCGAACAGCCTCGCCTGTTGGTCTGGGCGTGTGGGGTGTTCTTCACCCCTTACACGGAGTGTGGGACCCGCGGGCCAGTCTCGCCCTTGTTCCGGGCCGGATCTCGAGTGGGCGCTCAGCCCGGCGGTGGAGAGACAGTTTACTTTGTTCAGCAAATATTTAATCGATGCCGACTTTTAATTGGAGATTGTCTCGGCTGGCAGGAGCCTCTGAGACTGCCTGTGTCCTGTTTCTTCCCCTGAAAATAAGAAACCCCAGTTTCAGACAGTTAAGAGAGGTGTAAGGTCAAAATAATCATAATTTCTTGAGTGCTTCCTACTGGCCAGACACTGTGCTAAGCACTTTTAAAGGCATTATCTCATCGGTTAAAACATAGTTTTCCCGACTTAAAGTTTACAGCACACTGGGGCGGAAGCGGGGGATAGTAAACCGCTTCTCTACTCCCTTTCTCCGTTTATTGACTCACACTCTGTTCTTTGGATCACTTTCTTCGGAAAAAGTTCCTCGTAGTGTGTCTTGACTTTTTTAAAAGTTGTGTATTAAAAGTACTTAAACACGCTGACAGATACTGAAGAATGAAGAAAATTGTAAGAATGTGAAGTCTGCCTTTAGAATGGGGCAGGAAACCTAAATAAAACTTAAATGCTTTGTTTTGATCACATTATCACATTCGTTGGTCTTCAGATGTCAATTGTGAACTGCTTTGGCTTGTGTTTGCAGCTTTTCTTCAGTTGCCGCCTCCACCCTTAGTTTAATAACAATGATCCAGTCCTGTTACACCTGAGTGTGGACTCATGCCATGACTGACTTGCTTCTACCCTTTAGCTTTTCTAGTGCCATATTCTCCGCCTGCCATATCTGATTCCTTTTCTTAAATCCCATACTCTCTCATTCAGGAAACCTCTTCCCAACAATTCCACAAAGATCTAATTATTCTGTATATTCTAGCACTACGTGATCAATAGTTCTCAATAGGTGTTTGCACTTTTTTAAAAATTGCTTTTTTCTCTAAGAATTATTTTTCGTTTGTTTTTGTCTGTTTACTTGATTTAAGGAGACTGTTCATTTTTGCTTCCCATGTCTAGTACACTGACACAGTGGACACTCAATACTTGGTTTGTTGAAAGTTAAGTAGACTGTAAGTTCTACTTAAAACCACGTAGCTATTTATTTGTAGCAAAAAACGTATTTGTGTTAAAAGTTTGCTGGCTAACTATAAGTCGAGTATTTTTCTAGCTATACAGACCTAGTCAAAGGATGTGATTGTTTGCTAACATAATTGTCAAGTAATATATATTATCTGTGTAATGCTCATCTAAATATCATTGCTCCTTCTGACCAGTCTGAACTTGTTGCCAGAGGGTTAAAAATCATGACTACTTCACGTGTAGCAGTTTTCACTTGCATTCAATGCTTTGTAAAATAGATTCCAACTAGTCAGTTTCTGTAAGGAGAACCCTTCAAATATACTCCTTGAAAAGAACAGTTCACCGGACATTATGAAGTTAGCACTAATGTTTGTGGGGCAGGAAAAGCTGTTGTAGTGTGGAACAATGAATTAAGAATCAGAAAGCCTGATGTCGGGTTCTAGCTGTAGCATAAATGCACTTGACCTTGATCGCTGCTCTCTAATCTCTGGTCCTTAGTTTACTTTAGAATGCGTGAGTTGGAGGATCTCCAGTATCTCTTCCAGGATGAAAAAGTAAAGGATTCTGGTGAGTCCTCATGGTTGCAAAACATAAGAGTGAATATACTTAGATATATAGAGAAGTTCATAGTGGATAGATATACTTGGATTTTTAAATTCTATTGCCTTACTCAATGTCTTACCTTTTTCATTCAATAAATATTGAATATATCTACTATATGGCAGGCACCAATTTAGATATTTGGATGTTTAATAGGCCTCTTAAGTATCAAACAACATTCAGTTCATACACACACATACACACTACACAACATATACACACGCTTAAATCTGCTTGTCCTGTAGTCATCACCATTCCAATAAATGACAGCTCTTCTAAATGCTCAGACCAAAAACCTTAGGATAATCCCTACTCCTCACTTTCTTTCACCCACCAAATCCAATCTTTAAGCAGGTCATGCTGGCTCTACATTCAAAATATGTCTAATTACTTCCCAGCACTTCCACTGCTATGACTCTAATTCAAGTTGCCATCTTCTCTTGTCTAGATTACAGTGGTACTCTTTTAATGAGCTATTCCACTTTGCTGCTTTACAGTCTCTTGTGTACATGGCAACCAGATGATCTTTTGTGTAAGTCACATCAGGTTACTCTCCTTCTCAGAATCCTCAGAAGCAACTGGCTTTGCAACATACTTCAAAGTCTTTTCCCTGGACTATAGGGCTCTGGATACTCGGCAACTTCTGCAAGTATCTCATTAACTAACACCTTCCCCATCACTCTACCACACTGGCCTTCCTGATTTTCTTCAAACAAGCCAAGCGTGTTTCTACTTTAGGAACTTTGCACTTGCTTTTCTGTCTAGGATCTGGTTGTCATTCACGTTATCACGTGACTGACTCCCTCACTTCATTCAGGTCTCTGCCCAAATAGCACCTAAATTCACTATCCTCATTATGATTCTCCATAAAATAGCATCCGTGTCATTCCCCATCCTCTTAATCCTGTTTCATTTTTTCTCAGACACATCTCTCTTTCTTTCCTTCCTTCCTTTTCTTTCTTTTTTTCTTCACTGCCTGTCTCTCACCAGTAGAATGTGAACTGCAGGAGAACAGAGTTCACTGTTATATCTCCAGTGCCTAAAACAGTGCCTACAACAGTGCCTAGTACATGGTAAGTGCTCAATACATGTTTTTTGAACGAGACAGTTAATGGATTTACGCTAAGTGAAGTCTCCTAAAAGAGAATTTCAGATAAATATGGTTATATCTCAAATCATTGGAGTGGAAATTTGTAATTATTTTGAATGGTTGACTTTTAAAATTATATTTTCTCCTTCCAAAAGAGCAACATGTCATACCATATATGTCATCCTCAAAACTAGGTCACTCTCTACCTCCTGAGAGCCAACAGCCCTTAAGAATTGCTGAGAAGAGAGTTTTAAGTTCTCACTGAGAAGCATAAGGACAAGAATATTTCCTTTCTATCCTTAACCTTGCCAGGATCTTCCTCTTTCAGGTTAGCTGTGATACCCTGTCTTCTCTGGTGACTCAGAAGTGTTACAGCATGTTTTTTAAAGTCACTCTAAAAGTGACTTTTATATAGCTACAAGGAGCAGAGCTAGTAGGTGTCTGAAGTATGCATCACAGTTAGCTCAACTAGTTTTTCAGGTGTTGTGTTTTATGATAAGCTTGGTTTGTTGCTGGAAGAAGGATTTGTTTCTTTTCTAAGCAGGTGTGGCCCATTTTCATAACTTGCTCCTACATGCATGTTAGCTCTTAGTGAAACTCCTGACAAAGTGGAAAATATTACAAACCACTAAAAGTACTTGGAATGAAAAACTGTTACTCAATGGCTTAAAGATATTTAGCCATCCTAAAATCCTAAATCAAGGTGTGTGTGTGTCTATATAAGCACATGCTAAAAAGTAGTTTAGAAATTGCTAGACACAGAAATATTTGCATTTCCTTAGAAAATGCTCAGATTCTTTGACAAAACCTTTGCTATCCAATCCATCCGTTTTTTAACATAACAGATCATTTCACTAGACAGTCCATCCGTTTAACCTTCATAGGTACACATGGTCAGTTATTTTCTACTTACCCTCTTTCATCTATTCCTCACCAGCATCCCTCCTCCAGATGTGCCTCCCTTTGATCTATCAAACGGCCCCTTCTTCACTGTCTTGGTACAATACAATTTTACAAAGGAGTCCCAGGAACCTTAAAGGTTAAGTATATGAGAAATTTTGAATTGAACGCTTGGTGGCAAAATGAAGGGGTGCTTTTTTAGGGAGATTCTCTGTCTAGAGGGTGGTCCCCTATCACACTGTTGGGGGCATATATTATATAGATGTAGGGGTGGGTAAGTCCGTGATCAGAGCAAAGGGTGAACAGGTTCTTGAACTGTTAGGAAGCTACCCAAAATGAAACAATACCCTGTCTTCCACCCTTTTTCTGGCAGCAGATGGGAAGATAAGCTCTTAAATAACATTTATTATTTCTTTTTTTTTCTTTAAGTAGTATATCAGTAGGACAGTGAAGTTGGAAGAGTGGAATATGAACCACTTCTGAACGTGTTTGATTTTCTACAGAAACTACTATTCAAAGATGGAAGAAAACTTGGAATAATCCAAATATCCAAGTCAATAAGATAAGTCCCAATAATCTGCCCTAGGATTTAAAATACATTATTCTGAGTATTGACTTAGAGATGCAGTGGAGAGAGTAGATTATACATAGAGACTTGTATCAAGCAAAAGTAAATTAAGCTGCCATTGAGATACTTAAATAGTCTTCTAGGAAGCTGTAGAGAATTCCATTTCTGAGTCTTTGGAAAACTCCTGGAGTATTACCCCGACTGACATCATCAACTATTCAATTTGCCCAAGTATGTCTACAAAGTTACTTTCTATTCATCATCCTTCTTATGTAGACAGTTATATGTGCCCTGGAAGTTTAATTCTATAAATATCCAGGTCTCCAAATTGGCCCAATAATAATAGTAGCTAATAGTTATTAACCACTTTTATGACGTGATAATTCATTTAAAACTCACAATAGTCTTTGGAGGTAGCTGCTATTCTCATCATCATCTCCATTTTACAAATGAAGAAACTGAGATATAGAGAGGTTAAATAATTTCCAATACTATAGCCAGGAAGTAGTGGAGCTAAATTAGACCCAGCTGGTCTGACTTCAGAATTGCACTTAGAATCCCCTTTGGCCCATGAGCATGATGAATTCTCCATTCTTTTACTTAAAAGAGTATTGATACATAGTCAGCTACCATCTGGGGTGGGGATTGAGGGATAACGTTGAGAACTTAAGCATCACATTTGCAATACCAACAACACAATCTTCCTCTAACAGCAAGTTTGCCAGATTTGGTGTCTCAGCAACTCTGGAACCCAGCATTGAAGCAATCAGTTCTTTAGAGAGGGAGGTAGTTCGGCTGGATATCGTGGCTCATGCCTGTAATTCTAGCACTTTGGGAGGCCAAGGAGGGGGTGGATCACCTGAGGTCAGGAGTTCAAGACCAGCCTGGCCAACATGGCAAAACCCTGTCTGTATTAAAAATACAAAAATTAGCCAGGCATGGTGGCGGGTGCCTGTAATCCCAGCTACTTGGGAGGCTGAGTCTGGAGAATTGCTTGAACCCAGGGGGTGGGGGTGGAGGTTGCAGTGAGCCAACATTGTGCCACTTCACTCCAGCCTGGGCATAAGAGCGAAACTCCATCTTGGGGGGAAAAAAAAAAAGAGAGAGAGGGAGGTAGTTCCCGGACCTCTTGCTCAAAATTTGGCTGTATACTTGGGCACTAGTCCAGGTACTGGAGAGATAGGTAGGAATGGCTGAAGACCCATCAGTCAGCGGTTTGCTAAAATAAAGCTTCAGCATCTGAGCTTCTCATTGGAAAAGTTAGTGAACTAGCCCAGCCTGTAGGAGTTTTATGGGGGCAGAAGTTAGCAGAAGGAGTCTTTTACCCAAGGCAGTAATAACACCATAATCAACAAAGCAAGAAGATCTGAGAGTCAGAATTTAGCGGCAAGAGTCCTGGGCCTATACAACAGAGAAGAAAAGTTCGAACGGGTCCTGATATAAGGAAGACTAGAAGCAGACATGAAAAGCCAAAGTATAGAGCCTGGGAAACAGACGAGAGCCAGGTGTACTGGGTTCAACACTAGGTAACAGGGTGATTCCTTGTGAATGCCAAAACAAAGTGGTTGCAGGCAGCTGCAACCTTTGTTTCCATGCCCTTTGCAAAGGGCATGTGGAAGAAACAGTTGCATTTAAGGGTTAGGGATTCTGTGACTTGGCAGGGTTGTGAGTTTCCAGCATTGAGACAAATTGGTAACCAGATCTGCTGAACTAGAGCCCAATCTGCAAAGCTCCCTAATGCAGAAGAGTCCCCCGTTGTGTAAACAGATTCTATCTTCCCATAGTTCCTGGAAACCAGATAGCCTTCATCTCACATCTTCACTGTATTCTAGAGAAATGAGGGTAATGTGTTGGGCAGGGCAGAGTAGAGATGAATAGTTGGGTATGGCACAGGCGGCTACCTGTTGTATCAGTGGGTATGGTTACCTCACATAGGGCACCTACACGTGAAGAAATGGACAACAGAACTGCTTTGTCTGTTGGCATGGTTGTCTTATTGGATGACTGCATTATTGGAAGACTGGTTTCCTCTTCCCTACCAGGACAATCCTCCCAAGTTCTTTGAGCTTTTTCTACTGCCTATTTTTGCAGCCCAGGTCAGTTGATCAGGGGGTGTGGCCTTGTATTTGGTCCACCTTGAGTCAGATGCCGCTCTGCTTACTGAGTATTTTTATATTGGACTCAAATCATGATATGGAATCATTTGTAGACAGCAGAACCACCAAAATTCTGCTGCGCAGTGACAGCAGAGCAGATCACGGTGTTAACTGTAATCATCCTGGTAGGGAGAGGGTATTTATGTACTATAGGACAGATGGAGAGTGTGTACTGCTTTCAGAGGTGGAATTGCAGGCTACCTGGGAAGCAATGAATTTCCGCAACCTCTCCAAAAGCAAAGATAGAAGACATGCCTTTCTATCTCTTCACCTCTGATGCATTCAGAGCTACATCATACTGTTGCACAAGGTCCCCTTTAAGAGTAGGTGTAGCCTGTTAGAGTCCAGGCAAGGCATATGAACATAGAACAAGTAACTTCTCCTACACTCAGTCGAAAGGCCACAACCTCCACACAGAAGCTGATGTTCTTCCTGAGCACAATAATGTGGTTGCCAGATCTTCTACATGGCTGTATCAATGGGCTTGACTCTGGAGCCTTAGATTTGGGCAAGAACATTTAATCATCCCTTGAAGGACCACCAGCTAGGATTGTTACCATGAGAGAATATGGGGAGGAGCTATTTAAGAGGATCCAAAATGATGTGCTGCAGGGCTCCAGGCTCATTTTATTGTGTCAGTCTTATTTAAAGGTGTAAGTTTCTCAAGCAGTGACTAGTTCAGGGAAAAAGAAAAAAAATAAAGGCATAAGGCTCAAACAATCCTTTAACTGACCTCTAAGCAGGTAATAAATATTACTACTTTTTTTCTTATAGTTTCTTATTTTTTACCTTTTTTATGTTCAACTCTTTAGTCCACTTGAGATTTTTTTTCTGGTATGTTATGTGAAAGATAAATCACATGGACACTTTTATATGGGGCACTGTCACATGCAGGATTACAAATACCTGTTGTATTTATTCATTCAGTCATCCATTACCAGTTCAAGGCACATTGTTAGGGACCAGAGATGATAAACATCAAAAAGAGTGTGCTTCTTAATCGGTAGCAGCTTATTGTCCATTTAAGGAGATCAGAGGTACATAAATTACTGTATATACAAAGCAGCATGTAAAAAGTGCCATGTGAGTGATGCGAACAAGAAAGAATATAAAATATAAGGATTGTTTTTTATTTTTACCTGAGGGCATATTAGGGAACTAGCAGTAGATTCCTTCTGCCTGGAATAAGAGTTTTCCCAGAAGAAGTGTCACTTGAGATGTACCTACAGGGACAGGTAGCAATCTTAATCATGACTTGTTGGATATAATGAACAGAAATCCTCTTGTATCATCTCAATTTAAAAAGGGAACTATCCACTTATCTTGCTTCTAAGAATCTATTCTAAAAGTAAACTGGCTAAAACATATAATGACCTATGCACATAGCTATTTTTTATGGTATTACTTGCAATAGCAAAAGACTGAGAACAACCCAAATATTATCAATATGCGACTAGTTTAAAAAACTATGATACATCCACATAATGGAGGACTGTGCATCAATAAAAAGAAAAGAGATGAAGATCTCCATGAAGCTCCAGGAAAGCTGGTTCAAAATGGTGCTTATGGTATACACCTTTAGCACAAGAAGCAGGAAAGGATATGAAAATGTATACATAAATGCTTATGTTTGTAAAAAGATACAATCAAAAGATAAACCCAAAATCAATAAAAATGTTAAACAAATGGAGAAGGAGGGAATAGAGTGAAGGGCATAGAAATAGTGCTATGGAGAATACATCGAGAAAGGAGGATAGGGAATGTGGGTGAGGGCAGAATTGCAATTTTATTATTTATTTATTTTGAAACAAGGCCTTGCTCTGTCACCCAGGCTGGAGTGCAGTGGTGCAATCTCAGCTCACTGCAATCTCTGCCTCCTGGGCTGAAGCAGTCCTCCCACTTCAGCCCCCAGAGTGGCTGGGACCACAGGCATACACCACCGCGCCCAGATAATTTTTCTATTTTTTGTAGAGATGGAGTTTTGCTGTGTTGCACAGGCTGGTCTCCAAATTCTGTACTCAAGTGATCCACCCGCCTTGGCCTCCCACAGTGCTGGGATTACAGGTGTGAGCCATTGCTCCTGGCCAAGATTACAATTTTATTTTATTTTTTTGAGAGAGAGTCTCTCTGTGTCACCCAGGCTGGAGTGCTGTGGCGCAATCTCGGCTCACTGCAACCTCGCCTCCCTGATTCAAGTGATTCTCCTGCCTCAGCCTCCCAAGCAGCTGAGATTACAGGTGCCCACCACCAGGCCCGGCTAATTTTTGTTATTTTTGTAGAGACAGGGTTTCACCATATTGGCCAGGCTGGTCTCGAACTCCGGACCTCAAGTAATCCACCCACCTTGGCCTCCCAAAATGCTGGGATTACAGGTGTGAGCCACTGTGCCCGGCCGGGATTGCAATTTTAAATAGGGTGCTCAGGGCAGGCCTCGCCTAGAAGATGATGTTTGAACAAAACTCTGAAGGAGGGTGAGGGAGCCAACCAGGCAGGAAACTGCGGATGAGCATACCAAGCAGAAGAGCAAGTACAAAGGCCCTGAGGCAATAATGTGCCTGGCTTCAAGGAAAAACAAGGTTGGATGACTAAACTGGAATGAGTGTCAAAGAGCGTGGTGGAAAATGAAGTCAGAGAGATGGAGGAAAGATTCCTTACAGCCTGTAGTCAGTTGTGAAGACTGACTTTTACTCTGTGTGACATAAGACAAGGCAGGATTTGAGCCAAGGAGTGACAGGACCTGACTTATATTTTGATGGGATCTCTTTCTCTGTTTCTTGCATGTTTGCCATTTGCCCCCTTCCCCCTTATTCTATCTCAGAACCTCTGCTTACTCATGTTCTGTGTTCTCTAACATCAGTCTACATGTGGCATTGGGTTTGGTGTTGTAACAACTGGTGACATTTCAGTTCATGTGACTACTATGACCTAATCACTCAGTCTCTCAGTGTCCCAATTCCAGATTCTTGGGTGACATAATATTAGACTCACATATTATTAGACTAACTAATATTAGCCCACCATGGTACAGCATGCTGAGGCTGGAGTCAGAAGTGAGCAGAATCCTGTAATATTTCCAAGAGGGAATATGGGCAGACAGGCAATGGTTAGCACATCAACTTCATCAAGTACTTCAAATATTTTGGTTTCTCAATAAATATATACATGAGTTAATAAATCTAGCATATTTAGTAAACAACTTATAATCCTACCTACTGTTGTAATGCTCAGTAGCCACTTCAGAGTAATAGTAATAATAGATGACTTTATACTAAATGATGGCTTTACACTAAAACAGGTTTCTAAAACTATCTGTGGTAAGAACCAGTTTTCTTATTTGTATTTCCAAATAGTCTCCATAGGAGAATGATGTTTTTGTAAAATATGCTAAAAATTAATTCCTTGACAAATTAAATTTTAAAAAGATACACAAAATTGAAAAAATTTTTTTTATTATTAGATTCAACAGACAGAAGATTGCTACGTCAAATTGCTCTAGGTTTCTAAATGCTTAGTCTCAATTTCTATACTGATCACACACCAGTAACAGTTCCATACTTTAAATAGCACTGTACTAAAACTCACTTATCTAAATAGTAAATTTTATAATAATGATGGTCAATTAATGGCATTTAATATTCTGAATGAACATTAAAGAATGTGAAGTTGTTTTGCTGTTTTACTTCTCTGACTTTTCTCATTAGATAAGCTAGTGTCTTGCATGTAGATTCTAATGGATATTTGTTATTAAAATATTCCTCTAGCTTAAGAACATATTTTCTCACATGAAAAACAGTGTGTAATTTGTTCCACTTAGATTTGCTAGTAGATTGCTGGGCACGGTGGCTCATGCCTGTAATCCCAGCACTTTGGGTGGCCGAGGCGGGCAGATCACGAGGTCAGGAGATCGAGATTTGCTAGTAGATTAACTCTACTGCTAAATATGACTGAAATCATTTCATTTTCTCTTGGGTTAGAAATGGGAGAAACAAGGAAAAAACAGGGATTATCTTTCTTAAGTTTCAGAGACAGACAAAAAAAGTATTAACACTGATTTAGAGGGAAGGAAGCTTCTAAATACTCATCCTTCACTGAGATCTAAAATCCTGGTATTGTAGTTGATTTGAGGACCATTTTCTTAATTTACTATTTAAGTGCTTAATTGCTATGCTAAATTTTCTATAAAGTGAGTTAAACTAATTCAAACCCAGTAGTTTATGGCTTCAACAACTTAAGACAAATTACATATGAGCAAGTTGTTTGCCCTTAAGCAGGAAAAACATCAAACAATACCCTACTTGCCCCTTTACTACAGTATCTCTTTAAGGAACAGAAACAGAAAATTAAAAATGAGAGGCCATTAATGAAATTATTTCAAATTCATCATTTGAATACAATAAACAAATATATCACTGGTTTACTTACAAGCTACCATTCTACAACAATCAGTCAGAGAGAAATTATAGAGTAAGTTTAAACTGGTAGCAGTAAGCCTTGACTAGTGATTCATCTCCTAAGACTCTGTGACTTCATCATCCACAGAATTGTGGCTAACCAGAATTTCAAAAGCATGTATAAATATAATAAAAATATCTGAAATGGTTATCAAGAGTTCCCAGGGTATTCAATCCCCTTAGTTCTGCCTTAGAATTTTTAAAAAGTATCTGTAAGTGTTCCAATTTTTGTTATTCATACAGAATCAGAATGCTTCAGATTCCCTCAAGCAGGAAAAACATCAAACAATACCCTACTTTCCCCTTTGCTACAATATTTCTTTAAGAAACAGAAACAGAAAATAAAAAATGAGAGTCCACGAAAAAATTATTTCAAATTCATCATTGCCAGGAATTAAATTGTTCTCCTTCATATATATTATTGTGACACATTAATATTGTTTTCAAAATTACCTTTTAGAGATATCAATGTTTTTCTTAAGAAAAACAATCTAATGGTAAATGTTTTCTAAAATACAAATTAATAAATATTCCCTGAATTCATTTGTAACAAGTGCTAAACTTATTGCCTTAGTCTGTGTAGAAGGTACCACAGCTCCAGAGATGTTATCTATGGTGGATATCTATAGTTTTTTCTGCTTAGCTCTTCTTCCACACCTGCTTGTTAACAGGAAGACATTTCTCCATGGATCTCTTGCATTTCTGCACATCTTGTGATGTGGCACTGGCTACTCTTGTTCTGCAATATCATTTCAGGGATGTTTACACAGCAAACAGTTTTGGAACAGAGATAATTTCTCCCTGTGCAGCAAACAGCTGATTTATTTACTATCCAATATAAAGATAAAGGTAATGTTTCCCTTCTGAGCAAAGGTCAGGTACTTACTGACAATTATAAAGATTTGGGTACCCTAAGCTCAGAGTTTCTCACTGGTAACACAACCCACTGGGTGTATAAGCCCCACCTGGCTTTATTCATGTCTCCTTGTGGGAACCAGAGCAAATGCTGATACTCTGGGTACTATTGCTATGCGTGATACATTGTCCTTTGTCTCTAGTGCAGGAATCTTGTGTCTTCTGCCATGAAACTGAGGCAGGCTAACTTGATAGCTTGCAAGTAGGGCAAAATCCTTGAATTCTCTACCTTGCACTAATTCCTGCTTTGAGTTCTTTCCAAGACATACCTATGCCTTTGCCCTTCAGCTTCCTGGGAGAACCGTGTGTCTGCATATTAAAATCTCTCTTGGGCTGGGCGCTCACACCTGTAATCCCAGCACTTTTGGAAGCCGAGGTAGGCAGATCATGAGGTCAGGAGATCGAGATCATCCTGGCCAACATGGTGAAACGCCGTCTCTACTAAAAATACAAAAATTAGCCAGGCATGGTGGCACGTGCCTGTAGTCCCAGCTACTCAGGAGGCTGAGGCAGGAGAATTGCTTGAACCCGGGAGGCAGAGGCTGCAGTGAGCCCAGATGGCACCACTGCACTCCAGCCTAGGTGACAGAGCGAGACTCCCTCTCAAAAAAAAAGAAAAAAAAAAGTCTCTCTTTTATTTAGGCTTAGGTGGTATGCTGTTACTTATAATCAAAACTGCCCTTATATGGCCAACAAAATCTGTTTCTTTCTGAAAATTGGACAATAGGGGGAAATATCTGTGTGGTTTTCTAAGTGCTTTCATTCAACAAACATTTGTTAAGCAGCTGCAGCATTCCAGGTATTATGCTGGATGCTGGAGCTACAATAGTGAACAGCACATGGTTCATAGAATTTCAATTTTTGTAAGGGAAGTGGTATAAACAATATGTAAACCAATACATAATAGCTGCTAAGAATGAGAAGTGCTATGAAGAAAACAAATGAAGAATGAAGGCAGAGAGTAAAGAGGAAAGCTTCCTTAGATACAATGAGTGGGGAAGGTGACTTTGAGGGAGTGGCATTTAAACTGAAGTCTGCAAGATGAGAAGGTGAAGGATTGGTACCAATTGAAGAAACAGTGCATGCCAAACTCTTGAGATGTTAGCTTAGGGAATTGTGAAGATTGGGAAAAGAACAAGCATAAGTAAATGTAGTAAGTAAGGAGAAGAATGCCATTTGGTGCTGTAGGGAATTGGGAATTAGGTGGGGACCAGATAATTCAGGGCCTTACAGACCAAGGTGAAGAGTTTGGATTTATTGTGTGTACAATGAGAAGCTGTTGAAGAGTTTTAAGCACTTGAGTGACAAGACCCAATTTGCAATGAGCTTTGCTTTTGTGTGGAGGATAGATTGGAGGAAAGCAAAAGTGGAAGCAGGCCACTTAAAAGGTTGTTGCTTCGTCCAGGGGAGAGATGATGGTGGCCAAGAATAGGTGGTGGCAAAGGTGAAACGGGAGAATTCCCTGATTCCCCTTGCAGAATGTGCGACAGGGGTGTGGCTCGCCCATTTGGTCTCCACCACTGCTCAAACCCCTGACAAGAGGGGGAGCACGCTTATGGGCAGGTGCAGGAATGGGGGAAAGTGCTTTGGGCTCCAGCTCCATGGTAGTGTCTGGGGGTGGGTGCCTGCGGCCTCAGTGTTACAACGCTTTCTTAGCCTTGCCATCTGCAGACAGCTTAAGTGTTAACCAGCTCAGTGTACCCTCTGCCTTTTCTCAAGGAGGAGACCAGTGTGACAGCTTTCTGTATCCTAAGCTCTTGCCCAACATCCCAGAAGAATTGGGTCACATATGCGCTTGAAGGATGAATGCAGGGTTTTATTGAGTGGTGGAGGTGGCTCTCAGTGGCATGGATGGGTAACTGGAAGGGGAATGGAGTGGGAAGATGACCTTCCCTTAGAGTTTTGGCCATCCAGCGGCCGAACTCCTCTCTGACCACCCCCAGATGAGCTCCTGTTGGCATTCAGATGTTCCTTCTCTTCTCTCTTTCTCTGCCATGGCATTTGTCTGCTTGTCTCCTCATCTCCCCATCTCCTCATCTGCTTCTGGAGTCTGGGGTTTGGGGTTTACATGGGTACAGGATAGGGGGGTGTGGCAGGCCAAAAGCTAACTTTCTAGGCATGAAAGCAAAAATGCCTGTTCCCTCTTAGGACTGCAGGTCTCCAGGTTTGAGGGTGGGGCCTTTGCCAGGGAAATGCCCTCCTCTGCCCAGTATCTCCCTGTCTCCTGTCCATATCAGTGGTGATAGAGAAAGTAGATTCCATGCTGAGGAGACTGGGACAGTGGATATGGGTGAGGGGTGGAGAGGAGAGAGGGTGGCCATCAGGGAGAGTGGTGGGGTGGAAGAGATTTAGGGCTGAAGAAATGAAGAATACCATTTGGAGCTTTGTTTACTTTGATCTTTCTGTGCAAGAGTAGACACCCAGTTGGCCACTGGAGATGGAAGCCTAGAGTTAGGTACAAGATTTAAGTTGGAGATATAAATATGGGGGTCATCAACATATATATGATACGTGGTTCCAGAATCTCAATCTCCAGGCTTCTTTCAGGTCACTCTCTCAGGCTTGGTGCTCACCCTCCCCAAATCAGGGCATACAAGAACTTCTGAATCTCCTGTAAACCATGCACAGGTCATGAAGAACTAGGAGCACCATCTCAGGCTTTCCCTCAGCCAACAGTACCACCACTACTTTTTTTTTTTTTAACTGTGGCAATTCCACATTGGTAAATGTCTTACTCCAAGGTGGCCTTCTCACAGATACCCTGACAGAAAGGAGTTTCTGCTGACATAGGGAGTAGGATTCTGGGTTCTTTCTCAGGATCATATCCTTCCATGTTCATGCCTATAAATGGAAATAATGTTCCCTTCCCACCCAAGCATAAATGTTTATTCTATTTTTAAGACTGTTTTTCTTTTTCTTTCTTTCTTTCTTTCTTTTTTTTTTTTGAGACAGGGTCTTGCGCTGTTGCCCTGGCTGGAGTTTAGTGGTATGAACTTGGCTTACTGCAACCTTAACCTCCTGGGGTCAGGCAATCTCCCACCTCAGCCTCCCAAGTAGGTGGGACCACAGGTGCCTGCCACTACACCTGGCTAATTTATGAATTTTTTTGTAGAGATGGGGTTTCACCATGCTGCTCAGGCTGGTCTCAAACTCCTGGCCTCAAGCGATCCGCCCATCTTGGCCTCCCAAAATGCTGGGATTATAGGCATGAGCCACCGTGCCTGGCCAAGACTGCTTTTTAAAATAGCTTTATTGACATATATTATATACCATAATATTCACCCTTTTAAGTGTATAATTCAATTAGTTTGAGTAAATATACAAAGTTCTGTAATCAACACAGTCACTAAGTTGTAGAATATTTCTGTCTTCCCACCAAATTCTTTATGCTTATTTGCAGTTACTCCTTGTTCCTTCCCAAGCCCTAGGCAACCACTAATCTACTCTTTGCTTCCTCAGATTTGCCTTCTCTAGAAATTTCATGCAAATAGAATCATACAATATGTGGTCTTTTGTGTCTGGCTCCTTTTACTGAGCATGATTTTGAATTTCATTGAAGTTGTAGCATATATCACCATCTCATTCCTCTTTTATTGCTGAATTGTATTCCACTGTGTGGATATACCACATTGTGTTTATCCCTTCTCCTGTCGGTGGCCATTTGGGTTGATTCCACGTTTTGGCTATTATGAAGAATGCTGCAAAAATAACATTTTCATTCACCAATGTCACTCAGTTGTTGGAAGAATTACTTAATTTTTAAAATTGTGGGATAAGATGGTATAATGTGGAGTTTTTCCTCTAGTTTCCGATTTCTCAGAAATTTGGTTACACTGTACTTATAGTTTTAAGAATAAATTTCATTCGATTTAAATTTTATCATAAAATAGACCAGGTGTGCAGTGGCTCACGCCTGTAATCCCAGCACGATGGGAGGCCGAGGCAGGTAGATCACTTGAAGTCAGGAGTTACCAGCCTGGCCAACATGGTGAAACCCTGTCTCTACTAAAAATACAAAAAATTAGCGGGGTGTAGTGGTGCATGCCTGTAATCTCAGCTACTTGGGAGGCTGAGGCAGGAGAATCACTTGAACCCAGGAACCCAGGAGGTGGAGGTTGCAGTGAGTGGAGATAGTGCCACTGCACTCCAGCCTGGGTGACAGAGTGAGGCTCTGTCTCAAAAAAAAAATCTACATCTATATCTATATATAAAAATATATATAAATATACAGATATTTAAAAAAAGATATATATACACTTTTTTTTTTTTTTTGCAATGTTTTGCTCTTGTCGCCCAGGCTAGAGTGCAGTGGCATGATCTCAGCTTACTGAAACCTCAGCCTCCCTGGAATTACAGGTGTGTGCCACCATGGCCAACTAATTTTTGTATTTTTAGTAGAGACGGGGGTTTCACTATGTTGGCCAGGCTGGTCTCAAACTCCTGACCTTGTGATCTTCCTACCTTGGCTTCCCAAAGTGCTGGGATTACAGGCGTGAGCCACCGCACCCGGCCCATAAATTTTATCATAAAATAGTTCCGTCGTACACAAAGGCATAAGAAGAATAACAACAAACCCATCATGTAGCCACCACAGATCAAGAAATATTCCTTTTCCAGGAGATAACCACTATCCTGAATTTGTGTTTATCATTCTCAATCATTTATTTGTATGTACTTTTACCAACATGTGCACATTCTTATACAATATACATAAAAATGATGGTGCTATGTACTCCTGTTAGTACTTTAGTACTAACTTATTGTAATTTTCACAGTAACTATAAGATGTGGAAAATATTATCCCCACTTTACAGATAAAAAATTGGAGGCCAATCGAGGTTAGAGACTTGCCTGGGTCTTACTGTTCGTAAATAGTGGGGGCACGTTTGAACCAGGGAAGTCTGACACCAGCACATCTGCATGACTATGCCACACTGTTTCAAATGCTGTTATACTATTATTGGTATTCTTATCCAATCTTCTTTTTCCCTCAGCATTATGTTTTCAAGATTCACCCATGTTAATACATGTAGGCCTAGCTCATTCTTTTTCACTACTGTATGGTATACTCTTCAATAAATAGACCACAATTAATTTGTTCATTCTTCTATTAATAGAAGACACAACCAACAATGTTGTAAGTACATACTTGTATATGTCTCCTTGTGCATATATGCAAGAGTTTCTCTAGGATATATACTTACAGGTACAATTTCTGTGTTACATGTGCATCTTCAAATTAACTAGATATCCCCAAGCATTCTCTAAAATGGTTACCATTTTAGTTTCAGGAAATAAGTTTGTAAAAAATTCTGCTGTCCATAGTTATCATGTATAAAATAATCAGATACTACAATAAAAGAGAAGAAAGTGTAATAAAAGTGACAAAAAATAGAAGCTGAAATAGAATAGCAAAGTAATCAAAATCTGCCATTTGTAAATTCTCTCTTTTAAGTGCATGCAACAGAGGTGAAACAGCATTTCTCTACTCTCAACTTTCCCTTCCTTCTAAGCAATATTCAACTCTCAGACCTTCCCTGAAGAGTGTGGATGTGATAGATTACTACAAATATTAAAATCTCTGAATTCAACCTGAATTATCCACTTATCTTAAAGTGGATTTCCCTCACAATTCCACGTTTTATTTGATCCCCTCCTCTTCAAGCATTGCCATAGGTTCCCTACCAGCTTGAAACTTGCTATTTAATTTTCATTCACAATTATGGAGTATTAATGAGCTGAAATGCTCTGTTTCATATAGAGATGTAAATACAATATACTGATATAGCTATAGACCTCAAGTAAGGTTTCTCAGCAAAGACCCATGATAGGCCAGGCGCAGGGGCTCATGCCTGTAATCCCAGCACTTTGGGAGGCTGAGGCATGCGGATCACTTGAGGTCAGGAGTTCAAGACCAGCCTGGCCAACATGGTGAAACCCCGTCTCTATTAAAAGTACAAAAAATTAGCCAGGCGTAGTGGTTCATGCCTGTAATCTCAGCTACTCGGGAGGCTGAGGTGGAAGAATTGCTTGAACCTGGGAGGTGGAGGTTGCAGTGAGCCAAGATTGCACCGCTGTACTCCAGCCTGGGTGACAGAGTGAGACTCCATCTCAAAAAAAAAAAAAAAAAAAAAAAGGAAAAAGAAAAGAATCATTGGGAAAGCTGGAGGAGCAGGTTCAGGAAATGAGCAGGAACTGCGGGGACTAGGCAGTCTGGAACTCAGCCAGAGATACCACCAGAACAGTCTGCTTATCTTGGACACTTGCTCTCACCCCTTGACTCTGTTCTCACTACTGTCACTCCACTGGACGCTGGATATTGCCTCCAGCAACAGAATTAATGCTATACTATCCTGTTCTTGCTTCTTTGTATCAAAACTCTTAAGTCCTGAGCAGGGAACTTCCAAATGGCTGACCTTAGGTCACATGGCATTTCCCTAGCTGTGAGGAGTCTAGGAGAGCAAGTATCTGCTCTTTCTGGCTTCCTTAGTGGGAGGCAGAATCTGTTTTTTGCCAAACATCATGCAATGGGGCCTTCTCTAATGTATTAGTCAGTTCTGGAACTGCTATAAAGAAATACCTGACACTGGGTAATTTATAAAGAAAAGAGCTTTAATTGGCCATGGTTCCGCAGGCTATACAAGAAACATAGTGGCTTCTGCTTCTGGGGAGGCCTCAAGGAGCTTAGAAGCATGGCAGAAGGCAAAGTGGGAACATGAGTCTTACGTGGCAGAAGCAGGACCGAGAGAGAGGGAAAAAGAGAGAGAGAGACAAGAGGTGTTACACACTTCTAAACAAACTGATCTCATGAGAATGCACTCACTGTACAGTACCAAGAAGGATGTTATGAAACCATTCATAAGAACTCTGCCCCGTGATCCAGTCATCTCCCCCCGGGCTCCACCTCCAACACTAGGGATTACAATTGAACATGAGACTTGGGTGGGGACACAGATCCAAACCATATCATCCAAAGAAAACATTTATTTGTATCATTAAGTATTAGGCAGCCATACATGTACAGAACATCATAGAAGTAATACTAGTCTGAAAGAATGATTAGGAGATGGCCAGTATTATCAGTCAGGATAGGATACATTATGCTGCAGTAACAAATGACTGCAACATCTCAGGGGCTTACAGCAATCAAGGTTTATGTCTCATTCATATATATTCCAGATTGCCAATATTTTCATGTTAGGACCCAAGCTGATGAAGCAGCTTCTAGAACATTATTGATCTCATAGCAGGGAAAAAGAAAAACAAACAAAAACCCATAGCAAGTCACATTCTGGCTCGTGAAGCTTCTGCTTGGAAGTGATAAACATAACTTCTGCCCACATACTATTGGTCCAAACAAATTATGTGTCCAAACCTGATTTCTGTTGAGCAGGGAAGTAAGATATTACCCCAGGGATGGGCAATTAATACTTTTGAAAAAGAACATTTTGAATAGAATACTGCCCTAGTCATTATCAGAGAGGGAGGAAAGTTATGCTAGGTAGTGGGAACGAACAATTTAGAGGCAAGAAATAGAATGGTGTTTGGGCAGTAACTACCAGTAGTTGCTATTAATTAAGCATAATGTACAAGGAAGGAGAAAGGAAAAGATGAAGCAGTAATAACAGGTGGGGAATAAGTCAGGACACCCTTGCTTTCAGGATAAATAGCTTCACCTCCATTCTGTAGGCAGAAGCATCCTTGAGGGTATTTAAAGGGAGCTTGTGGGGCTGGTGATGGCTGCATTCGTGCTTTAGACAGATTACTCTGGGAGAAGGATGGACTTGAGGGAGTTCTGTTAGGAGGCTATTGTGTTTATTCAGGTTGAAGGATGATGACAGCCTGAATTAGAGAACCTAATACGCGTGGAGAGGTGATGACAGAGAGGAAGCAGAGTAGCAGGATTTGTAGATTGATCAGATGTGAAGGGTGAGAAAAAAGGAGGGAGGAAGGATGTTCCAAAATATCCATCCTCTGCAATCTAATTTCCTTCTCTTTCCTGTCAAATGGTAAGTTTGAATTCCAGCAGCACTGAGGCATCTTATGATTTCAGATCTTTTGTTTCCCTAGACGTGTACAAGACATGTTTTCCCTAAACAAGGCTAAAGGCCCCCAAGAAGATCAGAATGGCTAAATAGCCCCATCACATTCTCATGTAGAAGGAGAGAACTCAGAAGCTAAAGTTCTCTCTCAAGTGACGGCCTGATCTCCCTTTTTTATTTACCTCCCCTTTTCATCATATTACTTCTTACTCTGTTTTTTAAGGTGCAATGTTTGGGGCGTGAAAAAGGCACTCACTCTCATACACAGCCCATGAAAGTGCAAATTACAGCAAGCTTTTCGAAAAACAATAAGGCAATATTCTCCAAGAGCTTAACTGTATTCACAGATTTAGGCCAGATAATTCTAGATCTGGCAATTTAACCTAAGAAAGTAATTATCAATGTGGAAAAATGATTTATGTACATAAATGTTTATTTTGGAAATATTTATAATAATAAAAAACTGAAAACAACCTCCATGTAAAAAATTTGTACATTATGAAATTAGACACATCTATATTTGTATTAATGTTTTAAAAGAATTTTTAAATGGAAGAATGTTTATATTATAATGTTAAGAAAAAAACAAGGCTGAGGTGGAGGATCACTTGGAGCCAGGAGTTTGAGACCAGCAGACAGAGTTTGAGACTCTGTCTCTACAAAAAATATTTAAAAAAATTAGCTAGGCATGGTGGCTTGTACCTACAGTCCCAGCTACACAGAAGGCTGAGGCCAGGAGTTCAAAGAGGCTAAAGTGAGCTCTGATCGTGCCACTGCACTCCAGCATTGGTGGAAGAGCGACTTTGTCTCTCAAAAAAAAGAAAGAAAAAGAAAAACAGTATAAAGGTTAATACTTATTATAATGTCCAGTTTATTTTATAAAACCATAGCAAAAACTGGAAAAAATTACATCGGGGGTTGTGATATTATAGGTGATTTTTTGTTTTCTTCATTTTATTTTTCTCAAATTTCTATAATGTAATGATTTCTTTTATAATCAGAAAAAAGGTTGCTTTTTTTTCCAACCTTACCCCACACCCACCTGTTATATCAACCCTGAGGTGGTAAAGCAAGATGGTTGACAAAGCAAAATCGTTAAAAGACAAGTACGGTTCAACTGGACTCTTGGGTAAATTACTAGAAAGAGTGCAGCATCCACCTGAGCTACCCATAAAAGCTTAGCAATTAGTTAGTAGCTGATTAATACTGAATTTAATCCCTGCCAGAATAGGAGAGAAGAGCTGAGCTTTAGACCTTACCCATTAGAGATTAGGATTGGAAGCTAGAGGATAAGGAGCCCACCAGTGAGGCTGAACTGATAGAAATGGCCTCTCACCTTCTCCTACTCCCTCTATCCTTTAATTAAAACAGCTCTGTCACCTGGGTATCATTCTCCCCACTTTGTGGGCCAGGACCAAGGCTTAACTTCTCATGTTCAATTCTTGAACCCCTTGAATAATTACTAGGACGATAACAAGCATGGCTGGGGAAATATGCTGATCTTTACCTATGACTAATAAGGCCCTTAATAATTTTTTTTTTTTTTGAGTCAGAGTCTCGCTCTGTCGCCCAGGCTGGAGTGCAGTGGCGGGATCTCGGCTCACTGCAAGCTCCGCCTCCCGGGTTCACGCCATTCTCCTGCCTCAGCCTCCTGAGTAGCTGGGACTACAGGCGCCCACCACCACGCCTGGCTAATTTTCTTTTGTATTTTGAGTAGAGACGAGGTTTCACCGTGTTAGCCACGATGGTCTCGATCTCCAGACCTCGTGATCTGCCTGCCTCGGCCTCCCAAAGTCCTGGGATTACAGGCATGAGCCACTGAGCCCGGCCAAGACTTAATAATTCTTAATAAGTCAAAAAAATTAAAGGGAGAGGGAGAAAGATTATATTAGTTATCTCAACGACATCAATGATTAACTAGGCAGTTGGCAAGGTTTTCCTAGTCATGCAATCACATAGAATACAGAGGAAAATGCAGATTCAGGAAAAATTTAGGAGGTAGCATAGTCAGGCCTTGGTGCTCGATCCTATGTGCATACTGCAGGGAAGGCAGGAATCATGAATGACTGGAGATCATTTGGGGTAGGGAGACTGATATCGTGTGCCTGGAAATTTTAGAGGGGCTGGGGCTGAGGAAGTAAACTGTGGATATCGTGTGGTGGTTTCTGCCAAAGAGATAATTCACTTTATCTGGATATTGATTACCTACAGGGAAAATTAATAGATTAAGGACAATGAAAGACAACTTTCTTACAGAGTAAGGACAACAAATACAGAAAGAGGAAAGGCTACAATAAACTCTGTGGTTGAGACCATCCTGGCCAACATGGTAAAACCCTGTCTCTACTAAAAATATAAAAATTGCTGGGCATGGTGGCAAGTGCCTGTAGTCCCAGCTACTTGGGAAGCTGAGACAGGAGAATTGCTTGAACCCAGGAGGCGGAGGTTGCAGTGAGCCGAGATCACACCAGTGTACTCCAGCCTGGCGACAGAGTGAGACTCCATCTCAAAAACAAAACAAAACTCTGTGGTATATGATTAGAATTATAGATACTTCTGTGAGCTCATAGTGGTGTTAATATGCAGATATAGAGGTTGAAATATATATAGGAATGGATATATATGTATTCTCTGGCTGTGTTTGGTAAGAGGGTCTGTGAACAGTGGCATCTTTGTAGCAATAAGCACACTTGGTACCCAGATCTTGGTTTTTAAATACCTTACTAAAAGGAACCAAGGCTCATGGAGAAGTCACCAGTTTCAGGACTGTGCAGACAAAAGTATAAGCTGAGTGTGAAACATCTTCTTGCACCAGAAAATAAGAAAGCTCTCAAAGTAGATTTGAACCACATTAAAGGACAAAGGATTCAAACTGAAGGGGATCCCACTTGCCAAATACAAAACAATTTGAGCATCAAAATAAATAACGTTAGTAACAGATTATAAGCCATTGAATAAAATAGAATCCATGAACCTATACTGATACAAAGAAATGAATAAATAAATGGAAAGCTCTTCTTTACAAGTTAAGCCAAATAGTTAATGTAGGAGAAATAATAGGCTGGGCATAGTGGCTCACGCCTGTAATCCCAGCACTTTGGGAGGCAGAGGCGGGCAGATCACCTGAGGTCAGGAGTTCGAGACCAGCCTGGTCAACATGGTGAAACCCCGTCTCTACTAAAAATATCAAAAATTAGCCGGGTGTGGTGGCGAGTGCCTGTAATCCCAGCTACTCAGGAGGCTGAGACAGGAGAATTGCTTGAACGCGGAAGGTGGTTTCAGTGAGCCTAGATCGAGTCATTGCACTCTAGCCTAGGCAACAAGAGCAAAACTCCGTCTCAAAAAAAAAAAAAAAGAAATAATGGAATTAGAGAATCACCATTTGATAACAACCATACTAAAATTGGAGGCCAAAATAATGAGTGAAAGTTTGATGAGAGAAAAGATACTTAACATAGTCTCAAAGTATCTCCCCATAAAATGCTTTTTAATTATTTAATAATAGCTAAACATATTTATTTATAAGATTAACAGTGGACAAACAAAATGATAAAGGTTAATTTACCAGTGATAGGACAAACTGACATTGTGCACCTCCTAATATGATGCACTAACACAGTATCAGTTGTGATAGTCCTGCCCTGCAAAATCATAACTTTAATCATGAAAAAATATCAGACAAACCCAAACTGAAGGTAGTATAAATATCTGGCCTTTAAAAATGTCAAGATAATAAAAGACAAGGAAAGCCTGAGGAACTGTCTAGATTGAAGAAGATATGTACATGACAACTAAATGCTGTGGATAATCCTGGGTTGAGTCCTGGAACAGAAAGGAAAAGGGGAAAGGGAAAGAAGTTTTTAAACAATTGTGGGTTTTTTGTTTCTTATTTTGTTTTGTTGTATGTTTGCTATAATGGATACTATTGGGATAACTGGTAAAATTTGAAATGGGTCTGTACATTAGATAGCACTATATCCATATTAATTTTCTGATTTTGATGGGTATGCTGTTGTTTTATAGAATAGTGTCTGTGTTTATAAGGCCAGTGGGGCATTATGTCTGCAACTCACTATTAAAAGGTTTAGAAATGTATATATATGTATAATATATATAAACTATATATCATATATTATATAATAAATACATAAATTAATATATAGCTCTCCGTCTCCCTCTCCCTCTCCCTCTCCCTCTCGGTCTCCCTCTCCCTCTCGGTCTCCCTTTCCCTCTCCCTCTCGGTCTCCCTCTCCCTGTCCCTCTCGGTCTCCCTCTCCCTCTCCCTCTCTTTCCATGGTCTCCCTCTCATGCAGAGCCGAAGCTGGACTGTGCTGCTGCCATCTCGGCTCACTGCAACCTCCCTGCCTGATTCTCCTGCCTCAGCCTGCCGAGTGCCTGCGATTGCAGGCGTGCACCGCCACGCCTGACTGGTTTTCGTATTTTTTTGGTGGAGAGGGGGTTTCACTGTGTTGGCCGGGCTGGTCTC
Source organism: Gorilla gorilla gorilla (assembly GCF_029281585.2). Classification (NCBI taxonomy): domain Eukaryota; kingdom Metazoa; phylum Chordata; class Mammalia; order Primates; family Hominidae; genus Gorilla; species Gorilla gorilla. The sequence goes on along the minus strand of NC_073227.2, from coordinate 56,332,208 downwards.
CAGCTCCTAACCGAGAGTGATCCACCAGCCTCAGCCTCCCAAGGTGCCGGGATTGCAGACAGAATCTCGTTAACTCAGTGCTCAATGGTGCCCAGGCTGGAGTGCAGTGGCGTGATCTCAGCTTGCTACAACCTCCACCTCCCAGCCGCCTGCCTTGGCCCCACAAAGTGCCGAGATTGCAGCCTCTGCCCGGCCGCCACCCCATCTGGGAAGTGAGGAGCGTCTCTGCCTGGCCACCCATCATCTGGGATGTGAGGAGCCCCTCTGCCTGGCTGCCCAGTCTGGAAAGTGAGGAGCCTCTCTGCCCGGCCGCCATCCCACCTAGGAAGTGAGGAGCGCCTCTTCCCGGCCGCCATCCCATCTAGGAAGTGAGGAGCGTCTCTGCCCGGCCGCCCATCGTCTGAGATGTGGGGAGCGCCTCTGCCCCGCCGCCCCGTCTGGGATGTGAGGAGCGCCTCGGCCCGGCCACGACCCTGTCTGGGAGGTGAGGAGCATCTCTGCCCGGCCGCCCCGTCTGAGAAGTGAGGAGACCCTCCGCCTGGCAACCGCCCCGTCTGAGAAGTGAGGAGCCCCTCCGCCCGGCTGCCACCCCATCTGGGAAGTGAGGAGCATCTCCGCCCGGCAGCCACCCTGTCGGAGAGGGAGGTGGGGGTCAGCCCCCGCCAGGCCAGCCGCCCTGTCTGGGAGGGAGGTGGGGGGGTCAGCCCCCCGCCCGGCCAGCCGCCCGGTCCGGGAGGGAGGTGGGGGGGTCAGCCCCACCGCCCGGCCAGCCGCCCGGTCCGGGAGGGAGGTGGGGGGGTCAGCCCCACCGCCCGGCCAGCCGCTTGGTCTGGGAGGGAGGTGGGGGGGTCAGCCCCCCGCCCGGCCAGCTGCCCCATCCGGGAGGTGAGGGGCGCCTCTGCCCGGCCGCCCCTACTGGGAAGTGAGGAGCCCCTCTGCCCGGCCACCACCCCGTCTGGGAGGTGTACCCAACAGTTCATTGAGAACGGGCCATGATGACAATGGCGGTTTTGTGGAATAGAAAAGGGGGAAAGGTGGGGAAAAGATTGAGAAATCGGATGGTTGCTGTGTCTGTGTAGAAAGAAGTGGACATGGGAGACTTTTCATTTTGTTCTGTACTAAGAAAAATTATTCTGCCTTGGGATCCTGTTGATCTATGACTTTACCCCCAACCCTGTGCTCTCTGAAACATGTGCTGTGTCCACTCAGGGTTAAATGGATTAAGGGCGGTGCAAGATGTGCTTTGTTAAACAGATGCTTGAAGGCAGCATGCTCGTTAAGAGTCATCACCACTCCCTAATCTCAAGTACCCAGGGACACAAACACTCTGCCTAGGAAAACCAGAGACCTTTGTTCACTTGTTTATCTGCTGACCTTCCCTCCACTATTGTCCTATGACCCTGCCAAATCCCCCTCTGTGAGAAACGCCCAAGAATGATCAATAAAAAAATAAATAAATAAAATAAAAATAAATAAATTAATATATAAATTATATAATATATCTATAAATTATATACATATCTATAAATTATATAATATATAAATTATATATAATATATAAAAGTATATTAAATATATATGGCATATATAAATTATATACATATGATTTAGAGAGAGAGAGAGGGAATGGTAAATCGTAATAAGTGGTGAACCTGGGGCCTAGATGAAGTGTATAAAGGATTTTCTCGTACCATATTTTATAATTTCAAAGTTATCTTAAAAAAGTTAAATAGAGAGCACAGATATTATGTGAAATAATTAAAAATAATAAGACTGTATTGAAAAATATATTCTTCAGAAAAATACCCTCGACACAGTATAGAGACAGATATTGTTAAGGAACTGAATAATGTAAGTGGCTAGGGCAAGCAGCAACTCTCAGAGATGTGTCCCCAGGGGCAACATAGTTCCGCAGCAGATATGGCTTTTGGGATCCCAGTGACAACATTCTGGTGAGGCTCTAGTCCCTAGTGCCCAGTCCCTTCCTCCAGTGATCCATCAGAAGTAAAAAGAGGAATGCAGCAATGTAACAGAAAACAATACAACAAACGACTCAAAAGCCAATAAGCACCATCTAGTGGCAAGGAGGTGATTTTCCCCATTTTGTATGTGTTGTCAAATTCAAACTGCGTGGGCCAATTTGCATTCCTGGCAGCAGAGTGTGAGAGTTTCCAGGGTTCTACATCTTCACTAAGCTTGCTAAGGTCAGACTCACTAAGTTTTCTCATTTTAGCGAGTACAGAACAGTATTTCCTACAAACTGACAGTAAGATTTAGAGGTTTGTTTTTGATTCAGTTTTTAAGATTTATTTATTTAGGCAAGGATACTCTATATATGATGCTCTATACTTCCTATTGTATCACAGCAAGAGGCACGTAATGTCTGGTTATTCATCAATTAAATGTGGTTCAAATGTGGTTGACCTGATTCATCAATAGATATAGTATTAAGGATCCTTATCTATCTTTCACCTAATGGTTTTAGAAACCACTGATGATTTTTACTTAGATCCATCATTTTGTAAAATATTTCAAAAATAGTCCTTTTCTAATTTATCATTCTTTCTGCATTTATTAACTGTAATTGTTCTGTAAAGAACTTTCCCTCATCAACCACTAGGTACCTTGAAGTCCAGCCCACATAAGAAAAGCAGGGTAAGTGATAACTTACATTTATCGATTTTTAGCATAATGATTTGGTGTCTTAGTGTGTTGTGTGTTGCTATAAAGGAATATCTGAGGCTGAGAAATTTATAATGAAATGAGGTTTGCTTAGCTCACGGTTCTGCAGACTGTACAAGAAGTACAGTACAGGCATCTGCATCGGGTGAGGGCCTTAGGCTTCCATCCATGGTAGAAGGTGAAGGAAACCTGGCATGTACAGAGCTCCATGGTGAGAGAGGAAGCAAGAGAGAAACAGAGGAGATGCCAGGCTCCTTTTAACAACAGGCTCTCATGAGAACTTACTGAGTAAGAACTCACTCCTGGGAGAGGGCATTAAACTATTCATGAGGGATCTGCCCCTGTGATCCAAACACCTCTCATTGGGCCCCGCTTCCAACATAGGGTGTCCAATTTCAACATGAGATTTAGAGGGAACGGTATTCCAAACTATAGCAGTTGGTATCCTGGCAATTGGTGAACGAAGACGATTTTTTAAAAAGACTTATTAAGGACTCTGAGATTTTTACACTTATGATTTCTATTCATTGTAGTCTTTATTCCTTTTCTCTTTCTTTTTAAAAAAATTAATACAGAACCAACAACAAAAAACCACATGATTATCTCAATAGATGCAGAAAAGGCCTTTGACAAAATTCAACAACACTTCATGCTAAAAACTCTCAGTAAATTAGGTATTGATGGGATGTATCTCAAAATACTAAGAGCTATCTATGACAAACCCACAGCCAATATCATACTGAATGGGCAAAACCTGGAAGCATTCCCTTTCAAAACTGGCACAAGACAGTGATGCCCTCTCTCACCACTCCTATTCAACATAGTGTTGGAAGTTCTGGCCAGGGCTATCAGGCAGGAGAAGGAAATAAAGGGTATTCAATTAGGAAAAGAGGAAGTCAAATTGTCCCTGTTTGCAGATGACACGAATTGTGTATCTAGAAAACCCCATCGTCTCAGCCCAAAATCTCCTTAAGCTGATAGGCAACTTCAGCAAAGTCTCAGGATACAAAATCAATGTGCAAAAATCACAAGCATTCTTATACACCAATAACAGACAAACAGAGAGCCAAATCATGAGTGAACTCCCATTTGCAATTGCTTCAAAGAGAATAAAATACCTAGGAATCCAACTTACAAGGGACATGAAGGACCTCTTCAAGGAGAACTACAAACCACTGCTCAATGAAATAAAAGAGGATACAAAGAAATGGAAGAACATTCCATGCTCATGGGCAGGAAGAATCAATATCATGAAAATGGCCATACCGCCCAAGGTAATTTATAGATTCAATGCCATCCCCATCAAGCCACCAATGACTTTCTTCACAGAATTGGAAAAAACTACTTTAAAGTTCATATGGAACCAAAAAGAGCCCACATTGCCAAGTCAATCCTAAGCCAAAAGAACAAAGCTGGAGGCATCACGCTACCGGACTTCAAACTATACTACAAGGCTACAGTAACCAAAACAGCATGGTACTGGTACCAAAACAGAGATATAGACCAATGGAACAGAACAGAGCCCTCAGAAATAATGCTGCATATCTACAACTATCTGATCTTTGACAAACCTGACAAAAACAAGAAATCGGGCAAGGATTCCCTATTTAATAAATGGTGCTGGGAAAACTGGCTAGCCATATGTAGAAAGCTGAAACTGGATCCCTTCCTTACACCTTATACAAAAATTAATTCAAGATGGATTAAAGACTTAAATGTTAGACCTAAAACCATAAAAACCCTAGAAGAAAACCTAGGCAAGACCATTCAGGACATACGCATGGGCAAGGACTTCATGTCTAAAACACCAAAAGCAATGGCAACAAAAGCCAAAATTGACAAATGGGATCTAATGAAACTAAAGAGCTTCTGCACAGCAAAAGAAACTACCATCAGAGTGAACAGGCAACTTACAGAATGGGAGAAAATTTTTGCATTCTACTCATCTGACAAAAGGCTGATATCCAGAATCTACAATGAACTCAAACAAATTTACAAGAGAAAAACAAACAACCCCATCAAAAAGTGGGTGAAGGATATGAACAGACACTTCTCAAAAGAAGACATTTATGTAGCCAAAAGACACATGAAAAAATGCTCTTCATCACTGGACATCAGAGAAATGCAAATCAAAACCACAATGAGATACCATCTCACACCAGTTAGAATGGCGATCATTAAAACGTCGGGAAACAACAGGTGCTGGAGAGGATGTGGAGAAATAGGAACACTTTTACGCTGTTGATGGGACTGTAAATTAGTTCAACCATTGTGGAAGTCAGTGTGGCGATTCCTCAGGGATCTAGAACTAGAAACACTATTTGACCCAGCAATCCCATTACTGGGTATATACCCAAAAGATTATAAATCATGCTGCTATAAAGACACATGCACACGTATGTTTATTGTGGCACTATTCACAATAGCAAAGACTTGGAACCAACCCAAATGTCCAACAATGATAGACTGGATTAAGAAAATGTGGCACATATACACCATGGAATACTATGCAGCCATAAAAAATGATGAGTTCACGTCCTTTGTAGGGACATGGATGAAGCTGGAAACCATCATTCTCAGCAAACTATCGCAAGGACAAAAAACCAAACACTGCATGTTCTCACTCATAGGTGGGAATTGAACAATGAGAACACATGGACACAGGAAGGGGAACATCACACACCGGGGCCTGTTGTGGGGTGGGGGAAGTGGGAAGGGATAGCATTAGGCAATATACCTAATGTTAAATGAAGAGTTAATGGGTGCAGCACACCAACATGGCACATGTATACATATGTAACAAACCTGCATGTTGTGCACACGTACCCTAAAACTTAAAGTATAATAATAAAAAAAAGAAACTGTGCAATTGAATGAATTTTGAAAAATGCACATGCCTGTATAACTACCCCCACAATCAGAATAGAGAAAATTTCTTTTTTTTTTTTTTGAGACGCAGTCTTGCTCTGTCGCCAGGCGGGAGTGCAGTGGTGTAATCTCGCTCACTGCAACCTCTGCCTTTTGGGTTCAAGCGATTCTCCTGCCTCAACCTCCTGAGAAGTCGGTATTACAGGTGCCTGCCACCATGCCTAGCTAATTTTTGTATTTTTGGTAGAGATGGGGTTTCACCATACTGGTCAGGCTGGTCTTGAACTCCTGACCTCAAGTGATCCACCTGCCTCGGCCTTCCAAAGTGCTGGGATTATAGGCATGAGCCACTGTACCTGGCCTAGAATATAGAATATTTCTATCACCCCCAAAAATTCCTTTTGGCCCCTCTGCAGTCAGTCTTACTCCCACTCCATCCCTAGCCCTAGGCAACCATTAATCTGCTTCCTGTCACTATAGATTAGGTTTTTCTAGGAATTCCTAAAAGTAGAATCATGTCTCTGGATTCTTTTACTCAGTTGCATCATATAGTAAGTGTCCTGTTATTCTCTTTTGATGCTCAAATTGTTGCCATTTTTGGCGAGTGGAGCATTTTTAGTTTGACTCTTTCATTATTTTGATATGACCCCAGTAGTCTCTGATAGCTTTCTGTCTTTCAGGCACAGCAAGTGGTCTCAGGCTCAGGATGTATATTTCCTATTCTATATGAAATCAGCCAGTTCTTCAAAGGCCTTGCTTGCTTCCTTGGTCTTTGAAGAGTATAATCTGAGCACTAGGGATGACCATTGCTACTAAGTTGTTATTACTTCCAGAACATTCCAGCGGATAGAACTGGGAAATAACTATTTTCTAGAAGGAGAAAAGTAAATAATGAGTTCGTACTGATATTTTCTACTTAAATTAAAGATTAGAACTTTAACCTACTTTGTAATATTTTGCCTTTGTTCTCTTAAGCTAAAAATCTTGGTTTTTAATAACATTAACATGTATTTGTCTTTTCCTACCATATAAATAATGTATATTTGCTATATGTAGCTATTTATTTGTTTAGTCTTCCTATGTTGCCCAGGGTAGAGTGCTTGCTATATTGCCCACTGCAGCCTCAAACTCATGGCCTCAAGCAACCTGCCTCAACCTCCTGAGTAGCTGGGGCTACAGGTGCAGCTACCACACCCAGCATCATAGGTATTTTTAAAATAACAGTTTCAAAATAGCAACCCCAATATTGTAAGTAACAATAAAATGACTAAATACAGGTTACAGTTCTTTGTGATGTTTTAGTCTTTAGGATATATCTCACAAAAGAATGAAAGCCAAAATATTCCTTTTGCAGTCATTAGACAGAGCTCTTCTCTATTTGGTCGTGCCACCAACTTACTGTAGAGCTAAGTTCACTTGTCTCAATTTGGTTTAGATTTTTAGGGATTGCTTTTTTCTTTTATTTTCCTCTTAAAGTAATTGGTTTTTGAAGTTATTTAATAGTCACATTTACATGTTTTCAAAGTCAAAACCATATGACAGATTTCATCTGAGAAGGTTTATTTCCAGTCTGTGTCCCCTGCCTTTCTTTTTTGTTAACAGATTTATTTTTTAAAACAGCTTTAGGTTTACAGAAAACCTGCCTCTTTTTCCCTATTATTAATGTCCTGCATTATTGTGGTATATTTATTACAATTGATAGCCAACATTGGTACACTGTTATTAACTAAAGACCATGGTTTATATTAAGGTTTGTTGTTTTGTGTTGCACATTCTGTGGGTTTTGAAAAATGTCTAATGACATATCCACCATTACAATAACATACAGAGTAATTTCACCGCCCTAAAAATCCCTTATGTTCCAATATTCATCCCTCCCTTCTTTCCCCAAAACCCTGGCAACCACTGACCTTTTCCTGTATCCATAGTTTTGCTTTTTCTTGAATGTCATACATAATAGTCCCCCTTTATCCTCAAGGGATATGTTACAAGACCGACAGTAGGTGCCTGAAACTATGGATAGCATAGAACCCTACACATACATACTTATAATAAGGTTTACTTATAAATTATGTGCAGTAAGAAATTAACAACAATAACTAATAATAAAATAGAACAATTATAACAATACACTGTAATAAAAGTTATGTAAATATGCTTTCTCTCTCAAAATATCTAATTGTACTGTACTCACTCTTCTTGTATATGTTGATTTGATAACAGAGACAGCTATTAAGTAACTAATGTATCTGGTAATATATAGAGCATGGATGCACTGGACAAAGGAATGTTTCAGGTCCAGGGCAGGATGGAGCAGGATAGCACAAAATTTCATCATGCTACTCAGAAGAGTGTGCAATTTAAACCTTATGAATTAGTTATTTCTGAAACTTTCCATGTAATATTTTCAGGCCTTGGTTAACTGCAGAAAGCAAAACTGTGGATAAGGGTGGATTATTACAGTTATAATTATCTACTGAGACTGTTTTTTTCACTTAGCAGTATGCGTTTAAGTTTCCTCCATGTCTTTAACTGGCTTGATAGTTCATTCCTTTTTAGTTCTGCTTAATACTCTGCTGTAAAGATGTACCACAGGTTGTTCATCCATTCACCTACTGAAGGACATTGTCTGCTTCCAAGGTTTGGCAATTATGAATAAAGCTGCTGTAAAAATTAACATACAGCATTTTGTGTGGATGTAAGTTTTCAACTCATTTGGACAAATACGAAGGAGTATGATTGCTGGATCATATAGTAAGAGTATGCTTGGTTTTGTAGGAAGCTGCCAAACTGTCTTCCTATGTGGTTTTACCATTTTGCATTTCCACCAGCAATGAATGAGAGTTCCTGTTGTCCACATCCTCACAAGCATTTAGTGCTGTCAGTGTTTTGAATTTTAGCCATTCTAATATATGTGTAGTGGTATCTCATTTTAATTTGCAATTCCCTAATGATGTATGAGGTTGAACATCTTTTCTTATGCGTATTTGTCATTCTCTGATTCCTGTTTTTTCCTTCCGTTATAAGTAATCATTTTTTTTATCGGCTTTTGGTTTATCCTTCTATTATCACTTTTAAAAAATGCTTATTCCACACACACTCACACACATACACTTATAGTCCCTCTTTCTTAAACAAAAGGTAGCATGCTATACGCAATTCACAGCATCTTATAGACTATTTTTTATAGTGGAATAGTACTTCATCATTATTTCTTCAACCAGTCCTTTATTGATGAACATTTGGAATGTTTGCAATCTTTTGCTATTACAAATAGTACTACAATGAATAAGTTTGTATATACATCATTTCATATTTCTGCCTATATATCTCTGAGATAGATTTAGAAAGGTGATTGTGGTGTCCAGGATTAAATGCATATGTAATTTTGCTAGATATTGCCAAATTCCCATCATACTGTTTTTGCATTCCTGCCAACAATATGTGAAAGTGTCTATTTCCCTGCAGAGTTGGTAATAAGGCATTTTGTCAGACTCAAGGATTTTTGCCAACATGGTAGATAACAAACTGTAATGTTCTCTATTTTAGCTGGATGGAGGGTACGCAGAAGTTTGTTCTATTCTTAATTATGCATTTTTCATGTATCTAAAATACTTCATAAAATAAGCTAACATAAGGAATTGCTCTTAAAGAAGAGCAGTTTTCTATTTTGGCTTTAGAAGAAATATATCATTTTTATGGATAACTTAACTATTGACTGAAATCTCGAATGATCCACAACTATACTTGAAAAGAATTTCAGAGACAAGAGATTCTGACCCTATCATATAACAAATTCAGGCTCTAGGGCTCAAAGAAGCCAAGTAATTAGCTTGAAGTTACATAGTTAATGAGATACAAGCTTGCCTTTTAACTATAAGGCATTGCAGTCAATATATAAAATTTATGGAGAACATTATCCAAAAAACTGGGGTGTGTAACACTCATCTTCATAACAATTCCACTACATTTAATGATACAGGAAATAGAATGCATTGCATCAAGGTCAAGGTATTGGACTGATTGCCACTGTGTTTCTAAGTGCAATTCTGAAAGCTGGTATAAGCTATAAAACTCATATTGTTTGGTTATGACAGCCTTATTAATCATCTTTCTCCTTTTTCAGCTTTTCAGTAGAATAGATCAGCTACTGAGCTCCCACCAACAGTCCTCAAATTTAGTTTATGAAATCTGTAACATATTCAGGACCTATATATATTAGAAATTCTCTGTCAATGTTACTATGAGAATTGTTTGTAATTTTTGAGAGCAAAGTCTGAAGAACCGTCTTTTAGAACTGGATCATTCTTACAGAGGGGCAAGGTGAAACTAATGTTTTTACAGTTTTAATCTTGTTATACGGTGTCAAGACTTTAAGTATTTTATATTAAATTTGCATTCTGAGGCTTCTCAATAAAAGCAACATGGAACAAATTACTCAAAATCACCAATTATCCAATGATGTCATTCTTAGGAAAATAAAAATAATTTTGTGACACAGAGTCCAATCTAGTCCAGGATCACTTATTGCATTTAGCTGCCATGTCGCTCTTGTATTCTTTCATCTGGGATAACTCCTCTGGCTTTCTTTGTCTTTCATGAGTTTGACATTTTTGAAGCATATGGACCAGTTAATTTGTAGAATGTTCCTCAGTTTAGGTTTGTTTGATGTCACCTCATGCTTAGATTCGGCTTATGCATTTGGGTTAGGGTTAGCACAGAAGTGATGCTGTAATCTCAGTGTGTTGTGTCATACACACATCAGTTCACATTAATATTGGTTTGTCTCAGTAGTCATGATGCTACTTTGGTTAAAGTGATGTCTGCCTGTTTTCTCCACTCTAAAGTTACTATTTTTCCCTTTAAAGTTAAAAAGTAATTTGTGGTGAGATACTTCGAGGCTATATATCCTGTTTCCCATTGAACATTTGCCCACCAGTTTCAGCACCCATTAATGATTCTTGACTGAACCAGTTGCTACTGCGATGGTTACCCATGGTACAAAGACATTCTTTAGTTTGGGATTTCTTAAATTATATTGGTTTGCATTTTCATCAAATGTATACAATATCAGAGAAAATCAAACAAATAAATCAGCAACCCAAAGAAGGAAATAAAAGGCCAGGCACGGTGGCTCATGCCTGTAATCCCAGCACTTTGGGAGGCCGAGGAGGGCTGATCACTTGAGGTCAGGAGTTCAAGCCAGTCTGGCCAACATAGCGAAACCTGTCTCTACTAAAATAAAAATAAAAATTAGCTGGGCGTGGTGGCACACGCCTGTGGTCCCAGCTACTTGGGAGGCTGAGGCAGGAGAATTGCTTGAACCTGGCTGAGATCACGCCATTGCACTCCAGCCTGTCTCAAAACAAACAAACAAACAAAAAACACAAGAAGCAAATATAATAAAAAATTTGAATAAATGACAGAAACTGATTTGAAGTATGAATGACTTGCTCACTTGCCTAAATCTGTCTTTTGACTTGTAAATGTAAGGTCAATGAAAGCTTGGAAAACCTTTTAAAATTTAATCATCACACTGTCATGGGAGATAAGTAGAAACGGTTCTGCTCCCCACCAAGGTAAGTTTAAAAACAGACATTCTTTCGGGCTTAATTGGAGCTGTTACATCAAGTATTTGTCATGGGGGCAAAATTAACTATTAATGAACTTGAGCCTTTTCAGATGGCTTCAATATGCCTTGCTTTTGTATTTCTCAAAACAATTTGAGTGTTTTTCTTATTAATAACTTAAATAAAAAATTAATTTAATCATTAAATATTTCCAGTATACAGTAAATAATATTAGACAACCATTTACCTACCATCTGAATTTAAATGATATTTACGTTTTGCCATCTTCAGAATGTTTTTCTCTAAATAAATAAAATAATATAGATACATAATATTATGGATATAACTAAAACCATACTTCTATCTCTTTGCTTTCTCTCCCCAGGGTTAGCCATTTCCTGTCAATAATGTATCATTGACATGAATGAGTTTATGTTTTGGACACACATACACACACACACACACACACACACTCTCTCTATATAGATACTGTATATATGCTCTCTCTATACATACTGTGTGTGTATATATATACATTTTACACAGGCTGGGCATGGTGGCTCACGCCTGTAATCCCAGCATTTTGGGAGGCTGAGGCGGGGAGATCACTTGCGGTCAACAGTTCGAGACGAGCCTGGCCAACATGGCGAAACCCCGTCTCTACTAAAAATACAAAATTAGCCAGGCGTGGTGGTGTGTGCCTGTAATCCCAGCTACTCAGCAGGCTGAGGAAGGAGAATTGCTTGAACGTGGGAGGCAGAAGTTGCAGTGAGCTGAGATGGCGCCACTGCACTCGAGCCTGGGAAACAAAGTGAGACTCTGTCTGAAAAAAAAAAAAATTTATAAAAATAAATCACAATAGGATACATTCAATTTGATATAATTTGTGTATAATTTTATATGCCCAAAATAATGTTTGTATATATTGTAACATATTGATTGTATCCTATTGTGATTTACTTTCATTTTTACTTAATATTTTTGGAATTGATCCACTGTATACATGTACTTATGACTTACTTGTTTTAACTACTATATGAAAACCTACTGTATGAATACTTACATACTGTTTATTTCCCAACCAATGAAGAATTAGACTGTTTTTATTTTCCTTATTTCTGCCTCAAATGGTGAGGTAATAAATATTCTTATATTATACATTCTTCCTTGTGCATATGTAGGCAAGTTTCTCTGGACTAAAAAACCTGAGTCTTGGTGTAAGGACATTTTCAGCTTTACTAGGTAGTATCGAATTGTTTTCCAATGGTTGTACCTATTTATATGTCTATCAGCAGCTCACATCCTTCTGTGCTTGGCGTTATCAGACTTTCTACTTTGTTAACAACTAGAAGAACGTGAACTTTTTTCTTCTTATTGCTTAAATTTGCATTTCTTAATTTGTGGTAGACAGAGCTTCTGTTGATATGTTTTTACTTCTGGATTTTCTCTCTTATATACCTGTTTATGTCCTTTGCCCATTTTTATTGGGTCATTTGTCATTTTCTCATTCATCTGTAAGCATTATTTATGGTGAATTTTAATGTTTTGTTCTGTACCTTGTGAGCATTTTCTCCTATCTGTTACTTGATCTCTTTGTTTATAGTGCTTTTGGTAAGTAGAAGTTTTAAATTTAATATAGCTAAAATTACTAACCATATAGTTTAATTTTTGTGTGTCTTGAAGATGAGACAAGCAGCATTAGAGATTACCTGGATGAGACCTATTTGGCTGTGCTACTTATTCCCTAGTTCTATATCACTACCAATGCCTATGGTAGCAGAAGAAATTGAGACAAATTCTTAGAGTTTGAACATAGATGGAAATCTTAAGACTGACTACAAGAAGCTGCAGTTTAGGCAAATGTTTTCCTGAGCTAACTGGAGAAACTTCAGAACAACTCACAGTTTTAGTATCTGTTTTTGTTTTGTTTTATTTGGGGAGGGCAAGGGTTGAATGAGGTAGATGGGCTTTTGTTGCTTAACAATGATCATAATTTACTTTATTCTTAGAAGAAATGTGTGTTTAATGGAAAAGGGAAGTATTAATAATGGAATATGCTACTCTTTAGTAATAAGAAGAAATTAACAAAAAAGACACTAAGTCTTGAATCACACGACTGAATAGGAATACCCAGAATATTTCTCATAACAGCCTGCTAGTTGTGTGAATGACAGCTGGGATTTATAACACCTGATGCCTCACACGTTGCCATATGTTAAAAAATTTCTTTCCTGGAAGGATTAGATGGCTGGCCACTTTTCTTATCCAAAATGAAATAGCTTGTACCCAATGCCACCTTGCTGAATGCTTGAATAATAGGATATATACAAAGTTGATACAATACCCATCTTGCTTCCAAATTAATTCTTTAAATTTATAGAATTAAAGCCAAATTTATATTCAAAGAATTATTTTGGCTTTAAAGCAGTTTGCATAATAGGTTTGCAAAAACCTATTAATTATTACTAATACTAAAAATTATACCCTTACTTTACTGATGCTCCATGGTTAGAGGGCTTAACTTCCGGCTAGGTGAGGCAGACAGAAACTTGTATCAAGTGATCACTTCCTTTAATGCTTTCTTTTTCATGTTTATATGTGCAGCTTTCTTCGTTTTTCATGATAATCTCTAACATGGATTAAGGACTGTTTTTATTCTTAAACGATTATATTTTTATTTCTTATATAAAAGTATGACTTTAAATTTAGTATAATTGTTACAAAAAAGTTTTTTTAAAAAAGCTTTGAAAATCTTATCACAGTAAATATATATACTATTGTAGAAAATGTAAAAAAACAAAAACCATAAATATAAAAATTTATGAAGATATCCAGAAGTAACAACTATTAATATTTTAGAACATGACTTGTCTTTTTTCTATGCATGCAATTCATTTTAACCAAAGATGAGATCATACAATCCATCGATTTTATAAATTTATTTTTCGTTATAACATTTTGCTATACTGCTAAATATTTCTTTAAAACATGCATAATATTTAATCACAGAGTTGGGGCATAACGCACATAAATATTCCCAATCATTTCCGATTTTTTATGTTAAACATTTTAACATTGATGAAAATCATTCTTAATAACTTTTTACACATGTCCCTAAATATTTCCATAGAATACAATTCCAGGAATGGAATTGTTTGATCAAATGGTACACAAACTTTTAAGGTTTTTGCTATTTACTACAAAATTTCCCTTGATAAAGCTTTTATAATGTATGCACCTAAGAGCCTTTTAACTCTAATTTTTATTCATTTAAAAAATTCTGCTCTCCCTCTCCCTCTCCCTCTCCCTCTCCCCACGGTCTCCCTCTGATGCCAAGCCGAAGCTGGACGCTACTGCTGCCATCTCAGCTCACAGCAACCTCCCTGCCTGATTCTCCTGCCTCAGCCTGCCGAGTGCCTGCGATTGCAGGCGCGCGCCGCCACGCCTGACTGGTTTTCGTATTTTTTTGGTGGAGACGGGGTTTCGCTGTGTTGGCCGGGCTGGTCTCCAGCTCCTAACCGCGAGTGATCTGCCAGCCTCAGCCTCCCGAGGTGCCGGGATTGCAGACGGAGTCTCCTTAACTCAGTGCTCAATGGCGCCCAGGCTGGAGTGCAGTGGCGTGATCTCGGCTTGCTACAACCTCCACCTCCCAGCCGCCTGCCTTGGCCTCCCAAAGTGCCCCGATTGCAGCCTCTGCCCGGCCGCCACCCCGTCTGGGAAGTGAGAAGCGTCTCCGCCTGGCCGCCCATCGTCTGGGATGTGAGAAGCCCCTCTGCCGGGCTGCCCAGTCTGGAAAGTGAGGAGCGCCTCTGCCAGGCCGCCATCCCATCTAGGAAGCGAGGAGCGCCTCTTCCTGGCCGCCATCACATCTGGGAAGTGAGGAGCGTCTCTGCCCGGCCGCCCATCGTCTGAGATGTGGGGAGCACCTCTGCCCTGCCACCCCGTCCGGGATGTGAGGAGCATCTCTGCCCGGCCGCCCCGTCTGAGAAGTGAGGAGACCCTCTGCCCGGCAACCGCCCCGTCTGAGAAGTGAGGAGCCCCTCCGCCCAGCAGCCACCCCGTCTGGGAAGTGAGGAGCGTCTCTGCCCGGCAGCCACCTCGTCCGGGAGGGAGGTGGGGGGGGGTCAGCCCCCCGCCCGGCCAGCCGCCCCGTCCGGGAGGGAGGTGGGGGGGCTAGCCCCCCGCCTGGCCAGCCGCCCCGTCCGGGAGGTGAGGGGCGCCTCTGCCCGGCTGCCCCTACTGGGAAGTGAGGAGCCCCTCTGCCCGGCCAGCCGCCCCGTCTGGGAGGGAGGTGGGGGTTCAGCCCCCCGCCTGGCCAGCCACCCCGTCTGGGAGGGAGGTGGAGGGATCAGCCCCCCGCCCGGCCAGCTGCCCTGTCCGGGAGGTGAGGGGCGCCTCTGCCCGGCTGACCCTACTGGGAAGTGAGGAGCCCCCCCGCCCGGCCAGCCGCCCCGTCCGGGAGGGAGGTGGGGGGGGGTCAGCCCCCCGCCCGGCCAGCCGCCCCGTCCGGGAGGGAGGTGGGGGGGTCAGCCCCCCGCCCGGCCAGCCGCCCCATCTGGGAGGGAGGTGGGGGGGTCAGCCCCCCGCCTGGCCAGCCGCCCCGTCCGGGAGGTGAGGGGCGCCTCTGCCCGGCCGCCCCTACTGGGAAGTGAGGAGCCCCTCTGCCCGACCAGCCGCCCCGTCTGGGAGGGAGGTGGGGGGGTCAGACCCCGCCTGGCCAGCCGCCCCATCCAGGAGGTGAGGGGCGCCTCTGCCCGGCCGCCCCTACTGGGAAGTGAGGAGCCCCTCTGCCCGACCAGCCGCCCCGTCTGGGAGGGAGGTGGGGGGGTCAGACCCCGCCTGGCCAGCCGCCCCATCCAGGAGGTGAGGGGCGCCTCTGCCCGGCCGCCCCTACTGGGAAGTGAGGAGCCCCTCTGCCCGGCCAGCCGCCCCGTCCAGGAGGGAGGTGGGGGGGGGGATCAGCCCCCTGCCCAGCCAGCCGCCCCGTCTGGGAGGTGAGGGGCGCCTCTGCCCGGCTGCCCCTACTGGGAAGTGAGGAGCCCCTCTGCCCAGCCACCACCCCATCTGGGAGGTGTACCTAACAGCTCATTGAGAACGGGCCATGAAGACAATGGCGGTTTTGTGGAATAGAAAGGGGGAAAAGATTGAGAAATCGGATGGTTGCCGTGTCTGTGTAGAAAGAGGTAGACATGGGAGACTTTTCATTTTGTTCTGTACTAAGAAAAAATTATTCTGCCTTGGGATCCTGTTGATCTGTGACCTTACCCCCAACCCTGTGCTCTCTGAAACATGTGCTGTATCCACTCAGGGTTGAATGGATTAAGGGCGGTGCAAGATGTGCTTTGTTAAACAGATGCTTGAAGGCAGCATGCTCGTTTAGAGCCATCACCACTCCCTAATCTCAAGTACCCAGGGACACAAACACTGTGGAAGGCCGCAGGGTCCTCTGCCTAGGAAAACCAGAGAACTTTGTTCACTTGTTTATCTGCTGACCTTCCCTCCACTATTGTCCTGTGACCCTGCCAAATCCCCCTCTGCGAGAAACACCCAAGAATGATCAATAAAAAATTAAAAAAAAAAAAATTCTGTGGGTACATAGTAGGTATATATACTTATAAGGCATATGCGATCTTTGATACGGGCATACAATGTGTAATAATTACGTCAGGGTAAATGAAGTATCCATCACCTCAAGTATTTATCCTTTTTGTTACAAACAATGCAATTATACTCTTTTAGTTATCTTAACATGTACAATTAAATTATTATTAACTATAGTCACCCTGTTGTGCTATTAAATACTAGATCTTATTCATTTTTTC
The DNA here is from genome assembly GCF_029281585.2 of Gorilla gorilla gorilla. Classification (NCBI taxonomy): domain Eukaryota; kingdom Metazoa; phylum Chordata; class Mammalia; order Primates; family Hominidae; genus Gorilla; species Gorilla gorilla. Next base: position 56,315,266 of record NC_073227.2, on the reverse strand, counting down.
TAACTTTTTTTTGTACCTACTAACCATCCCCACTCTACTGCTCCATCCCCCACCCCAACCCCACTACCCTTCCCAGCCTCTAGTAAGCATCATTATCTCCATGAGTTCAATTGTTTTAATTGTTAGCTCCCACAAATAAATTAGAACATGTGAAGTTTGTCTTTCAGTGCCTGCCTTATTTCACTTAACATAATGATCTCCAGTTCCATCCATGTTGTTGCAAATTACAGGATCTCATTCTTTTTTATGGCTACACAGTACTCTGTTGTTTTTAAGTACCACATTTTCTTTTTTTTTTTTTTTTTTGAGACGGAGTCTCTCTCTGTCGCCCAGGCTAGAGTGCAGTGGCACGATCTCGGCTCACTGCAAGCTCCGACTCCCGGGTTCATGCCATTCTCCTGCCTCAGCCTCCTGAGTAGCTGGGACTACAGGCCCCCGCCACTACGCCCAGCTAATTTTTTGTACTTTTAGTAGAGACGAGGTTTCACCGTGTTAGCCAGGATGGTCTCGATCTCCTGACCTCGTGATCCGCCCACCTCCGCCTCCCAAAGTGCTGGGATTACAGGCGTGAGCCACCGTGCCCAGCTACACATTTTCTTTATCCATTCATCTGTTGATGGACACTTAAGTTGTATCCAAATCTCAGCTATTGTGAACAGTGCTGCAATAAACATGGGAGTGCAGATATCTCTTCAATATACTGATTTCCTTTCTTTTGGATAGATACCCAGCAGTGGGATTGCTGTATCATATGGTAGCTCTTATTTTTAGTTTTTACAGGAACCATCAAACTGTTCTTTATAGTGGTTGTACTAATTTACCTTCCCACCAACAGTGTAGGAGGGTTCCCTTTTCACTACATCTTTGCCAGCATTTGTTGTTGCCTATCTTTTGGATAAAAGCCATTTTAACTGGGATGTGATGATACCTCATTACAGTTTTGATTTGCACTTATTGAGCATCTTTTCATATACCTATTTGCCATTTGTATATTTTCTTTGGAGAAATGTCTATTCATATATTTTGCCCATTTTAAAATCAGATCATTAGATTTTTTTCCTATAGAATTATTTGAGCTGCTTGTATATTCTAGTTATTAATCCTTTGTCAGATGGGTAGTTTGCAAATATTTTCTCCCATTCTATGAATTGTCCCTTCACTTTGTTGATTGTTTCCTTTTTCCTTTGCTGTTCAGAAGCTTTTTAACTTAATGTGATGCTATTTGTCCATTTTTGCTTTGGTTGCCTGTGCTTGTGGGGTATTACCCAAGAAATCTGTGCCCAGTCCAATGTCCTGGAGAGTTCCTCCAATGTTTTCTTGTAGTAGTTTCATAGTTTGAGGTCTTAGATGTAAGTCTTTAATCCACTTTGATTTTTGTATATGACGACAGATAGGGGTTGTGATGATTAATACTGAATGTCAACTTGATTGGATTGAAAGATACAAAGTATTGATCCTGGGTGTGTCTGTGAGGATGTTGTTAAAGGAGATTAACATTTGAGTCAGTGGGCTGGGAAAGGCAGACCCACCCTTAATCTGGGTGGGCACAATCTAACCAATTGCCAGTGCAGCTAGAATATAAGCAGGCAGAAAAATGTGAAAAGAGAGACTGGCCTGGGCTCCTAGCTTACATCTTTCTCCCATGCTGGATGCTTCCTGCACAGCAGCACTTCCATCATCAAATGGAAGTGGTATATATGTGATCAGGCTCGAGCAGGTCCTGAAGGCACAAGTAAGTTACATGAGGAAGTGGCTCAAATGCCCACGGTCTCCACTCCTGCCACCCTCCCTGCCTGCTCTTTCCCAGCCTGCACTGATGGCCTCATGGGGAGTTCCCTGTGATCAGTTGACAGAGGAAGAGAAGACTAGGGTTCACAGATGGTTCTGCATGATATGCAGGCACCACCTGAAAGTGGACAGCTGCAGCGCTACAGCCCCTTTCTAGGACATCCCTGAAGGACAATGGTGAAGGGAAATCTTCCCAGTGGGCGGAACTTCGAGCATTGCACCTGATTGTACACTTTGCATGGGAGGAGAAATGACCAGATGTGCGATTATATACTGATTCATGAGCTGCAGCCAATGGTTTGGCTGGATTGTCAGGGACTTGGAAGAAGCATGATTGGAAAATTGGTGACAAGGAAATTTGGGGAAGAGGTATGTGGATAAACCTCTCTGAGTGGCCAAAAGCTGTGAAGATATTTGTATCCCATGTAAGTGCTCACCAACAGGTGACCTCAGCAGAGGAGAATTTTAATAATCAAGTGGATAGGATGACCCATTCTGTGGACACCACTGAGCCTCTTTCCTCAGCCACTCCTGTCATCACACAATGGACCCATGAACAAAGTGGCCTTGGTGGCAGGGATAGAGGTTACGCATGGTCTCAGCAAGATGGATTTCCACTCACCAAGGCTGACCTGGCTACGGTCACTGCTGAGTCCCCAGTTTGCCAGCTGCAGAGACCAACACTGAGCCCTAGATATGGTACCATTCCTCGGGGTGATCAGCCAGCTACCTGGTGACAGGTTGATTATATTGGACCTCTTCCATCATGAAAAGGGCAGAGGTTTGTCCTCACTGGAATAGACACTTACTCCAGATAGGGGTTTGCCTATCCTGCATGCAATGCTTCTGCCAAGACTACCATCTGTGGATTCACAGAATGCCTTATCCACTGTCATAGTATTCCACACAGCATTGCCTCTGACCAATGCACTCACATTACAGCTAAAGAAGTGCAACAGTGGGCTCATGCTCATGGAATTCCCTGGTCTTACCAAGTTCCCCCCATCATCCCGAAGCAGCTAGATTGATAGAATGGTAGAATGGCCTTTTGAAGTCACAATTACAATGCCAACTGGGTGACAATACTTTGCATGGCTGGGGCAAAGCTCTCCAGAAGGCCGTGTATGCTCTGAATCAGCATCCAATATATGGTACTGTTTCTCCCATAGCCAGGATTCATGGGTCCAGGAATCAAGGGGTTGAAGTAGAAGTGGCACCACTCACCATAACCCCTAGTGATCCACTAGCACAGTTTTTTCTTCCTGTTCCCATGACATTATGTTCTGCTTGCCTAGAAGTCTTAGTTCCAGAGGGAGGCACACTGCCACCAGGAGACACAACAATGATTCCATTAAACTGGAAGTTAAGATTGCCACCTGGACACTTTGGGCTCCTCCTGCCTTTAAGTCTACAGGCTAAGAGGGAGTTAGTTTTGGCTGGGGTGACTGACCTGGACTATCAAGATGAAATCAGTCTACTACTCCATAATCAAGGTCTCCTTAGGCTGTCTCTTAGTATTACCATGCCCTGTGATTAAGGTCAATGGGAAACTACAATGGCCCAACCCAGGCAGGACTACAAATGGTCCAGACACTTCAGGAATGAAGGTTTGAGTCGCTCCACCAGGAAAAAAACCACGACCTGCTGAGGTGCTTGCTGAAGGCAAAGGGAATACAGAATGGGTAGTAAAAGGTAGTCATCAATACCAGCTATGACCACGTGACCAGCTGCAAAAAACGAGGACTGTAATTGGCATGAGTATTTCCTCCTTCTTTTGTTAAAACCATGTTTGTGCATGTATACACCTGTACTAAGAAAATATCTTCTTATTTCCTTTCTCCTTTATCACGTGACATAAGATTTATTGACTTCACATCAGCATTTAAGTATCGTTAACTTTATATAATAGTATTTGGGTTGGTGATTGGTGTGTTTCTCATTGTATGAAGGATAGCTGCATTATGTCAGGTGTAATTATGACCTTATTATTATCTTTATTTGAAGATTATGTATGATCTCGGGAGATGTGTATGAGTCCAAGTTGACAAGGAGTGGACTTGTAATGGTTAATACTGAGTGTCAACTTCATTGGATTGAAAGATACAAAGTATTGATCCTGGGTGTGTCTGTGAGGGTGTTGGCAAAGGAAATTAACATTTGAGTCAGTGCACTAGGAATGGCGACCCACCCTTAATCCGGGTGGGCACAATCTATTCAACTGCCAGCATGGCTAGAATATAAGCAGGCAGAAACACGTGAAAACAGAGACTGGCCTAGCCTCCAGCCTACATCTTTCACGCTGGATGCCTCCTGCCCTCGAACACTGGACTCCGAGTTCTTTAGTTTTGGAACTCGGACTGGCTCTCCTTGCTCCTCAGCCTGCAGACAGCCTATTGTGGGACCTTGTGATCATGTAAGTTAATACTTAATAAACTCCCCTTTTGTATATATATGTATTCCATTAGTTCTGTCCCTCTAGAGAACTCTGACCAATGCAGGGGTCTAGTTTCATTCTTCTGCACAGGAATATCCTCTCATTTTTACTATTACAGATAAGATTTTAGATTTATTGACCCTACTTTGTAGACCAGCATTCCCTAGTCTTTTTGACACCAGGGACTGGTTTCATGGAAGACAACTTTTCCACGGATTTGGGAGGACGAAAGGGGATAGTTTCAGGATGATTCTAGCACATTACATTTATTGTGTACTTTATTTCTACTATCATTACTTTGTAATATATAATTAAATGATTATACAACTCACCATAATGTAGAATCAATGGGAGCCCTGAGCTTGTTTTCTTGCAACTAGATGGTCCATCTGGTGGTGATGGGGGTCAGTGACAGATCATCAGGCATTACAGTCTCATACGGGCAACCTAGATCCCTCACATGCATGGTTCACAATAGGGTTCACATCCCTATGAGAATCTAATGCCACCAATGATCTGACAGGAGGTGGGGCTCAGGCAGCAATGCTTACCCACTGCTCACCTCCTGCTGTGTGGCCAGGTTCCTAACGGGCCATAGACTGGTACCAGTCTGGCTGGGGGATTGGGGACTCCTGTTGTAGACAATGCATATCAAGCTTATTAATGTTTTTCAATGGACCGCTGATCCATTAGCATCCATTTACTAGAGTATTGTCCAGAAGAAGTCTCTACCATGCACTAGGTAACCATTAATGTGAGACATTTCTAGCATTACATGAAGATGAAAAATAAATTTAAAAACTTCTCCACAAATTATTGCAAAATACATTCAAGAAAATACTTTTTTCCCCACACACTCCCAGATCATTGGAGGAATCAGTAATACATGAAGAAGGCAGTTTTTGAACAGAAGTATATTTTTTCATTAAAATATAAACTTTTGAGAATTGTTATCCCTAAAATTTCTGTAGTCTGAAATTATAATATAAAATAAAAAATGTTTAGATAAATTCACGGATAATTGAACAGTGATTGACTTTTAAAGCTGAGGTCCAGGTGTGGTGGCTTATGCCTGTAATCCTAGCATTTTGGGAGGCTGAGGCAGGTGGATTGCCTGAGCTCAGGAGTTCAAGACCAGCCTGGGAAAGATGGTGAAACCCCCGTCTCTACTAAAATACAAAAAATTAGCCAGGGGTGGTGGTGTGTGCCTGTAGTCCTAGCTACTCAGGAGCCTGAGGCACGAGAATTGCTTGAACCCAGGAAGCAGAGAGGTTGCAGTGAGCCAAGATCATGCCACTGCACTCCCGCCTAGGCAGCAAAGCAAGACTGTCTCAAAAAAAAAAAAAGAAATTAAAATTAAATCAAAAATAAAATTGAGGTTAAGTATATATAATTATTTCACTAAGTAACATTTTTTCATGAACTGGATTCATCATAAATGTTAGATAGCCTAGTAATCTGATCCCAAATGGAATTTATTATATTCTATTATCCTTACATTCACTCATTCAACAAATATTTGAGTGCCTGTCTGTGCCAGAAATTTAAAGACTTCTAGTCTTTTTAAAAAAGTAAACAATCTTCCATTAGCAATTTCATATGCTACATAGCAAGTTCAGAATTTTGTGATGCCTGAATTACAAACAAATATACAGAGTATTAAACCTCGGATATTTGTGCAGACAAATATGCTTGATAAATGACCTTGGAGACCCAGAAACGAGAATGGCTAGAACTAGGGATCCCCTCTCTCTGCAGCAGGAGGCCCTGCATCTAAACTCATCTTCCCACAGTCTCCAGATTTTGGGCAGCCAGCTTTCTCAGCACTCCCCAAAATAGCTGTCAATTAAGTTCAGACTGTCCAAGCAGTCCATTTGCCACTTTCATAATCACTTTGCTTAAAGAGAGAGTGCAATAGAGGGAATGGGGTCCCTCTCCTAGAGGATGGCTAGCACAGTGTCCCTAGCTGTTTCCTGGTTCACGCATGTCTTTTTAGAATGTTCAGCGAAGGAGGAACCATCCGCTGCTGACCTGTTTGCCTAGAATCCAAGCTTGCTCCAAGCCATCCCACGCTTGTTCGCTGGAGTTCATTGCCTGGCAATATTCAAGTAAACATTGTTCTTGAGGTCTGTGGGAATCTTGGATCTGGCAGGGTTCTACGATCCCCTTCTAGTCTTCTCCTCAACTTCTCCATGACTTGCTGGAACTGCCAGAATTTCAGTCAGGATCATGAAGGCACATTATACTCTACCAGAGGCCCCTAAATCTCCCTGGGAGGAGCTCCATTGCCAATACTTGTTTCCTAGCCCCACACAAACATGAACTGAAATGTAAGAGTTGAAGGAGGTGACCAGCTCTTAAACCCCATGGATTCCCCTTCAGTTTTTCTTCCCTATCCTCTACAGGTTTGTTCCTTCGGTTGGTTTTTGGTGATGGGGATGTGGATGCACTTGCTTTCACATTTTTGTTTATAGCCTTACATCTGGACATTCCTTATAAACTTAAAAAGCTAGACTTCAGCATCTTTATTCTCACACCCAGAACTGACAACTGCCTGACCCCACCTGGATGGTGGCCTCTTGTCCTGCAGCCCAAATGGGAAAGATTGCCATGAATAATGGTGGGGTGGGGAATAAAATAATTGGACTAACACCTCACAAAATCATTGCATCTCATATCTTCCAAATATTACTTTTTATGTGAAACAACAATTATGTCACAGGAAGTGAAAAGAATAGGAAAAATGTATTTACACCATGATTAAAGCTATATAAAATATAAAATAAAACTGTCTATATACAAAATAAGACAGGGATGAAGAATACTAAATTGCTAATCTTGGCTATGTTTAGATGGTGGGGTTGGAGTGAGATTTTATCTCTGTGTTTTCCAAAATGCTTGTGGTTACTTTCATAAGTAGACGAAAAATGAATCTACTGAAACAAATAGAGAAAGGTCTTTTATTGCTTGCAGGTACATATCCTTGAACAGACCTTGAATAATGAAGAAATAACCTAAATTTATAGATAAAGATCCCATTCTCCTGTGGTAAGCCCTTCTAGTGTTTTAATAAGGAAGTCTTCCTTCTATTTGTCATTAAATCTCTTCTACTATGTTATTATAATGCTTTTATTTCTGGCTGAAATTTAAATTTGTTATTTAACTAATGTCATCACTGTGGTTAACCACAAAAGTATTTTTATGTATTATAAATAACATGTTAGCTATATTATTAGATGTTTATTGAAAGCATTACAAATCATGTAAACTGCCATCATAATGTATTAGAATAAATATAAACAGGGATCAAATTGTTTGTTTTTATGGTCTCTGTATCTATCAGTCTTCTTTGCACCTGGGAGATTCAATAAATGATTGTTAAGGGCCAGGTGTGGTGGCTCACGCCTGTTATCCCAGCACTTTGGGAGGCTGAGGCAGGTGGATCACTTGAGCTCAGTAGTTTGAGACCAGTCTGGGCAACATGGCGAAACCCTGCCGCTATAAAAAATACAAATTAGCCAGTCATGATGGTAGGCATCTGTAGTCCTAGCTACTTAGGAGGCTAAAGTGGGAGGATTGCTTGGACCTGGGAGGTCAAGGCTGCAGTGAGCTGAGATTGCACCACTACACTCCTGCCTGGGCGACAGAGTGAGACCCCATCTCAAAAAAAAAAAAAAAAAAAAAAGATTGTTAAGCAAATATATTAAGTTAGGGAGATGTTAAAATTATTTTACTTATTTCTTAAGAATATAAATAATTCAAAATATCTTTATTTTTCAAAAATCTCTGGATTAAAATCCAGATCAAGACTTGTAGATATTTTTAAAAGAACTATCCTCATCTAAAATATGACAGATTTTGCCTGAAGAGCCACTAATTCTTTCATCATCTATAATTCTATTTTATGAAATTCTATTTTATGATTTCATAACTCATTGGCCTACAGATGGCAAAAAAATAACCAGTTATTTTTCATATCCTTTATTTTCAGAAAAACTGAAACACAAAACAGAACATGCATAATTAAGCAGACCTATATTGTCAATGGCAAACAGAGTTGAGCAATTCTGTGGCCTAGTGGATTCAGATAGCACAGCTGTGTGACTAGTCTAAACAATTCTCACTCAAGATGACAGGGTGTATGCTATTTTTACATGTAGTGAGGATAACTTTAAAAAATGGATATATGCTTTAAATAGTCTTTTTCACACTCCATGTTGACTATGCACATGGCCTGAAATGAGAATTAGAGTACAGTATAAATACCACAGGAGCAGCTAATTGACAACCAACAGCTTTGAAAGCTTTGGATTGTAAAATTGCAAAACTTGCCAGGAGATAGAAGGGAAAACAGAAACCATTATCTAACCAAATGCTTCCAGTTCAGAGTTTTTCTTAGTTTCAGCAATGGCCCAAAGGAATGGCAATTCAGACCACGATGAATCTAGATGCATCTGTTGCAGTATGAAAGATCTTTCCTAGGACAGGGTAATCAATCTCTCTGAAGAGGTTGTGGGCAATTTTAGGGTCAATTAAGGAATCTCATTTAATATAAAATGACTAGGGATCCCTTTATATCATGAACTCAGGCTATGGAAATGCCAATGGCAGTGTTTTCCAAAGTGTGATGCCTGGGAGTATTTAACACTATGTTGTTTTCCCTGCTCACCCTTCTGTGAATGTACTACCATGGTATGCTCTAGATCTGGGGCCACTAGTCACATATGGCTATTAATCACTTGACAGTGATGAATCCAAAGTGAGGTGTGCTGTAGGTATAAAATATACACAAAAATGTGAAAGCTTAGTACAAAGAAGGTAAAACATCTTAATTTTTTTGTACCAATCACATGTTGAAGTGATAATATTTTGGATAAATTGGTTTAAATAAGATACCTTATTAACATTAATTTTGCCTATTTCTTTTTACCTCTTTCAATGTAGTTATTAGAACACTTTCGATTACACATGTGGCCTGCATGTGTGGCTCATCTTATATTTATATTGGACAGCTGCTGCTCTGGACAGACCACTTGGCAGAGCTCCTGTCCATCACAACATTCCACTCCCACAGCATGCTGGGAGTTACACCTGGGAGCACTAGAGAAAGCTCTAGCCCAAGCTGAGTGAGGAGGATTTATCTGATGGCCAACAGCAGGGGGCTGCGTGAAGGACTTAGGTGCTGAGTGCCTGGGGCTGAGTCGGAGATTGAAAGTGGATAAGGTAGAGGGAGGAAATAACACATCTTTGCACTTTCGGTTTCCTTACTAAGTGGATTTAAGCGAAAGAAGTGAGTAAATTTAAAAAATGTATTAATAGAGTAGGTCTGTGGATTTGTAAATATAGCAATTGAAATTTGTTCTATACATCATTGTGACTGTTCACTTAATATTCTTTGAACAAAACCATTGACATCATTGTGACTGTTCACTTAATATTCTTTGAACAAAACTATTGACATCATTGTGACTGTTCACTTAATATTCTTTGAACAAAACCATTGACATCATTGTGACTGTTCACTTAATATTCTTTGAACAAAACCATCGATATATGTACATACCTATATTATGATATGACTCGCTGGTTTTAATTGTGAATTCTGAACTTTTCTATTTCATTCTAAACACAGTGGGGGGTTTATTTTCTCTATGACCTCAGGAGCTAGCTAGCTCTAGGTCATTCAAGGAAGGAGGGAAGCTAACTTCTCTGTCCCGCACTGTTCCCCTCTAACTTTACCTATACCTGAAGCAGTCAAATTCTCATGCTACTTTGCCATTTGACACTTAATCAAAATACCTACCCTTAGGATCCATGATAGGAGCTGGTAATATCCTGAGTTGTCCATTTGAATGTTTCTATCAGCCTCAAAGAGTTGATTGAGTTGCATTATGATGGAAGGATGTTCAATAGATAGGGTACAAGTCTTAAGATGTTTCTTTTTCTGTTAAAGTTAACAATGCAGGAAATTACAAAGAGCAGACAGCCTCAGCCACATAGGATAAAAGGCTATTTTGAAAGTATAATTGAGTTCATTAGCTCATATTCCACAAAGTGAAATGTATTCATTTATTCACTCACTCAACAATGTGATGAGAGTCTCCCAGCTAGACACAAGAAGAAGTATACAGTAGGTGCTAATTTCATGAAATTTTGCAGGCAATTAAGAAGAAACCCCACAGAAGACAGTTTATAGTCCATATCTGAAAACTTCAAAACAGAGACACTCATAGTTTGCAAAGAGAGAAAGAAATTCCTTTTAAAGGAAAAAGATACTAATTTTTACCTCTTAAAAATGATTCAGAGGGCAGCCATCAGTTCTAGCATATTTCCTAATCATCACAACAATGTGTCTGGAAGGCCAAATTTTCCTGTGGGCTTTGTTACCACTATTGTTCAGAAGCCAAGAAATAAGTTGAACTAAGGGAGCCTAGCTTGGTTTTGGTCATGATGTTGTGTTACCAATGAGATGAAATCACATGCACTATTAGAAAAACAAACACAGCAAAAGGAAGTTCCTAACTTTTAAATTACTTGTATTTAAATTAGTCTTAGGGGAAAAGGGAAGGGAAGAGGCAAAAATTTCTTCCATTTTATAAACACATGTAATACAAAATCTCCTTAATTTGGAATTAATTTGGTTGAGCACTTCTGGGTGGGGACCTCTGGAGATGGCATGGAACATGCCTTGATCTCAGTTTCTCAGTTTCTTATGTAATCAGTTGTAGCTATCACTGAGTTCATAATACCAGAGTGTAAGACAGGTTATATTCCTTATTATTCTAAGCCATATGTCACCCACTTTGAGCCCTCTTTTGCATATCTTGCAGGAAATCAAATCTCAGTTATTATTCAAGCCCTTTTACTCCCCTGCATGGAATCCTACAAGAATCACAGGCTTACACAGTTCCAGGAACATAGGGGCCCATACTTAGTCCATGGACAGACTTCATTTCCATTGATTCTTCTCCCTGATGTGGCTGCTGGTCGCTGGGACTCTGGTGGGCAAGACTGTGGTAAATGAAGTAGACCTTTGCTTGGTGCCTCTCAGAGCTCATTTGGAACCACATTTGAGTGGGGGCCTTAAAAGCTGCCATTCCTACAAGTTCCTCCAAACTCCAGACCCTATTTTCAGTCTAGGGGCAGGTTCTGTTTTAGGTTGGATTCCCCCAAAAGCAGAGCTTGAGTTAAGGACTTCTATGTGTCCAATAGTTAGGGAGATCCCAGAAAGCAGGCGTGAGATAGGAGGGGGAGTAAGCCAGGGAAGGAGGTCATGCCATTATGAGGGTGTGTTATGGATTATGGAGTGAATGCACTGTGCCACAGAGCTTTGATTCTGCTGAAACCTCCTGAGCAGCATACTAAGTGCCTTTCAGAATTTCCACTTGAAGGACTGGAGGTGGAAACCTTATATATAAACATCAGATTGTCCCCTATCTGTCGAGGATTGTTGCATTAGTCTGTTAGGGCTATATCAAACATAACAAAATACCATGGACTGGGTGGCTAAGGCCACAGAAACACATTTTTTCACAGTTCTGTAGCCTAGAAGTCCAAGATCAAGGTGTTTGATTTCTCCTGAAGCCTGTCTCCTTGGCTTGCAGACTGCCACCTTCTTGCTGTGTCACCTGGCTTTTTTACCTGGTTTTGTGCGTGTATATGTGTACACACTCCTGGTGTTTCTTTTTTTTTGAGATGGAGTCTCACTCTGTCACCAGGCTGGAGTGCAGTGGCACAATCTTGGCTCACTGTAACCTTCAACTCCCTGGTTCAAGCGATTCTCCTGCCTCAGCCTCCTGATTGGCTGGGATTACAGGCACACATCGCCAAGCCCAGCTAATTTTTGTATTTTTAGTAGAGACAGAGTGTTGGGAACAGGCTCCCAAAAATCTGGCCATAAACTGGCCCCAAAACTGGCCATAAGCAAAATCTCTGCAGCACTGTGACATGTTCATGATGGCCATAACGCCCACGCTGGAAGGTTGTGGGTTTACCGGAATGAGAGCAAGGAACACCTGGCCCACCCAGGGCAGAAAACCGCTTAAAGGCATTCTTAAATCACAAACAGTAGCATGAGAGATCTCTGCCTTAAGGGCATATTCCTGCTGCTAATAACTAGCCAGACCCACCCCTTTATTTTGGCCCATCCCTTCATTTCCCATAAGGGATACTTTTAGTTAATCGAATATCTATAGAAACAATGCTAATGACTGGCTTGCTGTTAAAAAATACGTGGGTAAATCTCTGTTTGGGGCTTTCAGCTCCGAAGGCTGTGAGACCCGTTTCCCACTTCACACCTCTATATTTCTGCATGTGTGTCTTTTTTTTTTTTTATTGATCATATTTGGGTGTTTCTCGGAGAGGGGGATTTGGCAGGGTCATAGGACAATAGTGGAGGGAAGGTCAGCAGATAAACAAGTGAACAAAGGTCTCTGGTTTTCCTAGGCAGAGGACCCTGCGGCCTTCCGCAGTGTTTGTGTCCCTGGGTACTTGAGATTAGGGAGTGGTGATGACTCTTAACGAGCATGCTGCCTTCAAGCATCTGTTTAACAAAGCACATCTTGCACCGCCCTTAATCCATTTAACCCTGAGTGGACACAGCACATGTTTCAGAGAGCACAGGGTTGGGGGTGAGGTCAAAGATCAACAGCATTCCAAGGCCGAAGAATTTTTCTTAGTACAGAACAAAATGGCGTCTCCCATGTCTACTTCTTACTACACAGACACAGCAACAATCTGATTTCTCTATCTTTTCCCCACATTTCCCCCTTTACTATTCGCCAAGACCGCCATTGTCATCATGGCCCGTTCTCAATGAGCAGTTGGGTACACCTCCCAGATGTGGTGGCAGCCGGGCAGAGGGGCTCCTCACTTCCCAGAAGGGGCGGCCTGGCAGAGGCACCCCCCACCTCCTCTCCGGACGGAGCGGCTGGCCAGGCGGGAGCGGCTGGCCAGGCGGGGGCTGCCCCCCACCTCCCTCCCGGACGGGGCGGCTGGCCGGGCGGGGGCTGCCCCCCCACCTCCCTCCTGGTCGGGGCGGCTGGCCGGGCAGGGGCGGCCCCTCACCTCCCTCCTGGAAGGGGCAGCTGCCTGGCGGAGATGCTCCTCACTTCCCAGACGGGGCGGCTGCCGGGCGGAGGGGCTCCTCACTTCCCAGACGGGGCGGCTGCCGGGCGGAGGGGCTCCTGACTTCTCAGACAGGGCTGCTGCCGGGCGGAGGGGCTCCTCACTTCTCAGACGGGGTGGCCGTGGGGCAGAGGGGCTCCTCACTTCTCAGACGGGGCGGCCACCGGGCGGAGGGGCTCCTCACTTCAGATGGGGTGGCTGGGCAGAGACGCTCCTCACCTCCCAGATGGGGCAGCGGGGCAGAGGCGCTCCCCACATCTCAGACGATCGGCGGCCGGGCAGAGACGATCCTCACTTCCTAGACGTGATGGCGGCCAGGAAGAGGCGCTCCTCACTTCCCAGGCTGGGCAGCCGGGCAGAGGGGCTCCTCACATCCCAGACGATGGGCGGCCAGGCAGAGACACTCCTCACTTCCCAGACTGGGTGGTGGCCGGGCAGAGGCTGCAATCTCGGCACTTTGGGAGGCCAAGGCAGGCGGCTGGGAGGTGGAGGTTGTAGCTAGCCGAGATCATGCCACTGCACTCCAGCCTGGGCAACATTGAGCACTGAGTGAACGAGACTCCGTCTGCAATCCCGGCACCTCGGGAGGCCGAGGCTGGCAGATCACTGGCAGTTAGGAGCTGGAGACCAGCCCGGCCAACACAGCGAAACCCCGTCTCCACCAAAAAAAAAAAAAATACAAAAACCAGTCAGGCGTGGCGGCGCACGCCTGCAATCGCAGGCACTCGGCAGGCTGAGGCAGGAGAATCAGGCAGGGAGGTTGCAGTGAGCCTACATGGCAGCCGTACAGTCCAGCTTCAGCTCGGCATCAGAGGGAGACTGTGGAAAGAGAGGGAGAGGGACAGGGAGAGGGAGAGGGAGGGGGCATGTGTGTCTTTAATTCCTCTAGCGCCGCTGGGTTAGGGTCTCCCTGACCAAGCTGGTCTTGGCAACAGAATTTCACCATGTTGGCCAGGATGGTCTCAATCTCCTGACCTCATGATCTGCCTGTCTCTGCTGGGCAGGGTGGCTCACTCCTGTAATCTCTATCTTCTTACAAGGACGCCAGTCCTATTGGATTAGGACCCCACACTTAGGATGTCATTTAACCTTAATTACCTCCTGACAGTTCCCATTTACAAATACAGTCACTTTGGGGGTTACAGCTTTAACCTATGAATTTTGGGAGGACATAATTCAGCCCATCACAGCTTCCCTTTGAAATGTTACCTGGAGGCCTGGGGTTCATCAGTGTAAAGTGACTGGAGATTCTGATTTAGATGAATTCAGAGACAGGAGGAAAGGACGTGAGTTGGGGCTTCAAATACTTTTGCCTTCACTTCACCCCTTCTCAATTCAAAGTTGGACCATATTATCTGTCCATCTAAAACCACCCATCTTAATCCTTCTCAGTGGGTTAGGAACACAGCAATTTTTTTTTTTGAGACAAAGTCTCGCTCTGTCACCCAGGCTGGAGTGCAATGGTGCAATCTCGGCTCACTGCAAGCTCCGCCTCCCGGGTTCTCCTGCCTCAGCCTCCCGAGTAGCTGGGATTACAGGCGCCTGCCTCCATGCCTGGCTAATTTTTTGTATTTTTAGTAGAGATGGTGTTTCGCCGTGTTAGCCAGGATAGTCTCGATCTCCTGACCTCGTGATCCGCCCGCCTCGGCCTCCCAAAGTGCTGGGATTAGAGGCGTGAGCCACCGCGCCCGGCGAGTTAATGTTAATTCTAATGGTTGTTCTTCTGTGTTAGGTTTAAGTCAATATAGTTTTAATATTCTTTTTATTTTAAATATTTAATTTAATGTGATTTTTCTCTCCATGGCTTTTTTATTTTGCAAGCCCAAGGTAATGAATGTTGTATGCCAGGGTCTGAAAATTTAAATACCTACAGGATCTGACAGGTAAAATAAATATCAATGAGTAAAGTGAACTGGGAGTAATAAAATAAACTCTAGAGTAGTGGGGACCGTAACAAATGTATTACAATGCCCTGCCTAAAGGGGGCAGCAGCTACTGATTCCCAGCTAACAGTTGCCAAGCAGGAATATGGACGTGAATTCCAAGGAAAACTGAGGAGGCTGGGTATGCACAGTTTCCTAAATACTAGCGTGGCGGTCAAGATCAGACTCTGGAGCCAGACAGCCTGAATTTGAATCACAGGTCTACTAATTACATTAACTATGTAATCTTGAGCAAGTTACCTAATAACTCTGACCATCAGTAGAATGGGACTAATGATTGTACCTATGCCACAGGGTGGTTATGAGGATTAAATGGATCAAGTGCATAGGATCACACTTAGCATTAAACACTCAATAAATGTTGGCTATTGTCATTATTAGCTATTAATTAAAAAATCTAATTAAACTTTTAATTTTGAGATAATTATAGATTCACATCTGGGTTGTAAGAAATAATCAGAGAGTTCACATTTCCCAGTTTTCCTTTGCAAAACTATAGTACAACATCACAGCCAGGAGGTCAATATTGATACAGTCAAAAAAGGACATTTCCATCTCCATAAAGGTCACTCATGTTACCCTTTTATAGCCATAGCCACTTCCATCTTGCCCCACCCCTTCAGGAAAACCTAGCAACCACGAATCTGTTCTCCACTTCTACAGTTTTGTCATTTCAAGAATGTTATGTAGATGGAATCATATAGCATGTAACCTTTTTTATTGGCTTTTTAAAATGTTTATACATTTGGAATTAGTGGATTTTTTTGTCATTAAAATTGTTACCACTGGTAACATGTGACAAGCACACCACAATTCTCCCTATCTTGTGAAGTTGTTTTTTTAAATCGCCTTGAACAAAAAGTTTTTTTTTTTTTTTGTTTTTGCTTTCTGAAATTCACAGAAGCCTAGGAGGACTGGGGTAAGTGGAATAAACTAGAGAAGGGAGACATTGTTTGGATTTCCTTTATACTGTGAAGTTACATGCATAAAAGCATAATCCTCTGAAGATTTATCTAAGTTGTTGTGTGGATCAATAGTTTGTTACTTTCTATTGCTGGGTGATATTCCTTAGTATGATGCACAGCACATATTTTGTTTAACCATTCACCTTTAGAAGGGCACATAGGTTTTCCCAAACTTTGGCTATTAGGAAGAAGCCTTCTATAAACATTTGTGTACAGCTTTTGTGTGTGTGAGCATAAGTTTTCATTTCTCTGGGAGAAATGCCTACGGGTTCAATTGCTAGGTTGTAAGGTAGTTGTATGTTTAATGTTTAAAGAAATTGTCCAACCATTTTCCTGAGTAGCAATACCATTTTATATTCCCACCAGCAATGTATTAGTCTCATGGCTCAAGGCAAAGTGGGAGCAGGCATTTTATGTGGAGAAAGTAGGAGCAAGGACAAGGGGATTGGAGGTGCCACAGACTTTTAAATGACCAGATCTCATAAGAACTCACTATCACAAAGACAGCACGAAGCCATGAGGGATCAGCACTTCTCCAAGCCCCCCATTCAAACACTTCCCATCAGTCCCACCTCCCACCGGTCAACACAAGAATTGTGTTGAACTGTGGGGACAAATATCCAAACTATATCACATAGTATACAATTATTTTTATCTATAACAGAATATTATTTGCTAATATTCTGGTAACGAATTTTGCATCTACTTTCATGAGGGATATTGGTCTGCAGTTTTATTTTTCGGTACTTTTTCTGGTTTTGGTATCAGGGTAATACTGCCTTATATAATGAACTGGGAAGTATCCTTTCCTATTCTGTTTTCTGGTAGAGATTATTAAAAATTTGAGTTAATTCTTTTTTAAACATTTTTTAGAATTCTCCAGTGAACCATCTGGGTCTGGAGATTTCTTTTGGGGGAGTTTTAAAATTATGTATTCAATTCCTTAATAGTTGAGTGGAAAGCACTCAAACTATTTTTCCTCTGTTCTCACACCACAAAACAATCAGCATAGAAGACTTCTGTGACCAGTAGATTTCTCCCCAGCAAGTGAGCAATCAGTTCTGCCGTGGATACCAGCTGGGTGCCCTCCAATTCAATTCTGATGCCATCTACCTGGAGATGCTTTCCTAGGCAGTGTTTTGTGTCTCTGGGTACTTGAGATTAGGGAGTGGTGGTGACTTTTAACAAGCATGCTGCCTTCAAGCATTTGTTTAACAAAGCACACCCTGCACACCCCTTAGTCCATTTAACCCTGAGTTGACACAGCACAGGTTTCAGGGAGCACAGGGTTGGGGGTAGCGTTACAGATTAACAGCATCTCAAGGCAGAGGAATTTTTCTTAGTACAGAACAAAATGGAGTCTCTTATGTCTACTTCTTTCTACATAGACACAGTAACAGTCTGATCGCTCTTTCTTTTCCCCACACATCTCATGCCAGTTAGAATGGCAATTGTTAAAAAGTCAGGAAACAACAGATGCCGGAGAGGATGTGGAGACATAGGAATGCTTTTATGCTGTTGGTGAGAGTGTAAATTAGTTCAGCCATTGTGGAAGACAGTGTGGCTATTCCTCAATGATCTAGAACCAGAAATACCATTTGACCCAGCAATCCCATTACTGGGGATATACCGAAAGGATTATAAATCATTCTACTATAAAGACACATGCACACTTATGTTTATTGCAGCACTATTCACAATAGCAAAGACTTGGAACCAACCCAAATGCCCATCAATGATAGACTGGATAAAGAAAATGTGGCACATACACACCATGGAATACTATGCAGCCATATAGAAGGATGAGTTCATGTCCTTTGCAGGGACATGGATAAAGCTGGAGACCATCATTCTCAGCAAACTGACACACAAACAGGAAACCAAACACCACATGTTCTCACTTATAAGTGGGAGTTGAACAATGAGAACCCATGGACACAGGGAGGGGAACATCACACATCGGGGCCTGTTGGGGGATGGGAGACAAGGGGAGGGACAGTATTAGGAGAAATACCTAATGTAGATGACAGGTTGATGGGTGTAGCAAACCACCATGGCACATGTATACCTATGTAACAAACCTGCACGTTCTGCACATGTATCCCAGAACTTAAGGCATAATTTTAAAAAATGGAATGATAACAAGAATATCTCCAAACAAATACTTGGAAACTAAACAACACACTTGTAAATAATCCACGGATTAAAGAGGAAATCTTAAGGGAAAAAAATACTTGGAATTGAATAAAAATGAAAATATAACATATCAAATTTTGTAGGATACCAGCTAAATAGTGTTGAGGGATAAATTTATAGCAGGAAAAGCATCCATTAGAAAAGAGAAAAAAGTTTCAATAATCTAAGCTCCCATTGTAAGAACCTAGAAAGGGAAAAGTAATATAAATCCAAAGCAAACAGAAGAAAGGACATAATAAAGATAAACGAATAAATAAAATAAAAAATTAATAAAAATAATATAGATAAAAGATAAATCAATGCAATTAAAAATAGAAAAGCAATGGAGAAAATCAGTGAAAGAACTGGTTATTTTAGGAAGTCTCTAAAATTGACAAACATCTAGCAAGATACTACAGGATAAAAAGAGAGAAGACCCGAACTACCAAAATCAGGAATGAAACAGAAGCTATCACTAGAGACTCTTCAGAAATCAAACGGGTGATAAGAGACTGCTACAAACACCTCTACACACATAAATTTGACAATGCAGATAAAATCAACCAATCCTTTTAAAAGTACAAATTACCACATCTAAACCAATATGAAATAAGTGAGTTGAAAAGCCCTGTAACTATTGTGATATTATGATACATATATTGGTTTTTATCCAGTGTTCCCGGCTAACTCCCATTGCACTTGTTACAGTCTTTTGTTACAATATTGGGGCACTTTAGGCCTCAGAAAGCAAAATCTCCCTCTCTAACCTTCTGCCTTCCTTTCCCCTGTTCCTTTTTCTCCCCAAGGCAGGAATCTTCCTCTGCCTTTCAGTCTTGGAGTTGACCATAAAGAAATCCTCTGACCTACCCTATCAGATTGTAGACTATCAGACCTACATTTTAGGAGAGGTCCTGTCCCATACCCAGAAGGAAGAAATGCTACACAGAGAGGCCAAGAATCTAAATAGACAGGCCTTGCTGTGTTCCTCCGCTCAATTAGTGTTAATTCATATCCTCTTTTGTCCAATCACATTTCTACAGGACTGTCCATGCTTCAATCATTTCTATCCAATGACATCTCTACAGAAGGCCCAAGGGGACTGATGAGGTATGGAGAACTTCCGGACAGCAGAACGTGTGGAGGGTTCTGGAGGGTGGTGTGCCTGGAGAGGGCGTGAAGGCTCCACACACCTTCCCGTATGCCTTTTCTATAAATCCCTTATCTATATCCTTTGTAATAACCTTCATGATAAACCAGCAGATGTGTTTCCAAGTTCTGTCAAGTGCTCTAGCAAATTAGCCAGGTATTGTCCAAGGTTTCTCCCCATGTGATAGTATGAAATATGACCTCATGGGAAGGGAAAGACCTGCCCGTCCCCCAGCCCAACACCCATAAAGGGTCTGTGCTGAGGAGGATTAGTAAAAGAGGAAGGAACACCTCTTTGCAGTTGAGATAAGAGGAAGGCTTCTGTCTCCTGCTCGTCCCTGGGCAATGGAATGTCTCGGTGTAAAGCCGACTGTATACTCCATCTACTGAGATAGGGGAAAACCACCTTAGGGCTGGAGGTGGGACATGCTGGCAGCAATACTGCTCCTTAAGGCATTGAGATGTTTATGTATATGCACATCAAAAGCACAGCACTTTTTTCTTTACCTTGTTTATGATGCAGAGACATTTGTTCATGTGTTTACCTTCTGACCTTCTCTCCACTATTATCCTATGATCCTGCCACATCCCCCTCTCTGGGAAATGCCCAATAATGATCAATAAATACTAAGAGAACTCAGAGGCCAATGCCGGCTGTGTGGATCCTCTGTATGCTGAACACCGGTCCCCTGGGCCCATTTTTCTTTGTCTCTGTGTCTCTTTCTTTTCCAAGTCTCTCGTTCCACCTAATGAGAAATGCCCACAGGTGTGGAGGGGCAACCCACCCCTTCAGAGATGGTATCTCATTGTGGTTTTGATTTGCATTCCTCTAATGACCAGTGATGATGAGCTTTTTTTCATTTGTTTGTTGGCTGCATAAATGTCTTCTTTTGAGAAGTGTCTGTTCATATCCTTCACCCACTTTTTGATGGGGTTGTTTTTTTCTTATAAATTTATTTAAGTTCTTTGTTGATTCTGGATATTAGCCCTTTGTCTGATGGATAGATTGCAAAAATTTTCTCCCATTCTGTAGGTTGCCTGTTCACTCTGATGATAGTTTCTTTTGCTGTGTAGAAGCTCTTTAGTTTAATTAGATCCCATTTGTCTATTTTGGCTTTTGTTGCCATTACATTTGGTGTTTTAGTCATGAAGTCTTTGCCCATGCCTGTGTCCTGAATGGTATTGCCTAGGTTTTCTTCTAGGGTTTCTATGGTTTTAGGTTTTATGTGTAAGTCTTTAATCCATCTTGAGTTAATTTGTGTATAAGGTGTAAGGAAGGGATCCAGTTTCAGTTCTCTGCATATGGCTAGCCAGTTTTCCCAACAACATTTATTAAATAGGGAATCCTTTCCCCATTGCTTGTTTTTATCAGGTTTGTCAAAGATCAGATGGTTGTATATGTGTGGTGTTATTTCTGAGGGCTCTGTTCTGTTCCGTTGGTCTATATATCTGTTTTGGTACCAATATTATGCTGTTTTCATTACTTACTGTAGCCTTGTAGTATAGTTTGAAGTCAGGTAGTGTGATGCCTCCAGCTTTGTTCTTTTTGCTTAGGATTGTCTTGGCTATGTGGACTCTTCTTTGGTTTCATATGAAATTTAAAGTAGTTTTTTCTAATTCTGTGAAGAAAGTCAATGGTAGCTTGATGGGGATAGCATTGAATCTATAAATTACTTTGGGCAGTATAGCCATTTTCATTATAGTGATTCTTCCTATCCATAAGCATGGAATGTTTTTCCATTTCTTTGTGTCCTCTCTTATTTCGTTGAGCAGTGGTTTGTAGTTCTCCTTGACCAGGTCCTTCACATCCCTTGTAAGTTGTATTCCTAGGTATTTTATTCTCTTTGTAGCAATTGTGAATGGGAGTTCACGCATGATTTGACTCTCTGTCTATTATTGGTGTATAGGAATGCTTGTGATTTTTGCACATTGATTTTGTATCCTGAGACTTTGCTGAAGTTGCTTATCAGCTTAAGGAGATTTTGGTCTGAGATGATGGGGTTTTCTAAATATACAGTCATGTCATCTGCAAACAGAGATAATTTGACTTCCTCTTTTCCTAATTGAATACCCTTTATTTCCTTCTCCTGCCTGATTGCCCTGGCCAGAACTTCCAACACTATGTTGAATAGGAGCGGTGAGAGAGGGCATCCCTGTCTTGTGCCAGTTTTCAAAGGGAATGCTTCCAGTTTTTGCCCATTCAGTATGATATTGGCTGTGGGTTTGTCATAGATAGCTCTTATTATTTTGAAATACGTCCCATCAATACCTAATTTATTGAGAGTTTTTAGCATGAAGGGTTGTTGAATTTTGTCAAAGGCTTTTTCTGCATCTATTGAGATAATCATGTGGTTTTTGTCTTTGGCTCTGTTTATATGCTGGATTACATTTATTGATTTGCGTATATTGAACCAGCCTTGCATCCCAGGGATGAAGCCCACTTGATCATGGTGGATAAGCTTTTTGATGTGCTGCTGGATTCGGTTTGCCAGTATTTTATTGAGGATTTCCACATCAATGTTCATCAGGGATATTGGCCTGAAATTTTCTTTTTTTGTTGTGTTTCTGTCAGGTTTTGGTGTCAGGATGATGCTGGCCTCATAAAATGAGTTACGGAGGAGTCCCTCTTTTTTTATTGTTTGAAATAGTTTCAGAAGGAAAGGTACCAGCTCCTCTTTGTACCTTTGGTAAAATTCGGCTGTGAATCTGTCTGGTCCTGGGCTTTTTTTGGTTGGTAGGCTATTAATTACTGCCTCAATTTCAGAACTTGTTATTGGTCTATTCAGGGATTAGATTTCTTCCTGATTTAGTCTTGGGAGGGTGTATGTGTCCAGAAATTTATCCATTTAGTCTAGATTTTCTAGTTTATTTGCATAGAGGTGTTTATAGTATTCTCTGATGGTGGTTTGTATTTCTGTGGGATCAGTGGTGATATCCCCTTTATCATTTTTTATTGTGTCTGTTTGATTCTTCTCTCTTTTCTTCTTTATTAGAATGGCTAGTGGTCTATCTATTTTGTTAATCTTTTAAAAAAAACCAGCTCCTGGATTCATTGATTTTTTTTGAAGGGTTTTATCTGTCTCTATCTCCTTCAGTTCTGCTCTGATCTTAGCTATTTCTTGTCTTCTGCTAGCTTTTGAATTTGTTTGCTGTTGCTTCTCTAGTTCTTTTCATTGTGATGTTAGGGTGTCGATTTTAGATCTTTCCCACTTTCTCCTCTGGGCATTTAGTGCTATAAATTTCCCTCTAAACACTGCTGTAGCTGTGTCCCAGAGATTCTGGTACATTGTGTCTTTGTTCTCATTGGTTTCAAAGAACTTATTTATTTCTGCCTTAATTTTGTTATTTACCCAGTAGTCATTCAGGAGCAGGTTGTTCAGTTTCCATGTAGTTGTGTGGTTTTGAGTTTCTTAATCCTGAGTTCTAATTTGATTGCACTAGGGGCTGAGAGACTGTTTGTTACAATTTCCTTTCTTTTGCATTTGCTGAGGAGTGTTTTACTTCCAATTATGTGGTCAGTTTTAGACTATGTGTGATGTGGTGCTGAGAAGAATGTTTACTCTGTTGATTTGGGGTGGAAAGTTCTGTAGATGTCTATTAGGTCTGCTTATTCCAGAGCTGAGTTCAAGTCCTGAATATCCTTGTTAATTTTCTGCCTAGTTAAGCTACTATTGACAGGGGGGTGTTAAAGTCTCCCACTATTATTGTGTGGGAGTCTAGGTCTCTTTGTAGGTCTCTAAGAACTTGCCTATTGAATCTGAGTGCTCCTGTATTGGGTGCATATATATCTCTTCCTGTTGCATTGATCCCTTTACCATTATGTAATGCCCTTCTTTATTTTTTGATCTTTGTTGGTTTAAAGTCTGTTTTATCAGAGACTAGGATTGCAACCCCTGCTTTTTTTTTTTCTTTCCATCTGCTTGGTAAATATTCTTCCATCCCTTTATTTTGAGCCTATGTGTGTCTGTGCATGTGAGATGGGTCTCCTGAATACAGTACACCGAAGGGTCTTGACTCTATCCAATTTGCCAGTCAGTGTCTTTTAATTGTGGCATTTAGCCCATTTACATTTAAGGTTTATATTGTTATGTGTGAATTTGATCCTGTCATTATGATGCTAGCTGGTTATTTTGCCTGTTAGTTGATGCAGTTTCTTCACAGCATTGATGGTCTTTACAATTTGGTATGTTTTTGCAGTGGCTGGTACCAGTTTTTCCTTTCCATGTTTAGTGCTTCCTTCAGTAGCTCTTGTAAGGCAGGCCTGGTGGTGACAAAATCTCTCAGCATTTGCTTGTCTGTAATTTTCTCCTTTGCTTATGAAGCTTAGTTTGTTTTGGCTTGATATGAAATTCTGGGTTGAAAATTCTTTTATTTAGGAATGTTGAATATTGGTCTCCACTCTCTTCTGGCTTGTAAGTTTTGTGCTGAGAGATCCACTGTTAGTCTGATGGGCTTCCTTTGTGGGTAACCCGACCTTTCTCTCTGGCTGCCCTTAACATTTTTTTCCTTCATTTCAACCTTGGTGAATCTGATGATTATGTGTCTTAGGGTTGCTCTTCTCGAGGAGTATCTTTGTGGTATTATCTGTGTTTCCTGAATTTGAATGTTGGCCTGTCTTGCTAGGTTGGGGAAGTTCTCCTGGATAATATCCTGAAGAGTGTTTTCCAACTTGGTTCCATTCTCCCCGTCACTTTCAGGTACACCAATCAAACGGAGGTTTGCTCTTTTCACATAGTCCTATATTTCTTGGAGGCTTTGTTCATTCCATTTCATTTTTTTTTCTCTAATCTTGACTTCATGCTTTATTTCATTAAGTTGATAATCTCTGATATCCTTTCTTCTGCTAGATCAATTCAGCTATGGATACTTGTGTATGCTTCACAAAGTTCTCATGCTGTGTTTTTCAGCTCCATCAGGTTATTTATGTTCTTCTCTAAACTGGTTATTCTAGTTAGCAATTCCTCTAACCTTTTTTCAAGGTTCTTAGCTTCCTTGCATTGGGTTAGAACATGCTTGTTTAGCTCAGAGGAGTCTGTTATTACCCACCTTCTGAAGCCTCGTTCTGTCAATTTGTAAAACTCACTCTCCATCCAGTTTTGTTCCTTTGCTGGCAGGGAGTTGTGATCCTTTGGAGAAGAAAAGGCATTCTGGTTTTTGGAATTTTCAGCCTTTTTGTGTTGATTTTTCCTCATCTTTGTGGATTTATCTACCTTTGGTCTTTGATGTTGGTGACCTTCAGATGGGGTTTCTGTGTGGACATCCTTTTTGTTAATGTTGATGCTATTCCTTTCCGTTTGTTAGTTTTCCTTGTAACAGTCAGGCCTCTCTGCTGCAGGTCTGCTGCAGTTTGCTGGAGGTCCACTCCAGATCATGTTTGCCTGGGTATCACCAGCAGAGGCTGCAGAACAGCAAAGATTGCTGCCTGTTTCTTCCTCTGTAAGCTCTGTCCCAGAGGGACACCCACCAGATGCCAGCCAGAGCTTTCCTGTATGAGGTGTCTGTCGACCCCTGCTGGGAGGTATCTCCCAGTCAGGAGGCTTGGGGGTCAGGAACCTACCTGAGGAGGCAGTCTGTCCCTTAGCAGAGCTCAAGCGCTGTGGTGGGAGATCCACTGCTCTCTTCAGAGCCAGCAGGCAGGAATGTTTAAGTCTGCTGAAGCTGTGCCCACAGCCACACCTTCCCCCAGGTGCTCTGTCCCAGGGAGATGGGTGTTTTATCTATAAGCCCCTGACTGGGGCTGCTGCCTTTCTTTCAGAGATGCCCTGCCCAGAGAGGAGGAATCTAGAGAGTCAGCCTGGCTACAGTGGCTTTGCTGAGCTATAGGGGGCTCTGCCCAGTTTAAACTTCCTGGTGGCTTTGTTTACACTGTGAGGGGAAAACCACCTACTCAAGCCTCAGTAATGGCGGACGCCCCTTCCCCCACCAAAGTCGAGCATCCCAGGTCGACTTCAGACTGCTGTGCTGGCAGCGAGAATTTCAAGCCAGTGGATCTTAGCTTGCTGGGTTCTGTGGGGGTGGGATCCACAGAGCTAGACCACTTGGCTCTCTGGCTTCAGCCCCCTTTCCAGGGGAGTGAACAGTTCTGTCTCACTGGCATTCCAGGTGCCACCAGGGTATGAAAAAACACTCCTGCAGCTAGCTTGGTGTCTGCCTAAATGACCACCCAGATTTGTGCTTGAAACCCTGGGCCCTGGTGTTGTAGGCAACCTAGGGAATCTCCTGGTCTGTGGGTTGTGAAGACTGTGGGAAAAACATAGTATCTGGGCCAGAGTGCACCATACTCCATGGCACAGTCCCTTACGGCTTCCCTTGGCTAGGGGAGGGAGTTCCCCAACTCCTTGTGCTTCTAGGTGATGCACCATTCCACCTTGCTTCGGCTCACCCTCTGTGGGCTGCACACACTGTCTAACCAGCCCCAGTGAGATAAGTTGGGTACCTCAGTTGGAAATGCAGAAATCACCCGCCTTCTGTGTTGATCTCACTGGGAACTGCAGACCGGAGCTGTTCCTATTCAACCATCTTGCCAGCCACCTATCCTTCCATTTTTGATTTCTGGTTTGATTTCACTGTGATCAGAGAACACAATGTATATGATTTCAGTGATTTTAAATTTGTTGTGGTTTATGACCTAGTATAGGTCTAGCTTGGTATATAATATTCTGTGGATACTTGAAAAGAATGTGTATCCTGCTGTTAGGTGGAGTGTTCCGCAAATGTCAGTCAGATCCTGTTGATTGGTGGTACTGTTGAGTACCCTTGCTAGTTTTCTGTTTACTTGTTCTATCAGTTGTTGAGATGGGGACGCTTTTCAAATTCCACTTTGGTTTATCTATAGTGCTTCTGAGTATATCTCTTTGTGCAGCTTTTTAAATGATTAGTTTTACACTATTAACACTTTCTTTTTTTTTTTTTTTTTTTGAGATGGAGTCTCACTCTGTCTCCAAGGCTAGAGTGCAATGGCATGATCTTGGCTCATTGCAACCTCTGTCTCCCAGGTTCAAGTGATTCTTCTGCCTCAGCCTCCTGAGTAGCTGGGATTACAGGCGTGTGCCACTACACCTGGCTATTTTTTTGTATTTTTGTAGAGAGAGAGCTTTGCCATGTTGGCCAGGCTGGTCTCAAACTCCTGACCTCAGGTGATCCACCCACCTCGGCCTCCCAAAATGCTGGGATTACAGGCATGATCCACTGCACCTGGCCACACTATTAAAACTTCTACTGGTGTTATCATTTTTCCATCTGAGGGAAATATGGAAATTTTAGCTCCCTATAAAAGAGCTAAAATTTACCCTCCTCCATTTATAAATATCCTAAATATTTTCTTTGCATACTTTTAGAACCTCTCAGTGTTAAAATTTTTTTAAATTATTATTATTATTATTTTGTAGAAATGGGGTCTCACTATGTTCTCCAGGCTGGTCTTGAACTGCTGGGCTCAAGTGATCTTCCCACCTTGGCCTCCCAAAATTCTGGGATTACAGGTGTGAGACATTGTGCCTGGCCTCGGTGTTAAATTTTTGCTTCAATTATCCATTATAATTTACAAAAGGCAGAGGAAAATGAATATTTACTCTATCTGTATTATTGTTTACTGTGTTTTTCCTTCTTTCCTTTCAAGATTCCATCTTTTATTGATTTCTTCCTGTTTAGAGAATCCTTTCACCATTCTTTTTGGGTAGATCAGCTAATGATAAGTTGTCTTCATCTTCTTCTATCTGAGAAAGTCTCGAGTTTCTCTTTATTTATTTAGAGACAGAGTTTTTGCTTTTGTTGCCTAGGCTGGATTGTAATGGTGTGATCTCAGCTCACTGCAACCTCCGCCTCCTGGGTTGAAGCAATTCTCCTGCCTCAGCTTCCCGATTAGCTTGGATTACAGGTGCCCATCACCACGCCCGGCTAATTTTTGTATTTTTCCTAGAGATGGGGTTTCACCTTGTTGGTCAGGCTGGTCTCAAACTCCCGACCTCAAGTGATCCACTCAACTTGGCCTCCCAAGGTGCTGGGATTACAGGCATGAGCCACCGTGCCCAGCTGAATTTCCCTTAATTGTTGAGGGATATTTTCTCTAGATATAGGATTCTAGGCTGGCTGACAGTTATTTTATTTCAGCATGCAAAAAATTCCCTGCCACTTCCTTCTTGTATTTCCTGATGAGAAATATGCTGTTGTTCAAATTGTTTTTTTCCCTATTGGTAAGGTGTTATGTCTCTCTTGCTGCTTTCAAGACTTTTTCTTTATCTTTAGTGTTAAGAAGTTTGACTATGATGTGTCTCAGTGTGGATTTCTTCGTGTTTATCCTGTGTGAGGGTAACTCAACTTCCTAGTGTATAGGTTTATGTCTTTTGCCAAATATGAAGAGTTTTCAGCCATTATTTCTTTGAGTACTTTTTCCAGCCCTGTCCTCTTCCTCTGAGACTCTGAAGACACAAATGGTAGATCTGTTGTTATAGTCCCATAGGACTATTTTTTTTTTAATCGCTGCTGTTCAGATTAGGTAGCTGCTATTGCTCAATTTTCCAGTTCACTGATTCTTTCCTCTGTACCATCTATTCTGCTGAACAGAGGTTTTTTTGTTTTGTTTTGTTTTGTTTTGTTTTGAGATGGAGTCTCGCTCTGTCACCCAGGCTGGAGTGCAGTGTTGCAATCTCGGCTCACTGCAGCCTCCACCTCCCGGGTTCAAGCGATTCTCCTGCCTCAGTCTCCTGAATAGCTGGGACTACAGGCACGAGCCACCACACCTGGTTAATTTTTGTGTTTTTAGTAGAGATGGGGTTTCACCATGTTGGTCAGGATGGTCTCGATCTCCTGACCTCGTGATCCACCCATCGCAGCCTCCCAAAGTGCTGGGATTATAGGCGTGAGCCACCGTGCCCGGCCTGAACAGAGTTTTTAATTGTAGTTATTGTACTTTCACTTACAAAATTTCCATTTGGTCTTTTTTTACTTTCTATTTCTTCACTCAAACTATCAATTTCTTTGCAGAGACTACTTCATTTGTTTCAAGCATGCTTCTAATTGTTCATTGAAGCAGTTTTATGATGATGATTTAAAATCTTTGCCAGATAATTCTAATATCCCTGTCATCTTGGTGTTGGCATCTACTGATTATCTTTTTCATTCAGTTTGAGATCTCCCTGTTTCTTGGTATAGTGAGTTATTTTCAATTAAAACCAGAAAATTTGGCGTATTCTGTTTTTAGATTCTGGATTTTATTTACACTTTTTGTTTTAGCTGGCTTCTTCTGACACTGTCTTGGCAGGGGAAGGAGGGCATGCAGGTCATCTCCTCTATCTACAGGCAGGTAGGGGTAAAAATCCAGGTTTCCCACTATTCCTCCATTGACACTTGGGGGTGGGGTGCTCTTGATTACTGCTGGATGCGGTTGGGAGTTCCATCCCAATGAATGGATACAAGAAGTTAGGCCTCCACTGGTACCTCCCTGACTGGGAGGAATAGGAATGTCTTGTTACTATTCTCTGTGTGGCCTTTGGTGAAAACATGGGGTAGGGGTGTGTGTGGTCTCAATAACTGGTTTTGTAATCTTGCTTGAATTTATTTTGAAAACTTATTTTGGCTTTAAGTATGTATAACATGCTAGACACATAAAGAATAAGTAGCTTTATATTTGTATATTTAAGTGAATTAAAATGAAAATGTTTGTTTAAAAGGGCTTCCTACTTGATTCAGGTTTGAGAAATACCCACATGAGTGAATGCATGGCTGCACACTCACATCATGAGTCCCTGGAATTGTTCGTACTTCCCTCCAGGTTCTTCCACCTACACAAAAAGACAGAAGGAGCTGGGCCCCTGACACTATGGAACATCATGCCAGCCTGACCCTGATGCTCTCTGTTGAAGGCTCTTGTTAGTTTCCTATTGCTGCTGTAATACATTGCCACAAATTTATTGGCTTACAACAATACAAATTTATTCTCTTACTGTTCTGGGGGTCAGAGTCCAAAATCAGTTTCACTGGGGTGAAATCCAGGTGTCTGGTTTCTTTTGGAGGCTCTAGGAGAGAATCGGTTTTCTTGCCTTCACCAGCTTTTAGAAGCTTTCTGCTTTCTTTGGCTCGTGGTCTCTTCCTTCATCTTCAAAGCCAGCAGTGTAGCATCTTCTAATCTCTCTCTTACTCTGTCCTCTACTTATCTCATTATACCCTGCCTTCTCCCTCATATAAGGACCCTTGTAACTACATTGGGCTCACCTAGATAGTGCAGAATAATCTCATTTCAAGATCCTTCACTTCATCCCATCTACAAAGACCGTTTTGCAGCATAAGTTATACTCACAGGTTCTAGGGAATTAAGACATGGACATCACTGGGAGGGCCTTATTCAGCCTACCATAAGGGGGTGCTGTTACTTGCAGCTAAATCAAATTCTGAATGATTGACCTTCCACCAGAATGTAAGCTCCCCTACAACAGGGAGTTTTGTCTGGTTTGTTCACCAATGTTTTCTCAGTCTCCTATCGTAGTAATGGGTGCATTTTCATGGCTGCCACCCTCGCAAAGGAGGTACCTTCAAAAAGATCTGGAGATAGAGCACTCCAGGCAGAGGAAACAGCCTGTTCAAGCCCTCAGGCCAGAGAACTCTTTTTATTTATAGGAATAATACTCAATATATCATTTTATTGTGACAGAACAACTCAGCTTTTATAAACTATCAAGCTGTTGAGATAATGGACCCCTTTGAAACTCTCTGTCTCTTTTGCTAAGCACAATCTGGTTTTACTTCTACATCTTCTTTTCTGGCTCTAACATCGAAAAAATTTTCAATTACTATCAAACCAACATAAAAACATTATACAAGAAATATACGTATAAACATCATTCATGATTCAAAGATCATTCCCTTTGGCAGCTTTGAAAGGTTAAAAATGTAAACTCTGGAGTTATACTGTTTTATGTTCACATCTGGGCTTTGCCACTCAATAACTATGATTTTGGGCTATTACTTAGACCTTCTCTGCCTTTGTTTCTTCATCTGTAAAATGAAGATAACAATAGTCCACCTCACACAGCTGTGAGAATTAGATGAATTAATCTAATATGCTTAGAAAGGATGCTGGCACATCCCCTCAATAACTGTTAATCATAATTCTTACTTTTCAGTTTTCCTCCACATAATTTGTATTTAGTTGCAATTACAGGTACTCAAAGCATTGTGTTCTACTTTTAAAAATATAATCTTGTTCATAAGTTTTATTTCCTATCTCTTTTTCATTAACATAGGTAATCTTATTTTATTATTTAATTAATTAATTAACTTATTTAGAGACAGGTTCTTGCTCTGTTGCCCAGGTTGGAGTGCAGTGGCATGATCTCAGCTCACTGCAGCCCTGCCCTCCTGGGCTCAAGCAATCCTCCTACCTCAGCCTCCCGAGTAGCTGGGACTGCAGGTGAGCACCGTCAAGCCTGGCTCATATTTGTATTTTTAGTATAGATGGAGTTTCGCCATGTTGTCCAGGCTGGTCTTGAACTCCAGAGCTCAAAAGATGCACCCGCCTCAGCCTCCCAAAGTGCTGGGATTATAGGTGTGAGCCACCACGCCTGGCCAACATAGGTAATTTTAAATGACAGCTTGACATTCCATACTGTTAATATATTTTACTTAAACATTTCCCTATTATTGGACATTTATTTTATTATTATAAATGATCTTATAAATATACTTTGCATATGATGCTTTTTATTTCTTTTGAATTATTTATTTAGCATCTCTTCCCAGAAATATGATTATTGATTCTGTGTCCAACATTTGAAACTCCTTCCTTCTATGCAATAGTTCTAAAGAAGCAACTACTTTCAGCACATGATGGAAGGAGAAGCAGACATATCATAGGATCACAATGAAGTCATCTTCATGTAGGAACAGACCCTCCATGGAAGACTGATAAGGTCTGCATTATCGTCATTGTCATCATCATTTATTCATCAACAAATGTATTAATTATCTACGATGGGCCAGTTTCCTTTTCAGTAGGAAGATGGTTACAAAATAAAACCAGTGACTTGCACAAAAGAATGCAAGAAGCTGGCCGGGCATGCTGGCTCATGCCTGTAATCTCAGCACTTTGGGAGGCTGAGGCAGGTGGATCACAAGGTCAGGAGTTCAAGACCAGCCTGGTCAACATGGTAAAACCCCATCTCTACTAAAAATACAAAAATTAGCCAGGCGTGGTGGCAGGCACCTGTAATCCCAGCTACTCAGGAGGCTGAGGCAGGAGAATTGCTTGAACCCAGGAGGCAGAGGTTTCAGTTAGCCGAGATTGTGCCACTGCACTCCAGCCTGGGCAACAGAACAAGACTCTGTCTCAAAAAAAAAAAAAAGGCAAGAAGCTATAAATACAAATATATACACACATATATTTTTGCAAACCTTCCAGGTTGATTCTGTATGTCTTCTTCTGTACCATGTGGAATCTACATGTAAGTTAAAAAGAGGCATTTTCATCTCTCAAGGAACTGAAATTATGTCAACCTGATACTGATCATCTAAACAAATAAACTTTATGGAAGCCATAGCGATATCTTGTAAGAAGGGAGAGTCTTGTCTCCCAAGAAGTTTATATTAATACCTTTTTCTCTGTATCTTGATTTTCTTAAAATAAAGATGGTTTTACTAATATTGTTTGAGTCTTCTTTTTGGAGGCAGGGGGAGAAATCTTTTTAAGTCAACTACTAGATTCCTTCTTTTGACTAGGGACGAATGTAAAAGTTCGAATTATACAGGCCCAAATGTAGTATTCTGTTTTCACCTAAAAAATAAAAATTAAAGAAAGACTAAATCTTTTTTTTTAATCCCATCACATTCTGAGTTCAGTTTTTACACCTTTTCCTTAATGTAGTTGAAGTTCCCTAATGGCCTGTTTTTTTTTGTCTCTGTCTCTCTGTCTCTTTCTCAACACCTTGCTGAAAAAAATTGCCATTGTTCTCTATTATGTGATCTATGGATGGTATACCTGTGGCAATTGCCTACTTAAATTGTATGATTGATAGTGTAACAAATGTCTTATTTAGAAAACTATAACTTTATGAAAATTACCCCAACTATTAAGAATTATGTTGGATCTAGGTGTTTCATTTACAGATCTGTTCTCTTTGGCTTTTCTGAGAATTAGTAGGGACAATACAGACACTTTTCTCTCTTTTAATTTAAACTTTATGAAGAAATTATGTAAGGGTCTGGGTTTTCTGCCTTTTCAAACTTCATAAACATTGAGATCCTCATTACCATTGTCAAGAATATTAGCTACCATCACCTACCAAGAACAGGCAAGGCAAATTGGAAACTGGTTCTTCTAACCATCATAATATCAGTTAATTCCTTAAGGCAGTAGCTGTTACCTTTTTGGGATCAGTCAATATGATAAAAGTTCTAAGTCCTCTCACTTAAAAATATACGTACATAAGCATCTTTCTTGGGAGAAAATTAACTGTATTACTATAATTATATATCTATAACTCTCTTTCCTGCCCCCCAACACAGTTTTTTTGCATAGATTTTCAGATGGTTTATGGTCCTGTCCCCTCAAGGTACATCTGTGCTAGGGGAAATTACGTTAACTAGCCAAAACAAGTACCTGAATGGGACAAGAGGCAGGAGAGACTGGGGTAGAGAGGAGAGAGTAGATCATAAAAAAGAAATTTTACTAGATTCATTCAAAGTACTAGTCATTATACTCAAAGTCCTCACTGGAGAGAGGATTTGTAATCAGAAGGCCTTGGTCCAAATCTGTGCCCTCTTCCCATCTCCCCTTTTCCTAGATAGTTGTCTGACTTCCGGAAAGTCATTGAAACCTCTCTGACCCTCAGTTGTTGTTGCTGTTATTGTTTTCCCTGTTAAATCAGGGTTCCCCAACCCGCAGGCTGTGGACCAGTACCGGTCTGAGGTCTGTTAGGAACCTGGCCGCATAGCAGGAGGTAAGTGGTTGAGCGGTGGGCAAGGGAGCAAAGCTTCATCTGTATTTACAGCCACTCCCCATTGCCTGCATTACGGCTGAGCTCCGCCTCCTGTCAGATCAGCCTTGGCCTTAGATTCTCTCAGGAGTGCAAACCCTAGTGTGAACTGTGCATGCGAGGGATCTAGGTGGTGTACGCCTTACGAGAATCTAATGCCTGATGATCTGAGGTGGAACAGTTTCATCCTCAAACCATCTCTTCCTGACACCTGTCCATGGAAAAATTATCTTCCACAAAACCAGTCCCTGGTGCCAAAAAGGTTGGGGACCACTGTATTAAATGGAATCTTGTTAGACTTCTCAGGGTTATTACAGTGATCAAAGGAGAAATGATATAGGAAGGCACTACTTTTAAGTCCCAAGCAAGCATGAGGTGTGATAAGTATCAAAGCACTTGCCATTCCCTTAGCTTCAGCCTTGGGTTGGCCGTCTGTGCTATCATTCAGGTCTCAGCTCCACTGTTACCCCAGAGAAGCCTCCAGTAACATCATATCTAAAGTAGCCTCCCTCTTCCTTTCACTCTCAATTCCATCACCCTGCTTTATTTTAGTCAAGACACCTCACTTACGAAGTGGTTTAATTTTTTGCTTGCCTGTTGATCATGTGAGACGAGTAACAAACGTTAAGAAGCCATGCTTGCTCATTTCTGCTTGTCAGCATAATTTCACACAGCCCCTCACTCTGTGACCACCTGCAGCTGGCGGAAAGATGCTTTGAAGACAAAACGAGATAGAACACAGGATCCCCCACGTCTCTTGCCTGAGCCCTTGCCTTTTACTGCACCTAAGATAAAGTCTGATGAGGTTAGTGATTATGCTTCTGTAATCTATAAACAGATGTACTCTTAAGCCCAAACTGTGATGTGCTTTTACACATACTGAATCTTCACCAACTGTTTCTAAATTGAGAAGGGAAGTTCTGTGTTGGAGGGATCTGCGCGAATCTCTCTAAAAGACTCCTCCAGGGCTGTAGGCCTCCATCTCTAGTCCTCAGTAAGACTTCTGAATAAAACTAACTTTCATTCTTTAACAGCTTGATTTTTAAATTTTAGTCGACAATCACTTATTGTCTTTCTCCTACAGTAGAATAAAAGTTCCCTAATGGCAGAGCCCTTGCCTCATCTTCCCCAGGCATGGGAACAGTTCCTGGTATAGGATGCACACAGATTTTGCTGATTCAGGATAGCCGTGAATAACAGTGGAGACTCCAGAGGAGGAAGACCTGGATTTGAAGCCCAGCTTCTCAACCCAGCTTCTGAATTTACTAGTTGGGTGACATTAGGCAAGTTATTTAGCTTCTCTCTGCCTCACTTGCACCGTATGTGAAAAGGGGGATTCTGATAATATATGCTTCAGAGAACTTTTAGTACATGTGAAGTACCTAGAACAGTGCCTGGCACACAGTTAAGTCTTACATGTGTTTTCTACTCTTCAGTGAGTTTAATGTTAACACATTAATAGTGCACGTGACCCTCTAAGTGTATCAGATATGCACTGCTCCCTCGGGTTTCACAGGAAAATCACTTACTCTTTTGGTAAAACGGGCTGCATGGCTCCACTGCCCCGCGTCACCCGCCTGGCCTCCTACCGCTTAGCGGAAGGGGAGGTGCGGTTCCTAATTCCGACAGGCACGTAGTCTTCCACAAGTGGCACTACTCGGGGCTCTCCCGGCTAGGGGCGTTCCAGCCACTAGGGGCGGGTCTCCTGGGATGGGAAGACTGGGGCTAGGGAGGTTCAACGCCGCCCCCGGAAATCTAAGGGACGCTCCCTGAAACTCACCGGGACGCGCTTCCGACCCATTCCGGTCACTTGCCTTGAAATCGCCGCAGGGCTGCGCAAACCTGCCACCCAGGGCCCAAGCGACCGGGGCGGGGCGATCGAGGACTGGGCGGGCCTGCACGATCAGAGGCGGGGTAGGGCGTCCACGGGGCGAGCAATCGGGGCGGGGCGGGGTGATTGGGGGCGGGACGGGGAGATCAGAGGGCGGGGCGGGGCGCTTTGCTCTGGACTCTGGGGCGCCAGGCTCCGGACTCCGCGGCGCAGACTGCACCTCGCAGTCTCCCCAGGTCCGCCCAGCAGCCGCGCTTCAGCCAGGTAAGGGCGCCGCGGGCCGGCTGGGGCGGCCCCGGGAGTGCGATACTCCGGGCGAGGACGGGTGGGGACGGGGATGAGCGCGGCAAGAGGCGGCTTCCACACGCCCCTCGAGGAACGGGGAAGGATTTTCTCCCCTCCGTGCCGCAGTGAGCGCGGGTGCGCAGTCTCTGGGTCCCCTCTTCGGTCCGGGAAGGAGGGACAGGTGCGCGCAGTGGCGCAGCCTCGCCTTCCTGCCGGCAGTAGATTCTCCACTTCTCCAACTCCCGCACTGACCTCTCCTAAGGAACACCCGCCCCTTTTTCTTGAAGTTCCAGGCTTGAGGCCGCCCCGCGGCAAGTTCAGCGTTGGGGTCACGTCCCAGCGGCGAGCAGGGCTGATGCCTCCTTTCGGGTTGGGCGGCGGCGCGATCTTGATTGAAATTTGGCAGTGTCGAGATATACCTAATGTAAATGACAAGTTAATGGGTGCAGCACACCAACATGGCACATGTATACATATGTAACAAACCTGCACGTTGTGCACATGTATCCTAGAA
The DNA here is from genome assembly GCF_029281585.2 of Gorilla gorilla gorilla. Lineage (NCBI taxonomy): Eukaryota > Metazoa > Chordata > Mammalia > Primates > Hominidae > Gorilla > Gorilla gorilla. Next base: position 56,279,095 of record NC_073227.2, on the reverse strand, counting down.
CTTAAAGTATTAAAAAAAAAAATTTGGCAGTATCGGCCAAGAGGTTCCGCAGTTGCACGTGACTCACCCAGTGAAGTTCACGTTCTCTTCCCCACCCCCCCAATACCCCGCCCACCTCGCCCCGGGAAGTTGTGTTTGAATATTGAAAACAGGTGCCCGGCCAATGTATGTACTTCTTGGAAAAACTAGGGCCTTGACCTGGGAGTGTACACTTTCCTAATTTTCTTTAATCCTAAATTTCTTATGGATTTTATTTTATTTTTCCCGTAGACGTGTAACATGGTGGTGTGTACCAGGTTTGGAAACAATCTCATCCATTGCTATTCTTTGGAAACTGGAATATTTGATTCGAAAGATTGATCTTAATGTTAACTTGGAACAACAGGATGGCTGGTGGCTAAGTGGGTTTGAAGATTATCCAAAATAGTTATAAGTTTTGCGAGTATTCCTTGTATTTTTCCAGTGAATGCTCATTTTCCTCTTGGGAAATTCTGAGAATTTACTCACTTCTAGATTATTCTCTGCTAAAGAGCTGGGAAGAAACAAACCAGCGGATCTCCCAAATAAAGTTTGGGATTTAACAGTTTAGGTCGTGACACTGGTAGCTGCTTACTCTGCAATAATCACCTGGAGTAAGGGATATTAAGATTTATTTCTAAGGGGAAAATAGAAGTATGGGTAACTTTCACATTATGTATTTGAAAGTATTTTTTAGTTTAGTTACATTTTCAATGTTTACGGAAGACTTACACTTTCCCCATACTCCAGTTAATCTGATCCATATATTACACTCTTGCCAACGCAGATGCTTACTGTGGTGTGTTTATGTTAATGATCTTGACTCTTCTCACAAGGGTGTGTACATTCTGGTCTGTGGAACTGTATAGGCCAAGTGTAAACTCATGCAGTCAGTGCTTTACTCTAGTTGGCAATACCTTTGCCCCACATAGGTCCAACTAGAATTTTCACATCTTCCCAACTAGGAAAGGATATAGAATATTAATGTATGCTCTAGCATTTTCAACCTACTTTATTCTTTATCAAGATAATCATGTTTTCTCAGCAGCTAGTTACTCAAGGGCAGCAGCTATGTTTTACCAAACCATGGAAAATAAAGCTGAGAGAATGGCAACCTTTGCTTCCTTAAGATGACCCTTGATAGGGAGGTTGGAAGGGTTGTGAGCAGTGTCTGGCCTACTTTTACGCTTGGGGAAGAATTACTGGCCTCTCTGCCTTCCTCCGGGTATCCAGAGTGCTGGGAGACAGGGCCTTGGGCCTCCAGCCACACCTCTGCCTACAGGTTCCTCCAGGTTGACCAGGTTGGTGCCTCTCCTCCCTGCCCCAGCTGTTCCAGCTCCTTAGCTTCCACCCCACCCCTCCCAGATTCTTACCCCTAGACAAATCACCATATTGTTCAGGGCAGGGGTACTTGGTCTGCAGAGTCAGCATGAGTGTTGATCTTCAGCATGGTGCTGGTTCCCCGTGGATGCTCCTTGGATGTCTGCTGCTTCAGAGCCTTTATTATGCTCCCTTCTTGTCCAGTCTACAGCAGGCAAAGTGGAGTTACTGAAGTCAAACCCAGATCAACAGTCTTGGGGGCCAGCTGCCTTGGTTGGACTAATTACGATCATAAATTGGGCATTCAAGTCTGTTGGAAAAAAGTGAAATTGGCTCATGGTCACTGGCAATTGTAAAATTATCCTGTACGATGTGGTTATGCTATTATAAAAGGTTTGTGGAAAAATAAGAAACAACCCAGAGGGGAGGGGCCTAGTAGTTGCCTCCACCTCCAAACACGCCTGTGCTTGGGCTTGCCTTATTGTCACTGCCCCCAGCTCAACCAATTCTTCTGGGATTGGATTGTAACAATTAATTTCCCCACCATGTTTGACTGCTCAGAGCTCAGATGACCACAGCTACTGTAGTATAGATGTAGAGAATTACATACTCTTTTGTTTAGAGAAACAAGGATGGGCTTTTTCAAAACAGATTGTTATTAGGGAAACAAAGAAAAAGCAAACAAATGTAAAAATGTGTGGACACAGAAGCCAAAGTTTGTTTTGTTATGGTTTATAGTTTTAAACTTTTATCCAAGTTACATTTCTCCCTTTCCAGAAACAACCACTTGTAATTCTTTGCCATTTGTGGCTTATAGTTGATACTTCTTGATTTTTCAATTTTAAGCATTATCTGTTGACTTCCCACCGTGGAAGATGATGAGTTGGCTCTCTTTTTCCCTCCAACCCCCAACGCAAGTACAGCTTCCCTATTTTCCCATTCTTGCAGTCGTTAAAACAGAATATTGAATAATGGTTAGATCAAAATTCACAGCTAAGCCAAGCATAACTTTTTTTTTTTTTTTGAGACAGAGTTTTGCTCTTGTTGCCCAGGCTGGAATGCAATGGCACAATCTTGGCTCACGACAACCTCTGCCTCCCGGGTTCAAGCGATTCTCCTGCCTCGGCTTCCTGAGTAGTTGGGATTGCAGGCATGCACCACCACGCCCAGCTAATTTTTGTATTTTTAGTAGAGATGGGGTTTCTCCATGTTAATCAGGCTGGTCTCAAACTCGTGACCTCAGGTGATCTACTTGCCTTGGGCTCCCAAAGTGCTGGGATTACAGGTGTGACCAAGCATAACTTTTTATTTTCCTTGGAGTTAATAATGGATTTGTTTGTTCATTTTATTTATTTTGTACTCTTCATTGATTAAACCCACAGCTCTTGGCCAGTTTTCCAAATTCTCCCTCAATTGACCAGGTATTTTGTCAATTTCGTTTTCCTCAAGAAGCTGTTCCTGAGCCTACTGGCTTGCTATAATCCAGACTGGGTGCCTTCGGTACATCGGCACACTTGTCACCCCAAGGCTTCCCTTTGTCATCATTCTGGAGATTCTCATCATTTGTCTCTTGTGTTGGATCTCCTGGTACTTGTAGCACGTGTCTTCCTCAGTCTTGGTTGACTCCCTTCTTTTGGTAGAGCCCATCCTAAAGGAGCTTCCTGGAATAGGATGCCTAGAGGTCTACTTTTCTGAGACTGTAGATGCCTGAAAATATCTGTTTTCAACTGACAATTGATAGTTTGGCTGAGTGTAGATTTCTAAGATGGCAATTTTGAAGGCATTGTTCTATTGACTTCCACATTGTGGTATTGCTGTTGAGAAATTTAGAACTCTACTGATTCCTCAGCTTTTTCTTGTAATCTGTGTACAGGTTACAATTTGCTGGGTCCTCCCTGAAGTTTATAGAATTTTCTCTTGGCCTCCACAGTCCTAAAATTTCACGATACTGTGCCTAGGTTTGGGTCTGTTTTCATGCATTGTGTTGGGCTCTTTGAATCTGGAAACTTTCATTCTTCAGTTTGGGAAATTTTCTTAAATTATGTCATTGGTGGCCGGGCGCAGTGGCTCATGCCTATAATCCCAGCACTTTGGGAGGCCAAGGCAGGCAGATCACCTGAGGTCAGGAGTTCGAGACCAGTCTGGACAACATGGTGAAACCCCATCTCTGCTAAAAATACAAAAATTAGCTGGGCGTGGTGGCTCACCCCTGTAATCCCAGCTAGTCAGGAGGCTGAGGCAGGAGAATTGCTTGAACCCAGGAAGCGGAGGTTGCAGTGTGCTGAGATTGAGTCACTGTACTCCAACCTGGGAAACAGATTGAGACTTTGTCTCAAAAAAAAAAAAAAACATATATATATACACACACACATATATATGTGTGTATATATATATGTATATATGTATATATATACGTATATATGTGTGTGTATATATATATCTCATTGGTAATTTTTCCCCCTCTATTTTCTGTGTCTGTGAGAAACTCATATTGTTCAGATATTGGCTATTTTTGACTGGGCCAAAAATAAGTTTTTCATGACTGTAATCATGAATATTTAAAATCAAAATCCCTATTTTTTTGGTTGCCTGAATATATACATATATATTTGTATGTGTGTGGTTTGTGTGTCTATTTCTTTCTGGTTTCTGTTTTATAGTGTCAGTGTTTTTTCCTTTCTCCCTAAGAAGCTTAATGATTTTTTGGAGCAACTTTTTTTCCTTCCTGCACAGATTCAATTTCCCAAGCGGCTTTTGTCTTTTCATTTGTTTAGGTTTCTTCTCTTTCGTGTTAGAAGTTTTCCTTGTGTAACTAATGCCCTTGGTTATCTACTCACACTTCAGAGGGGGATTAAAAAGCAGAAGGTCTGGGGTTCAGGCAGGGTGGCTCACGCCTGTAATCCTAGCACTTTGGGAGGCCAAGGTGGGCGGATCACTTGAGGTCAGGAGTTCAAGACCAGCCTGGCCAACATGGTGAAACCCTCGTCTCCACTAAAAATAAAAAAAATTAGCCAGGCGTGGTGGTGTGTGCCTGTAATCCCAGCTACTCAGCAGGCTGAGGCAGGAGAATTGCTTGAACCTGAGAGGCTGAGGTTGTAGTGAGCCGACGTGATGCCACTGCACTCCAGCCTGGCAACACAGGGAGACTCTGTCAAAAAAAAAAAAAAAAAATGCTGAAGATGTGGATGAGCTTGTCGACTGGGGAATGCATGGTAGGGGGAATCTGGCTGGGCTTTTTATTTGGGGAACCTCTGTGGTCGTTACCTCTTGGGCTGGTGAGAGTCCTCAGAGAAGCCTTTTCCAATCTTTTCCCCAGAGATTGACAGAGAGCCTGGTTGTCAGTAATCTGGGATCTAAGTGGAAAAGAAGACTGGAAGTCTCAGCATCCAGTATGCAGATGTGCATATAACCCCTCCATGCTGTTTGTGTACAGACCCCCTGAAGGGTGAAGGAGTAGGGAGGAAACTCCAGGTTTTTTGCTGGGGTAGAGAAGGGGCAGTCACCTAACTGGTTGGAGTGGCCAAAGGGATCTGTGGGATCCAGCTTTTTAAAAAGACTTTAAAAAGTCACTAATTTTTTAGCCCACGCCTCTTTTTATAGAGGGTTCAATTGCCTTTAATTATTTAACCTTTTGGAGATTCCATGGTGTAAATCAGATTATTTCTTAGCTTCTGCTTATTCCACCAAAATGTTTTTGCTATTGTCTCTTCACTCATTCTCTCCATCCTTGCTGATTTATACATGAAATAAAAAAATTTCTTTATTGTCATTGTCTTAGGCTTTCAGAAGGGAGAGAAAGTAGAGGTTTTTGTCCAGTCTGCTAATAGTGGGTAGAATATAATTTCTTTACCAATCTCTATCCAGAGACTGGCACCATTCAGTCATAGCAGTGTGTTGCTGTTTTCCCCTTCCTCTACCCACAGGAAACATTTTCGGATCAGGCTGGGCCGCTGAGCCAAGTTTGGACCTCAGATGCCTTCATATACAACTCTAAGTGTACACTACCAATTGATCATAGTTGTCATAGGGGGCAAAACCTATATCTTAGGTTGGGTGGTACATAGATTACTGGCATAGAGCCCTTGTTCCTGTTTCTTTCTTTCTTTCTTTTCTTTTTTTTGGCGGGGGTGGAGACAGAGTCTCGCTCTGTCACCCAGGCTGGAGTGCAGTGGCATGATCTCAGCTCCTGGGTTCAAGTGATTCTCCTGCCTCAGCCTCCCGAGTAGCTGGGATTACAGGTGCGTGCCACCACACCCAGCTAATTTTTGTATTTTTAGTAGAGACAGGGTTTCACCATGTTGGCCAGGCTGGCCTCGAACTCCTGGCCTCAGGTGATCTGCCTGCCTCGGCCTCCCAAAGTGCTGAGATTACAGGTGTGAGCCACCACCTGGCCTATTGTTCCTGTTTCTTGAATTCACTTTGTTTAGGATGACTCTTTCTGCCATCTTGACCTCTGAACATTTTACCTTTCAGTGAAGTGCAGCTTCTATTAAGTCCAATAGTATTTTAATCTGAAAGATGGGATTGGTGTCATTGATGGCCATGTGGCCTCAATGGAAGTTATGATCATTATTTCCTTCTGGAGGCCAGTTTATCACACAACTGCCTTACCAGCAGCAGCACCCTTACTTCCCTTTCCACTTGTGCCCTTCTTGGAATGTGCACCAAGTTCCTGTTTCTGGCTGGGCTGACGTACCCTGCCGTTTGTGGATGATCACGACTTTCCCAACGTCATTTTATCAGTTGAGTTATTCCTCAGGCTCCCTTAATGGGCTGTGAACTTCCAGCATGCTCTCCCAGTTGCTTTGTAACATCAACATTCTTTATGGTTACACACATGATGACAAGAGTCAGTTTCCACAAAAGTAGGAGGATAATTGTTCCTAAGCCATCTTATCTGTGCAGAAAAAGCAAAGCTCTATCTTCCCATGATGGCAGCTATGCATTGGCAATACAGAAAACAGGAATGCTGGCGATTGTGACAATGGAGTGGGTGCAACAATTACTTTATCTTTGGAGGATGACAGATGGTTAAAAAGGCTTTTTCAGCAGGTACCACTAGGCACCATTGTGAACAAAAGCTTGGCTAGTAGGGATACTGCAGAGCTCATTCCTCCCACTGTGCTTCCACAAGCATCCTTCCCTTTTCTAGACGAAGTCTTTGAAGTCATTGGAACCTCCCTTTTCCAGGCAGTATAGTTTTTCTGTAATGTGCTGGGTCTTCACAGAAGTTCTTTCCTAGGGAAAGCATAGTACCAAGCAAGTACTTAATATACTGAATGAATTTTCCAGACAATTTTGGACACTTTATAGTTAAGAAAAAATGATATTTGGGCCAAGAGTGGTGGCTCATGGCTGTAATCCTAGCACTTTGGAAGGCTGAGGCAGGTGGATCACTTGAAGTCAGGAGTTCAAGACCAGCCTGGCCAATATGGTGAAACCCCATCTTTACTAAAAATACAAAAATTAGGTGGGCCTGGTGGCATGTGCCTGTAATTCCAGCTACTCGGGAGGCTGAGGCAGGATAATCTCTTGAACTCAGGTAGCAGAGGTTGCAGTTAGCTGAGATCGCACCACTGCACTCCAGCCTGGGCAACAGAGCAAGACTCCGTCTCAAAAAAAAAAAGAGATATTTGGTCATAATTACCCAAGTTGTACTCAACAATCTAAATTCTCTAAATTCTTGATTAGACTTTCACATCACTTGTCTATATATGGATTGAAATATAGAGCATTCAATTTAAGTTTTCTCAAGTGTATTGTTTCTTGTATTATTTAGAAATATTCTTCACTGAAAACATTCTTGAAAGGACAACATACATTATTATCATTATTTTCCATCTGTATATTTTTTCTTAGCATAGTGTTATGATTATCTTAGTTTTTATGGCTACAAAGAATGGGTTTTGGAGGAGGGAGGGAAGTAAGTATTCATTATGTTATCTCATCAGTTTTATGTTTCTAAAGGAGGAACACTTTTGTTTGGATTTCTACAATATATACTTTTTCCTTTTGTAACTATATGTCATTTGTTTTTCAAGGTTAAAGCTTTTAACCTTGAAATGCTTACAATAGAGTATCAAAGCGACAGACTTTAACTTGTCATATACTATATGAGATACTTACAAGGTGAAACTCCCTGTCAAGTATCCTACTCCTTTTATTTTTAATTTTGGTGACGTTATAATGTGATTTAGTAGGAAAAACCTTTGATTTTTCTTCTCTTATCCTTCATGGAATTCCAATGATATCTTTTGTTACTATTTCCTTAGAAACTCTTAATGTCCTCACATACTCCTCAATATTATGTTTCAACCACGGCTTGTGGGATTTCCACATGACTGCCCCAAAAATGAAACTGGCTTTTTTTCTTACAAGAGTGATTTAAAGTTTCATTTTTCTGCCAATATGATTTAAGCATGCAACAAAGTTAGTTTTTACCATTAGGGTTATTTTTGATTTGTAGAAGGCTGTTGATTTCTTCATTTTCCTGCTTGGGTGATAAAAATGCTTGATCCTTTAACCATGCAGGGAAACAGAAATACAATTTAACTGGGTTTGAATGCTGTCAGACATGTAAATTTAGGTATACATGCTTTTGAATTTTTTTAAGGATTGTCAGTGTCTTTGTCACATACTTAAACCAGTTATAGAAGCATTGCATGAAATAATTCTTGTTCATAAGTTCTGGAGTCCTAGCCAGAAGACATTTTTTAGGCTCAGAGCTGTTGACACACCGTCTTGCTTCCCCCAGGCAAAAGTTTGATCTTTGGGTGCCACCGAGGTTCTCAGACACCTGGTGTGCTCCTTGGACTCTCCTTGCCATCAGTAAAAAAAAATTGTCATTTTGTAGAGTTTTATATATTCCTTGTTAGAAGATGTAAACAATACTGAAGCTTACAAAGAAGAAATTAAAAATAACCCTAAAACCATTCCAGAGAGAATCTTTGTGAATCCCCTTCCAGTCATCTCTATTATCAGCTGACTTTTAATAAATCTTTAGCAATGTTCTAGAAAATAATTAAGGAGCATTATGTTACAACTGTTTATGTAACTCCAAATTCTACAATCTTTATTTATACACAGATAGTTACTTTATGATGTTGTAATTAGTCCATGCATAATTTTCTTTGGGTAATTCTGTCATGTTAGCGTACGGTGGTATTTTGAGCCACTCCCCAGTTGTTGGACACTTAGTTTTTTTTTTCTTTTTTTTTGTTTTAGAGACAGAGTCTTGCTCTGTTGCTTAGGCTGGAGCACAGTGGTGCCATCACCATAGCTTACTGCAGCCTCGAACTCCTGGGCTCAAATAGAAGGTTTGAGCTTCAGCCTCTGGCTTCAGCCTCCTGAGTAGCTAGGACTGCAGATGCATACGACCGCATCCAGCTCATTGAAACGAAAATTAAGTAGCGATGAGGTCTTGCTGTGTTGGCCAGGTTGGTCTTGAACTCCTGGCCTCAAGTGATTCTCCCACCTCGGCCTCCCAAAGTTCTAGGATTACAGGTGTGAGCCACCACACCTGACTGATTTCTAGCTTTTATTCATCAGTTTTAGAAGGTCATAAAATAACTTACTAGCAATGTGAAGTTTCCATTTTTTCTCTTTTTTGACCTTTTAGAATTACAGTGTCTCTGTTATGTGAGGACAAGAAGAGCCAGAACGCTTGAGGCCATGTTATGTACCCAGTTATAGGTCAGATAAAACTAGAAGACCCTGACAGGTCATTTGCATAGACTGTGTTCTTGTTGGTAATGTGTAGAGCCTCATTTCATCTTATTGGATGTCTATAGGAAAACTTTCCAAGGATCAGTAACAAAACATGGAAGAGTTGTTATGTAACTGTGCAATGACATTTGACCTCAGTACCTGGTCTAGAGTTTATGAAACTTTGTGTGACCCAGGAAGGCATCTTATGTCCTCAGGAAACTCCAGCCTTCCTATCCATTGTGCCATTTCTCTACTGCTTGAGTAATCATGGCCCAGTAAGGTGTGCAAGGCAACCAGCAATGTTAGAGAATTTTGCATTAATGTAGTTTCTTGATAAAGAACTACAGCAGAGTGAGCTCCTGTTCAGATTTTTCCTTTGACATCTTTCTTTCTTTTTTTTTTTTTTTTTTTTGAGACAAAGTCTCACTTTGTCACCCTGGCTGGAGTACAGTGGCATGATCACGGCTCACTGCAATCTTCACCTCCTGGGTTTAGGAGATTCTCATGCCTCAGCCTCCTGAATAACTGGGACTATAGGCATGTGCCACCACGCCCGGCTATTTTTTGTATTTTTAGTAGAGGTGAGCTTTTGCCACGTTGGCCAGGCTGGTCTCGAACTCCTGACCTCAAGTGATCTGCCAGCTTCAGCCTCCCAAAGTGCTGGGATTACAGGCATGAGCCACTGCGCCCAGCCCCTTTGTCATCTTTCTAGATATCATGGTCTAATGTTTAAAGCCTTGGGTGGATTTCTTTTTTCTTTTATTTTAGGTTTGGGGGTACGTGTGAAGGTTTGTTACGTAGGCAAACATGAGTCACAGGGGTTTTTATACATATTGTTTCATTACCTTGCATGGATTTCTAAGTTAACTATTAACTGGAATTATTTTCCTGTGCTTCAGGTTTTGCATCTATTCAACAAACTATAATGACACATAATTAACAGTTCACTTGAGAAAGATTCATGGCCTAATGCTTGTAAAGGACTTTGAGCTTCTCTGAGAGTGTTTTATACACAGTCATGAACAAGGAGATGGCTTGTTCTATTTGGCAAAGGGCAAGTATATTACGCCCATTTTGTAGATGAGAAAAGAGAGCCTCATAGAAGATAATGGCTTGCTTAGACTCACGGTAAATTTAATGTAGTGTCTGTGGAATTTTCCTTGGACTTTGTGGAATGAATGAAATCTAAAATAAATTCTGCATGAGTGTATGTGTAGGGAAGTAGGGAAAGTGGATTTATACTGTTTTAAGCAAATATAACATTTTAGAGGAGAGTCTTTCCCTTTGAAAGAGGGTAACCATGTCAGACAAATTCGCTAGAGTTCTTAAAGAGAATTAAATAAATAATCAGGGAAGCCAGGGATAAACTGATTTTCCAAGTGATTTTGAAAAGACCCCACACAAAGTCTGGTAAGTAAATTCAGTCAGCAATAAGTTGGGAAAAATATTTTTGAAAATCAGGACTCAGGAGAGGGCTAAACGATGAACAAAGGTTAGGCACAGCTGGACATTTCTCAGAATGTGTATCAGAATACAGATATGGTTGAACTAGTCTAGTTATTATTTTTAAAATAAATTACATACAAGAGGGAGTATACAGTCTACATGAACCCTTTGGGACATGAAAAAGCTAAACAGTTGATCTCAAGTCTATGCAAAATGGCAGAGAAATAAAGAATGCATTTAGGGCTGGGCTTAGTGGCTCTCTTGTTATCCCAGCACTTTGAGAGGCCAAGGTGGGCGGATCACTTGAGGTTGAGGAGTTTGAGACCAGCCTGGCCAACATGGTGAAACCCTTGTCTCTACTAAAAATATAAAAATTAGCCAGGTGTGGTGGCGCATGCCTGTAATGCCAGCTACTCGGGAGGCTGAGGCAGGAGAATTGCTCGAACCTGGGAGGCAGAGGTTGCAGTGAGCTGAGATTGTGCCACTGCACTCCAGCTTGGGTGACAGAGCGAGATCCATCTCAAAAAAAAACCAAAAACCAAAAAAACAATGCATTCAGATAAAATGAATCGATCTGTACATGTAGATGTACATTCCAATGCTTGTTTCAAGAAAGAGATTCAGATATTATAAAGTCTTAACTGAAAACATTCACTATATGACTTGGAACAAAAATTTCTAGTGTTAGCTGTTGGCACAAATAATTCATTAAATGCCAGTTTTACCCATTTTCATGTTGCTTCAGCATCTAAGATAATTTTTTCACTGCTCATTAATGTGTCTTAAAGACCTAATGGATTTAAAGAAAGCAAATATATTTATCAATGGTATAGAAGATTGAGGAAAATACTTCCATCCAAATTTTCAGTCTAGAAAGGTAAATGAGGAGGCATGTGGACAGGGTGCACCCTCTTGTACTGTGGCAAACTGACCTAAATAACACAAAGGAAATCATTCATTTGCACCTTCTTTATTCCCAAGTAATAAACATCCCAAATATCTATTGGGCATATATGATGTGCCAGGCTCCATGCTAAGCTCTTTACCTAGAGTATCAGGTTTAATCCTCCAGGCAGCCCTTTGAGGTGGGTAAGATTACTTTCAGCATTTTACAGATGAAGAGATTGAAGTTCAGGGAGGTTCTGTAACACTTGGTAAGTGGTAAGTGGTGGAGCTGGAGTCCAGAAGTCTGCTGAGCTCTACTCACTGAGGTATGCTCCTCTCCTCTCTCTTTCATATTTTCCCTCCTTGTAAACAGAGCTGGACAACCTAGAAGGAAATGTGAAGGTCTACTTCAAACAAAACCAAGCAGTTAGTTTCTCTGGATATCACCCCAAGCCCCTTAACTATATAAATCTTAAGATGTCTTCATAGCAGCACTGTTGAACAGAAATATTCTGTAAGCCACATATGTAATTTAAAATTTTCTAGTAGTCACCTTAAAAAAGGAAAGTGCAACAGGTGAAATTAATTTTAATAATATATTTCATGTAAGCCATATATAAAAATATTATAATTTCGTGTAATCATATAAAATTATTGAGATACTAGAAATAACTCAGGAAAAATACAGTACAGGACATCTTTTGTAATGCAGCAGATAGAGTGAAATGTAGTTCTACCAAACAACAAAGTTGGGATTAATGGAAAAAAAAATTATTTACTGCTTAAGTTTTACATTTTAAATTCATATTTATTAAAATAAAAAATGTGGTTCGCCATTCGCACTGGCTTCATTTCAAGTGCTCATTAGCTATTGGTGGCAAGTGGCTGTCATATTGAACAGCGCAGCTCTATAGCAAAAGGTATTCTTTGTCTCCTAAGGATCGGGGACTCCTAGACACTCTATCCCCATCCCTGACTCCTGACTCCTCTCAGCATCCATCTTATTTTCCCTGCCTATGCCCAGAACTGCTATATATAATGTGCAGGTTATACACTACAAAATTCTGAGATGTCATTTATATTGTAGACCCAGTGGATTTGCTTATTTACTGCAACAGGTTTTAGGAAGATAGAAGTAAAGTTTTTAAAAGAAGAGACACTTTTTCCTAATTTATGCAAAAAGACTTTTTTTTTTTTTTTTTTGAGACAAGGTCTCACTCTGTTGCCCAGGCTGGAGTGCAGTGGCACAATATCAGCTCACTGCAGCCTCTCGACCTTCCAGGGTCAAGCGATCCTCCCTCCTCAGCCTCTCTAGTGGCTGGGACTACAGGCAGGCACCATCACTCCTGGCTAATTTTTTTTTTTTTTAATTTTTTGTAGAGACAGGGTTTTGTCATGTTGCCCAAACTGGTCTCGGACTCCTAGGCTCAAGCGATCCACCTGCCTCAGCCTCCCAAAGTGCTGGGATAACAGATGTGAGCCACCGTGCCCGGCCACAGAGGCATTGTTTTTAGCAGGGTGGGCGGTGGATTGTAGCCCTTCTGTCTCTTCCTCGCATTCTGGTAGTTGGTCCCATGGCATTGTTCTGTTGTATGCTCAGCACTACTCCAGTGCCCTGCCTGTGGCTGAAAGTGTAGAAGCAGCCTCAGTCAACCTCTCCTCCCCCAGAAATACTGTCACAGAGCCATAGTCATTCTTCATGGTAGTTTACCTTGGAGTCATATGTGTGTTATTCATAATTGTATTCCCAGTGCTTAGTGCACAATAGGTGCTCAGCATGTTTATTGATTTGAATTGTTATCTTAGCTTTGACTCTGTATTTGGGCCTCTGCATTGTGTCCTCAGTTGTCCTTAATGATACATGACCCAGGGCTGATTTATCCAAATGCTGACCTTGCCCTCTCTTTCATGGAGTCACAGATCATCCTTCATGTGGTACCTTTGTTCTGATAATACTAATTGTCATTATTGTTATTTTTGATAATAATAGCTGCCATTGATTGATCACTTACTTTGTGTCAAGCATTGTGCTTAGCAATTTATGTAAATTATTTCATTTAATCCTCCCACAATATCTATAGGAGGTAGGTGCTATTTTACAATGAGGAACCTGAGTTACTGAGAAGTTACATTACTTACCTGAGGTCATACAGCTAGTAAATGTCAAAGCTGACCTTTAAAACCAGTTCTGTCTGACTTCAAAGCTCTCTAAAGTGCCCTTTTGGTTATCTGGGGCCTTCCTGACAAGTGACTGTGCTGTAGTGGACTGATTATTTGTCTGCCCAGACTTTCTTCCTTTGGGCAGCTACTCTGTCCAATTCATGTGGTTTGGGTGGAGTTGACACTACCCAGGGATGATCATGTGATTCAGCCTTGGCCAATCCGAGCAGTCCCTCCACTTGACCAAGTGATTGGCTCAGGGGTTAGCATGTGACCCAGTCTGGCTTAATGGGACTCTTCTGCTGGCATTTAGGAAAGGGGGAGCTCTTCCTCTGGGATTTAACCTGGAGCGATGTAACCTGGAGCTACTGGTGGTCATTTTTCCCTGCTCCATGGAGGAAGCCGCAATACAAGAGATGGGACCGTGCAGTGAGAAGCAGCACTGCACGGTGGTGAGAGCATACTCAGCATTGTTTGAACTGCAGGAGTCAGCTGTGCCAGGACTTCTCGATTATGTGAGCCGATGTGTTCCTTTTGTTGTTGTTTGCTTAAATCTAATTATGTGCATTTGAAAGAACCCTGCTTATACCGGGTTTTCAGAAGATGAGTATTTTTGTCTTGGATTCCCTATGCTATTGTCTGTCTGCCCTTGGTCATCCACTACTTTTTTGGCCTTCGTGCCTACTTGGTGCCTTGCAGGCCTCTCATCCCTGTAGACTCTGCACCATGTTCAGCTTGCTGTGTCCCTTTTAGGTCAGTAAGCCCTGCCCTAGTGAAAGGAGGTGCCACACCCAACACCTCCTCACCAACAGCCCCCGCCCCTCCATCCTGCCCTATGGCATAGCCCACAAATGGATCTGGGTGGGAAAAGGATTTTGCCATGAGTGGAACATTAGAGAAATCTGTTCTTCATAGACATCGGAAAAATTACTCGTCAACCTACTCTTTGGATGCTGATCAAAGACTATTGAATGCTAACCTCATTTGGCCTCTGACACCATCTGGGATCTCAGCTAGTGTAGGCGGAGGCCTTGCCTCTTATCCCCAGTTTTTTTGGCCACCAGCCTTTCTAATCAACTGTCTTTCTATGTACTCTCAAGCCTCCTATGATTTTGAACTTCCATTCTTCTGCTGGCTGCCTTCCCAAATCTTTCCGGTGGCCCTTTGAGAGAATTGTTCCACTGTGAATCAACTCTCCCACACCACAGCCTCCTCACAGAATAACAGCATTGCCTTCCCTGTAGCTCTCTCTGCTGTAGCCTACTCCTAGCTTCCCTTTGCCACTTCTAGGGCATCACTTTTCTGCCTTCCTGCAAAACCCCTTTGTCCTTTAGGGTTCAAGCCATTCATGCAGGTACCCTCCTGGTCTCTCCTTTTGCCACCAACCTCTTTGTCATTCTCCCTGATTGACTCACCTGGTTCATGGTCATCTCTCCCAGCTCTGCTATCTCTGCATTCATAGATACAACCAACTTTTTATGTTTGCGTTAGTTGTGCAGTTGTCTTGGGGTTAATGGGAGTCGTTAATTATGGCAGGAGTGGAAAATAAGGGAGACTTCATAAAAGAGATTACCTATGATCAGGACCTTGAAAAATGAATAGGATTTCAATAGGTGGATAAAGAGGGAGGAGCCTTCCAGAGAGAACAACTCGAGCAGATACATGGGGATATGAAAAGACCTGGTACATTTGCTTGCTTGAGTCCTGGAAAACAAGTGGTAGGAAAGGAAAAGGGAACTCAGATTAAATTGGACATGATTAGGCCAGGCTCGGTGGCTCATGCCTATAATACCAGCGCTTTGGGGGGGCCTAGGCAGGTGGATCACCTGAGGTCAGGAGTTCAAGATCAGCCTGGTCAACATGGTGAAATCCTGTCTCTACTAAAACTACAAAAGTTAGCCGGGCATGGTGGTGCGTGCCTGTGGTCCCAGCTACTCGGGAGGCTGAGGCAGGAGAATTGTTTGAACCTGGGAGGTGGAGGAGCTTGCAGTAAGCTGAGATTGTGTCACTGCACTCCAGCCTGGGCAACAGAGCGAGACTCTGTCTCAAAAAAAAAAAAAAAAAAAAAAAAAGAATTGGACATGATTACATTTATTTAGGATTGAGGAATGACCCTAAGGAGTATGCAGGTGGAAGAATGCAAGAGAAAGAACAAAAAGAAGAGGGGCAGGATGATCTTGTAAATGACAAGATGAAAACTTTATTGGAGTGATTGTAAAAGGTGAGAAGGAGTAATTAAAACAGTTAAAGAAAGCTCGTAATAAGACTACGGGCTTTAGAGAGAAGAGATAATAGAAGAAGAGGTGGAAGGATTTTCAGGACAGAGTAGTTATGCGGGAGCAGGGAGAAGGGCAGAGGAATGAGACAGGACAGATGCTGCTTAGGAGAGAGGAGAGATTGAGGCCCTGCCTGGTGATGGGAGATTTTGAAAGGGTAGGATGCCAGGAGACGACAGCTACATACTAGGTATGAATCAAGTTACTTAGCCTTTTTACTGCCTTATGAATAAAAAGTAAGATAACTTACGTATTTCATGATAGTAAAAATGACTTACATTATGTAAGCCTCAGATGTTTCCCAAACTGTGTTTTATAGACTACAACTCTGGGAGATGTTAACGAGGTTCAGGGGAAATAGAGTAAGTTCTATGATCAAATGAGGTTGGGAAGCGCTGCATTCTATATGATTCACCTATTAAAGCCCCTGAGAAATGCATACAAGGAACCAATTTGATGTTGTTTAACCCAGCTTTTCCCAAATATACTTGTCCATTCATTCATTTGTTCATTCATTCAACAAGCATGCAGTAAACATGTGCTATGGTAGTATGTTTTGAGTACTCTGCTGGCCACTGGTCCTAGAGTAGAATAAAGTCACCCAGTGTTCCTACATTTATGAGATTATGGTCTAATATAAGCACATGTTATCATCCCACAGCTCCTAGTGTTCTGAGGAACATGATTTGGGAAGCCTTGAGTTAAGGTATTTAATATTGCTTTTTGTGCTCTGGAATGGAATGACATGGAGTGATTGTCTGCCTATATCTCTGCCTTTATGTCTCTATCTCACGTCAGTACCTCTGCCTCTTCACAGAATGTTTCTTAGACCTGCTGCCTTGGGCAGGGATAGAGCTGATGACAAGGAAACTTTCAGGTCTGGGAAGTTGGTGACTCACCCAAGATCACCCAGCTAGTTAGTTGCAGAACCAGGGACAGAACCCAGCTCTTCTGGCCCTAGGTTCTGGTTCTGTGCTCATTTCTTTCTTGGTAAGAAGGGACAACTTGAAATGCTTGAAAATTAAAAAAAAATTAAGCAGACTCAACAGACTCAGTGAGATACTATGGCCTTTGCCAATGTAATCAACAATAGCAGGATTGACTTAAGGATCAGCAGCAGCACCACCACTACCACTATCATCATCATCACTAATACTGAGTAATTACTATAATCCATGTGCCATACTAAGCACTTTATGTATATTTGCTTATTTAATTCTTACAACTCTATGAAGTCATAATTATTACCCTATTTTATAAATCAGGAAGCGAGCTCAGAGAGGTAATTGTCGGTGTTTATACAACTAATAAGGAGCAGAGCAAAGCTTCCATTTTAGGCTGTTTTCAGAGTCCAGGCTGTGAACTGCATTCTGTTATCTAGTGAAATATTTTTTCTGCTTTAGTATTTTCCTCTCAGAATCAGTTGGTCTTTTCTCCCTTCCATTTTAGCTTGCCTTGCTTCTTTGTCTTAGTAAAAACCAGATCTTAGAAAGGATCTGATTTGTTTATTCTATGTCAGGTAGCATTCATCCAATATTTGCTTCTACTATTTCTTCTCTGTAAAACCCATAGTCTTATTATGAGCTTTCTGAAACCATTTTAATTACTCCTCCTCCCCTTTTGCAGTCACCCCAATAAAGTTTTGATCTTGTCATTTACAATATCATCCCACCCCTCTTCTTTTTATAATAAAGGCTGTTATTTCTCTTACATTCTTCCACTTGCATACTCCTTAGAGTCCTCCCTCAATCCTAAGTAAATACAATCATGTCCAATTCAATCTGAGTATTTAATGATTAATATGTGAAGGAACTGCTTTAGGAGCTGAGGACCCAGTGGTGAATGCACAGACCAGGTTCCTTTCCTGTGAAACTTACAACCAGTGGGGAGAGTGCACAAGAAAAACAACACATAATTAAGAAAAGTGTCACACAGAGATAAGTACCATGGAAAGAATTAAAACAGGATAACATAGTGAGAATAACTGGCTGTCTACTTTAGACTGGGTAGTCAAAGGAAGGTCTTTTTTTGTGGAAGTGAATTTAAACTAAAATTTGAGTTATAAGAAGAAAACTGCAAGAGAGAAATGGGTGGGGAGGAGGGAGAAAGAAAATGGAGCACTCTTCCAGGTAGAGAGAACATTATGTGCCAAGACCCCAGCCATGAGTTTGCAGTGTTTGAAGAATAGGAAGAAGGCTGGTGTGGTTGAATCATAGTGGGCCATTGGGGAGTGGTACTAGATGCGGTTAGAGAAGTAGGTCATATACTAGGTTAAGGAGTATGGGTTTTAGTTTACGTGCATTGGGTAGGCGTTGGAGGATTTTAGCAGGGCTGATGACATAGACTGATTTATGTTTTTTAATGATTGTATTTACTGATGCATGGAAAAATGATTATAAGGAGATAAGAAGGAAGTACTGAGACCCATTAGGAGGATATTCCAGTAGTCCTGATGAGGGATAATGATGGCTATATTAGTTATTGTCACAGTAATCCTGTGTAACAAACAGTCCCATAAATTCAGCAGCATACAACAATTAGGATTTATTTTTGCTCATGAGTATAGGATGTCTGGGTAATTCTGCTGATCTTGGCTGGGCTTGGTTGATCTTGACTGGGCTTGCCCATGTGTCTGTGATCCACTGTGGGTTAGGTAGGCAGCTCTGCAATATTGCCTGGGTTCTCTGATATGTTTGAGGGGCCAGCTGGCTGTCAACTGGTATAGGGATGGTCTCAGCTGAGATGTCTGGATCAACTCTGCTCTCCTCCGTATGTACATTACATCCCTCTAGTAGGCTAGTTTGGGCTTTCCCTCAGGCTGGACAGTTGTATTCTCATGGTGATCGCAAAGAAGCAAGAGAGGAAGTAGAAACAAACACACACGTTTTAAGGACTCAGCTTGTGTAAAGTTTGCTACTGTCCCATTGGTCAAAGTAAGTTACATAGGTATATCCATAGTCACTGTGGGAGGGCATTGCCAAAGGACAGGAATTCAGACAGGTGTGAAAAGATACAAGGAGATATGAAAAATTGGGGCCATTATTCCAATCAATCTATTGCACTAATGGGAGAGTAGTGAAGAATGAGAATCTTGAATAGGTTCAGAAAATATTTAGGGGTACAGTCCAAAGAACATGCTGATGAATTAGATTTGAGTATGAGAGAAAAGAATGAATCAGAGCTAATGCCTAGATACTTGGCTGAGCAGCTGGGGAGATGATGAGGCCATTTACTTGGTTACTGGATGAAGAGCAAAATTTAGGGGACTATCTAGAGCTCTGTGTTAAGTGGTGTTGTGTTTGAGATACCTGCTAGATATTTAAATAAAGATGTTAGGGTTGCAGTTGGATACAGCAATCTGAGGTTCTGGAGAATGTCAAAGCTAAAGATGTAGATTTTGGAGTTATCAGCCTATAGATGGCTCAGCTGGAATTCCAGGATGCATGCCTTGGCTGGGATCTACTGAAATCCATCAGCCAGTCACCCTGAAGTCTTCTAGTCTATGCGTAACTGATAAGACTCACATTGTGCTTTGAATGTGCTTTTCTATTTCACTAGTTTAAAATATTAGTGTCTACTTGTATAATTTGTGCTGTGAACTGAAAACTACAGTTTTCCCACTCTGCCATGTACAGCCTTCTAATTTGGCAGAAATAATACTGAAAGGACACCTGCCAGGGTCTTAGTAATTCTTAGTTATAGTAATCTGAGACATTTCAGCTCAGGGTTAGCAGAAAGATCATGAAGTCAAGAAGCAGGGCTTAAATCAGATGAAGTTGGAATCTCCAAAGGTAATTACTTCCTGTGTGAAGCCATAGGTCTTTGGGACTGTTTCCTGTTACCTTGGGCCATTCAGCCAAGTACACTATATAATACTTGGCCTATCAGGAAGGCACATACTAGCATTTAAAAAATTTTACAAACATGCTGTTTAAATTATATTACACAATATTACCATGAACATAAGATTTACATTTCTGTCACATACTGGAGAGTGTATCTTAAACTGAATTTCACTCAAGTTTTGCCAAAAGTGGTCTTGAGATAATATTTAACAGATACAGACCAAGGATCATATTCCTGATTTACCTATTTCTGTACTTTATTCCTATTTCTTTTTTTTTTCTATTTTTATTTTTATTTTTTTTATTTTTATTTTTTATTGATCATTCTTGGGTGTTTCTCGCAGAGGGGGATTTGGCAGGGTCACAGGACAATAGTGGAGGGAAGGTCAGCAGATAAACAAGTGAACAAAGTTCTCTGGTTTTCCTAGGCAGAGGACCCTGCGGCCTTCCGCAGTGTTTGTGTCCCTGGGTACTTGAGATTAGGGAGTGGTGATGACTCTTAACGAGCATGCTGCCTTCAAGCATCTGTTTAACAAAGCACATCTTGCACCGCCCTTAATCCATTCAACCCTGAGTGGATATAGCACATGTTTCAGAGAGCACAGGGTTGGGGGTAAGGTCACAGATCAACAGGATCCCAAGGCAGAAGAATTTTTCTTAGTACAGAACAAAGTGAAAAGTCTCCCATGTCTACCTCTTTCTACACAGACACGGCAACCATCCGATTTCTCAATCTTTTCCCCACCTTTCCCCCCTTTCTATTCCACAAAACCGCCATTGTCTTCATGGCTCGTTCTCAATGAGCTGTTGGGTACACCTCCCAGATGGGGTGGTGGCCGGGCAGAGGGGCTCCTCACTTCCCAGTAGGGGCGGCCGGGCAGAGGCGCCCCTCACCTCCCGGACGGGGCGGCTGGCCGGGCGGGGGGCTGGCCCCCCCACCTCCCGGACGGGGCGGCTGGCCGGGCGGGGGGCTGACCCCCCCACCTCCCTTCCGGACGGGGCGGCTGGCCGGTCGGGAGGCTGACCCCCCCCACCTCCCTCCCGGACGGAGCGGCTGGCCGGGCAGAGGGGCTCTTCACTTCCCAGTAGGGGCGGCCGGGCAGAGGCGCCCCTCACCTCCTGGATAGGGCGGCTGGCCGGGCGGGGGGCTGATCGCCCCACCTCCCTCCCGGACGGGGCGGCTGGCCGGGCGGGGGGCTGACCCCCCCACCTCCCTCCCGGACGGGGCGACTGGCCGGGCGGGGGGCTGACCCCTCCACCTCCCTCCCGGACGAGGTGGCTGCCGGGCGGAGACGCTCCTCACTTCCCAGACGGGGTGGCTGCTGGGCAGAGGGGCTCCTCACTTCTCAGACGGGGCGGTTGCCAGGCAGAGGGTCTCCTCACTTCTCAAACGGGGCGGCCGGGCAGAGACGCTCCTCACATCCCGGATGGGGCGGCAGGGCAGAGGTGCTCCCCACATCTCAGATGATGGGCGGCCGGGCAGAGACGCTCCTCACTTCCCAGGTGTGATGGGGGCCGGGAAGACGCGCCCCTCACTTCCTAGATGGGATGGCGGCCGGGCAGAGACGCTCCTCACTTTCCAGACTGGGCAGCCAGGCAGAGGGGCTCCTCACATCCCAGACGATGGGCGGCCAGGCGGAGACGCTCCTCACTTCCCAGACGGGGTGGCGGCCCGGCAGAGGCTGCAATCTCGACACTTTGGGAGGCCAAGGCAGGCAGCTGGGAGGTGGTTGTAGCGAGCCGAGATCACGCCACTGCACTCCAGCCTGGGCGCCATTGAGCACTGAGTCAACGAGACTCCGTCCGCAATCCCGGCACCTCCGGAGGCCGAGGCTGGCAGATCACTCGCGGTTAGGAGCTGGAGACCAGCCCGGCCGACACCGCGAAACCCCGTCTCCACCAAAAAATACGAAAACCAGTCAGGCGTGGCGGCGCGCGCCTGCAATCGCAGGCACTCGGCAGGCTGAGGCAGGAGAATCAGGCAGGGAGGTTGCAGTGAGCTGAGATGGCAGCAGTACCGTCCAGCTTCGGCTCGGTGTCAGAGGGAGACCGTGGGGAGAAGGAGAGGGAGAGGGGGAGGGGGAGGGGGAGGGGGAGGGAGAGGGCTCCTATTTCTTGAATTAACCAGATAGTAACCTATTTAGCTCAGCCCAGGTAGGAATGCCTTTACTAAGGCTTTATTTACTAAGCCGTTATGAAATGTTAATATAAGAAGTAGCCTGTTGAGGAGCGCTTTTGTGATTTCTGCCCAAACTGCTGTTGAAGATATTTTGTAATATCTTTCATTATCTTTTATGATCCCATAAACTAGTTTCTCTTTGGAGTTTAGTGACAGGGAAAATTTTTCTTTTGATAAGCTGGTGTGTATTTTATCATAAACATTATTATTCTATGAAGCATTCAAAAAATTCTTTAATCTCTGATATTTTGAGAAGCTCCAAACGTGACACACGATTACACAAAATGTTTCAGATTTCTGGTTTTCAGTGTGTAGTAGAATTGAAGCATATATGAATTAGGGGAATTCAACTCTGTGGGCCAGCCAAAAAAAAAAAAAAGAAAGAGGAGACAAAGAGAGAGAAACAACAATGTAAAGAGTGCAGGTGAACCTATTCATCTTTCCACCTGATGAGTATACACCCCAGAAGGGGTGTGTACTGGAGGCATGTGAACCTAGTGCTCTCTTTGTCTGCCTGAGTCTGCAGAGGATATCCATGAGCATCTCACAGTGCTCAATGTGATTTGTGGTTAAAGATACATACCTTGTTATACAAACTGACCCCTAGGCCCATGCCAGATACTTTAGTCCCAAACCAAAAAACCTAAAATTGATTATTCTGTGGGCTGGATTGTTTGCAAAAAGGCCTGCATCATTCCCCTCCCAGTGTCTGCTCACCTTGAGTAGTCACCTCCCGTACTGACGCTGGGCTTGTGACTTGCTTTTGCCAGTGAAACAAGAGCAAATAAATGTAAAGCATTCAGAGACATGCAATGTGCTGTGTACTGGGTGCGTGCTCTCTCTTACTGCACTTAGGACCCTGAGGACTGTAGGAGCAAGCCCAAGTTGTCCTGTTCAAGAAGCCACGTGTGCCCTGGCTGATAGCTTATAATTGCCAGAAGCGTGAATGAGGCCACCCTGGATATCCAGGCCAGGAAAGCCCAACTGACCTGCAGAATCATGAGAAACAATATGTTTTTATTATTTGTACACCACTAATTATGGAGTAGGTTTTGTTTTTGTTCTAATCAAAAGCTAACTGATAGGAACTTCCAGTGCTTCTGGACATTTCTGCTGATACTGTGTTGGACATATCCAGAGAGAATGTGTCAGTCTGCAGTGTGACCTGTGTCTCCTGTGGAAGGCTCAAGGCTAATTGACTGTGTTCAGTTTTTACCCTATGTGCTGACTGAGAACCAACCCCTGCATAAGTCTGAGTTCTACTCTGTTTTCTACTTTCTGCCTTTTGGTTTCTGACTCCTCCTTTTAGTTTTAATTCTCGTCTGTATATTTACATGTTGTACATGTATTGTTTCTTAAATTACTTTTATTGAGAATAAATTCAATTAACATAAAATTTGCCATTTAAATCATTTTACAGAGTAGTCTAGTGATTTTTACTATATTTATGATGTTATGCAGTCATCGCCACTATCTAATTCCAGAAGATTACCATTATCTCAGAAAGAAACCCCACACCTCCATATCAGTAACCCACTTTCAGCCTGTGTGGATTTACCTACTCTAGACATTTAATGTAAAAGTAATCAGTACAACTTGTTGCCATTTCTATCTGGCTTCTTTTATCCAACATAATGTTTTCAAGGTTCATTCAAGTTGTACCATGTATCAGTGTTTCATTCCTTTTTAGGGTAGAATAATATCATATTTCATTGTATGAATATATAAATTTTGTTTATTCATTCATCAGTTGGCAGACATTGGGTTGTTTTCACTTTTTGGCTGTTGTCAGTAGTACTGCCATGAGCATTCACATCCAAGTTTTTGTGTGAATGTGTTTTTAATTCTCTTGGGTATATACCTAGGAGTGGAAATGCTGAGTCATATGAAAATTCTATGTTTAACTTTTGAGGAACTGCCAAACTATTTTTCACAGTGCCTGTACCGTTTTACATTTCCAGCAGCAATGTGTGAGGGTTCTGATTTCTCCACATTCTTGCTAATACTTGTTCAGTTTCTATTTTTTGGATTATATTCCTCCTAGTGTGTATGAAGTGGTATCTCGTCGTTTCAATTTGCATTTCCATAGTGACTAATGGTGTTGAAATTTTTTTATATGTTTGCTGACCATTCATATATATTTTTGGAGAAATGTCTATTCAAATCCTTCACCCATTTTAACACTGGGTTGTCTTTTTCTTGTTTAACGGTAAGTGTTCTTTATATATTCTGGATACTAGACCATTATCAGATATATCATTTGCAAATATGTTTTTCATTCTGTGGGAGCTTTTTGTAACCTTCTTCAATAATGTCACACAAAAATTTTTAAGTTGATGAAGTCCTACTTACCTATTTTTCTTTTCTTGCTTATGCTTTTGATGTCATATTTAAGAAACCATTGCTTAATCTAAGGTCATGAAAATTTGTATCTATGTTTTCTTCTAAGAGTTCTACAATTTTAGTTCTTTAATTAAATCTTTGATCCATTTTGAGTTAATTTTTGTATGTGGTGTGAGGTAGAGGTCCAAATTTATTTGTATCCAGTTATCCCTATACCATTGTTGAAAATATTTTTCTTTCTGCATTGGATGGTCTTGACATCTTGGTCAAAAATAATTGACCACAGTTGTGTGAATTTATTTCTGGACCCTTAATTCTGTATTGTTGATCTATTTATCTATCCTTTTGGAGTACTACACAGTTTTGATTGCTATGCCATTAGAGTAAATTTTAAAATTGGGAGTGTGAGTCCTCCAATTTTGTTCTTTTTTTTTTTTCAAGATAGTTTTGTCTGTTAATTTTACTATGTGGGTTTTAGAATCACCTTGTCCAGTTCTGCAGAAAAGGTTGTTGGGATTTTAATAGAGAATTCATTGAATCTGTAGATCCATTTGGGAAGCATTGCCATTTTAACAATATCATGTCTTTCATCCATGAATGTGGGATGTCTTTCCATTTATTTAGGTCTTTTTAAATTTATTTCTACAATGTTTTGTAGTTTGCCATGCAAAAATCTCATTCTTCCTTGGTTAAATTTTGTTCATGCATTTTTTTTTGTTGAAACATGTCTCAATTTCTCTCTGTAGGTAGACAAGATAAAAATGATAAATCCGTAAAAATAATTTTTCTTGTTTTGAGATGGAGTATCACTCTTGTTACGCAGGCTGGAGTGCAGTGGCGTGATCTCGGCTCACTGCACTCTCTACCTCCCGTGTTCAAGTGATTCTTGTGCCACAGCCTCCCGAGTAGCTGGGATTACAGGTGTGTGCCACCATGCCGGGATAATTTTGTATTTTTAATAGAGATGGGTTTCACCATGTTGGTCAGGCCGGTCTCAAACTCCTGACCTCAAGTGATCTACCCTCCTCTGCCTCCCAAAGTGCTGGGATTACGGGCATGAGCCACCGTGCTTGGCCCAAAGTAAATGTTTTTAATGTAGCTCTTCAGCTATTTTAATGTAGCCAGACTTTTTTCCTAGAAGTCGGGGAATGAGGATACTAGATTTCTAGTCTCAAAGGTGTTATTATTATGTTTATAATTTTGGCTATATTATCTTAGCTTTTATTTATTCATTTATAAAATTGTACCTGTCAAAGTGCCATCTACTCTGTCCATTTTAATGTTTTAGTGATTAATAGTAATAGTAATGCTATGAAGATTAAGTTAAAACAGTAATACTGATAGCAAACACTTAAATGGCATCTATGTGCCACGTAACTATTCTAAGTGTTTTCTGTGTATAAACTTATTTAATGAAATTAAATACTGGGTGGGGTGAAGCTTTAAAGGACTGTGTGATTTTTTGTGTATGTGTGTTTGTGTGTGTATGTGTATGTGTGTATACACGTGTACATGAAGTCTTTTTGGATGACATTTGGAAAACTCATAATTTTAATCTAGAGTTCTCAAACAATAGTTATGGTCAATGTTTAATTTTTTTTTTTTTTTTTTTTTTTACCTGGAGAAGGACTCTCGCTGTGTTGCCAGGCTGCAGTGCCGTGGCACGATCTCGGCTCACTGCAACCTCCGACTCCCTGGTTAAAGCGATTCTCCTGCATCAGCCTCCTGAGTAGCTGGGATTACAGACACGCACCACCACACCCAGCAAATTTTTGTATTTTTAGTAGAGATGGGGTTTCACCATGTTGGCCAGGATGGTCTGAATATCCTCACCTCATGATACTCCTGCCTCAGCCTCCAGAAGTGCTGGGGTTACAGGCGTGAGCCACTGTGCTCGGCCTAATTTTTAAAGATTAAGATATTAATAACTGTATTAATGAACAAAGGGAGGGAAGTGATATCTCTCAACTCTGCCTGTTTGGGCTTTAATTATTTCACCTCTCAATTGAGAAGTTTGAATCCAGTGATCTCTAATCTTAGAGTGCCCAGCTCTCATAGTCAGCTGTTTAATGGCTTAGATACGATATCTCTCTGTCCTGTGTGTGGTATTTGAGAAGAAGGATGTTGCAGGGGAAGGCTCTTTGAGGAATTAGATCAAAACTCCACAGAAGTGTGAGCTTGGGGAAGGCAGAGCTTGTGTTTTCCATGTGGAATGTTATATCCCTGTCACAGTACCTTATATACAGTAGAGTTTAAATAAAATGTTTTGTTGAAAAATGAGTGAAGAAATAAACATAAGACTGGAAAGAAGTCATTTTGGGTTTGATATGATTTGGCTGTGTTGCCACCCAAATCTCATCTTGAATTCCCACGTGTTGTGGGAGGGACCCAGTGGGAAGTAATTGAATCATGGGGGCAGGTCTTTCCGATGCTGTTCTTGTGATAGTGAATAAGTCTACAAGATCTGATGGTTATAAAAGGGGAGTTTCCCTGCACAAGTGCTCCTCTCTTTGCCTGCCGCCATCCACGTAAGATGTGACTTGCTCCTCCTTGCCTTCCGCCATGATTGTGAGGCTTCCCCAGCCACGTGGAACTGTAAGTCCAATTAAACCTCTTTCCTTTGTAAATTGCCCAGTCTCGAGTATGTCTTTATCAGCAGTGTGAAAATGGACTAATACAGGGTTTTAGTTTCTTTTAAATAGTAGAAACGTGTATATGTGGATTGAGTGTGGGGAGAGGAAGGAGTATTAAAATGGATATATTTAAATTAATAGAAGCTGTTTCTTACTTTTTGTATTTCTTCATACTCATCTTGTATTTCACAACACTGAGCCCTTGGCCTGGGATGTGCCTTTGCCTTGCCATCTACCAACTTACTCAGCTTTTTAGCCCAGCCCAGGCATCACCTTTGCTGGTTATCTCTCTACCTCTTTTTTTTTTTTTTTTTAATTATACTTTAAGTTCTAGGATACATGTGCACAATGTGCAGGTTTGTTACATAGGTATACATGTGTCATGTTGGTTTGCTGCACCCATCAACTTGTCATTTACATTAGGTATTTCTCCTAATTCTATTCCCCCACCAGACCCCCAACCCCCAACAGGCCCCAGTGTGCGATGTTCCCCGCCCTGTGTCCAACCATTCTCATTGTTCAATTCCCACCTAAGAGTGATCTCTCCACCTCTTATCTCCAGGCAGAGTTGAAGCTTGTAACCATCTGTGGTCTAGCACTGATCACATGGTAATGAAATTGTTAGCTTCTGTTGTGTCTGTCCCTTTTACTAGGGTATGAGTACCTTAATGGCCATGTTTTATGTTTTATTTTGATAACATATCTGGCATTTAGCAGGTGTTCAGTTAGCAGTTGTTGAGTGTGTAAATGTGAACCAATACAGAATAAAGATGAGGCAATGACCAACTGACCAATTGCTTTCCTGAGTGTTTGCTGTGTGTAAGGAATTTTATGTGCATTTCTCTTACTTCTCATGACAATCCTTTAGGGTTGGTATCATCATCATCCTCATTTTACAGATAAGAAAGCAGTCTCTAAGGAATTAAGTAACTTGTGTAAAGTTATGCAGCAAATAAATGACAAAGCTAAGATTTACAGCCAGGTTAAGCAGACTTACCTGTTTAAGTTCCTTCCACTAAAATCAGGGTTCTTGGCCAGAAGTTCCAGTAAAAATAATGAGTGAAATAAGATACTGGACATCAGGTGACATCAGGAAAAAAAAGATCTTCGGGATGATGTTTAAAGAACCATTGCTTATGTCTTCTCCAGCAGTCTCAGGAAATAGATTAAAAATTGGGTCTTTTAATATATCAAAAGGTACAGGCCTGCCCTCTCAGTGGTTGAATTTTCTGTTTAACACCATAGTAAAATGAGGAACAAGTGGGTTTCTAGATCAAGCTACGTAGAATAATTACGTTTGGGGGCTAAAGACAACATTAGAGCTTATCAGCCTCAGCCCCATTAATCTTACAGATATCACAAGGCCCACAGAGTTTGTAAGTTTGGTCCTCAGTTGCTTTGTCAGTTAAGGGCAGAGAGTGTTCCTTTACATCATGAGGCTCACTTTATATATTAATAGAAAATTTAGAATAATGGTAGATAAAAACTTGTCATATTAAAGAGACAAGAACATGAGAGCTTGGTTGAAATACCATCACTTCACACATTGGAGATAGTATCTCTGAGCTTCTGGCCCCCCTCAGAAAAAAAGAACTTCCTGCATAGGACAGAATTCATCATCAGGGGCATCTCTGAGAAAAAAGGATCCTGTAAGTTGTTTGTTAACTTATGATTCCAAGACTTTGCTAATTTAAGATGCAAATGAATATACAATGGTCCCTCCTTATCTGTGTGGCTTTTGAAATAAGAGTTTTCTTTCAGATTTGCCCACTGATAGTAGGAGAAACTACACATGGTGAAAGATCTGAAGTAGACGCTTCTGTTACCTTTGAGATTTGGCTTCTGAAGTAAATACCAGCAAGCTAGATAAAGTGAAATCATTGTCATCCGATAAATACTTACCGAATACCCAGTATATTTCAGGCAGTGTTCTGGGTGCTAGATCAGGCCAAATATTATATTTTATTTTGTGTGGCTTGTGTAAGACAGAATACTCAGAGGGAAAAGAAGACTTGGAAATATGCTTTTGAGAAATTGATATGTAATGGAATTGAGATTTATGTATACGTGTAACATGTACACAAACATTAATTTATTTTGTTGTGGGTCCATATTGCTTATATAAGTAAATCTGATTTTCAGAATTTCACACAGCACTGGAAGAAATTGGACATTGACTTATTTTACCAATGTAGCAAGACACTGCGCATTACCACTTTTAAAGTCCTTAATAGATTGTAATGTCATGCGTTGTTTTTAAGGTACTCTTTTCCCATTCTTCTCTAGAGCAAAGATCATTTCTTGTTCATCTTTGTTAACCACCTTAGTGCCTCATGCATGGTTCCTAATACATCATGACTGTGCAATAAATGTCAGAATGAATAATCATGAATGTCTCAAATTATTTCTGTGGACAAATTAGCTCATGAACTGAAAATGGTAAAAAGATGGTTGAGTGAAGAAGAGGAAACATTTGAGGGAAGGAAGAAAATTGACGAGGATAAGAGATGAATGAAACAAGAATGAGGTGGTCAAGAATGCTATCATATATTATATGTCCTGGTAAACTTTTGCTGTGTTAGAAACCATCCAAGACTTAAAGGGATACAACCATTTTATCACCCTCATGGATTCTGGAGGTTAAGAATTAGTGCACAGTGGGGATGTCAAGGCTCTTATCTTGGAAAACTTTAGTGGCTGGGGGTGACTTGAACCACAAAGGGCTGGAATCATTTGAAGGTCTCTCACTCATGTGTCTGGCTTCTAGGCTGAGATGATTTGAAGGCTGGGCTCAGCAGTAATTCTGCAATAGAACTGTATGTGATTTCTCTCCTTGCAGTGAGCTTTCCTCAGTATGGTGGCTGGGTTCCAAGAGGGAGAATATTCAAAGAGCTAGATGTCCAAAAAAATCAAGCAGGGCTACTTGGGCTTTTATGTCCTAGTCTCAAGACATTTCTACTGTACTGTATTAGTCAAAGGAGTCACAAGCCTACTCCAATTCAAGGGGAGGTGACATAGACCCATGAGAAGAGTGTCAATGAATTTACAGGTATTAAAAAAAAAAAACAGAAACAGCAGCACTACATATTATAAGTGGACCAGATAATGACAATGATGAATAGAGCAAAGAACAGGAAAGTTCGTTATCAATTTACTTCCTCAGAGATGGGACATATGACAATGTCATTAGACACTTTCCAAACAGTAGTTAGATTATGACATACATCCATGATACTTTTTGAGTATAGCTGATAATTTTTATTTGTTACAAATCATCTATGAGAATGTTTTCTATCAAATTAGTGTTTTTAACAGTTTTTTTTTTTTTCCTGTTAGGGATCAGGTATGTAACGGCTGGCATTTCAGTTTTTGAAATTCTTCATTAACTGAGCTCCATAAGCTTTAGAAATAAGGGCAGATACTTGTCTGGTCAAATGTGCCTTTATGATCTAGTGTGTTCTGCAGTTCCAGTTATGATGCTGACCTTTGGTAATCTTTCTAATGATTCTTTTATAAAAAGTCTGCCATTTGAATATACTCACTTTGCCTGACTGCCCACTGTGCTTTGGCACTTTGTTGGTCTGTAGAGAATCTTTTTATCATGATGTAGACTTGAAAAACTTCAGCTTTCATGAACTTGAACAGGGAAATGGAAAGGACATAGAGGGAAGAGAGGAGTTATAATGAGGACAACTGTTGCATTAGACTGTGGTTTTATTTTTGGGAGCTAGAAATCACATATTCCTTTATGTCTGAGAAGAGGTAGCGCAGATTACATTAGCACAAGGCTCTGCTGGCTCACAGGAATCACCGGGACCATTGGAAGGTATTTGTGATGAGGTAGGTAGGGCAGTAATAATGGTCCTTGGGGAAGGTGAGCCCATCCACCTTTTTCTTGTGTTGTTTGTCTGTTTTGGTGCTTTTTTCCCCCTCCCTCCTTTCTCTTCCTCCTTTTACCCTTTTCTCTTTTTTCTTATCAACTCTGAAGTGTTTGATGACTGGGACATGGAAAACTATGTTATTCCTGTAAATATGTTTTAAACACTTTTTATTGTGGAAAATTTCAAACATAAGTAAAAATAGGATGATATAAGGAACCCCTAGTATTTATCACTAAACTTCAGTAGTTATCAACTCATGAACAATTTTATTTTGTCTATACTCTTCCATACCCTTCAGATTAGGAAGCAAATCACAGACATTATTTTATCTGTGAATTTTTCAGTATATATCTTTAAAAGATAAGAACTCTGAAAAATATAATCACCATACCATCACACACACACACACACACACACACACACACACACACACTCACAGAGCAAATCATAAACAACTGAACACTATCTTAATATCATCAAATCCTCATATCATCAAACAAATATTACCAATGAACCTTAATATCAACAATATTGAATTAGTATTCAAGTTGCCGTAATTGTCTCATACATTTCAGTTGAGAGGTCTCTTAAGACTAAATATATGTCAGACCCTCCTGAATCTCTCTCTTTTATTTTTGTTCTTAAATTTTTTTTGTTAAAGAAAGTTTCTCATTTGTAAAAAAAATTGAATGTACTAATGACTTGGACTCTTCATTCCTATTTTAAAAACATTGAGAAAAGAATATATAGACATGGATGAATGTTTCATATTAAAAATAACAGAATACTGTGGCCAGGGAACAAACATTGGCATTTGATTATCTTATATATAATTTCCAAACATTCTTTACTCTGATGCTTTCTCCTAGTAAAAGGCCCTGAAAATCACTGTACCCACTGAGAAATTTGTTTTGTCTTATTTTCACTTGTATTGTTTCCCTCTGCAGTAGCAAGAAATAGACAAATATTTGTTTTATACAAGAAATTCCCTTATCAGAGGAGAATTGGTGTCAGAATTTGCCACTTAAAGTGAATCCAGTTACATTTCACAGTAAACAGTAAAAGAGAAAAAACCTGGAATGATTCAGACTTTATCCTGAAAACTAAAGTGAAAATATGTTTATCTCATATTTAGAACCATTTAGATTATAACTAATTCACAGGAAAAAGAGTGAATCTAGTATTTTCTTGATACCATTTTCTGACAAAATTTTAATCAAAATTTTGACTTCTTTTACGTGTGAGTTTGTCAGCACAATTTGAAAGAGAGCTTTTTTTTTCAAAAGCATTAGAAAGTTTTACCAGTTTTTGCAAGGGTTTTCCTGTTCCATAGAATAAATGTTAACCGACTATAACAAAGATACCATGATATATAATTTCTAAAATAAGATAGAAATATACTGGTCTCTTACAAAGTAAGTGAACTAGTCTAGCCTCTGCTCCATTAAGTCATTCCAGGATCAGGCTCCATCTTGTTTCTTCCCCACCTTCAGAGTAATGCTGGGATGCATAAGGGAAGTCGAGTCTGCCAGTCGGAGGCTGGAAAATGCCCTAAATCCACGGAAGTAGCTTGTCTTTAAGTTGAAAATGGCCTGGAAGGAGTACGTATAACTTCTACCACACATCTTTTTGGTCTTAACTTAGTCAGATGGCCACACTTTACTGCAAAGAAGGCTGGGAAATATAAATATATAAATACATATAAATATATAAATGTATATAAATATATAAATTCATATAAATATATATGAATATATTCCAGCCTATGTGCAGAAAGAAGGGGAGAATGAATTGGTGTGTGGGGATGTGTGTGGGGGGCGTGGGTGGGGAGAGGTAAGAAGCAGTCTGCCACAGTGTATATTAATATTTTAATTATAAAAATTAGTCTGATTTTGACACCCCTATTGTGTTATTATTATTATGTTTAACTAGCTAACTTTAAGATCCTTATTTCCCAGAGTCATTGAGTGTGGTTGGAGTCGTTCTCCAACAGCACTTCTTGAAATGCCTCATCTTTGGAAGATTTGCAGTTGTATTTATTTGCAATTGTATTGTTGACTGTTGCCTTTCTCATTCAGTGAGAGATGATGACAGCAAAGAAGCAAAACCTAGTAATGTGGAAGGGATACTTGACTGGGACCAAAGTGGTCAGTTGATTAATGGATATTTTAATATTATGACAATTTTTGCTTCTCTCTAGAACCACTTACTTATGAATCTTGTGTATAATAAATAAGTTTGTTAGATTCTTGGAGGTATTGCACATAGTATCTTTTCTAAAACTTCCTTCTGCATCCATTGCTCTTTTTATCTCCTTCTTTCTTATGAGAGGGGAGGCCCTCATTCCTAGTTATAGCCAAAGACCCACAGGGAAGACCTGCAGTGTGACACCCAAACCTGTCTTAAAGGAGTTAAATCAGTGCATATATCTGCATATGGACAATAAGAAACAACTATTCCTAGGGCAGCACTCTCAGTCTGTTTCTAGGTTCACATGTCCCCTAATCCAGTGCTATAATCACCTACCCTATGGTAGTGGACTGGGGTGGGGGATATAGTATCAGGAGAGATGAGAAATCAGCCGGCCTTTCAACTTTTGCCTTTTGTCCTAAGAGGACTTCTCTTATCCTCTCTTTAGATGCTATTGATAGTGAAAGATAAGGGTTTTATGCAGATCTCTTGGTGCTGTTTAATGTGTCTACCTTCAACAGGTTAGCAGATGAATACTCAAAACGTTATAGCCTGCTGCATATCAACTGGCTGAAAGGAGAAATATATAAGACTTTAAGAAAATACAGGTTATCACATGGTGCTTTTGTTTAATAGCTCAGGAAGACAGAGGTGTACAGTGTTACTTCCTTCTGAGCACGAAAACTTTGCCTAATCCTGGAATAGCTCCAATTCATGACGTTAAATGGGGAGCCTAGAATGTACTCTATTTTGATTGAACTCATCCTAGTATTTTTTTCCTTTGTTGTATTTCTGCTATTTAATCCCCTTTTACAAAAGAAATTTGGGGCTTTAAGCTGAGGGTATATATTGCAGAAGAGTATGTGGTAAGATTTATTCTTATGTAATAGCTACGCATTTTGGTACTTTTGAATTGAAATATAACCTGATACTCTTGACAGGCACCACAGCATTTGATTTCTCAGATTAAGGTCGGTTTGATGTTTACTTGCACAAATTTCCTAAAATTGCAAACAAATAGTAACTTTGTCACAAACTTGTGATGAGATTGCAAATGGTAACTTTGTCATAAACCTGTGATGAGATGTGAAATAAGGTCACCTGATGTAGAAGTTTGTGAACTGAGGGCTTTAACTAAGTTTTAATAATATGAGGACATCACCAAGTATTAAACTGAATTATATAATATTGCTAATCCTGTAGGTAAAATACTGCTGGATATTGGCAAAATGTGGCACATAGTAAATGACTTAACCTAATAAGATGAGAATTTCAACAACCTCTAATCACTCTTTGCTTGCTCTTATAAATAGTCCATCCTTTCCCAACTCTGTTATCAGGGCCCTTTTTTTCTTATTTACTATAGTCCATTCTATAATATCATGTGGTAACTCACAGTCACTTTTGTTTTCTTTTGTCTCTGATTTTCTTTCCCATTTAGCACCTCTGTTCCCTTGACTTAAAATAGTATGAAAAGTCATATTGACTAGGATAGGCTGTTCTAGTCACCAGCAATTTTTTTAAAAATTATTATTTTCTCTCTCTCTTTTTTTTTTTTTGAGACAGAGTCTCACTCCAACACCCAGGCTGAAGTGCAGTCGCACGATCTTGGCTCACTGCAACCTCTGCCTCCCGGGTTCAAGCTATTTGCATGCCTTAGCCTCCCAAGTAGCTGGGACTATAGGTGCATGCCAACACGACTGTATTTTCAGTAGAGATAGGGTTTTGCCATGTTGGCCAGGCTGGTCTCGAACTCCTGGCCTAAAGTGATCTGCCCACCTCAGCCTCCCAAGTGCTGGGATTACAGGCGTAAGTCACCGCACCTGGCCTATTTTCTTTTTTTAATTTTATTTTTTAATTGACATAATAATTGTACATATTTGTGGGGTATATAGTGATGTTTTGATATGTACAATGCATAGCGATCAGATCAGGGCCATTGGCATATCCATAAAAAATTATTTGTTTTTAGGCAGAAGTTTTCATGATGAAAAAGGTTTTAAGAACTGTTGGCTAAAATTGCTGGACTGTGAAACTGAGTATTAGTCAGATATTCAGATTTGCAACGCTGGATAGACAGTATAACTTTGGTGGTTTGTGTTTCTCACTGGTGATACAGTGACAGTTTCTGTTGTCTACCTCAGAATATTAGTGTTCAAAGACAATGTGTTAAAATATTCAGAATTTTAGCAGTTAGCCGCCAAGGCAAACGGAATAGTACTCTTGTGTTCAACTCCAATGAGATAGAAAAGGGGTTTATGTTGCAGTCGAGTTTTATTTAAAAAAGATGTTTGTGGCCGGGCGCGGTGGCTCACGCCTGTAATCCCAGGACTTTGGGAGGCCGCGACAGGTGGATCACGAGGTCAGGAGATCGAGACCATCCTGGCTAACACGGTGAAACCCTGTCTCTACTAAAAATACAAAAAAATTAACCGGGCGTAGTGGCGGGCGCCTGTAGTCCCAGCTACTCGGGAGGCTGAGGCAGGAGAATGGCGTGAACCCGGGAGGTGGAGCTTGCCATGAGTCGAGATTGCGCCACTGCACTCCAGTCTGGGCGACAGAGCGAGACTCCGTCTCAAAAAAAAACAAAAAAAAAGCTGTTTGTAATCCTTAGTAACGGCTAGGAGAGAAAGCTGGAATCCTGAAGTTTTGTTTCATCTTCATTTTAAAATTTAGAACATCAAACCTATTATTTTCTTGCTCAGAGAGGACATCTCCCTTCAATTTTCGTATTAAGAGTTTGGTGTGGCTCTTAATGATGCCCTGAAAGTCATAGGCTATCTCTGTTGAAATCTGGAGATTGAATCCAATTGCACTTAGCAGTCTCCTAGTTTAGGAGACTGGAAGTGACACCTCATTAAACTTTTTCCTTCCATTCCACCTTCCTTTCCACTAGAGAAGTTGTATAGTGTAGCGAAGAGTGTAGGCCCTGCAATTGTATTGCCTAAATTAAAGCCTGGCTCTTATTCTTACCTTGTGATGTGTAAAATGTAGACAGTACTAGTACGTACTTCAGAAGGTTGTTGAGAGAATGAAGTGATTCAATACATTGAAAGTGCTTAGTGATTGGGACAGTGCCAAGTAGTAAAAGCTTAATAATGATAATGATAATGATTTTTTATTATTTTTCTGTGTGAATAGTAATTCCATAGGGATACTCCTGGATTCCCCTATGGTCTGCATATTCCTCCGGATTTCACTGATCTTATCAAAAGGTTATTAGATTGACCTCTCAGGACAATGATGTTTACTTTTAGGAAAATCTACCCTCAGCCTCCTCCCCCATTTTGGTCCAGATTTCACAGCATTTAGCAGGTATTTCATAGTTTGTAGTTTGGGATTGAAGGCTGTCTTTTTATTTCTTTGAAGATGGGATTCTCTTCCTCTGGTTTTTATGTTTTATTATTTAGGGTAGAAGAGTAGAACATATACCTTTCCACTGCTATTCTCCAGTGATATTCTGATTCTCAGAGGGAATCATTTTCATTTTTTCAAACTTTTTCATCTCATTGTATCTTATTAAACAAAAATTATGGGAGGCCATTGTTTTGGACTGAGCTCCTGTACCAGGCCCCAGGAAACCAGACCAAACAGAAATGGAGTCACCCATGCTAAATGCTGCATAATCATACTGAAGCTTTAAGGGAGCAGGTAGATCCCCAAATAGACCATTTTTCCCCCTGAAAACAGAAGATTACAGTCTACGTGAATCAGTGTAATAAGGAAGTCCCCTCTGTTTTAATCTTTACCAAAAAAAGTAACCTGAAGTAACTTGATGTTACTAATCAGCTTTTTTTTTTTTCTATTATTCTGTTTCCTTGTTCCCACCTTATAAAATCCATGGTTCTGCCCTGGCCCAGTGGGAGCTCTCATTCTATTTTACAGAATAGAGGCTACCCTGACTCATGAATTGTGAGTAAAAGTCACTTTTACTAAATTTGTTGTAATTTTGTCTCTTGACAGTCTCTAAACATGCTTTACATTGCTACTTCTTGCTTTTTCAATTGTAGATATTATTTATTGGTTTCCTCCTCCTTCTCCTCTGCTACCTTTTCCTCCTTCTCCTCCTACTACCATGGAGGAAATAGCTCTCTTTCATAAAGTACTCCCCCACCCACACGGGAGCATACTTCCTGCTCTCACACCCAATATATTTATATTAGTAGTAAGATTATCACTATTGTTTACCTGATTATGATGGTGTAGTTGTTATTTGTAGCAGAACTCTGTAGCATACCTGTGATTATTTTTCCTTTTCTAAACAATTTTTTGTTTTCCTTTGGAATTATTTTGTTTTTTAAAATTGGCTAAATTTTACTAACTTATCATAAATCTTCTCCCCATACATTCAGTTTTGTCTCCTAGAAGAATTCTTTGGAAGAACCTCCTTACTTGATCCAATCTGGACTGGTTGTACTCTTGGCCAGCTGCTCAGTGTCATTCATTTTGGGATTTCCCTTCATCATCTATTGGGGGAGGGGGTCCCTTTACCTCTTTCTTATGTTGGAATGTTTGTTTCCTAAATTCTTGTGGTTTTTGCTTTTTTGGCTTCCTGCTTTGTTTTGGTATTTTGGCTACATCCCCAAGTAGCTTTTTGAGAAAGGTGGACAAGAGATAAAATTGTTAAAGCCTTGCGCATATTTGAAAAACGTCTTCGTTCTCCTGTCACTTCATTGGCACTTTGGCTGAGTATAGAATTTTTGATTAGAAATCACTTTCTTTCTGAGTTTTTCTTCATTGTCTTCTACTCTCTGGCATTACCCTTGATAATTACCATTCTGAATTTTGATGCTTTCAATGAAACTTACATTTAAGCTTGCTTAATATTTGGCTTATCCCCATAGCTGTGAAATTTTACAAGAGTTGCCTTAATTTGGTAGTATTTCAATCTGAAAATAACCTTCAGTTTGAAGAAATTTTCCTAAAAATTTTCTTTGATTGTTTTCTCATTCAGTTTTCTTTGCTTTCTCTTTCTGGAACTTCTGGTTTTTAAATGGTGAACTTTCTGAGTGAGTTCTGTAATTCCATTATGTTTTCTGTGTCTTAATTTTTTTATTTTTTTGGGAGAGTTCCTCAATTTTATGTTCTAACTTTTCCATTGCGTTTTTAAGTTCTGCTATTTTATTTTTGATTTCTAGTAGCTCCTGTTTTTTTGGCTCTATTTCTTATTTTGGCTGTATCTTGACCTTGTTTCATGCATGTATTTCACTTAATTCTTTGATTTTGTTGAGTTGTTTTTTTTAACATTTCTTTTTTTCTGTACAACTTTTGTTTCTTCCAACTTGCCCTTTTTTTGCATTTGTTCTTTGACCTTAGATTCATATTATGATTTTTCCTCAATTGTCTGGTGATCCTTGGCTTTCTCTCATTTATCAGAGTGGGACTTTAAAAAGTCAGTTGAGCTGGGCGTGGTCATGTGCACCTGTAGTTTCAGCTACTTGGGGAGGCTGAGGCAGGAAGTTCACTTATGCCCAGGAATTTGAGTCCAGCCTGGGCAACATAGCCAGACCTCGTCTTTAAAACAAAAAAACAAAAAAGTGTCAATTGGAAGCTTCATGCATGGTAGTGGGCCTTGCTGACTGTGGGCTTAACTATGGGGTAGTCTGGCTGTGCCATTTTTTTGGGGACACTTCTGTGTCTGTGTCTTCAAGACTTTTCCCTTAGTCCAGTCCTGATGTCCTGGAGCCAGATGGGAGAAGAGAGCTGACTAGCCTCATCATTGATATGGACACTTGTACAGTTTCACTTAAGCTCCTCCTTTTCAGTGTGGTATTCCCAGCTGCAGCTGCACTTAGTCTCTCCCAGGATAGAGACCCTGTGTTTTATAGTCTTCCAAAATAAACCTCTGGTTTTCTTCCAGGGTTGAGGAGGGTTAGTCACCTAGATCTATGGCATGGAAGTAGAGAGGATCGGGGACTCTCTTTATTAAACTGATTTGCCAACAATTCTTCTGCTTTAATTCCTTCTCCATCACCACTTCTAGAGATACCATATTCTTCTGATTCTTGAGCTATTTGGGTGTTTTGCAGAAGAAATTGGGTTGTTTCCGGCTTCCCCCTCGGCGGGACCTGGCACATATTTATTTGTTTTCCAGTTTCCAAAATTCTATTGTTGTTTCCTTTTTTGTTTTCTATTTCCTTGAGAGTCAGTTCCTTAACAACAACAACGTAACTGTTTTTAATGGAATTTCAGGAAGGAGCCAATGCGAAGTGTGCATTCAACACTTTATCTTTGGCTGGAAGTCTACATGAGGAGACTTTTCCTTCATTTGTATCTCTGTGAACTTTAGTAGATTTCTTGGCCAGGACTTCGCATTGGCCAGTGAATTATAACAACAGTGGTGAACTTTAATTGTATGGGATAGAAGGATAGGGAAAGCCCGTAAGTAGGAACTAGGAGACTTTTTTCTAGTCTTGGCTTTTGTGACCTTGAGTAAGCCATTTAACTTTTCTGAACTTCAGTTTCTTGAGGGAGATAGATGGTGACTAAGATTCCTTTCAACTTAAATGGTGTGATTCTGTATAACACTAGTAATCACACATATAAGTCAGATAAGGTGGGTTTTTTTTTTTTTTTTGAGACAGAGTCTTGCCCTGTCGCTCAGACTGTAGCACAATGGCGTGATCTTTGCTCACTGCAGCTTCTGCCTACCCGGTTCAAATGATTCTCCTGCCTCAGCCTCCCAAGTAGCTGGGACTACAGGCACCCGCCACCTCACCCAGCTAGTTTTTGTATTTTTAATAGAGATGGAGTTTCACCATTTCCACCAGGCTGGTCTTGAACCCCTGACCTCAAGTGATCCTCCTGCCTTGGTCTCCCAAAGTGCTGGGATTATAGGCATGAGCCACCGCACATGGACAGATAAGGTGATTTTTTTCCCCAGGACATTCAACATGAATGTTTTTTCTGCCCCTGATGTTGAGACCTTTTGCTTCTAGAACTGCATATAAGTCCCGCCCCATTTATCCTTGGGGCCTTCCAAAAGTCTGCTTTCCATTTGTTTACAATGGTATTGCTCACTGTGTTGGGAACTACATGTCTACACATGGCCCGTTTATGAGAGCATCGCTTGCTCTTCCCTGGTATCCATTCTTTGTTTTTTTTTTTTCAGACGGAGTCTCGCTCTGTCGCCCATGCTGGAGTGCAGTGGTGCGATCTTGGCTCACTGCAAGCTCTGCCTCCCGGGTTCGTGCCATTCTCCTGCCTCAGCTTCCCGAGTAGCTGGGACGACAGGCCCCTGCCACCACGCCTGGCTAATTTTTTGTATTTTTCAGTAGAGACGGGGTTTCACCGTGTTAGCCAGGACGGTCTTGATCTCCTGACCTCGTGATCCGCCTGCGTCGGCCTCCCAAAGTGCTGGGATTACAGGCGTGAGCCACCGCGCCCGGCCTCTGTTCTTATAAGTAGTCATTTTCACCCTTGAAAATGTGTTGCACAAAGATGAAAATATAATTTCCAGAGAAATGGTATTTACATTCTGACAGTTTCTTAGGAAAGAAGGATGGAGTGCCAAAATTTTAATATGGAAAAAGGAAGACCAACTTAGATGCAAAAAGGGCAAGAGCTTTCCTGTGGCTCCTTAGCTTAAGTTGGCTATTGGGTTAATTAGTTCTGTGGTTTAGCTGCTACTGAGAGGCTACTGTAGACACTGGGAGTGGGATAAAGAGGTACTAGAGTTCAGTGTCTTCCTTTAAGATAGTGGCTCTCAATTCTATCTGTACATGAAATCATGATGCTCAGGGCTCCTCCCCAGCCCAACTGAATAAAAAAATCTGGAAGTGGAGCCTAGACATCTGTATTAAAATGAAATTCCCTAGATTCTAATACACACTTAAGGTTGAGAACCATTCTTTAACAGCTAAGTGAGAATTAAAAATACGTACATTAATTGCTGTAGACATAGCAGAATATGATTAGCTCTATGATGAGTGATAGAAATTATGGCCCAGGAGTTGGAAGGCTTTTAATTAATAGGAGCCATTAGGAGAGACTACATCAAGGAGGGGAATTTTGAGCTGGTATGTCTTCATAGGTGGAAAGCAGAGAGTCCACTAGGCCAGGGAATGAATGCTGTGAGGGGAATCTCCGGAGATTTGGAAGACTATTTTGATTGGAGTGTGGTGGAAGTAAAGATGGGCTGGTAGGCTGCAGCCAGAATGTGGACAGTCTCTAGTGTCAGACTAAGGAATTTTAGCTTTACTCTGCAGGTCGTGGGGAGGCATTGAGGATTTCTGATGAGTGAAATGGCAATGCTGAATCTTTGAAGATTGATGCAATGGGAGTGATGGATAGGTAGTTTGAATAAAAGGAGGCAAGAACTTGAGGAAATGAAGACCAATTGGGAAGCTACTCTCATGGTCCAGTTGTGGGGTCATAATGTTCTGAGCGAGGCAAATAGCCGTGGAATTAAAAATGATAAACATTTGCATAGTATTTTCATAGTCAGTTCTTGCCCATATCTCATTTAAACCTCACACTGACCTTGTGGTCTTTCCTTCCATACTTTACAAATGAAGGAACTGATGTTCAGAGAGAAGCTGTTGTAAAGCAACCTTATAGAAAATGGAGGGGCCTGATTGGATGATGACCAATCAGTAATAGGAAATTAAAGGGTGCATTGGAGGTGTTGGATTGGGTGTGAAGATGGTAGAATTCCTCAGTGGCTAACCCTGTCCAGTCACTGGCCGTGCTGTCTGAGAGCCACTTCATGGTGTTCATGTGACTCTTCTTGCCTCTGTCCTTTAATATGCAGTTATTTATTTATTTATTATTATTATTATTATTTTTGAGACGGAGTTTCGCTCTCGTTGCCCAGGCTGGAGTGCAATGGTGCGATCTCGGCTCACTGAAACTTCCACCTCCCAGGTTCAAGCGATTCTCCTGCCTCAGCCTCCCGAGTAGCTGGGATTACAGGCACCTGCCACCATGCCCAGCTAATTTTTTGTATTTTTAGTAGAGACGGGGTTTCACCATGTTGGCCAGGCTCGTCTCAAACTCGTGACCTCAGGTGATCCACCTGCCTCGGCCTCCCAAAGTGCTGGGATTACAGGCATGAGCCACCACGCTCAGCCTATTTATTATTATTTTTGAGACGAAGTCTTGCTCTGTCACCCAGGCTGGAGTGCAGTGGTGCTGTCTGGCTCACTCCGCGCTCCACCTCCCAGGTTCAAGTGATTCTCTTGCCTTAGCCTCCTGAGTAGCTGGGATTACAGGCATGCGCCACCACGCCCAGCTAATTTTTGTCATTTTAGTAAAGATGAGGTTTTGCTATGTTGGCCAGGCTGCTCTTGAACTCCTCACCTAAAGTGATCTGCCCAAAGTGCTGGGATAACAGGCGTGAGCCACTGTGCCCAGCCACAGTTACTTCTTTAAAGGCACAGTGGAGGCAAGAGAAGGAGAGGCTGTTGTTAATTCAACTTGTCTCAAATATGAATCTTCAAGCCTTTTTTGAATGTCTTTGGGTTTTCAGATAGTTAAATTGTGTTGAATTTTAAAAGGCTTAGTCTAGGTATGAATAGTCTGGAGTTAAAGGGCTGAGACTTTCTTATCCAGGTGGACTCTGCCCTGAGCAGGTTAACTATGACTGGTAGGTTTCCATTTCTCTTGTGGTGGAGACAGGAGCCATAGGGAAGGGAACTCTGGAGCATGGTAGTGTAGACACCAGAGAACATCCCTGTGGCACTGGTAACTAGGATGCTTCATTGAGATTACATCCTTATCAGAGCTGGAGTATGAATCGTATCCACCACCATGCTAATTCATTTTGTTCATGAGTTGGCTGTGTCTGTAAGGTCATCTGTTTTGTGAACCAAGATCCTGAAGCAATTCAAATGCCAGTGTAAATCAGCCACACAGGTGACGAAATGTGCTTTTGCATATGAGATACTTGTTCCCTGCAATCAAATAGTAGGAGTGCACCAGAAAGCTAAGGGTACTAGGAGGTAAAAAGGAATGAATCATCATCATGAAGAACCTTGATTAGATTTTTCTCATGAAATGATGAGATGTGGAGGAGCAGGATGGAAACTGGAAAAGGAGAGGAGATTGAATTTTTGTGCCCCAGGCATTCTCAGTTTGGGCACAGAGATCAATACTCATCTGCTCCAGCAGGGGTGAGGGTGAAGCCGATTTTGGTAATTGGAAATGGCAACATCCATAGAAAATTAAACTGTCACATTTTAACTGTTTCTTTTTTCACTGTAGAATACTGGGATCTTCAGTGGCAGGAGGAGTAATCAGAAGACGGAGATGAATTTTAACACTATTTTGGAGGAGATTCTTATTAAAAGGTCACAGCAGAAAAAGAAGACATCGCCCTTAAACTACAAAGAGAGACTTTTTGTACTTACAAAGTCCATGCTAACCTACTATGAGGGTCGAGCAGAGGTAAGAGACAATCACGATTTACTTTGCTGCTTTCTATGTGGATAACGATTTTATAATATTGTCTGCCTCTCCAATCTTATTGAAAATGCTTTGGGTTAATGAAGTAATGATTTATTATCATTTGGACTTGAAAGATGAATTTTAGAGTATGGATAGAAATTAACAAATCTGTTAATTATAGGTTTATTATAATTAACCTATGAATTAATCTATTAGATTACATTACTTTTAGATCCTCATGGAATTTGTAAGGTGCATTGTACATATGGCTCTCTCCTGTAAACCACCTATTATGTATCAAAGTCTTCTTTAGCAAATATAAATTGTATCCAAGTCCATTACTTTATATGAATATTTCTTCTTTATTAAGTAGAAGTTACTTAAAACTGGTTAGTGATTTGGTGGACTCAACACGTTATCGAAGTTGACCTGAAGCAG
The DNA here is from genome assembly GCF_029281585.2 of Gorilla gorilla gorilla. Classification (NCBI taxonomy): domain Eukaryota; kingdom Metazoa; phylum Chordata; class Mammalia; order Primates; family Hominidae; genus Gorilla; species Gorilla gorilla. The sequence goes on along the minus strand of NC_073227.2, from coordinate 56,235,388 downwards.
AGTTTTTAAACATTCATTTTTTTTATGATAAGCGGCTACTACAAAGTTTCTTCGATGGCAGCAGGGAGAAAGCAGCTCACTAAAACACCTGGCCAGTGAGCACGTGGCACAGACAAATGTGTGGTTAGCACACTCCTGGCTTGTGGGTGGCTTTAGCTTCTCCTTCCACTGCTAGATGAGGCCTTGAATGTGCAATCACCTCTGGTTCTTTTGCTCCTGACATGTTGGGTGTGGCATTTGCTAGTACTGCCACATACTGCCTTCTCTGCTAGAAATATCCCTGGTTTCCAGGAAATGACCAGGGGCTGGGTTGCCCATGGCTAACCATATGCTGTTATGCAATTGGTTTCAGTGGACTGTTGGTGATCCTGGTTTAGTTTTTTTTTTTTTTTTTGAGACAGCGTCTTGCTCTGTTGCCAGGCTGGAGTGCGGTGATGCGATCTCGGCTCACAGTAACCTCCATCTCCCGGTTCAAGCAATTCTTCTGCCGCAGCTTCCCGAGTAGCTGGGATTTACAGGTGCATGCCACTGCACTCGGCTAATTTTTGGATTTTTAGTAGAGATGGGGTTTCACTATATTGGCCAGGCTGGTCTTGAACCCCTGACCTTAAGTGATCCACCCACCCGGGCCTCCCAAACTGCTAGAATTACAGGCGTGAGCCACTGCACCCGGCCCTGGTTTAGTTTTCATTCTGTTTTTTTTCTAGAGTATCTTCCTCAGACGTTGATTTAGTTGTACTTTTTTTCTCCCACTGATTTCTCTGTGATTTGGTTTCCCCCAATTTAGATAGAATGGCATTGTGTCTCATGATGGTCCTCAACTCTTAATTTCTGCTGTGGCTCGCCATTGTGACCTGTGGTATTCTGCAGGTTCATGTAATTTAGGAGCATACTCCTTTATCCTTAAGTCCCCAAAATGCTGAAAACCAAAACCTCAAAACTCTTAGTTACAAAACTTGTGTGTGTGTATGTGTGTGTATCTGTACATGTATATGTGTGCAGAAATATTAATGTATTTAATTATGTGGAGCTGCCCTAGTCCCTGCTGGGACTATTATGTAACATATGATATATGTGCTATATTTGCTTTGTTAAATCTAAAAAATTTAAAAATCCAAAAGTGTTTTAGACAAGAACTGTTACCAGAAATGTGAATTATTTTGAAACCTAGAACAGATTTTAAAGGAAACATTTACACATTTTTGCTGTATGGTAATAATTTGTTATAATTTGATTTTAATATATAGTTGACTCTTGAACAATTAGGGTTAGGGACACCAACCCTTGTGCAGTCAAAAATCTGCATATAGCTTTTGACTCCCCCCTCAAACTTAACTACTAATAGCCTACTGTTGACTGGAAGTCTTACTGAGGACATGAACAGTAGGTTACCACATATTTGGTATGTTATATATATATAATATACTGTATTCTTACAATAAAGTAAGCTAGACAAAAGAAAATATTAAGACAATCATAAAAAAGAGAAAATAGATTTACTATTTATTAACGGGAAGTGGATCATCATACAGGTCTTCTTCCTTGCCATCTTCATGTTGAGTAGGCTGAGGAGGAGGAAGAGGAGGGGTTGGTCTTGCTGTCTCAGGGGTGACAGGGGGAAGATGTGGAGGAGGTTGAAGGGGAAGCAGGAGAGTGAGGCACACTCAGTGTAACTTTTACTGAGAGAAAAATCCCTCTATCAATGGACCCATGCAGTTCAAGCCCATATTGTTTAAGGGTCAACTGCAGTAAGTCTAAGAAAAGAAGTGAAAGTGGTAAAATGCGATTTTTTTACTAATGAAAAAAGTCTCAGAAACCGACGTTGTTTGGTTCTCAGTATGGGCAGTTACTATTGAAATATATTGCAATTGCTAAATCACTTTGAAGAAGATAAACATATTGAGTTTAAAGTACCCCTTTTGGTTTAGCTTAAGGGGAATAAGGACAACAGTGGCATCCCTCTTCCTTCAAAACCTCGCTCACCATCTTGCCTTGGAGCAGCCTCAGCCACCCTGAGAACCAGAAAGGACAGAATGAGGAGGTAGTCACAACGCAGAAAAACCCAGCCTCTAACACTTCCTGGCAGAATCCACTTCCTTTCTGGCTGCTGCTGCCTGGGCTAGAGAGCCTAGTCCTGTTACTTAATTCCCGCCTTCACCCCCACTCCTCTGATGAGCTGGGCGTTTTGATCCCTTCTGGTTTCTTCTCTCATGGACCAACATTCACTGGCATACTTGTGACCTATGCCTTGAAATGTGGTCACAGATTCGTTTGCCTCTCATAGTAAAATAATTGTCAGTAGTAAAAAAAAAAAAAAAAGAAAGAAAAAAAAAGAAACTTTGTAAGAATCGGGCTTCTTAAAATAACAAAAGTTCTGACAGTGCTGGGCTGAATTCCCCAACAACTCTGCCTGGCTTCTAGGCGTGGCCAGCAACACCTTGTTGCTATGTTCCTTCCATGTTTGCGCTAATGTGCTCAGTTCACTGTTTGCCATGGATCAATCTTCTGATTTCCATCTCCCTATCCCTGGAAGCTGTGATTCAGAAAAGAATGTGAGGGCCGGTCGTGGTGGCTCATGCCTGTAATCCTAGCACTTTCGGAAGCTGAGTGGGTGGATCACTTGAGGTGAGGAGTTTGAGATCAGCCTGGCCAACATGGTGAAACCCCGTCTCTACTAAACATACAAAAAAATTAGCTGGGTGTGGTGGCAGGTGCCTGTAATCCCAGCTACTCGGGAGGCTGAGGCAAGAGAATTGCTTGGAGCCAGGAGGCAGAGGTTGCAGTGAGCTGAGGTTGTACCACTGCACTCCAGCCTGAGTAACAGAGCGAGACTCCATCTAAAAAAGGAAAAGAAAAAAAGAAAGAGAAAAAAAGGATGTGACATGAGTAATCTGTGCAAATCAACAGGTTTTTAAAAGTAATATTTTGTTAAAAAAAAGTGACTCTAGAAGTAAATTAGAACCACAGGGGCCATTCAGAAATAAAATAGCCCTAGAGATATTTATTTTTATTGTTCATAGTTCTCCTGTTTTCAATAGAAAAACAATGAGGAGGCTGTCGATTGATCTAATAACTATGATGTGTGGTTTCTTTGTGGCTACCAAGTGCCACTAATACTCGTTAAAACTCTCAGTTCATAATGTCAGACAGAAGACATCCATCTTCTCCTTATTCTCTGGACAGCTTCTTCAACACGATGACAGCAAGCTTTTCTTGAAATTCTTCCTATTATGTAATAAACATTTCTGTGCTTGTTGAAATATGCTGAAAAATCCTGTTCTAGATGATGAGAAATTCACTCAAACCATTTCCTCAGTCTAATTTTGCAAAACTTGCATTTCAGTTTCCGCTGTGGGTCATTCTTTAGTTTGTCCTCCTTTCTCTATGGTAGTTAGTTAATTCATGTGTATTTCCACATATTCCAAATGAACTGAAAAAAGATCTTCCTGGAAGTTTATATTATTTGATCCTATTCAGGATAACACAGAGCAAAGGACACTGGAGGTTTCATAAGTGATGTTGCTTTCTAGTCACGGGGCTAAATGACACAGGGGACAGACCACCCGATGTTTCAGTGGAGGCTCCATGGGATAATGAGGTGGGAACCAAGGAAGAGCAGCACTGGAGTTTGATCAGGAAAAAGATCTACAAATAATAGTTGAGAGAGAAAATGAGGAATTGATTTCTATAGGTTGAGATGTTGAATTTAAAAAATTGAAGTAGTATGTAAATTTGCAACTATCGTTAGCTAAGAAATCAGGAATTTTTAGAATTGGACTTTGGAGCTCTTAATTTGGTTGGCTTTTTGTCTGCTGTACTGCCCCCGCATGGAAGCTGGCAAATAACTTACAAAATTAAAGGAATGGGGAAACTCGTTGTGCCAGGGATCCCAACTCCACCTGTACATTCAGTGATTCACTATGACAGCTCACAGGACTCAGCATTGAGTCATACTCACAACTAGATTTATTACAGCGAAACGATACAAAACAAAATCAGTAAAGGGAAAAGACACATGGGGCCAGGCATAAGCTGCCAAGAATCTTATCCTAGTAGAGTCCCAGAGGATGTGCATAATTCCTCCAGCATCCAATTGTGACAATTGTGAAATGTGCTATTAGAGACTCGGTGCCCAAGGTTTTTGTTGGAGGCTGGTCACACAGGTGTCCTATGCCTAGTGTACCAAGGTTCCAGACTCCAGAAGGAAAGCAGGTCTTCAGCATGAACTGCATTGTACAGTTTAGGTACAGTGAGCCACCTCATCAGTGTTGGTAATAGTGGGACCCTCCCAAAGTCCAAGTTCCCAGATGCCAGGCAAGGATCAGCCTTGTAAACAGGCCTTTCTTGGGACAGCAGCCTCAAGCCTGCTGTGTTAACTCTTTTCTGCACATTAGTAGTAAAAATGATACAATCTATTGAGCACTAACTACAAATTAACCACTGTGCTAAGTACTTTACATGCATTATTTCTCTTATTTCTCAAAACAATTCTGTATTAAGTCTTGTTAGACTTAATTTCAAAATGCAGAACTAAGGCTTAGAAAAATTAAAAACCTGCACAACATACAGCTTACAAGAGATTGCGCACACCTTCCAGAAATTGCAGGTATATTTCTTCAAAGCCTATCTTTGAAATAATCTTGATATTCCAATGAAAATTTGAAAAAAAAATCTAAACATCTTAAAGTTAGCACCCCATAATACAGATAACATTTTAAAAGTTTTATGGATATTTTTGTTTGTTACTTTCAGTTATAACTTCTTTAAAAAAATTTTCTTTGTGATGGAAGAGAATTAACACTTGAGAGGGTTTTTGTCCTGGATCTACCACTCTCTCATTTGACTTTATAAAATAATTTTCTCCAATCTATAGTTTAAACATTTTTTGTGTATATATTGTCTTTATACTTTCTTCAAATTAATTTTTAAATTTATAATTGACACATAATATCTTTTCAAACTCTTAGCTCCTCCGTTTCATCAGCATTTCAACCCCAACACACATCTGATCTGTTACCAGTTCCTGTTGTATCGGTCAGGGTTCTTCAGAGAAACTGAACCAAAAGGATATATGTGGGATATATACATATGATATAATGTATGGGTATGTATATATATGTGTATGTGTGTGTATGTATGTACATAAAAGGAGATATATTGTGAGGAATTGGCTCACACAACTGTGGAGGCCAAGAGGTTTCACAGTCTGTTCTCTGCAAGCTGGAGACCCAGGAAAGCTGGTGATGTAGTTCAGTCTGAGTCTGAAGGCCTGCGAACCATGACAGCCAGTGCTGTGAATCCCAGTTTGAGGACAGGAGATGATGAGATGGGATGTTTCAGCCCAAGTAGTGAGGCAAGAAAAAAGGAGTAAATTCCTCTTTCCTTACCTTTTGTTCTATTCAGGGTTGGATGATGCCTGCTCACATTGGGGAGGTCAGTTTGCTTCCTGAGTCCACAGATTCAAATGCTGATCTCACCGAGAAACACTCTCACAGACACACTCAGAAGCAATGTTTAATCTGGGTACCCCATGGCCCATTCAAGTTGACACATAAAATTAAGCATCATATCGGTGAATTTTCTCTACTGCAGGCTTATTGCAGCTCCCAACCCCGGTTTTAGGTGGATTACTGCCCTACTTGATTCAATTCCTGGATCTTCATCTTTCATCTGCAAAATGCATAGCTTCTCTAGGATCAAGTTAAAATTCCTTAGTTTGGGATACGAAGTACTTGATGCAATTTTTTCTTCTTCTCCTCTTCCTCCTCTCCTGGCTGTGTCTCCTACTTACAGTTGCCCTTTCACATCGTGCCTTTTGCTAATACTCTTCAATCTATTTGGAGTGACACACTCCTCTGCCTGCCTGCCAGGATCCATCTATCCAGCCACCATCTATTTTATCTTTCAAAAATTTGTTGAGTGCCTGGGGAACACTTACTCATCTTTTCTGACATAGTTCAATCCCCATCTTCTCAGAAGCCTTTTCTGTCTCCCTCCTGGCAAAAGTAGAATGGATCCTCCTCCCCTTTGTGCTCTGTACACATTTTTATTATGGTATCTTGACTACCTGACTATTTACATATCTGTGTTACCTACTGGATTTTAAGCTCCTGTGATAGTATAGTATAATAAGAAATATACATTTTGGCAAGCCACTTTCAGCCGTAGCTATGTTTATGTTAATAAGGTGACTTTTGGAAAGTAATAGGTTGACTTTAGGATGGGGGATCTGGTTGTCAGGGGAGCCAACCATGTGATTAGAGGGTTGGAACTTTCAGCCCCACCCTCCAACCTCTAGGGAGGGCAGAAGCACCAGAGGTTGAGCTAATAATCATTTATAGCCAAAGATTTAATCTATCATGCCTACGTAGTGAAGCCTCCATGAAAACCCTAACAGAAGGGGTTCATAGCGCTTCCAGATTAGTGAACAAGAATGTGTGCATGTGCTAGAGGATGGTTGGATTAGTTGGTTCTCACACTGCTAATAAAGACGTACCCAAGACTGGGTAATTTACAAAGAAAAGAGGTTTAATTGACTCACAGTTCAGCATAGCTGGGGAGGCCTCAGGAAACTTACAATCCTGGCGGAAGGGGAAGCAAACACATACCTCTTCGCATGGTGGCAGCAAGGAGAAGTGCTGAGCAAAGCGGGAAAAGCCCCTTATAAAACCATCAGATCTTGTGAGAACTCACCCACTATCAGGAGAACAGCAGCATGGGGGTAACCGCCCCCAGGATTCAATTACATCTCACTGGGTCCCTCCCAAAACACGCTGGGGATTATGGGAACTACAATTCAAGATGATATTTAGGTGCAGACACAGCCAAACCATATAAATGGTATAACCCAAACTCCATGGAGACAGAAGCTCCTGTGCTTGGGACCCTTCTGGACCTCACCCTGTGTATCTCTTCATCCTGTTGTTCATTTGTATCCTTTAAAATATCCTTGTAATAAGTTGATAATAGTAAGTACACTTTCCCTGGGTTCTATGAGCTGTTCCAGCAAATTCTTGAACCCAAGGAGGGGGTTGTGGGAACCTCCATATGTAGCCAAGTCAGACAGGAGTTGTGGTAACCTGGGGATCCACTACTTGTGATTGACATCTGAAGCAGAGGGCAGTGTTCTGGGAGTGATCCTTTGGTCTGTGGGGTCTGTCTTAATTCTGAGCAGTTAGTGTCAGAATTGAGTTAAATTGTAGGACACTCAATTGGTGTGTGCCAAGAATTGGAGAGTTGGCTGTTGTGGAAACCCCACTCCCTGCCACATATTTGGTGTCAGAAGTGCTGAGAGAGTATAGGAGAGGTATTTTTCTTTTCTTTTCTTTTTAGCTGTGTATTAGTCCATTTGTATTGCTATAAAGAAATACTTGAGGCTGGGTAATTTATAAATAAAAGAGGTTTATTTAGCTCACTGTTCTGCAGCCTGTACAAATAGCATGGTGCCAGCATCTGCTTCTGATGGGGCCTTAGGAAACTTACAATCATGGTGGAAGGCAAAGGGGACCTGGCGTATTCCATGATGAGAGCAAGCAAGAGAGATGCCATACTCTTTTAAAACAACCAGATCTCACATGAACTCAGAGTGAGAACTCATTCATTACCATCTAGGAGGGCACCAGGCCATTCATGAGGGATCTGCCCCCCATGACCCAAACCACCTCCCACCAGGTCCACTTCCAACAGTGGGGATTATATTTCAGCATTAGATTTGGAGGGGACAAATATCCAAACCATATCAAACTCTTTGAGGGCAGGGTTCATATCCATTTTTGTATTTCTATGGGCCTAGGGCAGAGGGAGTACTCAGAACATGTTGCATGGCTGGATGCACTGGATATCCTAGAGATGGGGAGATGGGGAGAACTCAATCCTAAATACATTTAGGATTGAGTTCTCCCCATCTCCCCATCTCTAGGATAAATTTAGGATTTATGTATGTTGTGAACCATGACATAAATGTATGTTGTGAACCAAGACATAAATGTATGTTGTGAACCAAGACAATCAGAAAGGTTGTCACACTGCTAATAGGTAGAAGAATTAGAATTCGAACCTTGATATTCTGACTCTTAAGTTCAGTGCTCTTCCCAAAATGCCACAGATGCCTTGCAGTGTCCAACCCTATGGGGCTTAGCGAGTGTTCTCCCCGTGTGTGGAGACGAGAGATTGTAATAAATAAAGGCACAAGACAAAGAGATAAAGAAAAAGCAGCTGGGCCTGGGGGACCACTACCATCAAGACACAGAGACCAGTAGTGGCCCCGAACGGCTGGGCTTGCTGATATTTATTGCATATAAGACAAGGGGGCAGGGTAAGGAAGGTGAATCTTCTAAGTGATTGACAAGGTGAAGCAAATCACGTGATTACAGTATAGGGGGCCCTTCCCTTTTAGGTAGCTGAAGCAGAGAGAGAGAGAGAGAAGGCAGCATACGTCAGCGTTTTCTTCTCTGCACACGTCAGCATTTTCTTCTCTGCACTTATAAGAAAGATCAAAGACTTTAAGACTTTCACTGTTTCTTCTACTGCTATCTACTACGAACTTCAAAGAGGAACCAGGAGTACAGGAGGAGCATGAAAGTGGACAAGGAGCGTGACCATTGAAGCACAGCACCACAGGGAGGGGTTTAGGCCTCCGGATGACTGCGGGCAGGCCTGGATAATATCCAGCCTCCCACAAGAAGCTGGTGGAGCAGAATGTTCCCTGACTCCTCCAAGGAAAGGAGACTCCCTTTTGCGGTCTGCTAAGTAATGGGTGCCTTCCCAGACACTGGCGTTACCGCTTGACCAAGGAGCCCTCAAGCGGTCCTTATGCGGGCATGACAGAAGGTTCACCTCTTGCCTTCTAGGTCACTTCTCACAATGTCCCTTCAGCACCTGACCCTATACCCGCTGGTTATTCCTAGGTTATATTAGTAATGCAACAAAGAGTAATATTAAAAGCTAATGATTAATAATGTTTATAATAATGATTGATAATTCTTCATGGTCCTCTCTATATCTAATTTGTATTATGACTATTCTTATTCTAACTACTTTCTTTATTATACTGAAACACTTTGTGCCTTCAGTCTCTTGCCTTGGCACCTAGGTAATCCTCCACCCACAGTGCCTCTCTTATTTAATCTGGTTGTACCAACATTGAGCATTCTCTTGTTACGAGATGCTTGAAACTTTAATATTTTACCTAGGTTAACAAACATGATGGTGGGGGCAGGCAATCAGTTACAAGTATGATGACATGAGTCTCAAACACCCTGGGAAATCTCTCATTTGTATAGGCTCTCCTGGGTCATACTGGTTTTTTTCTTGACCAATCCTGGGAACCTGGAGACTTAGTGATACAGGGATAAGAGCCTGTTGAGGTTCTGAGATGATCTGATGTTTCTCCCTTAGTTATATTCGTATCTTAGGTGGTTCCCGCAGTGGAAACTGTAGGTTTATTGGGTCCTTCTAATCTTTACCTGAAGGTTTGTATCTTTCAGCACTTCCTAGGGTTCTGGGGAGTTGGTGTGGAATGGGAAAAGAATAATTTCTTGTACTACCGGGCAATTGGAAGTATCTGCATCAAATGTTAGAGATTACCAGGCAGTCCACCAGCTTGCAAAAAGTGCTATGACTCTGGCAGGTGTGGTGGCTCAGGCCTGTGGTCCTGACACATAAGGAGGTAGAGAGTTTGAGACCAGCCTGGGCAACATAGCAAGCCATCTTCTGTATAACAACAACAACAACAACAAAAAAGTGACATGACTCTAAATACTCCATGTAATCATTAGTGTGTGATGGGATTATTCTGGCTCTGGAAATTCTCAACTATATTATGCCTTGAAAACTCATATTCTTAGACACTTGAGTTTCTTTGTTTCTGAAATTAGGTGGTATCAACTTTCTTCTTTGTGTCTCAATTTCCTTTCTTGTATCTCTTCTCCCATTTCTGATTCATATCTGTGTTTTTATTCTACTCTCCTAGATCTGACCTTTCTTGTCATTAATCACTTCAAGAGGCCATGATGCCAGGTCCGAAGTCCAAGGGTCTTACTTACTCCTTTAATTTGCCAAATTGTTTACCTTTCTTTAATGATATTCACTGTCTTTTTTTTTTTTCTCTAGGAAGCTGAAATCTATTTAAGACAGAATAGGGGGATACTAACATTCCCTCCATCCATACCCCTAGACATTCTTTTTTATAATTACAGTACAGTGATCAAAATTAGGACATTTAACATTGATATACTATTATTGAATCCGGAGATCCAGAGCACATTTCATTTATTATTCCACTGATGCCTTTATAGCTACTCCTCACCCTCCCTGCCCCTCCAGCCCCAAGTCCAGGATCTAATCCATAATCACACATTGCATTCAGTTGGTCAAGACATAAAGTTTTAAAATATCTATAGTGAGAGGAAGAGATAATACGGAAGAAATGCTGTCCTTTGTTACATACTATAAAATGCCAGCTATCTCATGACTACTCAATGATTTCATGTAAGAGTCCATACAATGACTTCAGGTAAGAGTCCACAAACTTAAAAATCAGTGTAGTCTATTCTCCTACTCTCATTGTCATGGTTATCATTAGGAGCTGAAGGTGTCCCTCCCCACCAAAGAAATTATTGTAGCATGGTTCACTAGGATGAGTAAAAATCACTTATTACTGGCTGGGCGCAGTGTCTCACGCCTGTAATCCCAGCACTTTGGGAGGCCGAGTTGGGCGGATCATGAGGTCGGGAGTTCGAGACCAGCCTAGCCAACATGGTGAAACCCCGTCTCTACTAGAAATACAAAAATTAGCTAGGCATGGTGGCGGGCACCTGTAATCCCAACTACTCGGGAGGCTGAGTCAAGAGAATCGTTTGAACCTGGGAGGCAGAGGTTTCAGTGAGCTGAGATCATGCCATTCCGCTCCCACCTGGGTGACAGGGCAAGACTCCATCTCAAGAAAAAAAAAAATCACTTGTTACTGTTTACCATCTCTCTCGTTTCATCCCCTTCTAGCTTAATTTTTTATTATTTTGTATTAAAACAGTTGTCAGGCATGCAGAGCTTTTTATGGGGTAATTACTACTAAATGAAGAGAGGAGTTTAATCAAAGGTTTGGTCCTCCTGCAACTTAAGAGTAGAAACAATAGACATATTCTAGATCTTGAAAAACACTCTTTGATCTGGCTGTGATAGTTGTGTTTTATTCATTTGGTTATTTGTATTATGATGAGAGAAAGGCTATATTAAAAATCAGCATTGTTGTTCAGAAATGGTATTACTTAATTTAATTTAGTCATAAAACTTGTCCGTCAGCAATTTTTAGTGATATCAGAAAGTCGAGTTTTAAGCAAAGTTTTATTTAGCTATTTTTCCACTGAACATATTCAAGACTGTGACATAGGAACTGAAGGCAATTACAAAAAGAATGATTCCTAGAATATTTGGAAAATGGCATTGTAGTTGAAATAAACAGTGTTTCCACCCACCCCTCTTCTCCTACCTGTCTACCTTGAAAAAAAATTGTCTTAATTTGAAATGTATGTAACTTCTTGCATTTTTTTAAAAAAGAGCTACATTTGACATCACAATTTGTGTAACTTGAGTTGTATTTCTCCTTTTATGCTATGAACTACTGGGCTGAGGAATTCTTAGAAATCTTTGAAATTACTTCCTTGTAATTAATAGTTTCTAGAAAGTGTTTATTTTGAAGATAGGGATGATAGCATTTACACTGGAAGACAGTTTAAAAAGAGACCAAATTATGAGTGGAGGAATCCTTGGTGGCAAGAGTATAGACCTGTATACAGTTTTTTGTTTTTCTTTTTTTCCTGGGGCGTAGAGGTTGGGGAAGGCCACTTGGCCAAGGGTGAGAATGTGAGCAATGATGGGCAGAGAGAGTCCATTCAATGCAGAGGGAACAGCAGGTGCAAAAGCCCTGGGGTGAAAGGGGACTTAGTGTGTTTGTGGAACTGTTCTGTTCTGAGGCCTATAAAGATTTATAAAGCAAATAATTACAAGAGGATAAATACAAGGAGATAGTTGATTTGTTAGTAATAAGGAGGAATCATGCAATTTTAGAGCTTAGACTTTAAAGAATCACCTCCAGATTTTTCACTTGTGAAAACTGAAGATAAGGAGATGGTTTGCTCCAGGTCACCTAGTGAGCTGGTTGTTAAGCCTGGACCCAAGCTTATATCGAATATTTCTGGATCATGCTCTCTGAGTGCACTGCCTTAGTTCTGGAAAGGATGTGTCTGGGTTGCCCAGTGGATAAGGACTCTAATTCTATACAGTGTCAATAATATGGTTGTTATAATGGATACCATCTAGTGACTATTCAGACTCCTTTGCTTGCAAATACCGATGCTCTTTGTCTTACGATAGGGTTACCCCTTGATAAACCCATTGTAAGCTGAAAATGTATTTGGGACACCTAACCTACTGAACATTGTAGGTTAGCCTAGCCTACCTCAAATGTGCTCAGAACACTTACATTAGCCTGCAGTTAGGCCAAATCATCTAGCACAAGCCTATTTTATTTATTTAATGAATTATTTTTTTGAGACAGGGTCTCACTCTATTGCCCAAACTGGAGTACAGTGGCGCAATCCCAGCTCACTGCAGTCTCCACCTCCCAGGCTCAAGTGATTTTCCTGCCTCAGCCTCCCAGGTAGCTGGGATTATAGATGCGTGCCACCACGCCTGGCTAATTTTTGTATTTTTAGTGGAGATGGGGTTTCGCCATGTTGGCCAGGCTGGTCTTGAACTCCTGACATCAAATGATCCACCCACCTCAGCCTCCCAAAGGGCTGAGATTACAGGCGTGAGCCACTGCATCCGGCACAGGCCTCTTTATAAAAAAAGTGTTGAGTATCTCATGTAATTTAAAAAATTATTTTAATTATTTTTATTTTTTGAGATGGAGTCTCGCTTCATAGCCCAGGCTGGAGTGCAATGGCATGATCTTGGCTTACTGCAACCTCCGCCTCCCGGGTTCAAGCGATTCTCCTGCCTCAGCCTCCCACGTAGCTGAGATTACAGGTATGATCCACCTCGCCTGGCTAATTTTTGTATTTTTAGTAGAGACAGGGTTTTGCCATGTTAGTCAGGCTGGTCTTGAATTCCTCACTTCTTGTCACCTGCCCACCTCAGACTCCCAAGGTGCTGGGATTATAGGAGTGAGCCACCATGCCCGGCCTAATTATTTTTATTTTTGAGACAGGGTCTTGCTCTGTCATCTGGGTTGGAGTGCAGTGGTGTGATCTCAGCTCACTGCAACCTCCACCTCCTGGGCTCAAGCAATCCTCCCACGTCAGCTTTCCTAGAAGCTGAGACCACAGGCACATACCACCACGCCTGGCTATTTTTTTTCTATTTTTAGTAGAGATGGGGTTTTGCCATGTTGCCTAGGCTGGTCTCAAAATCCTGAGCTCAAGTGATCCACCCGCCTTGGCCTCCCAAAGTGCTGGGATTACAGGTGTCAGCCACCACACCCAGTCTTCATGTAATTTATTAAATACTGTACTAAAAGTGAAAAACAGAATGGTAGTATGGGTACATGAAGTATGGTTTCTACTGAATATGTATTGCTTTTGCATTATCATAAATTTGAAAAATCGTTAGGTCAGACCATAACTTGGGACTGTCTGTGCTTGTCACTTTCCTACCTTTGAAGCTTTGGTCCTGCTGTGCCTAGCAGTTCTCCTTCTCCTGTCTATTTACTCAAGTCTCATCCCAAATCCTTTTAAGTGGGAGGCTTTGTACACCCCTCTGGTTATACATGCCTTGCCCTTTCTGAATTCTTGTTTAAATGTAATTTCCTGTTAAATGTATATGTGTTATGATTATTGCCTTTTCTTCTCACCGGCTACATAATAATCTCCTTGAGGGAAGAAGTTGTTTTGTAATTTAAACATATCACACACAATACCTCGCACCCATTAGCCTTTTAAAAAAGTTTTTGTTGGTAGTAATTACAATGGTGATGATCAGTAAATATTTAAAGTAAGCAAAAAGATCTTTAATATAAAGATCTCACATTGTGAGAGTTATTCCCCACATAATTTTGTTCCATTTTATTTTTTGAAGTGGTGCGTTATTTAAATTTAGAAACAGCTGGGCATAGTGGCTAGCACTTATAATCCCAGTTACTCAGGAGGCTGAGGTCAGAGGATCACACCCAGAGATTTTTTTTCAGGGACAGAGTCTTGCTATGTTGTCCAAGAGTTTACGTCTAGCCTGGGCAACATAGCAAGACTATCTCTTAAAAAAAATCTAAAACAAGGGTATGTTTTAATTCAGTATTTATTAGTATTAATCTCTCCCCCAAACTAGATGTGGACATTATTTAAACAAAGTTATCAACTGTCAAAAGAAATCACATGACAATTTAAGAAAGTGATACTACATTTTGAGTTGTTTCTAAAACTATTTCAGACACACCAACTGTTAGCCATAGGTTGATGCTGGTCAGGTACATGTAGAAAATTATATGCGGAAAGGAGCTTAGAAACACTTGTGTTACTCAGCAATTAATTCTATTATTACTTTTTTAGGAGGACTTCTGATGTTATTACCTTTTAGTTTTGTGGATATACTGTACTTCTGAGATAAATAAATATTAATGTTCACTGATTACTACTTCAGATAAAAATACCATTTTGGTCTTCTTACCAAAGCTCTTCATTTACCTTTTTTACTTTTCATATTAGAAAACTTTCTCAAAGTTTTGCATGATTCTACATTGGTAAGCACCTGAAAAGAAAATACTACAAAATATGTGCAATGTTGTTTGTTAAATAAAATTAAACAAGTAAGCAAGAGACTGAGATGAAATTGCAAAATGATTTTTAATAGATTATTGGAAAGGAATTTTTCCCCATTACCTAGTTAGATGACATGTTTCTTATTCTATCTTTATTCCAAACAATCACATAGGCATTGCTGTTAATTTTATTTGCGACTTCGAAAGTCACATGGATAGGTGTAATTCCTTACTCATAAGATTGTAAAATATAAATTTTGTGCCTTTGAGAGGAATATGTTTATAATTCCCTGGTAGAAGTGTCTTTTATTTGTAATATGGGACTCAGCTCATTTGTTGTACTTTCTTCATCACTTGTACAACAAAGATTTAGTGAGTGTACCCAGTGCTAGGGATGGAGTAATTAAAAGATGAATGGTTCTGGCCTCATTAAGCTTACAATCTGATTAAGCTATAGTTCTACCTCTGTGGGTTCATAATGACATACTTTGTTATGCTACCTCCGCTGTGCTATGAAGGGGGTCTCTTGAGACCTGGCGTTCTTACCTTGTGTGCCACCGTTGTTTGCACTTGCCCACGGGACTCTCAACTTCACTGGACATTGGGTTTCCAGGTGTAATATGGGGCAGTTGTGCCTAGAGGATTTCAAGGTTTCCTCCTGTTCATACATTTTACATAGCACAGATCCCACAGAAATATCAGTGTTTTGTATACATACTTGCATTGTTCTGTTGTCTTCAGTGCCCCATAAAGTATAACTGTAAACAACCCACAGATTTGCCCATGGACTATTTTACAAGTGAAGAAACTAGGGGACAGTGTTCTCTGAAGTGACATCCCATCTGAGGAGGCGAACCAAGATGTCTTATCTTTCGGGCAAGTGTACTGTTAAACCACACTGTTCTACTTCCCACAGAGGGGGACTTCCTTAAACAGTAACTTCACTGACCACCTCTATTCATATGTTTCCTTCCTCCTTCCCTTCTTTGGCTGTATAGATAACAAACCTTGCAACGGGTGTTCTTTTACCAGTGGTTCATTTATGTTTGTTTTTTTCCGCACTGTACCCCTGTGAGGTGTTAGGAACCCTGTGCATTTAAGTAAATTAGAATTGTGCAGAAAAGAGAGACCAGCAGAAAAAAAAATTTCTGTGCATGCTTTTATATATATATATATATATATATATATATTTTTTTTTTTTTTGAGACAGAGTCTCACTCTGTCACCCAAGCTAGAGTGCGGTGGCATGATCTCGCTTGCTGTAGCCTCCGCCTCCTGGGTTCAAGTGATTCTCGTGACTCAACCTCCTGAGTAGATGGGACTACAGGTGCGTGCCACCACGCCTGGCTAATTTTTTGTATTTTTAGTAGAGATGGGGTTTTACCGTGTTGCCCAGGCTGGTCTCAAACTCCTGAGCTCAGACAATCCACCTACCTCGGCCTCCCAAAGTGCTGGGATTACAGGCATGAGCCACTGTGCCCAGCCTGTGAATGCTTATATTAAAGAAGCTGAAAAGGGTTATACTTAGGTGGTAAGGCTCAAGAACTTTAAAGTGAGTTTTGTTAAATGGTACATTTCATATATACTTTAAGTGATTCTTCTTAAAGAAAACTCACAAGTGACTCAAAGATGAATTTATTCACGTTCATTGTCTATCTCAACAGCAGAGAAACTGTCACAGTTGAAGACTCCTGGACATTTACTGCAATATATTTGTAATTTAGTTTAACACTTTAGAAAATAGTAAAGTAAGCTCATTTTTGGGTTAACTTATCCTGACTAGGACTGATTGTAGTACAATATAAGGACAAATAGTAAAACTTTGAATTTTCTTGGAAAATGATGAGCAGCTTGATGCTAATGATCAGATATAATTAAAAAAAATTTTTTTGAACCTCAGAGTGATTTTTTTATTTTCAGATTTCACAATCACTTTCTAATGATAGGTGTTCTGATGAAAATATCTGCAGGAAACAAGACCAAAATTCACTGGATGAGATAATATATTTCTTGAAGTTCTAGAATCAGCTTATCAGCTGTATTCTGTTCCTTCTTAGTTGTAGGAAACTTTAGCTGTGGTCTAGGTCCATCTCTGAGTTTACAGAATTTCTGTGAAGTTAGGGAGTGAGAGACTAAGAGGATGGACTCTTGTGCCAGATTATCTGGGTTCAAATTCTAAATCTGTTATTTATTAATTGCATGACCTAGGACAAATTACTTAATCTCTCTGTGTCTCACCTTTAAACTGGGGAGAATAATAATACTTCCCTCATAGGTGTTTTTGAGGGGTAAATGGATCAGTATAGATAAAGTGGCTAGGATAGGTCCTGGTAGGTAAGTGCATGTAAGCAGCTGTTATTATTATATACATAAGGTAGGTTGCATTGTTGCCCATTGTGTCTTTACATGTTTCAGTCTTTGCTCTTGCCTCTGTTTTTTCCCAGATATCAATGCATTTGCAATGAGTGTAATTGTGTCATTGTGTTATTAGGTCACTAATCACAGGTGATTCACTCTTTAAATTGATCTGTGGTGCTGGTAGTCTGGTTATGTTTTGGAGTTCTGGTAACCGGTGGAAATGCATACCTCGGGTAGGTTCATGTGTTTGACATCTCTGAACCATGTTCATGGAACTCTGTTGGGGGTCGTCTGCTGTGGATGTTTTTCTCTGGATGTTTGCCAGTGGTACACGTATCGATAGGGTGCCAGTTGTGGTAACTGTGGTGTTGCTTTCTCAGTTTTAGTTTTTCTTTCCTCCCTCTTCCTCCTCCTCCTCATCCTCATCCTCCTCCTCCTCCTCCTCCATTTTTTTTATAAAGAGGCAGTCTCATTCTGTCACCCAGACTGGAGTGCAGTGGTGTGGTCATAGCTCACTGCAGCCTCAAACTCCTGGGCTCAAGGGATCCTCCCACCTTGGCCTCCTAAGGACCAGGATGACAGGCACGTGCCACTATTCCTGCTAATTTTTGGTTTTTAGTTTTGTAGAGATGGAGTCTTGCTATGTTGCCTAGGCTAGTCTTAAACTTCTGGCCTCAAGGGATCCTCCTGCCTCAGCCTCCCAAAGTGCCAAGATTACAGGCATAAGCTACCGAGTCTGGCCAACTTTACATTTTTATGACAACAGAGGTGGGTCTGCTATGGAGTTAAAGAAAAGTAAGCTTTAGGCTCTTTCAATTCCATAGCCCTTCCTAAGGCTTCTAGAAGGGCCCCAGAGCTTTTGCATTTATGATTTTGCATTTTAGTTTTATTTTTAATTTTTAATTTTTAATTGACAAAGATTTCTCCTCCAAAGTGTTTAAGCTTCAGATCCCTCAAAATCTGGATCTGCCTCTGTAGAGCACATAACATTTCATTTGTTCTAATATCTGACAATTTCTGCAAACTCTGCCAGTGAAATACTCTCAAACATTTCCACTGTAAAAGAGCTAATAAACAAGCATGTTTACAATTGGTTTATGTTCTCTAAGTTCTTCCTTTGAAAAACAAAGTGGTGTATCTCTACTTTAATCTATTAATTTTATTTCCCTGAATAGAGTTAAACAGTTGTTGTTTTTGAAGTCCTATACTTTTCTTGTTAAATGTATTCCTGAGTATTTTATAGTTTTAGCTACTCTTGTGAATAGGTTTTTTCCCCCCATGATATGTTGTAATTATTGTTAATATATCATCAAGCTTGATTTTTTATAAATCTATTTTTTTTTGAGACAAGGTCTCACTCCGTTACCCAGGCTGGAGTGTATTGGTGTGTTCACAACTCACTGCAGCCTCAAAATCCTGGGCTCAGGCCATCCTCCCACCTCAGCCTCCCAAATAGCTGGGATACAGGCATTTGCTACCATGCCCAACTAATTATTTGTTATTTTTAATTTTTTTTCGTAGAGATGAGCTCTCTCTATGTTGCCAGGCTGGTCTCAAACTCCTGGGCTCAAGTAGTCCTCCCACCTCAGCCTCCCAAAGTGAGGTGCTGTGCCTGCCTACAAATTTATTTTGTAACCAACCATTATACTCTGCTACGTCTGACTGTTACATAGAGACATAGTTTTCTATCATCAACTTTGTTATGGAAGAGTTATTTTCTACTGAATTTAATCCAAATTATGAGAAGAAAAAAATTAAAAAGGTATTTTAAGTGCTAAACAAGAACATTCAAAAGCATGGGATTAAAACTTTCTATGCTGAGAAAGTTATAAGCTGTGTGTTCTGGAGGGAGGCATTGATGGGGAGTGGTGGAGGAATATATCTACCCAGTAAGCTTAAATTTTCTGAATTGACCGAAATACAAATTTAGAAATAGAGAAATCTAGATTTATAATTCATAGTGACTACCACGGTGGGATAATTGAATTCAAACCCAGCCTATCTAACTTGGAAGGCACCCACAGACATCTCTACTTGAATTTCTTAGCCACCACCCCCAATTCTTTTTTACTTGAATCTGTTTATTTGACAAAAATATTTTAAGCACCTACTTTGTGTCAAGTACTGTTGTAGGCTCTGTGGACACAACAGTATAGAAGGTAAATGCCCTGCTGTCCTGGAATTTACCTTCTAAAGGGGAGATGCAGACAACGTACAGATACCAGTAAATATCCCCCTGCCATGAGAAAAGTAAAGCTGCATGAGAGAGATGGGGCCTTGCCTGCTGTTTCTGTAGGTAGGGAATAGAGACCTTAGGAAGAGCAGGGCAGGCCACGGAGAAGCCAAGAGTACAAAGGACCCCAGGGAGGTGGGAAATGCTTTATTGCTCAAAGAACAGCAGAGAGGGAAAGGAACTGAGGTGGAATGGGGTGGGCATGGGAGGGGAGGAGGCCAGAGAGCTGGGCAAATTCATTTTTTTGTTTGTTTTGTTTTTGTTTTTTAAGTAACAGGCAGATTTTGGAGGGTTTTGAGATGGGAGAGACAAGATGTTGCTAATTCGTGTATGTTGCCATGCCAGGGCACAGTGAAACATGAACTGGCAGTTAGAAGCTTGGAGTTAGTTCTGGCTCTGCTAGCCAGTGTGATCTTGGAGAGGTCAGTCCCTCAGTTTCCACCCTAAATTGAGGAAATTAGACTGTGATCACCAGAATCCCTTTCATGGCCAAATATTATGATTCTCAGATGGAGAAATTGTTATTAAGCATTCATATGTGCTGGCCACAGTTGTTGGCTAAGTGGGATGGAGGAGACCTGCCACTCCCACCCTCTGCTCAGACTTTGGCTCTTTGCCTCACCCCTGCCTCTGGGAAGCCAAGTTCTGAGCCTGCCTGGACCACAGATGGACGTATCACTCTGTTCTCACTGGGGTCCTCATCCGTAGGTGTGGGCATGTTGACTTACTCTGTTTGCCTTGGTCTTCTTTCTTCCAAATGGTGTTGTTCCCTTTGATTCAATTTCCTCTTCTTTTCTTCTATTGGGATTTATACGTTTTAAAAAATCCTTTTCCTATCATTTTAGTGGAGTGCAATAAGGGAAAGGAGTTAAGAGCTTGTGATCAATCCATTATGCTTAAATTCTGGATTTTTGTTTTTTTATTTTGAGACGAGGTCTCACTCTGTCGCCCAGGCTGGAGTGCAGTGGTACAATCATGGCTTACTGTAGCCTCAACCTTTCGGGCTCAGGTGATCCTCCCACCTCAGCCTCCTAAGTAGCTAGGACTACAGGCATGTGCCACCACGCATGGCTAATTTTTTTTTTTTTTTATTTTGTAGAGACATGGTCTTGTTTTGTTGCCCAGGCTGGTCTTGAACTCCTGGACTCAAGTGACCCTCCTGCCTCAGCTTCCCAAAGTGCTGGAATTACAGGCATGAGCCACCAGGCCTGGCCTGAAAATTCTTTAACATGTTTATTTTATAATGTTGAAAACATATTTTCCTTGAGGACGTCTTGAAGAATGCCTTTCCTCAGAGGAATACAAGGAGCCTAAAAGGACATTTGGGAATGAGACACACAGGGTTTGTAGTTACAAGCAGTATCCCAGCAACTCAAGACGTGAAGGGTTAAAGCACCTGATGCCTGCCAGATAAATTCCAGAATCACTAGTCTGTCAGGCTGTCTTCTGGGGCCTCAGTCTACCTTTTCAGCTTCATTCCATATTTTTTCCTCATGGTTCTCTGCTGCTGCAGTCAAACTGTCTGATTCCTGTTGAACTCTATTTTCATGTTCCTACCACCTGGTCCATTCTTCTGACCTGGAATGCCCATCGTTTTTTGCCTACCTAAACCCTACACATTCTTTAAGGCATAGTTCAAATTCTACCTTTCTTGGATTCCTGTCAACGGTGCAGAAGATCTCTGTCTCCTTCCTTTGAACCCTTGCCCCTCGTTCTTTCTTTGTGGGGTTTTTTTGTTTGTTTGTTTTTGTTTTTGAGACTTAGTTCCACTCTGTTACCCAGGTTGGAGAGCAGTGGTGTGATTATGGCTCATTTCAGCCTTGACCTCCCGGGTTCAACCAGTCCTTCTGCCTCACCCTCTCTGGTAGCTAGGACTACAGGTGCATATCACCGTGCCCAACTAATTGTTTTCATTTTTTTTTTTTTTGTAGCAACGAGGTCTCCTTATGTTGCCCAGGCTGGTCTTGAACTACTGGGCTCAAGCAGTCTACCTGTTAAGCCTTCCAAAGTGCTGAGATTACAAGTGTGAGCCATCACGCCTGGCCAACTTTTGATATTTTACACTTTTAAATATTGCTTTCTTTGGTGTGTGTGTAGTGGTATTTCACTATATTTTTAACTTGCATTTCTCTTATCACGAATGAAAATGAGCAAGTCTACATGTGTTCACTGTCCATTGACATTTAGTCTCTATCGAAATACCTCTTTCTACATTTTGTTTCTTAGGTTTTCTGTTTTTTTCTTATTTGTTTTTAAAAGGTATAAAAAATATATATATTCTGAATGAAGCTCATCTGTGTGTGCTTTGTACTTTGTGGCTTGTCTAACTCTCTTAATATCTCTTTTTTCTTATTGTGGAAAAATACACATAACGTAAAATTTACTCTTGTAACCATTTTAGAGTGTACAATTCAGTAACATTAAGTACATTTATAATGTTGTTTAAAAATCACCACTATCTAGTTCCATAACTTTTTCATCAACCCAAACAGAAACTGTCCCCCTTAAGAAGTCAGTCCCCATTTCCTTTTCCTCCCAGCCCCTGGCAACCACTAATCTACTTCTTGTCTATATGGATTTGACTATTCTGGATATTTTGTATAAGTAGAATCATACAATATGTTACTTTTGTGTCTGGTTTTTTCCACTAAGCATAACGTTTTCAAGGTTCATTCAAGTTGTAGCATATATTAGTACTTTGTTCCTTTTCATGGCTCCATTGCATGGGTAGACCACATTTTGTTTATTCATTCGTCTGTTGGTGGATATTTGGGTTGTTTCCACCTTTTGGCTACTGGAAATAGAACCGATATGAATATTCATGTACAAGTTTTTGTGTAGACATATGTTTTCATTTCTCTGGGATATAGGAGCTGAATTGCTTTGGCTTTGAGTATGTTTAACCTTTTGAGGAACTGTTAAGACTGTTTCCCAAAGCAGCTGTGACTTCTTACATTCCCATTAGCAGTGTGCAAGCGTTCCAATTTCTCCAAATCCTTCTTTACACTTGTTATTTTCTCTCTTGTTGATTGTAGCTGTCCTAGTGAGTGTGAAGTGGTATCTCATTGTGGTTTTGCCTTTCCCTATGGCTAATACCATTGAGCATCTTTATAAGTAGCTTATTTTAAAAAATGCATATAGGCTGTAAAACCTCCTGTCTGGTGGGAACCTCCTCTTTATTTGATTTTTAAAATGCAGGGGACAGTGATGTGCTAATAATAGTATATATTTAGCAACTGGGAGTAGAGGAAGAAGCCCTGATTTTCAGCATTTGCCAATTTTCATGGTGTTAAGTACTCCCACTATGGCAGATCTCCGGCCCCTGCATGATGTCATGGAGCACAGAGCTGGGAACGGCATGCACAGTGGGCTCTCATGAGCTGTCATGAGCTGACTCCAGCAAACCAGTGAGTGGAAGGGAGAATCAGGTGGAGTGAGCCTCACTGAGGCTGCCTGCTATTATGCAGGCCAGGCACTGCATAACCCTAGAGGGTGCCATTCACATGTTAGTCTAAAGAGAAAGGGATATAACATTTATTGAGTGTCTACAACTTATTTAATCTTGACCACAGTCTTCTGAGGCAAGTTGTATTATCTTAGTTTTCAGAGAAATCCAAGGGTTAGGGAGCTTAATTAACTAAGTCAATGATTTGCAACTAATAAGTGTCAAAGTTGGCATTTAAACCAGGTCTTTCTTACAGTGAAGCTCATTCTAGTTCACCAACTGTGTCAGGGGTGGGGATCTCCAAGACCACCACCAGGTTTGATGATTTGCTAGCAGGACTTACAGCAGGGGTCCCCAGCCCCTGCACCACGGACTGGTACCGGTTTTGGTGCGTGGACTGTTAGGAACTGGGCTGCACAGGAGAAGGTGAGCAGCCAGTGAGCAAGCAAGCATTACCCACTGAGCTCCGCCTCCTTTCAGATCAGTGTCGGCATTAGATCCTGATAGGAGCACGAACCCTCTTGTGAACTGCACATGTGAGGGATCTGGGTTTTGTGCTTCTTATGAAAACCTAATGCTTGATGATGTGAAGTGGAATAGTTTCATCCTGAAATGATCCCGCTCACCCCAGGTCCATGGAAAAATTGTCTTCCACAAAACCATTCCCTGGTGCCAAAAAGAGTTGCAGATTGCTGACTTATGGGACTTAGATAATAGCTGTACTCATGACTGTCATTTATTACAGTGAAGAGATAGATGCAAAGCAAAATCAGTGAAAGGAAAAGGCATGTGAAGTCTGGAGGAAACCAGGTGCAAGCTTCCAGAGCTTACAAGAGTCCTCTCCCAGTGGAGTCACATAGGGTGGGCTTAAAACCTCCATCAATGTGCTGTGACAACAGGTGGGATGTTGCCTACCAGAAAACTCATCACTCAGTGTCCACGGTTTTTAACTGGGAGCTGGTCACTTAGGCCCCTCTGCCTAGCATGTGCCCAAATTCCAGACTCCCAGAAGGCAAGCAGGTGTTCAGCATGAACCATTTTGTTTGTATAAACCGTTAAGACCCCTTGTGGCACTCATCACTGCTAGAAATCATGGGACCCTCCCGAGATTCAAGTTTCCAGATGCCAGTCAAGGGCCAATCTAGAAAGGCAAGTAAGCCTGGCTAAGAATAGCAGTGTCAGGCCTGCTATGTTAACTGTTTTCTGCACATTGACCAAATGCAAATATAGGAAAGCAAATTGAGAAGGAGATCCTGTCTGCTTATCATTGTATCCTCCTTCCCCCAGTGCCTGCACAGGACTTGATATGTGGTGGTTTCTAATAATGGCTCCTTGAGTTGTACAGATTCCCGTGGATACTCAGCTCCTCCCTGTGTCTGTGCTGCCTGTGAAGCGAGTGCCTCTGTGCTTGCAAGTTTCTCTGAGTTAGCCCAAAGTGGCTGTTCTTTCAAATTCTGTTGAATTATGACTGCTTATTTTAGATATCTCAGTGTAGCTTCATGAACCCCTACTATGAATTCTCAGTAACTTTTCTCTGCTAAAAAGCCTTCATTTGAAATGCTGAGGCCTGCTCTTTGTGTCTCCGGTGGAAATATTGGTTCTTTATTTCCAGAGCCCCAGACACCCTGTCTCAGACTCACTTATACATCAGTGAGCTTTGACTAAAAGTGGAACAGTTTCCTGCACCTGACCCCAGTGTCTGGGTCACATGGGGACCATCATGTTGGGGTTACACCTTCCTTTGTTCTCATGGGCAAGGCTGACTGAATGGTCTGCGCAGTATGCATTTGTGAGAAGCACATTGCAGGGGGCTCTGTGTAGAGGAACAGTTCTGAGAATGAGCAAACTGGTGCTACCATGAGCTGTCTAAAACCCAAGTTTTTGTTTTTGTTTTTTTGAGACAGAGTCTTGCTCTGTCACCCAGTCTGGAGTGCAGTGGTGCAATCTCGGCTCACTGCAACCTCCACCTCCCAGGCTAAAGCGATTCTCATGCCTCAGCCTCCCCAGTAGCTGGGATTACAGGTGCACACCACTGTACCCAGCTAATTTTTTCTATTTTTAGTAAAGACAGGGTTTCACTGTGTTGGCCAGGCTGGTCTCAAACTCCTGGCCTCAAGTGATCCCCCTGCCTCAACCTCCCAAAGTGTTGAGATTACAGGTGTGAGCCACTGTGCCTGGCCATAAAATCCAAGTTCTTTTTATTCTTAGTTACTGTGACAGACTGAGTTAAAGAAAACAAAAGCAACTCACCTCGCCTTTGTCTGGCTGGTTCCCTCAGTTCTCAGGTGAAGTGAAAATTATTTTCCTGCCTGCAGCTTTGCATAGTTATTTTCCCATTGCTTACTTTAATGTAATGGCCAGCAGTGTTCTTTTCTATAGTTAGGAAAAGCAGATTTTCTGAAACCAGCAGCACTAGTTCTGATGTCAGACGGTCAGTGTTCAAATCCTGGGTTCTGTCACTCCCTAGCTTATATGATGCTGGGCAAGTGAGCATAGCCACTTTCTTCCTCAGTTTCCTCATCTGTAAAACAGAGACAATAAATAGTTACTACCTCAAAGGATTGTTATGGGGATCAATTGAAATGATACAACTACAACATGCACTAAATAAATTTAAAGCAAAACTGGCATATGGTAAGCCTTGAAGAAAAGTTAGTAATATTGCCATTGTTGTTAAGTTTCAGGATATAAAAATCCATTGTTTTTTCCTTCTGCCACCCAGGCTGGAGTGCAGTGGGGCGATTTTGGCTCACTACAACCTCTGCCTCCTGGATTCAAGCAATTCTCCTGCCTCAGACTCCCAAGTAGCTAGGATTACAGGCATGCATCACCATGTCCAGCTAATTTTTGTATTTTTAGTAGAGACAGGGTTTTGCCATGTTGGCCAGGCTGGTCTCAAACTCCTGACCTCAAGTGATCTGCTCACCTCAGCCTCCCAAAGTGCTGGGATTACAGGCATGGGCCACTGCACCAGGCCTAAAAATCTATTCTTTTTGGTGGTTCACACTGATTTGAGTAAATAAAATTTCTTACTCTCTACCCCATATGCCTTTACACATTTATTTATTTAAAAATGAAAAACTGAAGATAATTGTTTGAAAGAAGTTCCAGTGTGGTAGGTGGAAACCTGTCCACCTTAAAATAAGCCACAGTACTTTGGAATCTGGCAGCCTGGGGCTTCCCCTGTGACTCTCCCTGCCTTTGTGAGCTGAGGAACCACTGACTGGGCTGTTGGTTCTCTGGGGAGAAAGGGAATGATTTCTCCTCCCCTCCTCTGGCATGGAGATCCCTCCACAGTCTTTCCTCAGCTTGTCTCTCCAGGTGGAGGCCGGAACATGCCTCCTACCTCACCAGACTCATAACATTCTGCTTCCTGTCCCCTTCCTTAGCCTCCTTCTGGCTGTCTGTGATGCTCCTCTGAGAGCCCATGTCCTTGCTCTTAGAACTCCAGTGAGCAGCTCTCTCTCCCTACTGCTTCGGTAGCCCACGGCCCTTCTTGCTTGTGCGATAAATAATTAGTGTGTATCTCTTCCTGTGAAATCCATGGTTTTCCTGCACCCTTTCTGGCCACTCCTTGTCTCCTTCCAGGGCTGCCCTTTCTTTGCCCGCCTCTCACATGTGCGTGTTCCTCAGGGTTCTTGCCTGGGGCCTCTTTTCTCGCTCTGTGCTTACCTTAGAAGACATCATCCGTTCCAGTGGCTTCAGTTAACTTCTGTGTGCAGATGACTTTCCCAGTCTTTGTTTCCCAGCCTGATATCTATTCTGAGGTCTGAGTTCTCACAGGTATCTCAAATTCAAACGTCTGAAAAGAATCTCAAGATGTCCCCCACCCCTGTAATCTCTAGTTCAGTAATTGGTACCATGGTCTACCCAGTTGCTTGTGCCAGGAACCTGAGAGTCTGTCTCAACTTATCCCTCTCTTCACCCTCTCTTGTCTGGACTCTCAACAGGTTCTATCGGTTCCACCTTCTAAATATATCTCAGTCCTGCTCTTTCTCCTCCCATCTGTGCCACCACCATGATCCAAACCACCATTACCTCTTCTTGGGTGAATACAGTAGCCTCTGTATCAGTTAGGATTGGGTTATGCTATGTACCACACACAATCCCTAAGTAATAGTTTAAACAAGATAAAGTTTCTTCTTTTTCTCAGTGTGGAAAAACCAAACCAAAAACTGGAAGTGGGCTGTCTAGAACTGCTGTGGTGGATACAATCCAGGGATCCTGGATCCTGTCTTTCCTCTCCATAGTCCTAGCTTATCTTTTGTTTTTGCCAAAGATGGCTCCAGCCATCTTGTCTGATTTGCAAGCTGGAGGAAGGAAGAAAGACAGAAAAGCAAGAAGGGACATCTCCCACCAGAGTCAGATCCCTTTAGCAGCTTTGCCTTATGTTCCATACAAGACTTCTGCCAATATCTCATTGACCAGAACTTAGCCACATGGCTATACCTAGTAGCAGAGGGAGGCTGAGAAGTACAGTCTTTTATTCTGAGTACCAAGGTACCCACCTAAAAATCAGGGTTCCATTATTAGTGGGAAATGGATGTCATAAGCAGACAGCTAGCAATTTCTGCCACATCCTAATGGGCTCCTCTTTCCACTCTTGCTCCTCTCCAGTCTGTTGTACCCAATGGCTGAGTGATCTTTTAAAAACACAAATACGATCATGTATCTCTCCTGCCTAAAACCCTACAAGAAATTATTATCCCAATTTTAATCTCAGAAGTCCTCAACATGGCCTATGGGACACTGTGTGGTCCAGCAGCCTGCCAGCCTGTCCACATTGATCTGCAATTCTTTCTCCTCACTCCCCACCCCCCAGCCCACCTGTTTTTCAGTTCCTCGAAGGTACCACCTCCTTCCTATGTTGAAGCATGTACATTACCTATGTCCTTTCTCTAGAACCCATGTATCCCCTCCCTTGAATGGCTAACTTCTCCCCCTCTTTCAGGTTTCAGCTTAACTATTACTTCCTTGGTATATTTGCTGTGATCTTCCAGATTAGATTAGATTTCCCTGTATAATGTCATTCTGCACTTTTACTTTGTACCACCTATCTCTATTTTATTTTAATACATTATTAATACAATTAGTTTTTCAGTCTCTTTCTCTCATTCTCATTTATAAACTTCACAAAGCAGGTGAAGGCATCACTTAACCCAGTACTCATTCTCCTTCAGAGGGTTGTTATGGGGATCAGTTGAAATGATACATCTACAACATGCACTAAATAAATTTAAAGCAAAACTGGCATATGGTAAACCTTGAAGAAAAGTTAGTAATATTGCCATTGTTGTTAAGTTTCAAGATATAAAAATCCATTCTTTTTGGCCGGGCATGGTGGCTCACGCCTGTAATCCCAGCACTTTGGGAGGCCGAGGCGGGTGGATCACAAGGTCAGGAGTTCGAGACCAGCCTGGCCAGTGTGGTGAAACCTCATCTCTACTAATAAAATACAAAAATTAGACAGGTGTGGTGGTGCGTGCCTGTAGTCCCAGCTACTCGGGACGCTGAGGCAGGAGAATTGCTTGAATCCGGGAGGCGGAGGTTGTAGTGAGCTGAGATCGTGCCTCTGCACTCCAGCCCGGGTAACAGAGTGAGACTTTGTCTCAAAAAAAAAAAAAAAAAAAAGAAAGAAAGAAAATCCTTTCTGTAGCCCAGACTGGAGTGCAGTGGTTGTTGAGTGATTGAATGGAATCCAGGTTCAAGGAAAATATGATAGATTTGTTTTGTGTCATGTGAAAGAGATGTAAATGAAAGAGATAAGGAGAGATGTTTTCCTGGGTAGTTTAGAGATACAGATTTAAGACGCAAGTGAGAAGTTGGGGTTAGAGAAGTAAATTTGGAATCATTGGATCTGGTTCATTTAATGCTGTTTATCCTAAAAGGAGGTGGCTTCCTGAGAGGACATGCTGTGGGCTTTGAAGCCAGGCAGATCTGCTCCGAATCTGGATCTGTCATTACCAGCTATGAAATTGGGCAGTTGATGAAACTTTCTAAGTCTCAGTTTCTTCACCTGTAAAAGGAGAAAATACCTGCCCTGCCAGGCCATTTGTATGTAAGCCTCTGGCCGATAGAATATTAGAAACTTTTCTGTCCATTGGCTTCAAAGATGTTTTAAGAATGAAAACATTTCTACCTTAAAAACAGAGACAATGGAAAACATTACCTTCTTTATCATCTCCTTGGTACCTTTGAATATACATTTTGCACAGTGAAAATCAAGACTGGCTTCTGGGATTAGAAACAGAAGGGCTCTGTGGCCTTTTTTAGTTTAGTTTTTTTCTTTTTTTAAAAATTTAAATATACTTCTATTGTGTGAAGGAGAGAAAAAAATATATTTTTTCCCCTTGCCTATCTTAGTTTTTCCAGCTGGGGCCTTTTAAATTAGACCACCAAAAGAGAGATTAACAAGAGAAAAGCATATAATTTTTATTTAGTAATTTTTATATGTATGTGGGAGCCTTCACCAGGAAAATAAAGACCCAGGGAAGTTGTAAGGGTTGAAAGCTTATATATTATGTTGGACAAAGAGTAGTAAATTGGTAAATTGTAAAGATATGACAGGGAAAAGGAGTTGGGGCTATTTTGAGAGCTTCTAGCTAATGGGGTTCCAGTACCAGGTTGGCTAGCAACCCTGTCCTGATGGGAAATGCAGGGTAGCTGGACATGAATGTCTACAGTGTCCCTTTCCTGGGGTGCTTCTTTAGCCTGGAGGATGGTTTTATGCCTAGTTAGCCCACCTGGAACCTGGGGACTCCCTCACATGGGGAACTTGTTTATCTTATTTATCTGGCAGCCGCTGTTGTGGCTCTTGTCTGACCCATGTCCAGCTTACACCTGCCTGACCATCACCCTGGCGCCGGGAGCCTGACTTGATATTCCCCCCAGGATCCCTGGGAAAGCATGGCCTGAGGCAGCTGCAGCCACTGGTTCTTCAGATGAAAGGTGGAAACTCAATACATCACCAGGTAGGAAATGAGTTCAGAGATTTTTATGTACAGATCTTGGACAGGAATGGTGGAATGGGCTGGGAGGGCAGTCCTCCATCTCCGGGTTGCATGAGGCAGGAATGGAGTCAGGCAGAGAGAGAAAATGCATGTGGGAATTGGCAGTATATATAAGGGGTAGGGTGTGGGGTCACTTTAAGTTCCTGGGCAAAGGCCTGAATGGTGCTTTTAAGGGAAGCTTCGATAAAGTGGGGAACCCCGTCTGCTAGATAGGAGAGATGCCTTTAAATTCTTATCTCTGGCTGCTGGCCTGAGCCATTTGGGTGTGGTGTGGAACTAGAACTGTCAAGGGTGACTGAGCCCTGCTTTGGGTATGAAAAAGTTGAATCTATTCAAAATGGATGCTGAGGCAACATGAAAGTATAAGAATTCACTTCAGGACTAGGACAGTTAATTGTGGAAAAGTAGCAAGATAAGGACTAGTATAACAAGGTTTGTACAGCTTTCCCTCAGCCTCAGCTCCCCATCTCTGGTGATAAGAATGAATGTCTTTCGTCCTCCTGGTATAAGGAGGGCACCTTTTTCATGGGAGTTAATCTCATGCTTTCAAGAAGAACAAGGAAGATCACAGTGCCCTTCTTGCATGTGCTGTTTTTTTTAAGTGCCTTTAACTCAATCCATATGCCGAAGTAGCATATTTTTGGGTGCTTACCATGTGCCAAGCATGGTCTTATGTGCTTTTTAAGTATTAACTTTAATCCTGTGAACTGTATGAGGCAGATACAGTTACTATTCCCATTTTACAGATGATGAAACTAAAGAACAGAGAGGTTGAGTACTTTGCCCAAGGTTGCAGAGTGGGCATGTGGCAGAGCTGGGACCCCAGCCCATGCAGCCTGATTCCCAGAGCTCTGAACCATTGTACTGCACTGCCTCTGGATAGCTTTGTGATATTTTTTGGGTGACCAAATTGTGTGTTTATAGAAGGATCAGACATATATTAATCTTTATATTCACTGGAATATGACTTAGCTGTCAAGACAGCCTGACAAACTGGCAAAATATATCTTTGTAACATTACTCTTATGCTTTGAAGAGGAATTTTTGACCAAAGATGCTCCCTGCTATCGTGTGTTAAATGCTGTGAGTTACCAGAGATCAGTTGTTCCTAACGTAAAAAGGAAGTGCTAATCTAGTCACTGGCTGGCTCAGTATTGGTTTCATACTGTAAGATAGAACTAAAATAACAGCCTCGAAGGGTAAAAATAGTGGAGTCACATGAAGCATCAACCGTCATTTTAAAAACAGAATTTAAGACCCATGAGGAAAGGTTAATTTCTTTTTCTGTTTGAAAAGAGTGGATGTTGGTAGACACTGGTCGTTTCTATTACGGCCTCCTGTAATTTTAGAAAACCGATATTTGTCATGACCTGAGGAAACATCTCATTCATGGCTTTTATAAGACATAGTCAAATTCAACATCAATTCTCAGAAGATCTTTCTTGGAGTCTAGAAGGTAGGTGTGAGGATCGTTCCTTAATCAAAACTAGTGGCTCTCGCTTTTAGGTTTCCTAAGGGCTAGTATGCTTTTCAAAAATAATATTAGTAGCTAAATTGATCAAGCACTTAAACCGTTTGTCAGCGTTCTTCCAAAAGCTTTACATGAATTGACTCTTCGAATTCTTACTGCAATCATATGAAGTTCTGGTGCTATTATTCATCCCATTTAATAGCTAATGAAGTGTAGGCACAGAGAGGTTAAGTAACTTGTTCAAGGAGATACAGTGAGTAAGTAGCAGAGCTGAGATTCAAACTCAGACAGTTGGGCTTCAGACTTTTTGCTTTTAAGCAGTAAGCTCTATTATAGAGGCCTGCTGGTTCTTAGCCCAGGGAGATCTAAGACGTGTAAACCAGAATGCCTGCCCACACTGAGTAGGGATCTTCCCCACTCAGTCTACTAACTTGCATGCCAGTCTCCTCTGGAAACACCATCACAGACACCATCAGAAGGAAAGCTTTACCAGCTCTCTAGGCAGTCCTTCTTCAAGTCAAGTTGATACCTAAAGTTAACCATCACACCTTCCAAGACTGGTTGCTGCATAGGTGCTATAATGTGGTATCCCTGTACCACCAGAAGGGAGGTGAGGCGGGGGTAAGGAAGAGAAAAGCAGACAGATAAAGCTTCTGTTGCAGGTGCTGGTGGCACTCAGTGAGTGGCGTGGCTATTGGACAGTGGGGATTCTGTATTTTGCACTGTGGGGGCATCTCTCAGAATGGCCAGATATTCTGCAACAGGGATGAATGAGAGTTAGTTTCACTAGAGCAATTGAGAGTTAGTTGCATTAGCAAGAGCAAACTAAGAGGGAACAAATAGTTTAATTATGGCTCCTAGCTGTGATAGCCAGCAAAGAGTACAACATTGCAGCCTAGATTTCTGTATCTTATTCATTTGACCTTGATCAATTTGTTTAACTCAGTGCCCCATTTACCCAACAGTAAATTGCAGAAGCTAAATGACTCATTACTTTGGCAGAGTCACTGGTTCTGTAATTAATTATGGAGCACTTTAAGATTGATGAATGCAAGGAGCTGTGCACACACGACCTGTACGAGCAGTTGTATAAACATCAGGATTGTTGTTGTTTCTAAGGCTTGCTTCCTGTTCTGAGCCCAGTGTGCACTTTACCACAAAGGACAGCAAAAGCTCTATTAGTAGCAATTAAGAAATGTGCCATCTCTGCTTTTACTGGTTTATGATGGGCTCTTTCTCTATTCTCAAAAAAAAAGTTTGTAAGTAGATTCAGTTACAACTTTGATCAGGCTTTAAAAAATATTTTAGAAGTGTTTTTTAACCTTTTATCATAGAATATTTACAACTTACTGAACAGTAGACAGAATAGTACAGTGAACCCCGTGTACCCATTACCCAACCAAGTAACCCTAGTCACACTTCCTCCCACCTCATTATCTATAACATATCCCTTCTACTCCCATTGTCTTGCAGAAACCACATCATTTCTTCTACAGATGGTTCAGTATTCATCTGCAGAAGTCAGGGAGCCCCCAGCTTAAGCAGAATCTTAGTGCCATCACCACACTCCTAAATATCAACAGAACTTCCTTAATATCATCAAGCACTCAGTCAGTGGAAGAAATTGTTTTAAAAATAATTTTATCTACAGAATGTTCACAGTTGATGGGTTGTATTACAAAAGTTTGCTGTAAGTTGGTTATTTGCAACACCAGTTGAATGAATATTCCTGTAGAAACTGTAGTAAAAGCAGTGATTGGCCCGCATTAAACCCACAAAAACCCATGGAATACATAATGAAGCAATTCTGTGTATTTCTCTTTGAGTATTTTACTGAGGGGAGAGTTGATGGGCAATTCACCGTCTGCTACTAGAGACCTGGCTCCAAAATACATTTTCTCTTTCTTGTGGGTGTTATTATGGTGATTCCTTCTCCCTGTGCCCACTTCCTCACTCCCCCCAACTCTCATCATCTACTCATCAAACTTCCCATTAGAGAAGCGAGAGGAAGAAACTTTACCTGGTATGGCTGACTGTATTCATTGAAAACAAGGAGGGAATGTTTCTCTTTTAGGGGGTAGCAAAGGGTATAGGAAAGCTGCCATTATATGCAGTTTAGTATTTTAAAGACATCTAGAAAACAAACTGCAATGTGATCTGTCTAACATTGAAGAGAACGAGAGAGATATATAGGGCTAAGTAGCAGCTGATTTAAAGACCAGGTTAATGTTCTGCTTTCGCAGTTCCCTAGCAAAGCTCAGTTCAGTTTTAAGTAATTTATATTTCCAGTTCATAATTGTGTGCATGCCTGTGTGCCCTCCACTAACATCAGATAAGCAGGGAGTGGGGCTCTTCTTTGTAGAAGAACTGGCTAGATATGGGCAGGGTAGAGGCAAAGTTTCCAAGAGGCTGTGAGCCTTTCGATGCACCTTTCCAGAAATCCAGCCCCAGGGGAAGGCTTTAGGAGAATTGCCACAGGGTTTCCCACCCTCAGGGCTGTCATTGCTCTGGGTTATCACTTCATCAATCCATTGGTCATGGTTGGGATACCAGGAGGTGGGGTGGGAATGGTGTTCCCCCTTGGGCTGCAGTGGTAGGTTTTGTTCCACAGATTTGGCCATTGCGTATTTGGATTACTTGCTGCCCCTGCCACCCACCATCTATCGCAGAAATTGCATTTTCTATCTTGCCCCATTTGCCATCTGTAACTCTCACCCACCAGAAACTTACAAAGCTTATCTCTCCCAAGTTCCTCTTGATAAGAAATCATGTTTATGTGATTCTAGTTATTTCCACTTTCATAAAGATATAAAGTATCATTAAAAAAAAAAACCCTAACACATGAAGTGCTTACTGGACAGCCTCAGAACACACACACACTCCTACTAGAGAAACAAAGTGCTACTAGTCAGTATTAACCATAGAAACCTAAGAACTGACTGAAACCTAGGCTAAAGGGCCTTCCTTCTTTTTAGTTGCTAAGAAAAATAAAACAAAACAAAAACAAACAAAAAAACAGGCCAAAAGATGCTCACTAACATATCCAATGATAACCATATGTGCAGCAGTACACTTTGATGGAATAGAGAGGAGAGGAAGCAGAGTCTGGGATTATTTCCAGGAAGCAGGTCCTGGAGATTCCTGGCTTGCCTGTGCCCACCTGGTGTGGTATAGGTCTGAGAAAGCTGCAGCAGAAGAAAGAAAAAAGATAGAAGATAAAAAATATGAGCAAAAACTCTTCTCGAAAACGGCGTAGTTAAGAAAAAGTGGTGGTGCTGGTTATGCTCTTCAGGAGGCTGAGGTGGGAGGATCGCTTGATCCCAGGAGTTCAGTCTGGGCAATGTAGCAAGAACCCTATCTCTTAAAAAAAAAAAAAAAATCAGAAAAAAAGGAAAAGAAAAAGTGGTGGCTACAACTGGATATTGTGAAATTAGACCTGAGAAAAGTCTAACTGCTCAGCAATTCCACTTAGTTGAGTCCTTTCCTATTTATTTATTCATTCATTCATTGACTTATTCAACAGAGTTATTGGGCACCTGCTAGGTGCCAGGTTGCCAGGTGCCAGGCTCTGCTGCAGGTGCTGGAGAGGGAGTGGCTGTGCCTTTGCTGAGCTTCCAGTTGGTGACCTTTATTAGACCTGCCTTGAAGAAGGGGTGATAAAGAGAAGGCTAGGACCAAGCAGCAGCCTTGGTAGGAGGTGTTGAGTTTATTTTATTTATTACTCATTTTCATTTAAGACTGAGTGAATCAAATGTATGGGTGAGTTCTTTCTAAGTCGGAATAAATACTAGGGCAGAGCCTTCATTTAAATGAGAGCTGATCAATTACCTACTTCTGGCCCACTATAAACCAGAGTTATTTTGCTTAATCTTTCTACTCATTTTTTTTTCTTTTACCATTGTTGTTATTGCAGTTTTAAGCTTATGATTTAGAACATTAAATTATTACCAAAGAATTTTATAGTTTCCAAGTATCCCCAGACTTCAGGGTTTCCGAGAGCAGGGGCCATATTTTTTTCAGCATTATACAGGTATGCTCCAATGACTGCACATATTTAAATTGCATTATTTGATGAGTTTTCACATTAGGTATACATCCATGAAACCGTCACTACAACAACTGAAACACTGAGTATGCCCATAACCCCTAAAAGTTTTCTCATGCCACTTTATCTTCATGCCCACCATCCCTAGGTAATCACTGATCTAATTTTTGACATGATAGATTAGTTTGCATGTTCTAGAATTCTAGAATAAACAAACTCATATAGCAGGTACTGTTTTTTAGACTAGCTTCCATCACCCAGCATATTATTTTGACATATATTCATTTGGTTATAACAATATTGCATTTCTTTTTATTACTGTGAAGTACTCCATTGTATGGCTGTACCACAATTTGTTTCCCCTGTTGATGGATGTTTGGGTTGTTTCCAGTTTTGGGCTATTATAGATAAAGCCACTATGAAAGTTTTTGTGTTAGTCTTTGTGTGGACATATGCTTCCATGCCTTTTGTGCTTAGTGCATTATCTAGCATATAGTATATACTGAGCAAATATTGTCCTGAGTGGTTGTTAGACTTCACCTGCATATCTTTTATGGTCTTAGTCTGTCACCCAGGCTGGAGTGCAGTAGTGCCATCATAGCTCACTGCAGCCTTGAACTGAGTTCAGGCAATCCTCCTGCCTCAGCCTCCCGAGTAGCTGGGACTACAGGTGCACACCACCACACCTGGGTAATTTTAAAAATTTTTTTGTAGAAACAGAGTCTTGCTATGTTGCCCAAGGTGGTCAACATAGCAAGTGTTATGTTGCTGGGATTACAGGCATGAGCCACTGTGCCCTGCGTTGCCTACATTTCCATGGTAATTGATAAATAAGACCAAATTACTTTTAAAAATAGTTATTTAAAATATTATTCTGTTTTAAGAGAAAGAATGGTTCTGCTATTATCCTATTTCCCTAGTTTGTTCTGTGATATTTTATGCATTATAGTCAAACTTCACTGTCTACTCCTATATTTATTGAGTTCCTGGAATATTTACTGAATTCATCCTTAAGGAAAAAGTGAAAAACTATTGGTATGTTACCTAATGAAACAATGTAAATGCCAGTGAAATATTTAAAAGATCTGTATTAAATTTTTTTTATTGAACTGTGTAACAAAATTAGAGAGTATATAATATTAAAAGTTAAGGCTGTATATATGGGAAAAAAGTTTAAAGGCTGAAAAATTGTATAAATCTTATATTTAAAGGCAAAAACAAACCAAATAACTGACAGTAAGTGATTGTGAGGGTCCAGATAAATTATGCTATGTGCCTGTGAGCATCTCACAATTAATCCTGAAAATAATCTAGGAGATAGGTTATGTTAATCTAATAATTTTAAGATCCCCATTTACAGATAAGGAAATAGAGACTAGAAGAGGTTATTTAATTTGCATGGGGCCACGGAGCTGGCATTTAAACACAGCTTGCTGGTCACTGAAGCCTGGGTGCTCAATCATTATGTCATATTGACTCTGCTGTGTTAAAACATTGAGACAATACTGAAAATATTGTGGCATGTTCAATAAATTTTTTAAAAAGTCCCCTAGCAGCATAGCCAATTGCTCTGTATATTATTCACATACATGTCTCTGAAAGTCAGTCAACTTTACAAGTTCTTCATCAGTTTTAAACTTTCCTAATAACTTCTGATTTTATATTTAGGGTAACATTTTTGTAGTTTTCCCATCATTTACATTTTCCAGCCTGTTTCTAGTCACTTCTTATTAGTCTCAGGAGACAGCAATATCCAGTCTTTTTTCCTTTAACAATCAAATCACCATTGTCTCTTGCACTTGAGGCTCTTTGGCACTCTGGATCCAGTTGTGATCCACAGATAATGCTCTATGATTATCTTTCTATTTCTTGCCTGAAATTTTAAATAACTTTGGGAACTTTGATTCATCTTGCTAGGGTGTCAAAATGCTGTCCATGACTTATTTCCTACCTCGATTATAAATGCTTTGTAGGTAGGAAATCTATCCCATATTTCTTTGGTTCTTGCTAAAGAGGTTTCTGACATCACATTGGTCTGAAATCCTGGAGTCAGAGAAATTTGCCTCTCAGTAAAATTCCAAGCGAACCTGGGAAGATAATTTTAGCAGACACATGGAGAGTAAGAGGGTTTTGTTAATGTGTAATGATAAATTGAAATTTGTTGTAGAGAGTGCCTCTGTGGGCTTCTGTTTCTTTAGAAATTGGCTCCATGAAGGCTTAAACTTTAGGTGTGGCAGTTAGTAGAGTTAATTTAGGTTTTTAAATGGGAACATTCATAGTTATAATCTGATAAATACTCACCTGGCATTTCAGACAGTATTGAACAAGTCTCCAGTCAGCATACATACTCACTAGAATTGCAGGAAAAGTACTTAAGACAAATGAAGTATTTACATGTTATTGCTTTCAAATCTAAATATTAATGTTTGTGGTGGTAGTTAGCACCCTGCTTCCCATGATGCTTAGCTCCGAGTGCTAAACAGATGGTAGATATTTCATATACTAGATATGGCCAGGGACTGTCGTCCCTCACAGATCTGCAAAGTGGGAGTCCTTTCTGTTGCTGTCACCTAGTGTCAGTTTCCCACAGGTGTTTTTGCTCTTGCTGTTTTTGGAGAGGTAACATGGTATAGTGGTCATTGGAAGGCTTAAACAAGTTGATATGTGTAAACCATAGGACAGCACCAGGCACACAGTGCTATTATAAGTCTTACCTATTATTCTTTATTATTTGAATATGGGTTAAATCAGATACTATGATTTAGTATATTTCCATTCACCACATGGAATCTGATCATTTTGCATCTTTGCTGCCAGATTCAGATCCCAAATGCCAACACTGAGTTTCATGTAAATTCTTATTTCCTAGTGAGACATTTCCCCATGCACCATTCTAGGCTGAAAATGTGTCCAGGTGGGAGATCTATCTCCAGAAGCCAAATGTTGCCATAAAAATCCATTGTCTATTTCTGCATTTTCTGTATCTTTTCAGTAAAATGTATTGAAACCTGGGGGGTGGGAATAAGTAGGCATTTTGGATTTGTCTGGAAATGCTTACGTCTCAGGAGAGGTGGCTGAGAGTTAGTGTGTGTAACCTTTATGGGGTTTTACCTGAACATATCCCTATAGATTGAATCTTGTTATGTGTAAGTCAGTGTTCCCAGTGTGCTCTTCACACATGTGTTGGGAGTGTGTTAGGCAGGCCTGGTGGTCGAGGAATACAGTGACAGGTACAAAATAACAAATGTCAAGGAATGTTAGAATTCAAAATAAAGAGATAATTTCAGCCAGTGTTGCCTAAACTTCAGCCATTACATATACTACTTAGATGAATTTGCCATATATGTGCCATCTGTAAAGCACTATTTATCTAATGTTTTCCTTTAAATAATTTAATGTTTTTTTCCTTAGACACAATTATTTGAAAAGGAAACTGTATCAGTCAGTAAATGAAAAACCATGAATAAAAGGTAATCATAAAACTATATACAGTAATTACAAATGTTTATCCAAGTTCCACCTAAAACCACCTCAGCTTGAGATATTTAACTGATCTTTTTCCTGGCAATTCATGCGTGTGTGCGTGCATGTGCATGGGCGCGCACACACACACACGCACACACACACCTTGTTATATTGCTGTGTACTTTCCATCAAGCATCATCATAAGAAAACATTTTCTTTAAAGTTTTAGTACTATTAAAAAGAATTCCTTTTAGTCCTGTATGTATTGACCTGAGATGTCTATGGTATATAAAAGTGAAAAAAATGCAACACACTCCCAAATATAAATGAAAGTACTTGTATAAGTATGTGAATGCACACATACGTGTGCATGTTTATGTCTGTGTATATGTATGTATAGCATACATACATACATATGCTTGTATGAGTATTCTAAATACTCATACAGTGTAGAGAGAACACTTGAATTGTTAAATTACTTTTGAGAGGTATTGGAATGACTGGGAAGAAGGTTTGCTTCTTCTTGTTGGCAGTGAGCATGGAAAAAATTAAATAATGAAGATTATAAAGGAAAAAACCCTCAGAAACCACCAGAGCACTCTTTGGGAAACACTGATTTAGTTCAGCATGTCTCTTTATCAATAAAAAATCTGAGGCATTGAGTAGCTGAGGTGTGGAGTACTCTTAATCTAGAATATATTCTTCAAGATAGCTAACTGCTATAGCTTACAATACCCTGAAACTCCTGCCGTACCACAATAGAAAGTTTCTTTCTTCCTTACATTATATATAACTGCCTTCTACATGGTGATTCAGGGGCCCAGGCCTTTCCGTTTAATGGCTTCATTGTCTTTCAGTCCCCACAATCTTTCAGTGGATCTTTTGAGTCCAATAGGGTGACAAGGAAGGGGATGGAACAGGGAGGATAGTGTGAAAGGTTTTGGAGGATGGGAAGTAATGTTATGTCACTTCTTTCCGTGCCCCCCTTGGCTAGAACTCAGTCTTATGGCCTCACCTAAGTGCATGGCAGATAAGGAAGTGCAATCTAGCTGAGCCAACTCCCCAGAAAGGGGAGGAAAAATGTGGCAATCAGAGATCACTAGCATAGTCCTTGCTCCAAGGGAATTTGTAATCTTTGGATTGAATTTATTAATTTTGACATTCCTTGAATTCAGAAGTCTATTACATGAAACTTAGGCAGTAAGAGATCTGTATACATTTATTTTTACACAATGTATTGTAATTCCTACTAATGTTAAGAATTAAACCATTTAAATCACTTTTAGACTTAATTCAAAACACATAGGTTAGTAAGTTTTGCTTTCAACTGTAATAAAACACATCTGGTGATAGGTTTTAGCTCTGGGGCCACAAAGGAGAGTTGTGAAGAGGGTTGCCGGGAGGTATGGAAAAGTCTTAAGTGGTCATAAGATCACTTAGGGGGAGAAAACAACACTTGAATTTTAAATACAGTGAAAATATGTCTTCAGAAACTATAATTGCCTACATCAACACGATATTATATGAAGATTATTCTGTGATTTTGGAAATGAAATTTTTGCCTTCATATTTCTTTTTTTTTTTTTTTTTTTAGTATTTATTGATCATTCTTGGGTGTTTCTCGGAGAGGGGGATTTGGCAGGGTAATAGGACAATAGTGGAGGGAAGGTCAGCAGATAAACATGTAAACAAGGGTCTCTGGTTTTCCTAGACAGAGGACCCTGCGGCCTTCCACAGTGTTTGTGTCCCTGGGTACTTGAGATTAGGGAGTGGTGATGACTCTTAACGAGCTTGCTGCCTTTAAGCATCTGTTTAACAAAGCACATCTTGCACCGCCCTTAATCCATTTAACCCTGAGTGGACACAGCACATGTTTCAGAGAGCACAAGGTTGGGGGTAAGGTTATAGATTAACAGGATCCCAAGGCAGAAGAATTTTTCTTAGTACAGAACAAAATGGAGTCTCCCATGTCTACTTCTTTCTACACAGACACAGTAACAATCTGATCTCTCTTTCTTTTCCCCACATTTCCCCCTTTTCTATTCGACAAAACCGCCATCGTCATCATGGCCCGCTCTCAATGAGCTGTTGGCTACACCTCCCAGACGGGGTGGCGGCCTGGCAGAGGGGCTCCTCACTTCCCAGATGGGGCCGCCGGGCAGAGGCGCCCCCCACCTCCCAGACGGGGCAGTGGCCAGGCAGAGGCGCCCCCCCCACCCCCCTCCCGGACGGGGCGGCTGGCGGGGTGCGGGCTGACCCCCGCCACCTCCCTCCCGGACGGGGCGGCTGGCCGGGCGGGGGCTGACCCCCCACCTCCCTCCCGGACGGGGCGGCTGGCCGGGTGGGGGCTGCCCCCCACCTCCTGGACGGGGCGGCTGCCGGGCGGAGGGGCTCCTCACTTCGCAGACGGGGCGGCTGCCGGGCGGAGGGGCTCCTCACTTCGCAGACGGGGCGGCTGCCGGGCGGAGGGGCTCCTCACTTCCCAGAGGGGGCGGCCGGGCAGAGACGCTCCTCACCTCCCAAATGGGGTGGCGGTCGGGCAGAGACACTCCTCAGTTCCCAGATGGGGTTGCAGCCGGGTAGAGGCGCTCCTCACATCCCAGACGGGGCGGCGGGGCAGAGGCGCTCCCCACATCTCAGACGATGGGCGCCGGGCAGAGACACTCCTCACTTCCTAGACGGGATGGCGGCCGGGAAGAGGCGCTCCTCACTTCCCAGACTGGGCCGCCGGTTAGAGGGGCTCCTCACATCCCAGACGATGGGCGGCCAGGCAGAGACGCTCCTCACTTCCCAGAGGGGGTGGTGGCCAGGCAGAGGCTGCAATCTCGGCACTGTGGGAGGCCAAGGCAGGCGGCTGGGAGGTGGAGGTTGTAGCGAGCGGAGATCACGCCACTGCACTCCAGCCTGGGCACCATTGAGCACCGAGTGAGCGAAACTCCCGTCTGCAATCCTGGTACCTTGGGAGGCCGAGGCAGGCAGATCACTCGCGGTCAGGAGCTGGAGACCAGCCCGGCCAACACGGCGAAACCCCGTCTCCACCAAAAAATGCAAAAACCAGTCAGATGTGGCGGCGCGCGCCTGCAATCCCAGGCACTCCGCAGGCTGAGGCAGGAGAATCAGGCAGGGAGGTTGCAGTGAGCTGAGATGGCGGCAGTACAGTCCAGCCTCCGCTTTCACAACTTTGGTGGCATCAGAGGGAGACTGGGGAGAGGGAGAGGGAGACTGGGGAGAGGGAGAGGGAGACGGGAGAGGGAGAGGGAGAGGGAGACGGGAGAGGGGGAGGGGGAGGGAGAGGGAGAGCCTTCATATTTCTTATAGAGATTTTCCTCTTCCTGTTTATATTCTGGATATTACTTTAAAAACTATAATCTTTAAAATTATGCCATGCTTTTATATATATATTATGCCATGCTTATATATATATTACTGGTTTCTTAATATGTTTCTTTTTCTCCTTAGTGTAAAAACACTTTATAAAATATAAATCACCCATATAAGTTACTATTATAAGCTAGTTTAAAGGGAGGAAGAAACAATGAGATACCAAGTAATGGAATGCCAAGTTTTTGTTAGAATTTTGTCCTTGGTAAAGAGGTGGCAGTTTCTCATAGAATCATCAAATTGGAAGTGCCTCTAAATTCTATTCATTTGACTTCTCTTAGAAAGCTCTATGTAAAAAATTATTCCCAGTATTCACAAGAAAAATGTCAAATCCATCCTGAGACTTTTTTCATTTCTCTTAATTAATGTGTTCTGCTGTACTTAAGACCCATTCTTCTAAATCTGTTCTGAGTGGAAAGGGAAAAGACTACATGTATGAATAGAATAGGCCTTTTAGGGTCATTTGGTGTTTTTAGTAGAATACGTCATTCATTTT
Source organism: Gorilla gorilla gorilla (assembly GCF_029281585.2). Classification (NCBI taxonomy): domain Eukaryota; kingdom Metazoa; phylum Chordata; class Mammalia; order Primates; family Hominidae; genus Gorilla; species Gorilla gorilla. The sequence continues at coordinate 56,192,735 of NC_073227.2, read as the reverse complement.
CTTTTCTGTTAAACAGTTCACTGGAACTCTTTAGTCTTTCACTATTGACTCACCCGAACTTTCATTGTAAATATGATCATTTGTCTCTGTAACCCTAGAAGATGTTGGGTTTTTGTACATTCCATAAGGGCAACGGATTGTGTGTGTGTGTGTGTTTTCAAATCTCTATTATGGTACTTTGGTATCTGTGCTTTGCAGATGGTAAAAGGACACTGCAGTCAATATTTAATGAACATGGCTGAAGGACTAAACCAAGTTCACAAACTAAATACAAATTGTCGTGAGGGAATGCAGTGAATGTTAGCCACAGGTTTAGTGCTATGCATGTGTTGAAGACCGCAAGTTCTAAATTTTGTCTTAATTTGATGAAATATTTTATCCCCCAATAATATTTAATGTGTGTGTGTGTGTGTGTGTGTGTGTATTTTTTTTGTCTGCCTGGTCCTTTGTTGCTAAACATGCCATTTCAGCAGTCTGCTTTGGGTTTGTGTTTGAGATCTGTTTTAATTGTTGTGGCCTGTTAAGAAAGAACACAGACAGACTGAACACAAAACAATTCAGTGGTGCAAAATGAGGCCTAATGATAGGATAGCAATATATGTACAAACAGAGGTTCTTTATAATTGAATTGAGAAAAGAGGTGGGAGAGGGTGTCATGTGGCACACAGTAATATAAGCATGTGGATGGCAAGAGAACTAGTTAGGGAGAGATTCAATTCCAGCCAACACCCCATCTGTCGCATCCAAGTAATGTTAATTTCACTTTATTTGCTGTATAGTTTTGTTTGTATTTAATTTGTGAACTTGCTTTGATTTTATAGTTGTATACAAGCTATAAGTTTAAGAAATTTCTACTGAATTTATGTTTGCACATAGTTAAATGATACCAAGTTACTTAGGTATAGGTGCACTTACAAATTCAGGATTGGAATTAAAGTTCAAATCCTGGATTATTGTGTGACTTTGGGCAAGTTAATTATACTCTCTATGTATTGATTTCTCCATCTGCAAAATGGGGGTGACAGTAATTCTCATGTTATAATGCTGTGAGGATTCATTGAGATTATCCACATTAAGAGGCTAACGTATTGCTGGTTTATAGTAAGTGTTCTATAATTGTTAGCTATGGACATGATAATATTCTTTTTTTAATAATAAAAGTCCATAACTATTAAAGCTTTACAGACCTGGAGTCAGGTAAAAGCATTACTGTTTTTGAGGGATTTTAGTTCAATTCTGGCTCAGCCTCTACAATCCTTAGCCAGTCTCATAGCCTCTCAGTGCTCAGTTTCCTGCAACTTCCTAGGGTTACTGTGAAAACTGACAGTATATGCTACCATTTGGGGAGTGAGTTTGTATTAATCAGGGTTCTCTAGAGAAACAGAACCAATAGGATACATATAGATGTATATGAGGAGATTTATTATGGAAATGGGCTCACCCAATAGATTATGGAGGCTGAGAAGTCCCACAATCTGCCATCTGCAATGTGGAGACACAGAAAAGCTAATTGTGTGATTCAGACCAAGTCCAAAGGCCTGAGAACCAGGAGTAGGGGAGGAGGCTGCTGGTGGAAGCCTTGGAGTCTGGAGAGCCAGGAGCACCAAAGTCTGAGAGCAGGAGAAGATGGACATCCCAGCTTTAAGAAAAGAGTTCGCTTTCCCTTTGCCTTTGTTTGTTCTATTTGCCCCCTCATCGGATTGGATGATGCCCATCTGCGATGGCAGAGGTGGATCTTCTTTACTCACTCAGCTGATTGAAATGCTAATCTCTTCCAGGAACACCTTCACAGACACCTGGAAATAACCTTTTACCAGCCGTCTGAGTATCCCTTAGCCTACTCAAGTTGACACATGAAATTAACCATCACAGAGTTCCATGTGTCAGACACTGTTAAGCACCTATGAACATTATCTTTAATCCTGCTGATAGCTTGGCAAAGAGAGCAGCATTGTCCTATTTCTACGGAGAAAGGAACTGAAGCACAGAGAGAAAACTGGGATTGCCCTAGGTTGTATGGCTTATAAGTGGCCAAGCAGAGGCTAGAAGTCAGGATCTGCTTGTCTCCAAAGCTCATGCTCCTTCTCTGAGGTCCTCTTGCAATGCAGACATGATTCACCCAGGAGATTTCCTCTGCCACAAGACCCTGGGAACAGCCACATCAGGAATAAAATTTGTGATGTGGGAAAGGGACGAATCATTTGGAATATTGGAGGGACACCCTGGCAAGCCTTTCCCTGTGTGTGGTGGGGACTCTGGATGCCTTGGGAAAAGGACAAGAGGGTGTCCTGAGATAAATGACTTCTCAGATCACCTGAGACCAGCCTGGTTATTTGTATACATTTTTTTCTCACTTAATTTCTTTAAATTAGGATGGATATTTGTATTATTAAAATACAGAGTATTCTGGAAATTAAAGGAAAACAGTGTACCTTGTAAGTCTTGCTGGGGGACAGAATCTCATCCGTCTAACTCCCAGTTCTGCCATTCAGTTGATGTGTAGTTTAAAGCAAGTTATATTTCATCTTAATGCCTCATTTTCCCATATACGCTGGTTTACAATATATAAAATGGTCATTGCTTACTTCCATTTTCAAGCTTTGCAAAGTGTGCAAGAGAGGACACACACACACACACACACACACACACACACACACACACACACAGTATTGCCCATGGTCCTTTGCATACTGGGTCAGCACACTGTTGAATTAGTATCCACTAAGTGTCAGGTGGTCTTCTTAGCTCGGCAGATTCATAGAACATTCAAAGGTGAGTCAGGGAAAGTCTCAGCTTTATCATGATTTTCAGTCTAGTAAACAGGGCAAAGGCTATAGAATAGAAAGGAAATATAACGCGAAAAAAAGTAATGACCTTGGATATTTCCCCTTGGGCCACAATTTTTTTTTTTTTTTTTTTTTTGAGATGGAGTCTCGCTCTGTCATCTAGGCTGGAGGGCAGTGGTGCGATCTTGGCTCACTGCAACCTCCACCTCCTGAGTTCAAGAGATTCTCGTGCCTCAGCCTCCAGAGTAGCTGGGATTATAGGTATTTGCCACCAAGCCTGGGTAATTTTTTGTATCTTTAGTAGAGATGGGGTTTTCCCATGTTGGGCAGGCTGGTCTCAAACTTCTGACCTCAAGTGATCTGCCTGCCTTGGCCTCCTAAAGTGCTGGGATTACAGGCATGAGCAACTCCACCCAGATGGGCCACAATATTAACAATAGCATATATAGCATATGCCATGAATCATGAAGTATTTTCTTACTGAAGAAATTCTAAAGAATAGTCTAAATGGAGGAAAAACTGTGAGTTCCTTCTACAGTAACTGCTCAGAAATCATTTCCTAAAGCTTTTATTCCTAAAGGGCCCCACTGTGGAAAAGCTTTAAAAAGCTGGCATGTCAGGAGTTAAAGTGGGCTCGGGGAGAAAGTGCATGGGATAGCATGCCTCACTCAGTAACTCTCTGTTCCCTATGGTGAATCCTTTATCCCTTCCAATTCTTTTCTTTTTCTTTTTTCTTTTTTTTTTTTTTTTGAGACAGAGTCTCACTCTGTTGCCCAGGCTGGAATGCAGTGGTGCTATCTCGGCTCACTGCAACCTCCGCCTCCCAGGTTCAAGCTATTCTCCTGCCTCAGCCTCCCAGGTAGCTGGGACTACAGGTGCGCACCACCACATCTGGCTAATTTTTGTATTTTTAGTAGAGATGGGGTTTCACCATGTTGGCCAGGCTGGTCTTGAACTCCTGACCTCATGATCCACCCTCATTGGCCTCTCAAAGTGCTGGGATTACAGGAGTGAACCACGGTGCCCAGCCCTTCCAATCCTTTTTTTCCGCAGCCCTGCCTAACCTCCCAGGGTTACCTTCAGATGTGGCTAGAATAAGCTGCCACTATATATACTGTATATGTGTTGTGAAAAGCAGAATTGTCTTTATAAAGATGGCGCTAAGCATTTCTGCAGCAGAATTGTCTTTATAAAGACGGTGCTAAGCATTTCTGAGTTCTGGACCCATATTTTAACTTTCACCTGGTTGTTCAATTGTCACTCAAACATTTCCCAGCCCTGCCTCCTCGCACCTGATTGTCCTTCTGTGTTCCTTCTCATGATTCATGGTGTCCGTGTTTCCTGGTCACTCAAACTCAAAATCCGTTAGCCCCCCTCAGTCCTTCTCTACTCTTAATCCCCATATCTAAGTGGTCACAAAGTTTTGTGAACTCTGCCTTCTAACTTATCTGGTGTCTTTGCTTTTCTTACTTTACTGCCACTGACTTGGTTCAGAACTTCATCTCTCACCTGAACTATTACGGCAGTTGCCCAGCTAGCCTCCCTGTCAACACTCACTCTTCACCTGCCGTTAATCATTATATTTTTAAAAAACACACCGCAGTACTGCACTCCTGATTCTCCATGTAAAACTGCTCAGAATAAATCCAACCTTGTAAGGCTGGTGCAGAAGCATCTTCCTAATGTGGCCTCAGACAGCCTCTTTGGTGTCATTCCCTACAAGCCTCCTAAAGCACCCTGAACTTCAACCACAGTGAATTTCTTTCTGTTCCCTAAATACTCAGCAGTTTGTTGTTTTGCAGCCTGAAACTCTCTCCATTATCTCTGTAGGAAAACTCATACTTATCCTTTAAAAATAAAATCAAAATATCACTTCCTTCCTGAATCTTCCCCATCTTCTTGTGGCCCCATCACTGCCCCACTCTGTAGGATACCACAAGAGAACATTGCTTGATCATTACTAGACTGAATCATCCCTCTTCCCCTTCCACCCATCATATTGTGAAATCCTCTTGAAGAGACCCTCAACCCTCCTTTCATAACTTTGAAACTCCAGCACTCAGCATGGTGCTTGTTGCCCAGCTGGGTTGGTGTCCCATAGTGTTTGCTGGCAGAATAAATAAAAGAATGAGTGATCAACTTACATGTGAACCTGTATCTGCTAGTTTCATAACAAGATATTTGGAGAAAGTCAGTCCAAATATTGTTAGGTTGGTGCAAAAGTAATTGCAGCTTTTGCCATTGCTTTTAATGGCAAAAATTACAATTACTTTTGCACCAGCCTAACCGTACAGGATATTAGGAGATTATATATCACAGAGTATGAATTTAGGGGGGACATAAGTAAAATCAAGTCATCCCAAATTTTCTTATATCTATTTATCCACATCTGACAGCTGCTTTTAGAAGCCAGGCCAGGTGGTACATGGAGATATGGGTGTTTCGAAAGCAGACCATGGCCTGCTGCTCCTACAGCTAGACAGTTATTTACCAAATACATGCAGATGGGCCAGACATTCTTCTAAGCACTTTGCAAATATTAACTCATTTAATTCTCATAACAAATCTAGGAAATAGATACTATTATTATTCCCATTTTACAGATGAGGAAACTGAGGTCAGGTGGAATGTGTTTTTTCTTTGCATCTACTGTTCATTTCACTGAGATTTCTCTTCCTGCCATTCCTCTTCTGAAATGTAAGCCATTGTTCTCTGTGCTCTCTTAGCATCTTTTTTATATGTAGTGCTCACGCCTGTAATCCCAGCACTTTGGGAGGCCGAGGTGGGTGGATTACCTGAGGTCAGGAGTTTGAGACCAGCCCGGCCAACATGATGAAACCCTGTCTCTACTAAAAATACAAAATTTAGCTGGGCGTGGCGGCACACGCCTGGAATCCCAGCTACTTGGGGGGCTAAGGCAGGATAATTGCTTGAACCCAGGAGGCGGAGGTTGCAGTGAGCCATGATTGCACCACTGCACTTCACTCCAGCCTGGGTGACACAGCAAGACTCTGTCTTGAAAAAAAAAAAAAAAATATATATATATATATATTACCCACGTCATTACATGATAGTTGCTATGTCAGTCTGTTCCACAAGTAAACTTGGGCACATTACTTAATTTTAGTTTCTTTGTCGGTAAAATGGGTGTAGTAATCCTTACCTTGCAGAGCAGCTGTGAGGATTAAAAGCACCTGGCCCAATTCTGAGGCTACATGCTCAGGAAATGAGCTTTTCCTATTGTCTTTTTGTCATCCTTCACACAGTTGTTGACACACGACAGGTGTTGTCCTGTGAGAAACTGAAGGGAAGGGAGAAAAGGAAAACCAGGACAACCCAAAGTCAGGGCCACTAAGGGTGCAGAAGAGTGTCAGCACTTGCAAATCTCAGAAGGTGGCTTACAATTCAGAGAAGACCATTTGGTTTGATCATCAGTAATGTTTTCGATAACAGCCTTAGCAGGCTATGAGGTGGGAGGCAGATGCAAGTGGTTAAGGAGGGAGTGGGTGGTAAAGAAATGAAAACTGAGGGTGCACTGTCTTCTCTTTTAGGAACAGAGGAGAAGGGTTAGAGTAGCAGCAGGTGAAAAGCATGCTTCCCGGTTTGGATAGGAGAGCCCTGAATGCGTCTGTAGGCAGGGTGGGAGAAGCCCTTAGCAGAGAATGACCAGAGAGGATGTCCTTCCTTCTCCCTGCTCTGGTGGAAAGGCTGCTTAGAACCCCTTTTGTCCATGGTGGGACTTGGCTCCATGAGTCCTCTTACTGCTTTGCATCTCGGGCATCTCTCACAGTCTAGCTGGCTTTGGGTAATGTATCCAAAATGTACCCTTTCAGCTCAGGGCCTGGGTAATGTACATAACTTGTCTCAGCTGCAGTTTCCTCATCTGTAAAATGAGGAGAATAATGTGTACCTCACAGGGATATTGTGAGCACAGAATGAGATAACGTGTTCAGTGCCAACAATAATGTCTCAACCATTGTGTCTTTTTAACTTTTCTCTTAGAGACAGGGTAAAAGAAAAGCAAAAAGGGTAAAATCTTAGCATTTTCTTGAACTGCAGAAGGAAGAATTTGGGGATGTGCCCCTGGATAACTGCTGTCTCCTCTGTAAAGCAGAGAGGGAGTGAGTCCACTGAGGCAAAGGGAATGGGAAGTTTGTAGTTTTGAGGGCACTGGTAGTGACCCTGGAGGCCGCTGGGTTCTCTTCACTAGAGATATACACAAGGGCTGATGAGCAGCAGCGAAAGCCTGGCTGGGCATAGAGATGGCAGTTAGGATTGTGTGTGTGACCTTCCATAGCCAGGCATGAAGGGAATAGGGAAAGGTGTGGACGGAACTGGGGACTGACAAAACTGTTGTATTAGTCCATTCTCACACTGCTATAAAGACATACCAAAGACTGGGTAATTTATAAAGAAAAGAGGTTTAATTGACTCAGTTCTGCATGACTGGGGAGGCCTCAGGAAACTTACAATCATGGCAAAAAGGAAAGAGGCACATCTTACATGGCAGCAGGCAAGAGAGAGAGAGCGAGCAGAAATGAGTAAAAGGGAAAGAGCCCCTTATAAAACCATCAGATCTCCTGAGAACTCACTCACTGTCACAAGAACAGCATGTGGGAAACTGCGGCCATGATCCAATCACCTCCCACTAGGTCCTGCCCTCAACACATGGGGATTGTAGGGGATACAATGCTGAGATGAGATTTGGGTGGGGACACAGAGCCAGACCATATCAAGTGTCAAGGGGGTGTGGGGTTCTAGTGTGTGCATATGTTGGGGGATATAAATATGCACTGGGGAGATGACAGCCAGTCCTTTAGTCAGATGGGAGGTGCTGATGGCCCAGGTGAATGGGGCAGGTGTGGAAGTCCTGTGGTGACAATGAGGATGCAGAGCAGGTTCCTGGGAGTGGGGTGGGGACCCCAAAGCTTGTGGCTAGAGCTGGGGTTTCAGAACATTAGATAAAAGAATTTTCAGTGACTAAGGCCAAGGGATGGCTGGCATCTCAAATACGATGTTCTTCATTTCTCTACTTTTTCTTCTATTCTTTGTCATATGAATACCTACCAATGAAGAAAAAGTAACCTTAGTCTTTATGCAACTTTTGTGTGGAATTCATCTGTTAATATTATTCAGCAAATATTTTTTATTTCTACATTGTGTTTGTAATAATTTTTAATGGCTGCATTATATTATCTTTGCACATACTGCTTTGTCTTCTTTTAGATTTTTCCCTAGGATAAATTCCCAAGTGTGGGATAACTATACTTAAAGGTGTGGATGATTTTGGAGCAGGGAGTCTTGATGGGCTGTTAGTTAATTGCTGCAGGCAGATCTACAGCAGGCAGGGAGGGCAGGCAAATGGGGAAGAAAATTAGAATATTTAATAATAGACTCTGAATGGAAGCTTTCTGTGAATATTTTAAGTCCACCTCACATAACTCTCAATTCTGTGTGCTGCCTCTACTGGAGGCATTTACCCCAGTGAAGGGGAAAACAGAGCTGGCTGGAAGTTGCATGTGTGATTGAGTAAATGGAATTTTGCTTGGCTTGGTCTTTGACGCTTTCTTTTTGGGGACTATCATCAAGAACATGAAGAAGTTGAACAAATTGTGTATCTGGCAGGGGCAGGTAGCAATGAAAGGGAGTTTTTCTGTTCTGGAGTTATGTATTTTTTTGAAATAGAGTCTTACTGTGTCACCCAGGCCTGAGGTACAGTGGCCCAGTCTCGGCTCACTACAACCTCTGCCTCCTGGGTTCAAGTGATTCTCATGCCTCAGCCTCCTGAGTAGCTGGGATTACAGGCGCACAGCACCACACCTGGCTCATTTTTGTATTTTTAGTAGAGGTGGGGGTTTTGCCGTGTTGGCCAGGCTGGTCTCGAACTGCTAGCCTCAAGTAATCCACCCGCCCTGGCCTCTCAAAGTGCTGGGATTACAGGTATGAGCCACGGCACCTGGCCCATTCTGGAGTTTTTTTGGGGGGCAGGACAGAACAGTTTCATCTTGATAAATTAAAAGATTTAATAATTTTGATTACAATAATCATAGTGTTAGTATTTTGAATAATTTTAGCAGTTAGTGGGAAACATGATTTAGATAATTTTAAAGAAATTGCAATATTTTGAATCAGAGCAAAATTTCCTTAACAATATTACTGTTAATTTTTTTATGTCTTATGATTCTAATTTTTCTCCTTTTTTTCTTTTAACAGAAGAAATACAGAAAGGGGTTTATTGATGTTTCAAAAATCAAGTGTGTGGAAATAGTGAAGAATGATGATGGTGTCATTCCCTGTCAAAATAAGTATCCATTTCAGGTGAGCTGGTGTATTTTTGTGGCAGTGCAGTGCTGGGCTTAGTCATGTTTGCTCTTTGACATTACAGTTTCCTGTCCTTGCTTTGCTGGCTGATTGGCTGATTTCTAGGTTCATTTGCCACTTTAATAGTTGTGACTTTTCTTCATGAACTGCTTAAGTCTTTGTGGAAACATTTTCTGATTCTTAAGGAGTTGGGGCTAAGACTGAAAAGTGAGGTTGAAGTGTTCCCTATGAATCTGAGAAACTGAGAAGTGAAAGGCTTGAGTTATCTTCAAGTGGAAATGAGATTAAAGGGCTGCTTGTGATGAAAAAAATAATATTAGACATATATTAATTAAACTATGCTTCTTTGGGGTAATCATGTTATTTTATTCCCCGACAATGATTCTGTTGCATAAGGGAGGTAAATATCTCATTATTCTCATTTATGTCTGAGGAAATAAGTGCTCACCTGTTAAATAGCTTCTCCAAGGTCACCTTGTAAATGAAAAGTCTGCCAAGCACACACACGCGCATCTCCTCTCCGGAAGAGGAGGGTCCGGGCGTCCTGAGCTACTCCGCATTCCTGCCAGTATCTTGGTTCCCACCTGCCTTGAGAACTCAGGAATGTGGAGTTGGATCCTGATAATCTGGAGCTCTCAGCCCCTCCCCAGCACCTCACCACTTCCTTCCCTGCTCAAGGATGTTTTTATGCTCTCCTTGAGCAGTGAATGTCCCTAGTGAAAGTCGCCTTTTACCCATGGCTGTGGTCTCACCGTGTCCTGAAAGGAAAGTTGCAAAAGTCTTTTTCAATGTGGTGGAATTTTTGCTTGTTTTTAATTGCTCTTATGAAGTTATCAATTACATTGGAATTATACATTTACCAGTTTTGAGGGATGAAGATGTTTGGGAAGCAGTGAGCCAAAATATCCAAGCTCCTGGCTTATTCTCCGCTAGAGTGGCAACATCACAAATGGAGGAAGGGCTACATTTAATTTTCCTTTTCCCTGTTCCTTATTTTATAGCTACCATTTCTCTGAGTGAAGGACAGGGACAGTAAGTGCTTAGAGAGGTGACTCTGAGGCCAAACTGCCTGATTTGCTTACTGGCTATGTCAGCTTGTGTAAGTCACTTAACCTCTCTGTGCCTGTTTCCTCTCTTGAAAAATGGGAATAATAATAATAGTACTCATTTCATAGGGTTGTTGTGAGGATTAACTGATGTGATATATAAATAGCTTTGACATATAATCAGAGCAAGGTAAGTGGTAGTTGCTATTATTACTATTGCTATTCTCTTACTACTGCTGCTGCTATTAATATTACACCTAATATTACACCTACCACCTGGATCCAGAAGTAAGATAAATTTAAACCTTCTTCTTAAGTATGTTTAATGCATATATAATGGAAATTTAGCAGAGAACCATTCCTACCACACTTCTTTTTTTTTTTTCCTTTGAGATGGAGTCTTGCTTTGTCACCCAGGCTGGAGTGCAGTGGTATGATCTCAGCTCACTGAGACCTCCACTTCCCAGGTTCAAGCGATTCTCATGCCTCAGCCACCCAAGTAGCTGGGATTATAGGCATGTACCACCATGCCTGGCTAATTTTTGTATTTTTAGTAGAGACAGGGTTTCACCATGTTGGCCAGGCTGGTCTCGAACTCCTGGCCTCAAGTGATCTGCCTGCCTCAGCCTCCCAAAGTGCTGAGGTTACAGTCGTGAGCCACTGCACCAGGCCTCCTACCACAGCTTTGATGGCTATTAGACATGTTAGGGATTGACAGCATTGGGGAGCTGTGGCTCTCATGATTCTGGACCCAGCATTAGGATTTTTGCTGTCCAAGAAAGAGAGATTCACTCTGCAAGTTTTGGGTTGCTTTTAAGAATGATAATACAAGTAGAACAGAAAGCATTCCATCCCTGAACTATTAAAATTGTTGAGATGAATAAATATGAGAAAAGTTTGAAAACAATCTGAAAAATTAATCAAGAAGGGATAAGCTTGAGCTTTATACAATTTAAAGCAGCATGATTTAAAAGGTGAAAAATACCCTCTCTTATTATAACAAGTATAACTAAGAAAGTATAGATCCTAGTTTCACATTTTCATAGTGAAATTTTACATTAGGTTCAGATGCAAAGTGAAAACAATAAAAGTAGAAGTAGACGTTTTCAAAAGACACTGGGAGAAGAAAGTAGGATGGATGGAGAGAATGGTGGGGAATCCGCACCAGCTGCCTAGATGGGATGGTTGCTCCTTCATGCTTTTCTAGATGAGTCATTCTGATGGCAGCTGGGAGATCCCCAGGAGCTGGCATGTCTTCCCTGGGCTTCAAACCCAGATCTGTCTACCTTTTGTCTGTGCTGTTTCTCCTACACCACACTATTAAGTCTATGGAATAAATGAATGAGTGGATGGAAGATATAAATAGGAGGGTGGGTAACTACGAGTGGGTAGTGTTACTGAGGGAGAGTATTCCCTCCTTGTTTAAATGGTTTCTGCACTTGAAGTTTGCAAAGCTCTTCCCTCCCAACAGCCTCTACTGTGGTAGGATGACTCAGCACAAGAATTAAGGCAGCGAGAAACGCAGCTCCCCGTATCCTTCTCCCCAAGAGGCCAACATGGTGTGATCTGAGGTTTGCTCGGGGAGATACTGGCCCACAAATACCTCTTCAGCCTACCAAACAACCTGAGATGCCAAAACAGGGCGCTATTCCTAGAAACTTCTCGTAGAAATACAAATGCCCCAAGTTAGCTAGGTAATATATCAAGCTAGTTTTAGTTATCGAAACTGAATTTGGATTAGGTTTTTTTTGGTGGGGGGAGGCGGTTAGCTAGCCTAACAAACTTTAAGGAAGTTTTACAGGTTCACGGTACTGACACGAGATGAGTTTTGTGGGGAAGTTAGACTGCTTGGAGTCTGGAAAGGCAGATTCTAGGAGGGGAACAGTCAAGGGATATTTGGGGGTTAAATATCCTACTCATATGACTTAACCTCAGCCACTTTGGTTTTGTCATTTGAAAAAAGAGGATTCTAACACTAAGAAAGAACTGGATTGCAGTATGGATGATATGAGGCAGTGCATATAAAGTGCTTAGCCCAATTGTGGGGACTCAGTAAATTATTATAATAAATTAAATTGTTATTACAATACACCACAGGTTTCTGGAAGGTCCAAGGCCCTAGCAGTCTTTTCCAGACATCTCAATGTCAATTCAGAGTGACTAGTTCATGGTGCATGGTTCCTTCTGTACAGAGTTGGTTGTGTGGGCAAGCCTGCATAAATGTGAAAATCATGGAGCAAATGAGGAAACACATCTCTTCACATCTCCCTTAGCACTTTATTGCTCTGATATCACGGCTCACTTTCTGTCTTGTAATAAGGTATTTCTATATTTGTCTTAGAAACAGGCTTCATGTCCGATTCATTTTTGTGTCTTATGCAGTTCCAGCAAGGTGCTGAATGGTATATAGCATCATTTGTTCTATGGTGTTCACATTACTATTACAGTGCATTTCTGGCTGGTTACTGTGGCTCTCACACCTGTAATCCTAGCACTTTGGAGGCTCAGGTGGGAAGATCACTTGAGCCAAGGGGGTTCCAGGTGGTAGTGAGCTGTAATTCCACCCCTGCCATCCAGCATGGGCAACAGAGCAAGATCCCGTCTCTAAGAAAAAAAAAAAAAAGTACATTCCTTTGATTTAAATGAATAAGAAGGAATTCTCTATTGAATATGGTCAGTGATAACCATTTATCAATGAAAGAGCTATTTGGTTTTCAATCCAGTGGGTGTGGACATGACAAAGGGAGGTTTCTAGCCATGTATTAACTTTTTAGCCAGACTAAACGGTTTTTCTGCCTTGTGACTGACCATGAAGAATAAAATGACAAAATTTCTGGCTTAGTTTCCCAGGGTTATCTTATTAATAATATTAGAAATGTTAAAAATAAGACTGTCTAATTGCCCACCAAGGACTACCTCTAAGTGAGGCACTGTGGTTAAGAGGCTGGGCTCTGGAGTCTGAATTCTGGCTTTCTGGATTACCAGCCAAATGGCAATGGGCAGGTTAGGCAGTGCAACATCAGGGGACAGCATCTGCAGTGCATGGTGCATGAGTGGTATCTGCTGAAGTTACACAGGAGTGGGGGCCTGGGTAGGCCTTTATTTTCTCATTTATAAAATAGAAAAACTCGCACCTTGATGGCAGGATTAATTGAGTTAAGGTCTGTAAAGCACACAGCACAGTGCTGGCGTAGTCGGTGCTTAATCCAGTTAGCTACTGCAATTATTGATAGTGGCAAAAGGAAACTATAAGAGTGATGCTGAAGGAGTAGTCCATTCATCTAAAATATTATTTAGAGAAACACTGAATCTCTGTTACAGTTTAGTTAATTGGATTGAAAGAAATACTGAGATTAATGAAGTATCCTGGCTTTTATATTTTTTTTCTATAAAACATGGTCTTTTGCAAAACGTGTATTCTACTTAATGTAGAAATGAAGAAGTACTTGTGCTTTTGTAAGAAAGTAACCTGGGTTTTCTGGATATGAAGTTATTGACTTTCAGTTATTTGAGAATCATTTATTGGTGTCTGTAGTACCAAGGGTTCTGTGCTAGACAGAAGTGCTGTGTCTAAGTCCTCCTCACCAATTCCATCTTTTGTTTTATTTTAGGTTGTTCATGATGCTAACACACTTTACATTTTTGCACCTAGTCCGCAAAGCAGGGACCTGTGGGTGAAGAAGTTAAAAGAAGGTAAAACTCAATGAAATATTACTCTGTATATAATTTTAGGAGATGTAATATTGTTATCATTAAGACAGAAATACAGCTAATGTATCTATTGCATTTGTAATCTCTTAATCTACAGTAAGTGTTTCTCCAAGGATATGCTGTTGTTGTAAGTTATACCAGCATATTGAAGATAACTTTCCTTTTTAAAATCTGATTTTTTTCTAGTAGCATATAGTTTCTAAGAAAAGCACGCTCTCATTTAATGTGTAATATATCTGAAGGTGATAAAGCACAAGCTTTTATGATAACAGAATTTGGTGTTTTCTTGTTTTTTTTTTTGAGACAGAGTTTCACTCTGTCACCCAGGCTGGAGTGCAGTGGTGTGATCTCGGCTCACTGCAATCTCCGCCTCCTGGGTTCAAGCGATTCTCCTGCCTCAGCCTCCTAAGTAGCTAGGATTACAGGCACCCACCACCATGCCCGGCTAATTTTTGTATTTTTAGTAGGGACAGGGTTTCACCATGTTGGCCAGGCTGGCCTTGAACTCCCGACCTCAGGTGATCTGCCCACCTCGGCCTCCCAAAGTGTTGGGATTATAGACATGAGCCGCTGCACCCAGTCCAGAATTTGGTATTTTCTAATGAAGTGCCCATGTAGTCAATATTTGGTGTGGATGGAATGACATATTCATGAAGGGTTTAAATGGATGATTTGTCCTGCATAGTCCTCATTGCTTCTCCTGCAGAACAAAATGGTGGCAGGTTGACTTTTGCATTTATCCATCATTGGTGTAGCAGCAGTCATTTCTGCTAACAAGGGTGCTTCACACGCAAAAAAAGAAGAGGTCAAAGAGAACTATAGAGCTTTTCTGAATGCTGAGTCCTGTGATCTAAGGGCATTCTTATAGTAAACATAGTATCCAAGAAATAAGTAATGATCGACACTGTTATTTATGAAACATTCTGTAGTTGCTTTTGTATTTCACTATTAATTACTATATCTGTGAATTACAGAAATAAAGAACAACAATAATATTATGATTAAATATCATCCTAAATTCTGGACAGATGGAAGTTATCAGTGTTGTAGACAAACTGAAAAATTAGCACCCGGATGTGAAAAATACAATCTTTTTGAGAGTAGTAAGTATTCATTTTATTCCATAATTATATTGTGCTTAGAATGAACATATTATTGGTATGGTAAGAAAGTGACATGGTTTTGATTAAGTACAGCACACTTTCTAGTACAGTGAAAATGTAGGGTAGGTGTGTTTTGTAAGAAAAATTATATTTAGTTACAGTGAGACCTTCTCGTGGAATCAGAAGGTCTATTTTGGGAAGCTTTTATCACAATATTGAATCTTGTTCAAAATGAATCCATTGAAAGTGTGAGCCTAATGTGGCACTGTCAGCAGCTTTGAAAAGCGTTAATGTTCTTCAACAAATAAACCAAGATGTGGAGCTAGAAACCTCATGTAGCAGTGCATCCACAGTCTGATTAGGGCTGTTCTCATTTTGATGGGGTATAGCAGTATGGATTTCAGTAGTGGCTTCAGTCTGTTAGAACAGTAACATGTCATAATGATACTCACATGTAAATGTTGAGATGAACAATGTCTAAGGTTAATTTTGACACCTAAAACCTTTATAAATCCTGGGAATGAGCTAAAAATACATGGAGATTGTTAAGTTACTAGTGCTGTAGTAGGACACCCATAGTAATGATTGGATATACCGTTTCCTGCTGGTGCCATGCAGAATGCTCACTGGGTCCATCAGAACTGACAGAGCTTCTGGATATGAGCAGAACTACTACTTGGCAGGGATGCTGTATTATAAGCAAGGCCAGATCAGATGACCTTCTCAGTCCATCTAGCCCTCAGTTCTATGAGTCCTGGCACCCTGATTCTCTTGGGATATCCTCACATTAACTTAGCACATTAAAGAGGAAGCCCAAGTTTCTAAGGCTGTTATTGTTCCTTTTTTTTTTTTTAATGTCTTAAGGTTTGGTATTAGTGAATGCACAGTCTGACCTGCTGTAAAAAGGGACCCAAAAGTTACAGTGACTTAAACTAGAGAGAAATTTATTTCAGTCTCATGTAATAACCCAGAGGTGAAAGGTGGGTGACCCGGGGCTGGGGGTATTCCTGCAGTGGTTCCTCTGGTTGCTCCAGCTCTAGCAGTCTCTCTCTTCCTGGAAGCAGAAAGAAGGGGGTCAAGGATGCCCGTGGGAAATCCTTTTAGGGATGAGATCTAAAAATGGCACACCCCATTTGTACACAGAATCCTTTGATTAGAATTTGGCCCCATTGCCACACCTAGCTGGGAAACATTCTTTATCTTGGGTAGCCATGTGTCAGCCAAAACTCTAGGACTGTGGACTGTAGAGGAATGGACACCTGATTAATTTCTCAGTGTTGTCATGATTTCAATGTTTGATTCCATGAGCATTGTTGAGTGCCCAGTTTATGCAGTGGTAGGAATACAAAGAACTGGCCTGGCTTCAATCCCTGTGGCATTTATTGTCCATTCAGAAAGGCAGAAATACAAACCAGCTATAATAGCAGTTTTTAATTCTGTTCTAGAATAGAGATACAAGCAGCATACACCAGAGTTGGTCAGAGTGTGCTGCTTGTCTATGTGTTAACTTCCACTTTTCCTTAAAACTACCCATGTCTTATTTTTATCAATTACTGGTAGATAGCATTTTAACCTGTTTTTGTTGTTGGCATTTTCAGGTATAAGAAAAGCACTACCTCCAGCACCAGAAACAAAGAAGGTAGGTGGTCTTTAGCTTTTGATAGTTAATCTTTACATTTTAAGCCTTTAAGTCTTAAGTTTTGGTAGTGTTTGTGACTTACTGAGTATGCGGTTTATTCATTGATGTGACGCAATTTTCCCCTAGGACCATCTCAGAAGCAGATGTGCTGTAGCGTATTTCAATTTTTTGTAGTGTCAAATAATACCAATTTAATTGTATGAGATTTTATCATTGGAGATCCTGTTATCATCTGGCATTTTGCCTCTATTTTCACTTAAAGAGTTGTATTAAGAGGAGTGGGACTTTAGATAAATATTTCAGTCTTAAGACCACAGTGTGACAAAGAAGTGACTTCACTGATATAATGATATACCTTTCAGGAGTGGGGTATAGTGGAGGAAACATGCACTTTGGACTCATTCAAGACTTGATCTGATATGAGTGACTTTGAGTGGGTTAATTAAATCATTGTTACCTTAGTTATGAAACAGGAATTATAATACTCTTCTTCATGAGAGTTTGTTGGATTATAGTAAGTAGACTTGAAGTTTCTAACTTTATTCTGTGGTGATGTATGACTCATTTAGTGTTTTGATTCATGATCACTTTCATATAGAAGACTAAACTTTCAAATGTTATCTTCCTTGTCTAGCGAAGGCCTCCCCCACCAATTCCACTAGAAGAAGAAGATACTAGTGAAGAAATCGTTGTAGCCATGTATGATTTCCAAGCAGCAGAAGGACATGATCTCAGATTAGAGAGAGGCCAAGAGTATCTCATTTTAGAAAAGAATGATGTTCATTGGTGGAGAGCAAGAGATAAATATGGGTAAGTATTCCCTCTCTGTGTGTGACATGCAGTGGGTAGGTGGGAGTCAAGTGTGAGTGAGAAGTAGATAAGTCGTAACTATCGTTCAATGAGACTAATTTCACCAGCCATAAATGGAAGCACACCTTATTACTTTGTAGTAACACAGTCCTTTCTTAGTGGTCACTCAGTAAATGCAAATTGATCAATCACTTCTTTTCCAAAGTTAGAATACATTGGTCTCTTTCTCATCTGATACATGTTTAATGTGATTATTTTGACCTTGAGGGAAATTAAATTTTATATTTTGTCCCCACCAGCCATAAGTAAGTAATCTTAGATTTTTCTAAGAGTTTATTGTAATTTTTTTCTTAGACTCTCTCTCTCTATATATACGTATGTGTATGTATGTGTGTGTATGCATACACACACACAGTGTAATGAAGCCTCTTCTCACTTCTTTCTCTCTCTCCATGAATATATGGAGGAATAAGAGAATATATATATATGTATATGTATGTGTCTATATGTGTGTGCATGTGTTTGTGTATGTATATATAAAATATATATATATGTACATGCAGGAAATTAAACAGCAAGCTTTTTTTTGTACAAGTTAATTTAGGATTTAAAGAAAACAGTCCTTTCAACCCTATCATTGATAAATATATGGGCAGATAGGGGTAACTGTAGGGGATGAGTATCTTGCAGGCTTCATAAGCAAACTCTGTATCCTGTGTTTACCTCTGCAGTGCAATCCCACTTATACTCTGAGTTCCAGTGGATGAGGAGAACTTTTTGTCCTGCCAGAGCACACTCTTCTTCCATCTGCCCTCTCACCTCCCAGCCCCAGCCCCAATTTCAAGTCACTGTTCCTCAGTTCACTTCTGGAGAACAGTGGAAACCTCTGGTTTAGGCAGGGTCCTTTTCTTCTGCTTGATTCCTAGGCATGGTGCATATGTGAGTGCTGTTTTGCTGTGCATTATTAACTTATTTGCAACTCTTAACCTTTTATTCCATGTTTACAGGAAGGTTGTCACTGCTTCTCTTTATTGGATGCTGTATAAGATTGATTTCTATTTTTAATTTTTTTGTTGTAGAAATTTTCAAGCATCCAAAAAGTATATAATAGTATAATAGAATCTCTTTTTGCTTGACTTCAAAAATTACCAACATTTTGCCAGTCTAATCCTTCCATTTTTTTCTAGAATATTTAAAAGTAAATTCAAGTCATCATGTTATTTCACTCCTAAATCTAAATTCTAAAGACTTAAAAAAAAACCACCATGTCATTATCATTCTTAATAATAGTATTTTAAATAAGATCGTCTGTAGACTTTCCCTTAATATTTTTGTACCTGGAGGAAGAGTACAAATGAAAATCCACATAACATATATCTAAGTATTTAGGAGTTATAAATCAAGCTAACAAACTTTATCCTCCAACTTGACAAATACCCTTTCATAGTGACAAGAAAGGCACGGCTTGGATTTAGAGCTCTGTGCCAGAATGTTGCAGTGCATGGAAAGCTGGCTCTGGGGGCTACCTCTCTTCTTTCTTCCCTCCTGCCCTGGCTCTGTCTCTCATGTACCATATGGATCTTCCAACCTGTACACCCACACTCTTACTGCATGGCTTGCAAAAGCTGCCCCGCATCATGGCCACACCTTCAGCCTCAGTGAAAGGGAATGCACATGGCCAGCCAGCACAGTTTGTTTTTTAGAAGATGGACCCAGTTGAAGGCCCATGTAGACCTTGGAAATGAGCAGGGAATTCTGGGGTCCTAGTTACCCAGAAAGGAGCATGGGAACACAGGTCAGAGGGAACACGCACTTTTGCAGAGCTCTCAAAAGTGTGGGGTCAGAGCAAGAGCTTCTCTGGCCCAGGTCTAAGGATGGAACCAATTATGTAATTTCAGTTTCCCCGATTAGCTCTAATACTTATTTTTACTGTTAGTTTATTCAAATCGGGACCCACACACTGCATTTTGGTTAATATATCTCTTACATTTCTCTTATTCTACATTTTTGATTTATTGATGAAAGCAGGTCATTTAACACTAAAATGAGCCATAATCTAGATTAAACGGATTGTTTTCTTGTGGTGTCACTTAATATTCCTTTGTTTCTTGTATTTCTTGTGAACTGGCAAGTAGAGCTAGAGGCTTGATCACATTAGAAGGTGATCTCTGGATGTCCTACTTTTAGTAATGCTAAGATTGCTTAGTGGTTCAGGTGTCAGACTTGTTCCTCTGTCATAAAGTTCTTCATCGGTGTTTACCCTGATGATTTGGGGGTTCATTAATGATTCTTTCTTAGAGTCATTATTTCATTAGGGGTCACAAAATGGTGATTTCCTAATTTTGTCATTCCATCTGCATTTAGTAGTTCTGTAAAGAAGAACTGCCTCATCTGCCAGTTCATTTAGTTCATGAAGGAAAGGAAAGATGAAATTTGGATTCTTAAACTTCTACTAGTTTTCAGAATAATGAGTTGATGACTGAGCTTTCTCTAGTGATAACAATGGTAACCAACAGTTTATTTTTAGTGTTATTATGGATACTTATATATTTGGTTCCAATCCATTGCCACCATTATTCTCTTTGCTTGAATTGGCCAAATTATGTCGATGGTAGCTGTTTTTGGTAGAGGATCCTGTTAATTTTTCTTTCCTACTTTCTGGCTCAGTGGAAATGGCTCAAGTTATCTTGTATTTATTTTTCTGGCCAAACTTACAATTTGACATTTTTCTTTTCTTTTCTTTTCTTTTCTTTTTTTTTTTTTTTTGTTTTGAGATGAAGTCTCGTTCTGTCTCGCAGGCTGGAGTGCTGGAGTGCAGTGGCGTGATCTTGGCTCATTTCAACCTCCGCCTCCTAGGTTCAAGCGATTTTTGTGCCTCGGCCTCCCAAGTAGCTGGAATTATAGGCATGTTCCACCACGCCCAGCTAATTTTTGTATTTTTTAGTAGAGATAGGGTTTCGCCATGTTGGCCAGGCGGGTCTTGAATTCCTGGCCTCAAGTGATCTGCTTGCCTTGGCCTCCTAAAGTGCTGGGATTACAGGCGTGAGCCACTGCACCTGGACACAATTTGACATTTTTCTAAGGAGGACTGGCTCCTTTTAGTCACAAATGGTATTTAGAGACAGTTGCAATGCTAAGATTTTAACTGCTGCTGGACTGCCGTTCCTTCTGGGCCTTTCTCAGTGAGTGCAACAGAGCTACCTGTATGCACACATTTGTGTGTGTGTGTGTATTATGAGTTCTTACTAATACTTTAAATTCAAATTTAAGATTATAAGGTTTCTACTCAATTTTTAAATTTTGTATGTGTATCTGTTTTCTTATGCTGAAAACCTTAGCTCCTACTTACATAAGAGTGCATCTTAAATTGTGATGTGTGTGAAAGTCATTTGGGGTAAAATCGGACATTTTTTGACCTCACATAGGTCTTCTCAGTTCACATTTATTGGGTTATGACCCAAGAATTTGCTGTTTTAACAGGTGCCCCAAATGATACTGACCAAAAGGCCAGGAATTATCCTTTGTGAAACTATTCTATAAGAACTATTGAGGTATTAGAGTGGTGGATATTTTTAATCCAACACTTTGACTTTTCTAAAGTAATGGTTTCTTTAACACATATCACCAAAACTGTGAATTCTGGAGAAGTATTGTGGAATGTTGGAGGAGCACAGGAGCTAGTCACAAGTCCAGAGTTTGAGTTCTGGCCCTGTTGCTGGCTAACTTTAAGACCTTTGGGAAAAAAAATCCTATAATCTTTCTAAGCTTTAGTTTCCCCACCAGAAAATGGGTACAGTAATGCCTGCCTACCCCAGAATTTTCATGGAGACCAAAAGTGAAAGTACTTTGTAAAATGTCAAGTGAATTACAGATACTGAATTTTGGGGGGTCAGCTAGTCTTTCTTATAAGCTTTAAGCAATGTTATGCTTTATTTCAAAAGGCAATAATCTTTCTTTCTTTCAATAACTTCCCAGTAAAGTAAGTTTACCTAAAGTATTTTTCTTATTTCTAGGAATGAAGGATATATCCCAAGTAATTATGTAACGGGAAAGAAATCAAACAACTTAGATCAATATGAGTAAGTAAATGTTTATTTTGTGAATGTGGAAAATCAGAAACTTTTCATTTTCCTAATTATGTAAGGCATTTTGAAGATTAATGGATATCTTTCATGATTCTTTGAAGGGGGTGCTAAAATATCCTTAACTCAATTGCCTGATGTGGTAAAAGACTGAGAATTAATCTGTATAACATATTTTTCCTGAAGGTACTGTGTGAATGGAGTTACATAGGCTTATGTACATAAATTACATAAGCATAATTGAATTGATTTGAAATAAATCACAGATTAGCTGACTTTGAAATACAGATCATGTCCATTCATTCAGGACATAAGCAGAACAGTTTCCAGAGTGGAAATGTTAATAAGAAAAAATTACTGAAATTAATTAGAGTTGACCTTTGTCAACATTAGTATATTTCCTTTCAATCTTTTTACTGTTTTTGAAAAGATAGAATCATGCTTATTTCCTCATACACTTTAATATTCTTTGAAAACCTTTTCCTAGCTACATTTTATTTCATTTGATCATAAATTTATTAAATATTTACTGAGATCTTAGCATGTATCAAGCATTATGTATGGCCTTAGAGACATAACCAGGCAGATGGCACGTGGGTGTCCAATAATTTATGTAATCATTTCCTTATTTGTGTGGTTTAGGTTGTTTTAGGTACCTTTGCTATATTTAAAAAAAAAATGGGATAACCTCTTGTTTCTTATCTTAAACTGGATCTCTAAAATCTATGTGCTGGGCTATAGGCTGTACATGAACATTGTTAGGGTTCCTAACGCATGCTGTCAAATTGCTTTCCAGATAACTTGTATTATTTATATACCCACTAGCAGTGTGTGGCCAAGTTGTAACGTGAGGCTCATGTACATTGAACGCTCTTTTATGGTCATTCTGAGGTGGTGTATTGATGCTTCATTCACTTCCTTAAAAACAACAGCAACAACAAGCTGTTCCTCTCTTCATGTCACTTGCTATACCATAAGTGTACCTTAACATCTAGGAAAGGGTTAACAAGTTCAAAAAGCCACAGCGCTCAGTGGGTGTGATCTCTCAAAGTAATTTTAGAAGTAGGAGAGAGTATAAACAATGTATAAATAAAGTAGCATTTCTGCCCTTAAGTCAAATAGATTTTTGGAAAAATTATAAAATCCTTAGAATTAGGGAAGGTGCTAAAAGGTGAAAACTTGGGCCTGGTTTTAAAGCAATAGCGTGGAAAACTGATTGAATTTGGGGAAAGAGGATGCTTGGAAGCCAGATAATCCTTATCTAACTATGAGAACTCCTTTTATGACTCATGTGATTTCAGTTGAGGTTTTTCAATATTGAAGTTTATGATTCATGGCCTCGAGTGTTTCAAATGTACCTTAATTTGGAAATTTTCTCTCTTCCAAGAAATTTTCTTCCTCTGCATAACTCTGTACTTCAGCCTCCAGCGTGGGAGTGCCACTGCATTCTGTTCAGAGGCCAGGGAATCCACATGGCCTTTGTACCATGCCCAGTAGATGACCAAGGGGAAACCTGTTCGCATGTGGGCAGGCAGAGACCCTATTCTGTCTTCCTACTCTATGTTCTGTTTTGTTTTGTTTAGGCCAAAGCCCACCCTGTAACACAATTGTATTAGTCAGGGTTCTCTAGAGGGACAGAACTAATAGGATAGATGTATATATAAAAGGGAGTTTATTAAGGAGTACTGACTCACGATCACAAGGTGAGATCCCATAATAGGCCGTCTGCAAGCTGAGGGGAAAGGAAGGCAGTCTGAGTCCCAAAGCTGAAGAACTTGGAGTCCAATGTTCGAGGGCAGGAAGCATCCAGTACGGGAGAAGGATGTAGGCCAGAAGACTAAACCAGTCTAGTCTTTCCAAGTTCTTCTGCCTGCTTTTATTCTGGTTATGCTGGCAGCTGATTAGATTGTGCCCACCCAGATTGAGGGTGGGTCTGCCTTTCCCAGTCCACTGACCCAAATGTTAATCTCCTTTGGCAACACCCTCACGGACACACCCAGGAGCGATACTTTGCATCCTTCAATCCAATCAAGTTGACACTCAATATTAACCATCACAACAACTTAAATGTTCTCAAGTATTAAAAAAAAAAAAAAAAAGCCTCTGGCAGCTGTGGAGTGAATAGTTCTGCTGTTTGCTTGGGCCCAGGAGGAATCCCAGGCCACAGACTGTCACTGGGCTGAACTCAGGATTTCCAGGCCCGCAGCTCCTAGTGTTATCAGTAACCTAGTTCTAATTTCCATACCCAGTCAACAGTGTAGGGAGGAGAAGATCGGAGAGATCAGTGCTGGAAAAGAAAGCAGATTCATTGTGATGGTTAATAACAGGATGTTCTTGGTGGAAAGACGGTAAAGGGAGAAGGTGACAGAAATGAAAGGGCCCTTAGGACTGGAAAAAGCTTAGGATAAAGGCTCTGAGTGGGTGGCATAGTTAGAAGGGCAGAATTAGAGAACAAGCTAAGATGTATAACTGGTTGGTTTTATGTTTTTCCTTTGTTTCTACCTCTTGTCTTCTTTTCATGATTTATTCTCACCCATTCTCACCAAGAAGCTTGGCAAGGGTCTAACCTTTCCGGGTTAAAAGATGAAATGCCCTCAAACCTCTTCTTTCCTTATTGACACTGCTATTTTGGGGTAACTAGCTAATCTGAAAAACTAATTCACATTAGGGATTTAATATCTAAGAAGAATCTGACAAATGACCTACAAATTCAGGGCCTAATTTCTAGATGTATAGTTCCTTCATCAAAAGGTATTAGCCTCTAATAAAGCTTTTCTGTGGCATGCTTTTTTTTTTTAAATCCCTACTCTTCAACCCGCTGCTTTTGAATTCCTTCCTTCCTTCCTCCCTTCCTCCCTTCCTCCCTCTCTCCCTCCCTCCCTCTGTCTCTCTTTCTCTCTTTCTTCTTTTCTTTTCTTTCTTTCTTTTTTTCTTTTCTTTCTTTCTTTCTTTTTTTTTTTTTTCTGGAGACAGAGTCTTACTCTGTCACCCAGGCTGGAGTGCAGTGGTGCGATCTCAGCTCACTGCAACCTCTGCCTCCCAGGTTCAAGCGATTCTCCTGCCTCAACCTCCTGGGTAGCTGGGATTACAGGTGCCCACTACCACACCCAGCTCATTTTTGTATTTTTAGTAGAGACAGGGTTTCAATATGTTGGCCAGGCTGGTCTCACACTCTTGACCTGAAGTGATCCACTGGCGTTGGCCTCCCAAAGTGCTGGCATTACAGACGTGAGCCACCTCCCCTGGCCAAAGGTTTTTCTTTCAATTGTTGGGCCCTCTTTCTCCTGTCTCTGGACTGCTGCGCTGGCAACATGGTTGTTCCTAGCATTGGAATTAGGCTTGGGTGTGTGTTCTACTTCAGGACCCCATTGATTGGCATAACAGTAGGCAAATTTTAACCTCTTAGAATCAGTTTTCTCATCTTTAAAAGGTCAATAGGAACCATTTTAGCACTGCACAGGCTTTGAGACCAGACCTTTGGTTCAGTTTTTGGCTTTGCTGTTTCCTAGCTGTATGCCCTTGAGATATATTTTGCTTCTCTGTTTCTCAGTTTTTTCATTTGCAAAACAGTGGTGATAATACCACTTAACCTCCTAAGAGTTGTGAGGATGAAATGAGGTAATAAATGTAGCGTGCTTAGAGCAGCACCTGACTGCTGTGGCTTGGATCTGGAGACCTTGCCAAGTCTCATGTTGAAATTTGATTCCTAATTTTGGAGCAGGGGCCTGGGGGAAGATGTTTGGATTATGGAGGTAGAGATCTCCCCCATGATGAATGGCTTGGTACCATTCTCAAGGAAGTGAGTTCTCACTCTTAGTTCCCACAAGAACTGGTTGTTGAAAAGAGCCTGGGCTTGGCACAGTGGCTTACGCCTGTAATGCCAATACTTTGGGTGCTGAGGTGGGCAGATTGCTTGAGGTCAGTAGACCAGCCTGGCCAACATGGTGAAACCCCATTTCTACTAAAAATACAAAAAGTTAGCCGGGCGTGGTGGCAGGTGCCTGTAATCCCAGCTACTTGGGAGGCTGAGGCAGGAGAATCGCTTGAATCCAGGAGGGGCAGGTTGCCAAGATTGCGCCATTACACTCCAGCCTGGGCAACAAGTGTGAAACCCCATCTCAAAAAAAAAAAAAAAAAAAAAAAAATTAGCGTGGTGGCATGTACTTGTAGTCCCAGCTACTTGGGAGGCTGAGGCAGGAGAACCACTTAAACCCAGGAGGTGGAGGTTGCAGCAAGCCGAGATCGCGCCACTGCACTCCAGCCTGGGCGAAAGAGCAAGACACTGTCCCAAAAAAATAAAGAAAAAAGAAAAGAGCCAGGTGCCTCTCTCCTCTCTTGCTTTCTCTGTCTTGCCATGTAATGTCTGCACGCCAGCTCCCTTCATCTTTGGATGTGAGTGGAAGCAGCCTGAGGCCTTTTTCAGATGCTGGTGCTGGCACCATGCTTCTTGTACAGCCTGCAGGACCATGAGCCAAATACACCTCTTCTCTTTATAAATTAGCCAGCCTCAGGTATTCCTTTATAGAGGTGTGTGATATCTGTGTCACATTTTACCTGTGTGTATAGTTATTCCTGACAGGAGAATTCAGGGGAGCCTTTGTTTTTTTTTTTTTTTTTTTTTTTTCTTGCCTGGAGATAGATAATCACAGGAGAGGAGAAAGAAGCCACCAAGAACTGAACTGTTAGAAAATCCCGACCATGAGTTAGTTCATCTATTTATTTGTGTATGACTCCTTCCTCCTTTCTGTCTTTCAATAGACACTTAAAGATCTGAATTGATATCCCAAAGAAGGGAACATCCTTTCCAGGGAACATCCTTTCCAAGGAACTTGCCAGCACCATAAAAATGACCCCTCAGAACAGGATTTTCAAGAGCCTTCCTTTTGTGCAGTGGATTCCTTCTTTCCTCCTCCTTCTGAGGAGCTGGAAACAGTAGATGAAGAAGGGATCTCCTTCTTTTTCTGAGTATCTTATGTTTGGTTTCCTCTTGAGAGCTACAATTTAGCTTCACTGATTTCTTGTATCTGAACCCAAGATGAAACCACCTTTGCTTACTCTTATTGTGAAGATGGACTGGATCTTCTGTTTTTAATAACTTTTTGTCAGTCTCTCAAATCCTGCTACTTTATAATTCATAATTAAAGCTCCAGGTGTGTTTCCTTAGTTAATTTTTGTGAACGTTTTTGGCACTTGACAAATGTTTCGTATATCGTGGAAAAGCGTTAGGGTCAGAATTCTGTTCTCCTAATTTACTATATTTCTCAATTGCATTCAGAAATGTATTGATCACAACTGCAATTTTGTTGAACTTGGTCTCATTTTATAAAGCGGGATCCATGTAATGAGATGTTTGCAATTCTGAGGCCTGGTTCAACACCTCCTATTCCAAATAAAATATCTAACAGTCTTTAGCTTGGATTGAGGCTGTAATTTGCATTTGGCTACTACATAAAAGAATCTGGACAGAAAAAGATCTTGTATTGTCTTTTTTGTTCTTTGTCTTTTTCCCTTCTTTAGTCAGGGAAGGCCTGTGTTTCCCTGTTTTAGGGTTTTTGCTGGGCCAAAAGCAGGTGCTGGTTCTCTTATGGAAGGCTGAAGCAGTACTGGGAAATTTAAATGTCCAGAGGAGCTGAGCTGATTTTATAACATTTGAATTCTCAGGGTATATGACTGTGATGGAGAATTCCTTGCCAACAAGTAAGGATCTAACAAAATAAGTTTAAAACCAAAGACCAAAGAAAATTGTCTATGTTCTTATAGCCTATTTGCTTAAATCACATGGAGGGATTGATTATGCTGGGGAAAGTAGAGAGAGGCGAGTATCTCTGAGGATGAGGTGGTTAATGACAGTATCAAGAAAAGGGCTTTCCAAAGGATAAGAAGAGGTACAGGGCCAGGGCATGGTGGCTCATGCCTGTAATTCCAGGATTTTGGAAAGCCAAGGTGGGCAGATCCTTTGAGGCCAGGAGTTCGAGACCAGCCTGGCCAACACAGTGAAACCCTGTCTCTGCTAAAAATACAAAAATTAGCCGGGTGTGGTGGCGCATGCCTATAATTCCAACTACTCAGGAGGCTGAGGCAGGAAAATTGCTTGAACCTGGGAGGTGGAGTTTGCAGTGGGTTGAGATTGCACTACTGCACTTTAGTCTGGGTAATGGAGCAAGACTCTGTCTCAAAAAAAGAAGAAGAGGTGCAGATTGGCAGGGCCTTGGGATGTGGCACAGGGTGGTGGAAAGATCTGGTGGGAGGGAAGACCAGCTGCTTGGTCATGGTAGACATTTCTACAATAGAGTCTTGGGCAACCACAGGGCTTGGGGCTCTGCTGGAAACCAGCAAGTCTGAAGACCCAGGAGGCCTGTGCTTATGTTTTGCCGTTTCTTTTGTCACCTGGGACCTTTGTGAAATTCATTGAGGGAGCCTCCATTATGACTTGAGATGAAATCTGCTGCCATATTGATAGGAGGAAGGCTTGGAATAAGATTTAGTTTGAATTACAGACAATAATACAAAGGGACATTTCATGCGTGTTTTAGTCAGTGGAGTAAAATTCATTCTTGCCATGATTCTAGTAGTGAAAAATTAAAAATGATTTTTATGTTGAACAGTGAAGAAGAACTTAAATAAATTATGACACATGCATACTATCATATGTAGACTTATATTGATTTGCAAAAATATCCTATAATGTTATATGAAAAATTCAGGTTATAGTATAGCCTATGTAGTTTGATCTCACTTTAATAAAACATAAGAATATGGGCATACATACATGTTTTCATAGAAATATGGGTAGAAAAAGTCTGGAAGTATATATATCAAAATTATTAGTTGTCTATTATTGAAATTATGAGTGATATCTTGTTCTTGTTATATTTATTATTGATGAGCAGAATTACCTTATTAATTCTGAAAAGAATAAAATATATCCTAAAAACCTGAGGCCTGAAATGTATTGTTTTTTCTGTTCAGATGGTATTGCAGAAATATGAATAGAAGCAAGGCAGAGCAACTCCTCCGCAGTGAAGTAAGTGTTTGTACTTGTGGGTTTGGGTTAAGGGCAAATTAATTTTAATGAGTCCATAATAAGTAGTTCCACATATCTCTCTTTCTAAATGTGTTCAGCAGTGAGCAAGTCTATGCAAAACTATTCCCAGAGGCTGAGGGAGCTGAGAGGCTGAAGAAAGAGGCTGACAAATTCAGTTTCTAGAAATAAATATTTAATAGGGACTTACAAACAGAAGTAATCATGGGTGGCCTCAGGACAGTTATCCCCACACCTGCCCTCTGGACATTATTCTTTATATAGCAAACTTTTAGGGTGAAACATGTGCAGCTGGACATGTCTTCAGCCTTTCTTACCAACACACATGACCACTGGTGAGGTTAGATAAGCATCTTTATGAAAGCATTGTTTAAACACCTTGCTGCAGAACACCTTGATAAGTGGGGATCGAGCACTGGTCATCATTGCAGTTTCACTTCAAGGTTACGTCACTCTTGCCATGTTTTCCTACACGCTACACCTTGAAACTGGCCCTTACAATTTCATATGCCCAAAGCCTTGGTAAAATAACCAGTGTGGTTATTGCAGCAGTGGTGTCCCCAGTATGTCCTGTTACAAAAGAAAACATATTCTTATTGAACTTATGCAAGTAACTGTATTGCCACAAAATAAGAATACTCACAAATAGCTTCTAAATTTTGAAGAAATCAGGTAGAGAGAATAGTTAGTGCTTCAGTTTGGCTCTCAAAAGTATACTTTACTCAATTGCTGTAAGTTTTAAATAGTTCAAAACACACAAAAACACATTTTCTTGACTCTTCTTCAGAGTAGCAGTCTTCTGCACAGGATGTTGTCCATTCACCTTGGAACCGCCATCCACAAACCTAGCAACTCTTGGTTGGTCAGTTGAGAGCTGTTTATTGGGCACTGTAGAATCCAGCAGCTACTCGCACAGTTCCAGAGTCAGTCTTTGGGTTAGAGAAGCCCCCTGCTCATGAGTTTCTCCTCCTTGCACCCACCAGATAGCGTGATCCTGTATCAACCATTTCCATTTTATGATGGAACTCTTTTAGATACTGCTGTCTCCATTAGAGTGTTCCTCTGACATCACCTGAGACAGCATGGACATTTCAGGTGTCAAGATCATTTTATATTCTTCAGTCATAGATGTAGCTATAGTTAGCATCCATAGCAAGGCAGTAAATGCCTGTCTAGTAGAAGTTCTGTAGTCCAGAGTCCCAGTAGTTGTCACTGGGAGGTGCTAACTGGCTTTTGCCATAAGACCTACTAAACACTCAACAAAGGACTATCAAGTAGAAAATTTGTCCCTACCAGCATTGCAACTTCCTCTACGCTATGAGCTTGGGCAGTTATACTGGCTCCCATTTATCATGTCCAATTAATATTGCTTGAAAGGCAGATTTACATGCCCTCTGTTTTACAGTAGAAGAAACATTCCCTAGTCAGATACAATGTTCATTCCCATAAAACATTTAGATAAAGGAGACACAGCTACTTTACATAAAGCCTGTTCAAACATTCCAACTTTCATAGTCTTATAAACCCTTATGATTTTATGTTTTAGTCCTAGGAACTTCTTTTCTCTACCTCCAGAACATTTTACCCTCTGTTGTGCAAAAGGCTTTAGGTTCCCAGCAGGGGGTTGAGCCAAGGGACCCTGGCCCTTTTGTCAGTCTTTATCTTGATTAACCTGCTTCAGTTTTGCCCTGAAACAATTGTTGGTCAGCCTTATCATTATAATCCCTGTCTTTTAGCTTTTTAAGTTTCTGCAGACTGGGGATATAGCAAACTAATTTTGGGCTCTTTAATGTTGGCGACCCAGCAGGGGCTTCTTTTAGTCCACACAATCTTCAATAGTGTTGTATTAAGACCCTTGTTTTAACCCCATAAATTTCCATTTTATTTATTTGATTTTTTTAATAACCATCCAAAGATTTCCTCCCTGCTGGGACAAGTTCCATGACTCTTTCCTTTCTTTTTCTTCATTCTCTTTTTACCCATTTAGTTTTATCTATATCATTTTTTTCCTTCATTTGGAAACAACCTTTAAATAACCTCTAAACTAGAAAAAATTACTTTTTCTTAAGCAAAAACCATATCCTATCTTTTATGTAGCCTTCTTCACCAAAAACTCATCTTCCTTTCTTTATACACTGTGTATATAGAATTGTTTCTCTTACATCTGGTAGTTTTAATTACATACACTAACTACTATTGTAATTCTTAGTAGTACTAATTTCCAGTAAAAAATCTAGGAAGTGATTAATTTTAATTAAGCTTACATGCAAGTCAAGCAAGTGTCAAGAAGGTCACAGAAGCAGCAGTTTTATGACCTTAAGCAGAGACAACCTAAACCTGTCTGACCAGTAGGTCTAGGCAAAATGTCTGAATTAAATTCTGAAGATGTTTCTATTTTATTTTACCAACAATTTAAAAGCTAGTTTCATTTACCAAAAGTTTTCTTAGATCACATAGAAATGTCACACACACATAACACATATAGACATATAGGCATACAGGCACACAGGAGCAAACCTTACAGCTTTCATAAAGAATTGTCACTGCCAGCTTTCAGATAGTTTTCATTTTCCCTTTTGTTAGCACAGCATACCCTGTAGCAATTTATTTTTCATCCTGAAAGTAAAAATCGCTTTATCAAGTCCCATGAAAACCTGAGCATAGATGGTTTACCTCATTCTTAATTCTTAGAGAAGCCCCTGGGGCTTTCCACTGACCACCACAAGGTTGTCCTTCTTGGTAAATTTCCTTCATTAGGCCAAACCTCTGTCACAGCCAGAATGATCCAGGCCATAAGGCTACAATTCCCTTGTGTATGCCTTGCATTATGAAGGCGTTGCTGCAGGGCTGGGTGGGTAGTAATGTCACTCATTTTTTTCTGCTTCATTCCTGGCTAGGGAAATACCATCACCCACTGTGTCCCACAGTTAGACCATCCAAGCAGCCAGGGGTTCCCTAGGTAGTTGTTGTTGTTGTTGTTGTTTTTAACTCATTTATGCTGGAGGTTGCAAATTTTTTGTGCGTGAAAAATCAGACCTTGGTGATGACTTTGAGCAGGAGAATATAAATAACTCCCACAAGCTTAGTGTTCCAATAATGGAACACTAGGCATAAATGGGTTAAAGGCTAATCAAGTGACGCAGTGGGAGTAGAGAAGGAAAAAAGAAATCTGTAACTGGTTGTCATCAATTAGTAGTAAACACTACTGTGCTAGGACCAGCCAGTAGTTGGTTAAAGGTCTTTGCAATCTCTGAGTTCTGCAGCAGTGTATTCCCTGGCCGGGAGAGTCTCCTGTAGTGGCTCATCCTCATTTTCCTGCAGTTGTTGCACTTTCACTTTCCTTAGCATGAGGGGCAAGCTTACTCTAATGCTTTCTTCCTGATTGATCATTTGCTCCCTTGACTTTTAGTACTTAAGTATTTCTTTTTTTTTGGCTTGAAGTTAGTTATTTTAAAATAATTTACATTGATATTACATAATGTCTTTTATAAAGCGTTAATAGATGTTTAATTCCATTTAGAAATAAATGTGCTGAAATTGCTATACCTTTAAAAATAAATAAAATGAAAGGGTAAAATGTATAGAGGGAACTACTGTGTGCTGAGTAAGGGGACCTGGGTCTACCTGTGACTTTTCTAGTCTACTTTTTGCAACTGTAAGAAAAAGGAGTTAGACTAGAAGATGATCTCTACAATTCTCTGCATTTCTGATTTAGTATTCTATTTAGTTATTGTTTCCAGCCTTTTAAACTCATGCTTTCTCATTTTACCTCCTGCTTATTATCATGCATCAAGATTTTGTTGAGTGCTTGTTTTTGTAGTTGATGTTAAAAAAACAATAGTAGGTGACTTTGCTTGATAACTACACATAACCATGCCCACAGGATTCTTCCATGACTCTCTGGAGACCCTACAGTGAGAGGCAGATGTAGGGGAGTGAGTAGCTAAATGGCAGCCTGGGGACCAAATCCTGGCTCTGCTACTTACTAGCTGCATGACCTGGTGCAAATTACCCAGCCAGTCTTTCTGTTCTCATTTCCTTACCTGTGAAATAATGTGGGAATAACAATAGTACCTATGTAATAGGACTGTTTCGATGATTAAATAAATTAATATGCTAGAACATTAGAACAGAATAAATTTTCGATAAATAAGTGGGTTGCTGTTAGACTGTATTTATTTATTTATTTATTTATTTATTTATTTATTTATTTATGATAGTGTCTCTCTCTGTCTCCCAGGCTGGAGTGCAGTGGTGTGATCTCAGCTTACTGCAACCTCTGCCTCCGGGATTCAAGTGATTCTCTTGCCTCAGCCTCCTGAGTAGCTGAGATTACAGGCACGCACCACCACGCCTGGCTAATTTTTAGTAAAGATGGGGTATTTTTAGTAGAGGTGGGGTTCTCCCATGTTGGCCAGGCTAGTCTTAAACTCACGACCTCAACTGATCTGCCTGCCTCGGCCTCCCAAGGTGCTGGGATTACAGGCATGAGCCACCGTGTCCGGCCTCTGTTATACTTTTTACTGACCAATTACAATTATTATCCCTAATTGTTACCAGATATTTTTGTGGAGCCTTATTTATTTAATTCCATTGTTTTTCCTATCAAGAAGAGTACAATTTATTTTATTTTTCAACTAATAAAGGACACACTTTTCATTTTATTTATTTATTTATTTATTTTTATTTTATTTATTTATTTATTTATTTTTTATTTTTTATTGATCATTCTTGGGTGTTTCTTGCAGAGGGGGATTTGGCAGGGTCACAGGACAATAGTGGAGGGAAGGTCAGCAGATAAACAAGTGAACAAAGTTCTCTGGTTTTCCTAGGCAGAGGACCCTGCGGCCTTCCGCAGTGTTTGTGTCCCTGGGTACTTGAGATTAGGGAGTGGTGATGACTCTTAACGAGCATGCTGCCTTCAAGCATCTGTTTAACAAAGCACATCTTGCACCGCCCTTAATCCATTCAACCCTCCGTGGATACAGCACATGTTTCAGAGAGCACAGGGTTGGGGGTAAGGTCACAGATCAACAGGATCCCAAGGCAGAAGAATTTTTCTTAGTACAGAACAAAATGAAGTCTCCCATGTCTACCCCTTTCCACACAGACACGGCAACCATCCGATTTCCCAATCTTTTCCCCACCTTTCTCCCCTTTCTATTCCACAAAACCGCCATTGTCTTCATGGCCCGTTCTCAATGAGCTGTTGGGTACACCTCCCAGATGGGGTGGTGGCCGGGCAGAGGGGCTCCTCAACTCCCAGTAGGGGCGGCCGGGCAGAGGCGCCCCTCCCTCCCGGACGGGGGCGGCTGGCCAGGCCGGGGGGTAACCCCCCCACCTCCCTCCCGGACGGGGCGGCTGGCCGGGCGGGGGGCTGACCCCCCCACCTCCCTCCCGGACGGAGCGGCTGGCCGGGCAGAGGGGCTCCTCACTTCCCAGTAGGGGTGGCCGGGCAGAGGCGCCCCTCACCTCCCGGACAGGGCGGCTGGCCGGGCGGGGGGCTGACCCCCCCACCTCCCTCCCGGAGGAGGTGGCTGCCGGGCGGAGACGCTCCTCACTTCTCAGGCGGGGCGGCTGCCGCTCGGAGGGGCTGCTCACTTCTCAGACGGGGCGGTTGCCAGGCAGAGGGTCTCCTCACTTCTCAGACGGGGCGGCCGGGCAGAGATGCTCCTCACATCCCGGACTGGGCTGCAGGGCAGAGGTGCTCCCCACATCTCAGACGATGGGCGGCCAGGCAGAGATGCTCCTCACTTCCCAGATGTGATGGCGGCCGGGAGGAGGCGCTCCTCACTTCCTAGATGGGATGGCGGCTGGGCAGAGACGCTCCTCACTTTCCAGACTGGGCAGCCAGGCAGAGGGGCTCCTCACATCCCAGACGATGGGCGGCCAGGCGGAGATGCTCCTCGCTTCCCAGACGGGGGGGCGGCCGGGCAGAGGCTGCAATCTCGGCTCTTTGGGAGGCCAAGGCAGGCGGCTGGGAGGTGGTTGTAGCGAGCCGAGATCACGCCACTGCACTCCAGCCTGGGCGCCATTGAGCACTGAGTTAACGAGACTCCGTCTGCAATCCCGGCACCTCGGGAGGCCGAGGCTGGCAGATCACTCGCGGTTAGGAGCTGGAGACCAGCCCCGCCGACACAGCGAAACCCTGTCTCCACCAAAAAAATACGAAAATCAGTTAGGCATGGCGGCGCGCGCCTGCAATCGCAGGCACTCGGCAGGCTGAGGCAGGAGAATCAGGCAGGGAGGTTGCAGTGAGCTGAGATGGCAGCAGTACCGCCCAGCTTCGGCCTGGCATCAGAGGGAGACCGTGGAAAGAGAGGGAGAGGGAGACCGTGGGGAGATGGAGAGGGAGAGGGAGAGGGAGCCACACTTTTCATTTTAAAGCAATTTAAATACTAGAGATTGATGGTAGTGTTACTGGACAGAGAGGTACTTGAGGTTCGTAGGGTCTATTTCTTGCTTTTCAGTTTGGAAGCTGAGAAAGATTTGACCTTTAGTGCTTTAGCATTGTTTCCAACTATTGATTTTCTCTGTTTAAGTTACTTGTGCCTCCATCTTTCCTTTTGTAAAGGCTGATATTTGGCTGGGTGTGTTGGCTCACGCCTGTAATCCCAGCACTTTGGGAGATCAAGGCGGGTGGATCACTGGAGGTCAGAAGTTCGAAACCAAGCTGGCCAACGTGGTGAAACCCCGGCTCTACTGAAAATACAAATATTAGCTGGACATGGTGGTGCACACCTGTAATTCCAGCTACTTGGGAGGCTGAGGCAGGAGAATTGCTTGAACCCAGGAAGTGGAGATTGCAGTGAGCTGAGATCGCACCACTGCACTCCAGCCTGTGCAATAATGTGAGACTCTGTCTCAGAAAAAAAAGACCGATATGACTGATATTTAACTTCAACTTCTAGAGAATTAAGAATTTTTAAATTCATTCTTATAAAAAGCACTGAGACATTTTTGGGAAAATTCAGCGTGGATTGAAAATCATACTGAGTCAGGAATCAAAGCTTATAACAAATACAAAAAATGTATGAAATGAAACCCAATCATTAAGAAATACATTTTTCCATGACAGTTTTCCTACATGTCCAGGCCTTACAGGAATTGCAAAATCTTGTCTCTCAGTTCTGGAAGGGCACTGAGAGATTATCTGATTGAAATGTCTCACCATTCGTGAGGATTTGTGATTGTGGGGAATTGAGTGTGATTTCTTTAACTACTCTCCTAGCGCAGTAATTTGAAGTACAAAGTCATGTGGGTGGGAGAAACCAAGGGGCCCTACTGGTAAGTTGTGCTTCTTCAAAGCATTTTTTTCTGAGAAAGAATAATAATCATACAATTATAATATTAGGTTCTTTAGTCTTCTCCATGGCAATGCTATTAGTAATTAGAGTAAAAAAATTTTTTCTGAACTTGGATTTTAGGATAAAGAAGGTGGTTTTATGGTAAGGGATTCCAGTCAACCAGGCTTGTACACAGTCTCCCTTTATACCAAGTTTGGAGGGTGAGTAATCCTGCCATTTTTTTTTAATAATTTAGAGTTTTTGCATGAACTTCCTATGTAGTTTATATGGATTCCTAATTTTCATAAAAATATGCAGCATTTCACCATTAAAAAGAAAACCTGAACTTGATTTCTAAAGTGTACATACTGTTTTTTGTATTTATATTTTCAGTAATTTTCCTTATAGTTTTTCATATATATTTGTTGAGTATGGCTATAATAACTTTAGTAACATTCAACAAACATTTATAGTGAACTGTGCTGGTCACTAAGGATAAAAATATGAGCAAAGGAGGCAGAGACCCTGCCCACCAGTAGGTTAGTAGATGCTGCAGCCCAGTAACAGAGAGTGATGGTAGTAAGTGCCATGTGGGAGGGTAATGTGTGTATGTGGCAGGTTTGGGGATGGGGGATGGTACATACACAGCCCAGGCACATCTTGAGTTAGTCATGAACGCTCTCCCAAGTGACATCCAGGCTGAGACCTGATAGGCGAGCAGGAAAAACTTGGAGGGAGGAGACGGAGTGTTTCTGACCCAGGAAATTGCCTGGACCTAGACGGGAGAGAGTATATGGTGAGTTCAAGGCACTGAAAAGTATGTGGTAGCTGCAGGTAGAATGGGAGCACAGAGTGAAGGGAGGAGAGAGAAGCCTCAGAGTTGAAGCAGAGGCAAGTTCATGTCAATGTCAGTGACTCCGAGCTTTATCCTAAGAGCAACAGGAGTCATCTTGAAAGTATTTTTAGCAAGAGAGGACTAGAGAAGATCTGTGCTCTAGAAAGGTCCCTCAAGTTGAGTATTTAAAAGTCTAATTCATTCACTATTGGCGATTTAAGTGTTCTAGACATTTGTAAGTTTATGCAACAGCAGGAACAAAAAGCAGTAGCTGCTAATAGCTATTTTAAGACTTCCAACTGTTGTTAAATGGAATTCATAAATGTTCTCTTTCAAAATCTCATGCAAAGGGCCAAGTATGTTTTCAGTGAGTAATTTAAAAACTTTGACATGCTAATATGAAAGACAAAGCTAAGAAGAACAAGGGGAAAATAAAATTTGTGCCAGGAATAGATGGGATCATATGGAGAGACACTGTGGTTGCCCTTGTAGAAAACATCTTAAGAATGAAGTTCTGTTATTTCAACTTGGTTCTGAGACATTTTGATTTTTGTTCTAGAGAAGGTTCATCGGGTTTTAGGCATTATCATATAAAGGAAACAACAACATCTCCAAAGAAGTATTACCTAGCTGAAAAACATGCTTTTGGCTCCATTCCTGAGATTATTGAATATCATAAGCACAATGCAGCCGGTAAGTGAGCTGTGAAAACCTACTTCAAATATAAGGTAGTGATTAAAATGATCAGATACTGTGATTAATTCCTTGAGCAGTTTTATTTTATAGTTAGTTCATTGTAGAATGTGGTTGATTTAAAATTACTGCATATTAAAGGAATGATATATACAAAGAAAAATTAGAAATAATATCAAGTTTTATAAAAAGCTCTGTCTTGACCTTAGGACATGAGTTATTCCAGTGGTATATACTAAATATTCACATTACATTTATACACTGTTGGTGGCAGTGTAAATTAGTTCCGCCATTGTGGAAGACAGTGTGATGATTCCTCAAAGACCTAAAGACAGAAACACCATTCAACCCAGCAATCCCATTACTGGGTATATACCCAAAGGAATATAAATCATTCTATTATAAAGACACGTGCATGTGGGTGTTCATTGCAGCACTATTCATAATAGCAAAGACATGGAATTAACCTAAATGTCCATCAGTGATAGACAGGATAAAGAAAATCTGGTACAGATACACCATGGAATCTATGAAGCCGTAAAAGAAGAATGAGATCATGTCCTTTGCAGGGACATGGATGGAGCTGGAGGCCATTATCCTTAGCTAACTAACACAGGAACAGAAAACCAAATACCACATGGTCTCTCTTATAAGTGGAAGCTAACTAATAGGAATAAATGGACACATAGAGGGGAGCAACACACACTGGCATCTTTTGGAGGGTAGAGGTTGGGAGGACAGAGAGGATCAGGAAAAACAACTAATGGGTACTAGGCTTAATACCTGGGTGATGAAATAATCTGTCCAACAGACCCCCATGACACGAGTTTACCCATAGAACGATTTGCACTTGTAACCCTGAACTTAAAAGTTAAAAAAGTTCACATTTATGTGGTATATATGTCCTTGATACTAAAGTCCAAGATATGTCTATTTCAGAATAGTCACAGAAGATGCCATATAAGCCAGGATTCAGTCCTATGCTATAGGTTTCCAGAGACTAGAGTAATCATGTCCCACAAGTTAACCATCTTGAATCTCTGGTACACTTACCACCAGAGTGGGAACAAACTGAATACCAAAAAATAACAGAAACCACATTCATGAAAATTAGAGTTCCACAGGATTATATAGAAAGATTTCCAGCCTTTGACTTTAAAAATGTAACTGGGCAGGGATAGCCCAGTGCTTCATACAACTTATGAAAAATTTTGAAATTTTATTGAAGGCACCCTTTGCAAAGCCTATTATTTTGTGACTGTTCACTTTTTTTTCAGATAATAATAATGGTTATTTAGATAAAATTTACATACTATAAAGCTCACCCATTTAAAGTATACAATTCAGTGGTTTTTAGTATATTTACAGAGTTGTGCCAACTATCAGCATAATCTAATTTTTTTAAAGAACATTGTCATCATCCCAAGAAGAAATCTTGTGTCCAATAATTGTCATCCCATCCCCCTTCACCAGCCCAGCCCCAGGCAACCATTAACCTACTTTCTGTCTCTCTTATAGATTTGCCTATTCTGGACATTTCATATAAATGGAATTATACAATATGTGGTCTTCTGTGACTAAGCTTCTCTGACTTAACTGTTTTTGACATTGTCATGTTGTAGTATGTAGATGTATTCCATTCCCTTTTTTAAAAACATACATCACAAGTTTATTGAAATAATCAGATAATATAAACAAAATGAACAGGGCTTGACACATAGTAATTGCACAATAACTTCTACCTATTATTGAGTTACAACCCAGAGCCTAACACAATATTTGTGGAATGCTTAGGTTCTCAGGCCAGCATACAAGTCTACATTTAACTCTTAAATAAAATAACAGTTTCAAATTGAGTATAATAATGCTAAATGGTGAGACAGGATCAACCCCTCTATCTCCAAATATAGGGGGATTATCTTACCATCCACCTGTTGTATTAGAAAGTCATGCTTCATCTACTTATGGAAGCCAAGACATAGCCTAGATATGTACAAACTATAGATATAATGATGTTAAGGAAAAAAATTGCTGACAATATCACTAGGGATTCTAGACAATGTAAATTGCCATTAATGTTTATTGCTGTGATGGACTTCCTGAACACATTGTTAGAAATTGGTTTGTGGCCAGGTATACAAATAATTCATTGTATGAATTTTATTATTCATCAGTTGATGGACATTTGGGTTGTTTCCACATTTGTTCTCTTATGAATAATGCTTCTGTAAACAGTTGTGTACTAGTTTTTGCGTGGAAATATGTTTTCATTTCTTTTGGGTATTTACCTAGTAGTTATGGGTATGCTGCGTCATATGGTAACTCTGTGTTTAACATTTCAGGAACTGATTTCATATCAATTTATATCTCATTCTGTTGTTTTCTTTTTTGGTGTTTTTGCTCCCTAATTTTTTCTTCCGTGTTCCTGTATAAGTTATTCTTCACCGTCATCTCAATTCATTCAACAAACATATATCAAGTGCCTACTGCATGCCAGAAACAGAGCCAGGCTTTGGGGAGACTGTGGTGGACTAGGTGGAGTCACTGATCCTGATTTTCCCAGACCCTACCACTTGCGGGGAGACAGAGAAGTACATAACGATTTTAAATTGCTTTGAGATATCTTGTAGTAGAGGAAATACAGAGTGCTGTGGGTGTTTATGGAAGAGACACCTCCTGTTTCTTATTTAGTGCTGTATGCGACTTGGGTTAAAAGATCCACACTGATTTCCAGTAGTTGGTATTCCCAGTTGTTGCTATCCTAGAGCCCGCTAAGATTGCTAATACTGAGTCATGTCAGGTGAATAACTTTCATTTTTAGCAGACTAATCTAATTCCCTTTCATAGTTCAGCTCTCATATTGGAAAAGAACACGAAATAACTGTTAGAAACCTTTTAACATCCTTTAAAATATTTGAAAAAAGAGAAAGCTGGCATGGTGCCTGTTAAACACTGTAGTATTTAAAAGAAAATGTTTGTTGAATGAATAAAAGCATATAGCAGAGTGCTGTATGTACACACAGAGGATGAGCAGTAAATGAATAAATGATGAATTTTCTAAGTGAGTTTCCTGTAGCATGTGACCAAGCAGAATGATTATGAATGAGTTTGACTGCAACGCTTTCTTTGATTATTAGGACTTGTCACCAGGCTTCGGTACCCAGTTAGTGTGAAAGGGAAGAATGCACCCACCACTGCAGGATTCAGCTATGGTAACTCTTATTTTGTGGTTTCATGAGCTAATTTTCCTTGAAAAGAATCCATTGTCATAAGATAAATTTGGATGTGTACTATTTCACATACTGGAACTGTTTTTTATAAGTTTATAGTATAGGTTTTTAGATAATTATACTTAAGACCATAGCAGCCTAGGTATTCAATTTTCATCATTATTCGTAATTCCATAGAAAACTTTCTGTCAGTGAAAAATAAGCATTATCATGTTAACATCTAAAATAAATCAAAGCCCTTCCTGGTTCTCACTAGCTTTATTGGTTACAAGAACGTGAGTAAGGATGGAGGTAAGAAAGCAAGCTTCCAACTTAATTGTCTTTGTTGCTTCTGGCAAAAGCCTTTAAAACAGCAAATTAGATTATTTCCAACTTGATGGAATTGAAAAAGAACAACAACAAAAAAAAAACCTGAGAAGGAAGAGTGGTAAAGAAGGAAGTATTTGTTTGACAAAAGTACCTTTAACTTTCAGGCTATATTATTAGCTTGTTATGCAGAATTGTCTTGCCTTCTTCATTTCACGTTGGTTAGAAGGCATTCATCCTCCCCACCTTTGGCAGTTCAGATGCAGGTTTCAAGTCTGTTCTGTGTTTTACCAGGAATTATTACAGTGTTATCCTGTAATTTTGAGGTTGATCTTGGTTATAGGTTCTTTTCCCCCCTCTCTGATTCATGCTACGTTTTCCTTTTTAAATATGAACACTTTCCCTTTCTGTCCTGCAGAGAAATGGGAGATTAACCCTTCAGAACTGACCTTTATGAGGGAATTGGGAAGTGGACTGTTTGGAGTGGTGAGGCTTGGCAAATGGCGAGCCCAGTACAAAGTCGCAATCAAAGCTATTCGGGAAGGTGCAATGTGCGAGGAGGACTTTATAGAAGAAGCTAAAGTGATGATGTAAGTTGCTATCATCTTTCTGGCTCATCTTTTTGTATTAAAAAGTGGCCCCTCACCAAAAACTTGGTAGTTTCTTTTCCTATAGTAACTATATATATGTCTTCCTTCCCAGGAAACTGACACACCCGAAGTTAGTGCAGCTTTATGGTGTGTGCACCCAGCAGAAACCAATATACATTGTTACCGAGTTCATGGAAAGGGGCTGCCTTCTGAATTTCCTCCGACAGAGACAAGGTCATTTCAGTAGAGACGTACTGCTGAGCATGTGTCAGGATGTGTGTGAAGGGATGGAGTATCTGGAGAGAAACAGCTTCATCCACAGAGATCTGGTAACCCTAGCCACCCATATTCCCACTCATTGGCTGAATTCCTTTGTAACACTGGCTCAGCAAATGTGCAATGATGTATTAATAGCCAATTTTTGTTCTTAACAATCTTTCACCATTATTTTTAAAGTTGGTAAATTTAACTTGTCCTGTAATTTTAAAGGAAAGATCTCTATTCAATCTAATGATTTACTTAGTTAATATCTCCAAGCAAGTTTCCATGTTTTAATTTTTCGATCTCCATAAGAATCCCATGAGATAGCTACTCACAGTGGATTCTCTTACCATCACTCTTGTACAGATGAGAAAATGAGCTTCAGGGAAGTGAAAAGGCTCGCCTACTGTGATAAATAGGGAAATTGGGGTTGGCCTTGACTTTCTAACTAGATCCCAAGTTCTTTTCCACCTCACACACTATAAACAGAAACTATAAGAGAAATCCTTTGGATTTTTAAAAAATATCTCAAATCACTGGGAAAACATGGAGGTTCATGTTAACTTCTGAAAATGCTAGAAAAAGAAATCCGTTACCAGTTCTAAATTATGATGGAGACAATTTTTCCCTTCTCACCTGTTCTCACTCTCTCCTCCATTCTTCTTTTCGTTCTGTTTTTCTTCTCTACCTGTTCTTTACAGATGCTTTCAGCTATCAGTAGCACTCTGTCCCCTGAAAATAATCAGCTGAAAATGTCTGTTTTCAGCATATCAGTAGCACTGTCTGTCCCCTGAAAATAATTCTTTTACCAAGAAGAGTGTAATTTTCATTTGGGACTTTCTCCCATGTTTTAGTTTTAGCTTTCTAGTGATAAAGCATGGACACATTTCTTTTAGAAAGCAGAAAAACTTAAAAAAAAATTTTTTTTCCTTTGAGACAGGTCTCACTTTGTCTTCTAGGCTGGAGTGCAGTGGCGCAATCTTGGCCCACTGCAGCCTCAACCTCCCGGGTTCAAGTGATCCTCCTGCCTCAGCCCCCAGGTAGCTGAGACTATAGGCATGTGCCACCATGCCTGGCTAATTTTTGTAGAGAAGGGGTTTCGCCATGTTGCTCAGACTGGTCTCGAACTCTTGAGCTTAAGCAATCTGCCTGCCTCAGCCTCCCAAGTGCTAGGATTACAGGTGTGAGCCACTGCACCTGGCCTTAGCAAAACATTTTTTAAAGTTAACAGTCACCTTAGACAGACATTGTTCTGATGAGTATTTTACAAATAAACTTGTTTAATCATAATTCTGGGAAGTAGATTTTCTTATTATTCCCTTTTTACAGATGAGGAAACTGAGGTGCAAATAGGATAAAATAACTTCCAATGGGCAAGTAAATTGTAGAGCCAGGATTTGAACCCAGGAAGTTTGGCTCTAAAGTCCCTACTTAACTACTATGCTATGCTCTCTAGAATTAAAACATATTAGAGAATTGAAGATTTGGAGATGGAACACTTTATTTCCTAGGTGTGTTTTGGGATACTTACCTTATCTTATATTCAGTTTCTGTGTCTGTAAATTGTGGGTTATAATGTTGTTTGGCTTCCAGGACTGTTTTAAAGGTCACATTATTTGACTGGGGCAATGGGCTTTGTAAAATAGACATGCTGTAGATAACATCAGTTATTGTTATCATTGTGTCAGGGATGATGAAGAACATCTCTGTCAGGTAAAACTTGTGAACTAAGAACTAAGAACAAAATAGATGTCCTTATAAAACTGATAAAAACTGAGTATCTACGTGGGTGTGGCAGATTACACCTGTCCACACAGATGATGTTTTGGCAAAAACTATTCTTACATTTCTGTGCCTGTGATATTGGTATTACTATGGTAGGTTTGTGTCACCCCTTATGGGAAACTTTGGATGCTCTTGTCTCCTTGGTAAAGAATCCTGTTGACCATCCAGCGCAGGCATTGTGGAGTTGTGAAGTGTTTTCATAGGAAGATGCAGGCAGTCCAGGGAATGGACATTAACTCTCACTTTATAAGACTCTTAAAATGCACTCAGCAAGAAGGAACCTCATATAAGTGGAATTGCCACATAGAGAAAATAGAATTATGAACAGTCAGGAAGAAAAACATATCTTGGTCTATGGGTTATGGTATTAAAAATATTATCGGCCAGGTGTGGTGGCTCACGCCTGTAATGCCAGCACTTTTGGAGGCCGAGGCGGGCGGATCACGAAGTCAAGAGATCGAGACCATCCTGGCAAACATGGTGAAACCCTGTCTCTACTAAAAGTACAAAAAAAATTAGCCAGGCGTGGTGGCAGATGCCTGTAGTCCCAGCTACTCGGGAGGCTGAGGCAGAAGAATCACTTGAACCCAGGAGGTGGAGGTTGCAGTGAGCCGAGATCGCACCACTGGACTCCAGCCTGGTGACAGAGCGAGACTCAGTTTCAAAAATAAAAAATTAAAAAATTAAAAAAAAAATTCATGTCTTCCTTCTGAGAAATACCACGTCTTTCTATCAAACTATTTTCTTAAACCTTGTAACCTTGAAGAACATGCAAGAAAATATAAATTAAATAATCCACAATTGTATTTGACCAATTTTGTACATCATGTTATAATATACTGGGAACATAAATGAAAAAGCAAACTGTATTTACACATAGCTGTTCTTTTTGAGACGGAGTCTTGCTCTGTCACCCAGGCTGGAGTGCAGTGGCGCGATCTCTGCTCACTGCAACCTCCACCTCATGGGTTCAAGCAATTCTCCTGCCTCCAGTCCTAGGTAGCTGGGACTACAGTTGTGTGCCACCACACTTGGCTAATTTTTTTTGTATTTTTAGTAGAGAAGGGGTTTTGTCATGTTGGCCAGGCTGGTCTCGAACTCCTGACCTCAAGTTATCCACCCGCCTTAGCCTCCCAAAATGTTGGGATTGCAGGCGTGAGCCACTGCACCCAGCCTGTTCTTTGACTGGGATGAGATGACCAATCACTGAGCAGAAATATTGGATAAGAGATTGGTCGCCTGTCATTTTGATGGTTGTGTGTTGTTAAGCTCACCTAGTGAGAACCGGATTAAGGACTTCAAGAGATGTTCTCATTGTCAGTAAGAAAATTGGATAGTTTAATAAGAACAGGTCTGGGAGGGAGAAAAGTGAGTTGACCCTTCTATTAGCCCTTGTTTAAGAATGACAGTTGGCTGGTGAGGTTGCTCGTGACTATAATCCT
This sequence comes from Gorilla gorilla gorilla, assembly GCF_029281585.2. NCBI lineage: Eukaryota > Metazoa > Chordata > Mammalia > Primates > Hominidae > Gorilla > Gorilla gorilla. Next base: position 56,147,767 of record NC_073227.2, on the reverse strand, counting down.
AACAATGGGAGAGGCCGAGGCAGATGGATGAGGTCAGGAGTTCAAGACCAGCCTGGTCAACAAATACAATAATTAGCTGGCTGTGGTGGTGGGTGCCTGTAATCCCAGCTACTCTGGAGGCTGGGGCAGAAGAATCACTTGAAACTGGAAGGTGGAGGTTGCAGTGAGCCAAGATTGTGCCACTGCACTTCCAGCCTGGGCGACAGAGGCAGACTCTGTCTCAAAAAAAAAAGAAAAAAAAGAAAAAAAAAAAGATAATTGGTAAAGATTATGTAATAATGCCTTATTGCAAATACAACTTTCTGACCTGCCTGTCTGTTCATTTTTTCAAATACACAATGGAAATACTTCCATAGGGGTAAAAACAACTTATTAAAGGGTGTTTCCAGTCTCTGCAAATGTTGACTAGGTTACACTAAATTTAATATAAATAGAACTTACATTTTCCTACTTAAATGGTAGAATTTTTAAACTAATATACCATCATAATGTTGTTTTCCAGGCTGCCAGAAATTGTCTAGTAAGTGAGGCGGGAGTTGTAAAAGTATCTGATTTTGGAATGGCCAGGTATGTCCAAATATACGTGGTTTTAGGTGATGTTTGCATTTTTTTGGTGGAATTAATAAGTGTGGGAATAATTTGCACTGATGAAGCAGAAAGGAAATCTTGTTAACTGGTTCTCAGATTAAGTATATATTGTGATGGTTGTAATTCTCTCCACTAGGTGGTAGTATAGCCTGTTAAATACACTGTATTTCCTGGTGTGGATTAGATTTCTAAAATCTTTTGTTTTCACAAAAACATATTTGGTGGTGAGGTTCTTAGTATGTCCATGTCTGCAGTGTTTTTCTTCTCTTAATTTTTATAATTTAATAGTATTATAAAATACCTTTTAAAGGTATTTAGTTTATTTTTTCTCTCTTCTCCCTCCGTCTGTCCATTCATTCATCCATACATCCACCCATAAAAAATCAGGTGCCTGCTCTGTGCCAGGCATAATGATAAGCTGAACCATATAGAGAATAAGACCTACAAGTCCTTGCCTGCATGCAGCTTACATTGAGGAAGAGGGTGAATCAGAAGACCTGATAAAGTTACATGATCGAGCACGGTCGATACTGGTAAACTGTGGCTGTCAGTCTGACCCAAACCTCATTTGGGTTTCACATTTTTAAATGAATGAAAAAAATGAAAAGAATATTATGACATGTAAAAAAAAATCTGAAATTCCAATGTTGCTGTCCATAAAAATAGCGTGATTGAGACACAGCCTCGCTCATTCATTTAGGTGTTACCTGTGACTGCTTTCCTGCTACACATGCAGAGTCAAGTAGTTGTCACGGGGACTGTATGGCCTGCCAGATCTGAAATATGTGTTATCTGGCCCTTTACATAAAAGTTGACTGATCCCTGTAATAGAGATAATTTGGGGTGGTGCTGAATGATGATGCAGGGCAAGAGTGAGGGTGGCTACTTGATCTGATGTTCAGGATGACCTCTTTGTGATAGGCAGATTTGACTGGAGATGAAAAGGTAGGAAGTAGCCAGTGTAGGTGAAAATAAAAGGATAAAATATTTCAGGTAGGAAGAAAAAGTGAAAAAGCTTGAAGTCTGGGACACGTCTGGCCTGCTCAAGCTTGAAGTCTGGGACACGTCTGGCCTGCTCAAGGAACGGAAAAAGCGCCAGGGTAGCTGGCCAACGGGCAGCGCCAGGAATGCTCATAAATGCAGGCAAAGACCAGGCCATGTAGGGCCAAGTTTAACTCCTAAGGAAACTCAGGCCCAGGGAGATTAGAAAACTGTTACTGCCAGAAATGGGACCAGAACTTCCAATTCTTAGGATATTAATTACCCAATGCTCTTTATTTGCTTTTATATACAGATACTATATATTTGACAGGCTGTCTGCCACTTTCATCGTTCAATCTTCATATAGGCTTTCAGAAAATCTGCACTTTTGTATCAACCACTCAAAAACCTCTTTATACCCTAAATTCAGACTCCACTGGCTGACAGTTTGATCCAGCCCACAGTAGCATTGTCTGCCAGCCAGCAGCTGGCTTTGTGCCGAGTCACCATCTTTGTCTACATAGCAAAGGATGTTTGTGCAATTCTTCGAAAATTTTCTCATGGAACCTTTTAGAAATTAATGATATATTCACACACAATACAGAGATACATTCCTTTTGTAAATATGTGCTGCCCACCTTACAGAAAGGGCTGAAGTCTTTTCATCTACCAACCCTAATCAAGGATTCTCCCCTAAAGTTAGCTACTGTTACCAGTTTTTGTATGTTCTTCCAGAAGGACATTGTATGTTCACATAGAAAAACTATATAGTATTGTTTTGAGTGTATGTATGTATGTGGGGATGTTATGTATAAATACATACTCCACCATTTACATGTGGCATTTTGTGTTGTGTTTTTGTTTTTGTTTTTTTGCATTTGCTATTTTCATATGCTGTAGTTTTAAATTGTGCTCTGTGGAATTGGAGGCCTGAAAGCATGTGTGTTTCTAGATGCTTTATACCACTTCCTCTGGAACAGCTCTGCTTTAGATTTTTTACATATGGGGCCTTTGGGTAAAATTTTATTTAAAGAACAAAATTGCTTACAAAGGAAAGCTTGCAAACTATTTTATGATACCTTATCTCTATTGCCTTATAAAAAGAAAGAAAAACAGAAAAATGAAAGTGCAGATGGTAACGTGGTGATGGATCCATCTCATGCACTTAAATTAAGCTGAGAGGAAGTTGGAAATCACCAGGTGTGGCCACTGAGGTGAACATTTAGCTTCAACCGGATGCTTGTTGGACTTCAGTCAACTGTGTTTTTGATTGCAAGGGGAAAAAAATGAAAGAGCAAGTAGAAAAAGCAGATTGTTCTTCAGAGGTGTAAACCCATGGTGTGTCTTGCTCTAGGTATGTTCTGGATGATCAGTACACAAGTTCTTCTGGTGCTAAGTTTCCCGTGAAGTGGTGTCCACCTGAAGTGTTTAATTACAGCCGCTTCAGCAGCAAATCAGATGTCTGGTCATTTGGTAAGATCCATGGTCCATGTTTCCTCATGTCCGTCCGCCCTGAGGAGAAAGTGGATACATCCATTTGGTAATCCTTATCCTTTTCCAGGTGTTTTAATGTGGGAAGTATTCACGGAAGGCAGAATGCCTTTTGAAAAATACACCAATTATGAAGTGGTAACCATGGTTACTCGAGGCCACCGACTCTACCAGCCGAAGTTGGCGTCCAACTATGTGTATGAGGTGATGCTGAGATGTTGGCAGGAGGTATAGATTTTTTGTGTGCTTTCTTTTTGAATCTCTTAGGGATTGGGCTTGGTAGATGGATAACATGCAGTCTTTATAGCCTAGTGAGGTGGTGCATCTTTATAGTGATTTCAAGCTCTAGGTAGGAAGCCAACCCTCTCAACTCAAGTTCTGAATAACGGGAAGAAGAATGTAAAGATGTGGAAAATGCTAATAACTATCTCGATACATTCAGGCTGCTTCCTCACTTCCAAGTGGGACTCCTTCCATGGTTGCCTGAGATAGGGACTTGGGGAATAAGCCTGGAGAAGTAGCTCTTCTTTCATTGGTTCACTTGTAGAGTTGAAGTATTATTTTTTTTACCAGAGTTGGTTTCTTTCTCTAAACCTCAACTTTCCGAGGTCTTTGAAAGTATTGAAATGTTACCTCCTAAAAGAGATTAGATACCAAATGACTTCTGAAAGACAGTAACATTAGCTCACATGTATTATGTACCAGGCACTATACTTAGTGTTTTGGATTTAGTTCTCAAAATAACACTTTGAGGTGGAGATACTTTAACTGTAGCCACTCTGTAGATGAGAAGATTAAGGGTCATGAGGTTGCTGCTTGCCTGGGGTCACTTAGCTACAGAACAGTATAGGCCTGTCTGATTCCAAAGCCCAGAGTCTCAACCACTTGCTGTACTGCCTCCCAAGAGCATTGATTGGGATGGGCAGAGACATTCGGGGCAGGAAGTGGTGCTAAAGGGAGAGAGAACAGCTTGAGCAAAGGTAAGGAGGTGGTTATAAACACAGTGTGCACAACAGTGGAGACAGTGGCCCTATTTAACAGACAGCCCATGTGAGGGATTTTGTGGGGAATAAGATTGGGTAACAAGAGGGTCGGGAAGTGGCAGATTATAGAGGCTCCTACAAATTTGCAGGACTTGATTTCACAGGCAGTAAAAAGATCTATCAGGGTCTTGAAGAGAGACGTGAAAGCAGTGTCTTAGAAACGTTAGCCTAGCAGCAGTACATGCAGGGTAAATTAGGGTAGAGACAAGACCCCTTTGGAGATGTCTGTATGTCCTAGTCCCAAAGCAGTGAAGTCTCTCTGTAATATGCTGTGTTTAGGAGTTGGAGCAGTGAGAGGTTTTTTGGAATGGATTCTGGAACCCACAGCTTCTCTTTGACTTTTAATTGTAGAAACCAGAGGGAAGGCCTTCTTTCGAAGATCTGCTGCGCACAATAGATGAACTAGTTGAATGTGAAGAAACTTTTGGAAGATAAGCGATGTGTGACCAGTGGCTCCCAGATTCCCAAGCACAAGGAAGGATGGGCATTTTGTGGCTTTTAATTTATTGAGCACTTGGACATGTAGATCGTTTTACTTATACAGTGGAAACACATAAATAATTTGCTTCTAGAGCAGCCTCTGTCTAGACTTGCTTCTAGACAGAATCTCCCAGAGTGTGGAAATGTTGCCTTAGAAATGGTGATTAAAATCACTCATTTCTATTCATTCCTCAGGCACTTGAGTGACAGTTGTTTACCAGGCACTGTGTGTAGCCCCAGGGTTTGGCCATTCAGGGGTGCACACATGGGACCATGCTAGCTGATGCCAGTTGAAGGCCAGGGTATTTGGGAAGGGGAAGGGTATTAGAGTCATGACCAAGCAACCCTTCTTTTTCCCTTTGACTTCTACAGAAATCTGGGCCTGAGACATTGTCTACAATTGGGTTCTAGATAAATCGGGAACCCACCTTGGATAAATACCTATCTTTTGTTTTGAAAACATCTCAGTTTTCAAGACTGCTCTTAGTATTACATGAACAATATTTGTATGCTGTATATATTGTAAATATATATAATATATAAAGTTATATATTTATGAGAAACACGAATTGTCTTTTAATTGAAACTTTTAATCCTGTAGTATAGGAGTTCACCTTCTTAGGACTAGAGACTGTGCCTTATAGCTGTTAATTCATTTCCCCCTGAACATCAAATATGCCTGAAGAGAAGAAAGTCTAGATTCTTCTATGAGTAACGCCCCCTCCTCACTCAGGTAAATGTGTCTAGGGATGCCTGTCCAGCTTAACCACGTGCATTTGGCCTATGTAATCCTGCCCATGGTGGCCGCAGCTAATCAGAATCAGATGGAAAATTAAACCGGGTAATCTACTTCTAAGCCTTAAGAATATTCCCTGGGACACAGACACTATAACTGGAAGTGCTGAGCTCTGGGGCAGAAGGATCAGGTGACCTTCGCAACAAAGTTTGCCCCCACCTCACATAGGACCCAGAAGCAGCCCGAGTTGTGGCGGAGGATCCAGGAAGCTACCGAGAGAAGCAGCGAGCATGGTGTTCCGTGCCTCCCGGACGTTTTTCAGGAGGCCTGGTTGGACCTGGGTTCCTGGATGGTGGGATTGTTGTACAGCCTCTCAGGAGACCCTGCTGTCAAGACTGTGTGTGTGGATTTCTCACCCTTAGAAGCTCTACTAAGACATCAACGGAGTTAGGGCCTTCCTTTTTGCCTTGTGAGCGCCAAGGAAAAGAAACTATCTCGGTCACGTGAGCGCCAGCGAAAAGAAACTGTATCAGTCATCCAGAGACCGTTTATTGCCCAACACGTTATTCTTGCTGTTGGTGGGGTAACTAGCCGAGGAAGACACAGCGCCTTCCCTTCAGGAGTTGGGTCTCCTCTGGAGGCCACGATGGTCTGCTCTGGAGCATTGGGTGAACACACAGGCTGGCTGCTCTGGGCAGCGCCTTCACTCTGACCCTGGAGAACCATTTCATTTCATCCTGGTCAGTCTAGAGTCTGTGCACCAGGCAGTCCATCCACTGAAGGCTGTGTTTATTCTTTTCCTGTGCCCCTCATAATGGAAGAAAGTAAACTGCTTATCCCGAGCCTTATCACAATCTGCCACATTCCTTCTTGTCTACCTGTTTAACTGTACCCCCATCACAAAAACAGGCACAACTTTTTTTTTACATTCCAGGGTACATGTGCAGGATGTGCAGTTTTGTTACATAGGTAAACGTGTGCCATGGTGGTTTGCTGCACCTATCAAAAACTCATCACCTAGGTATGCATTAGTTATTTTTCCTGATCTTAGCCTGATATATATATTTCCTGATATTAGCCTGGCATGCATTAGCTATTTTTCTTGATGCTCTCCCCTCATCTGTCCTCCCCAACAGGCCCCAGTGTGTGTTGTTCCCCTCCCTGTGTCCATGTGTTTCATGGTTCAGTTCCCACTTATAAGTGAGAACATGTGGTGTTTGGTTTTCTGTTCCTGCATTACTTTGCTAAGGATAACGGCTTCCAGTTCCATCCATGTCCCTGCAAAGGACATGATTTCATTCTGTATAGCTGCATAATATTCCACGGTGTATATGTACCACATTTTCTTTATCCAGCCTATCATTGATGGGCATTTTGGTTGCTAACCATGCACAACTTTTAACTGACTTGTAGCTCATTCAAGGAGTCGGTCCTGGCACACTCTACCTTACTATCACTGTCAGCCTTTTCTCCTTCCTTCCTGACCTTCCCTCCTCCCATCCCATACTTCCCTTTTCACCTTGAGGAGCTACGGGAAGTACTAGGTGGTATGAAAGAGAGTGAGGAGAAGATAGAGTCCCTGTCCTAATGGTCAGTGTATGCTTTTTATGGGAAAACAAGATAGATAGCACCTGGCAACATTTGTCAACATTTCCTTCAAAAATCTTTAAATATTTTTCACTAAGACTTAGAAAAAAAAAGTTTTATACGAAAGCATAACAAAGGCAAAAGGTGAAGTAAAAATAACAGTCATCACCCAGAATGCTAAGGAGACCTTAATCTAAACCAGGAAATTGGAAGGGCGATTAGAATATGCTGTGTCTTCATTAAAGTTGCTCTGTTAATTAGTTAACACATGGTTATGCTCTCCAGTGGGATGAAGTGAAACTCCCAAGTGTGTTTTGTATTGTTGGTGTTTTTATATTTCTCAGCCATCCCCCAATCACATTTTAGGGTTATTACTAGATTGACTTCCCCCAAATAAAGCGTCTGCTGAGTGGGAGGATGGAACATTCTAAACTCAATATTCCAGAGCCTAGAATCTAATTGTTTCTGCCACTCACGGTGTGGCCTTGGGCAAGTCCCTTATTCTGTCTGTACCTTCATTTCCTTCCCAGTCCAGAGAGGGCAGTTTGATTTGATAATTTTAAAGGTGCCTTTTACCAAAATTTTGTGATTTCTTGAAAATGATGTTTGCGAGTCACCCACACCTTTGGGGATGAGAGACTAATAGCAGATACCCTCAGAGATTGGGATGGAGATTACTGAGCTTTCTTATATATGCCATTGGTTGTCATTTATACTCTTCTGAGGTTTTCAGAACAGGAAAATAGGTGGGGTTAACTCTGCCCGTGAGAAACATCTTGAGCAAACTATGATTTCAGTTGAAAGATGTGTTTTTGTGAGTAGAGCACCGCAGAAGAACTGAAGACTGTTGTGTGCTCCCCGCAGAAGGGGCTGCCATGATCCTTTCCTCCTGTGAGTAAGATGGGCTTTGTCATTTATTTTTGGGGCTTGTTCTGGGGCCTGTTATTCTTGAACAGCAGAGGAAGTTTTTTTTTCTAAGGCATAGAGCTTGGGAACATTAAAAGATAATTTCCTCAGATGTTGTGACAGACTTTTGTTTCTTATTTAAAGAACCACAGTGGTGATGTAATTCTAATAAAGGTTCAGCATTGAGAACATAAATGAAAGAAAAACAAAAAGAGTGTCCAGAAATCTGCATATGTGTGTGTAGAAATGCAATCAGTATGAAGTACTTGTTTTTAGAATGAGACTGTAATGAGCTCTGGGCTGAAGTCCAGGAGACCAAGTTCTAGTTCTGGAATGAACTCTGGGCTGAAGGCCAGGAGACCAAGTTCTAGTTCTGGATTTGCTCCAGCAGTGGTGGATCACAGTGGGCAACTTTATATATATATAAATACACACACATACACACACACACACAAATAAATATCTATATTTAAGGCAAAAGGAAGAGAAGTCAAAACACAACTGTGTTTATACTCTGAAATTATCTGCTTTATCAAGTAAACATATAGACTTAACCTTTATTTTCACAGGGGTATTTATTCACAATTCTATGTAGACTTCTGTTATCGAGGACCTTTCCCAAGCAATTGAAATTTAGGCAAAACTGATTCTTATCTGCAGTCAGAGCCTGAGTAAAGGCCAAAATAAGAGTCAAAGTCACGAGTCTCTACCTGGTTAAAAGTGTGAACATGGTCAAGTGTGAACACTGGCTCAAATGTCTCTTTCCCTCATATGTAATACTACATATGAAGTTGTTATTTTAATATTTTTATAGAATATAAGACCACCGTTAAAAATAAGTGCTTGTTTTAGGAGAACAGAGAAAGATTCCCTAGACACTGTTATCTGTGAAGATCCTTGGTTTGAAAGAGCTGTGGGGGATGCTTATAAATCCAAAGAAATTAGAATAAAAAAAAACAAGCAGAATAGTCTTCTAAATAAGAAGGCAGCCGTCATATCAGAATTGCAATGTGTTTGTTTCTTTATAAAGGTATTTATTGAGCACCTACTATGGGCCATGGTCTATACCAGTTCCTTTATATTCATTATCTGAAATCTTCACTACAAACTGGCAAGGTGAAAATTGTTATTCTTATCTAGCCAATAAGAAAATTGTGCCTTTGAAAGTTTAAATCTTGCCAGAAACTCATATGGTTGTCAGACTCAGGATTTAAGCATGAGACTTTTTTTTTTTTTTTTTTTTTAGACAGAGTCTTGCTCTGTCACCCAGGCTGGAGTGCAATGGCACGATCTCAGCTCACTGCAACCTCCACCTCCTGGGTTCAAGTGGTTCTCCTGCCTCAGCCTCCCGAGTAGCTGGGACTACAGGCGCATGCCACCATGCCTGGCTAGTTTTTCTATTTGTAGTAGAGACAGGGTTTCACCATGTTGGCCAGGTTGGTCTCAAACTCCTGACCTCAAGTGATTTGCCTCAGCCTCCCAAAGTGCTGGGATTACAGGCATGAGCCACCACACCCGGCCAAGCATGAGACTTGCCAGACTCGGGATTTAAGTGCTCTTCCTTTTGCCTTAAATATATATGTACACACACACATACACACATATATAAATAAGTTTATATGTATAAATAAGCTCTCAAAGGGAGTGTGTGTATGTGTATATTTGTATACATATAAAGCTGCCAACTGTGATCCACAAATGCTGGACGAAATCAGAACTAGAACTTTAGCCCAGGCCACTCCCTTTTTGCCCACCTTGCAACAAAATATAAAGAAACAATAAACCTGAGAGGTGCTTTAAGAACTTTATTTTGGGAGTTGCTTTGGAAGACTATTCAGTCCCATGTGCAGTTTTGGAAATACTTATTAATTTACCTCTAAGACTCAGAGGGCCTTATTTTGCAGATAAGGAAGGAAAATACTGTCTGATTTTAATACTAGATGACGATGGAACCAAGCTTCAACAAAGCTCAGTCATGTCAGATTAAAGCAATCAAAGACCAGCTAAAAAAGTCAAGTTTTTACATTTCTGACTTTTAGGTAGCATTAAGGAAAAATTGATTGTAATTTTTAAATGTCATCTGTTTAAGCGAAATCCCCTCATAGGAGCCAACAATTGTTTGTAGATTTTGTAAAAAAAAAAAAAAAAAAATCAGGTTATTCCAGTTGTGCTGACCTGAAAATAACTCATAGTATTCCATTCACGCAGATAAGAACAAGCCTCCTGTAAACAGAAATATAGGCCAAGCAGAGCAAAGCAGAAAAAGCGACAAAGCAGCAACCTGTGTCCCCTGCCACCTCCACTGGCAGGACAAGCTCAGCAGTGACTTAAGGATCTTTAAATATTAAAAGCTGTGTGAGCATCTGCTCTTTATTTCCCTCAAGGTCAGAACTAAAGAAAATGCTGTAAATTACAGCAGGAAGGATTCGGTTATATATAAAATAAATCACTGTGAGTGTTGAGACAAGGATTTGATTGCCCAAGGGATTAAATAAGGGACTACCTATTGGCGGGATATTTTGAGGATTATTCTCTCTGGCATGGATTTGATGAAATCTCATTCTCCTTTCCAGCTTCTGTTAATTTGATTTGATGGTAAGAATCACCTGTTGTCTACTGTATATTGCAGCTGAATGTGGCTACATTTTCTGCTGGGTAAAACAATGAGTGTTTACTGTTGACAAGGAGACAGCTAAGTGATGCCTCAAGATGTATTACTGTTAATCAAAAAACAAACAAACAAACAAACAAAAAAAGTCCAGCGAAGAAGATTGCTTAAGCTGAGGAGTTTGAGGTTGCAGTAAGCTGTGACTGCACCACTCCACTCCAGTCTGGGTGACAAAGTGAGACCCAGTCTTTTAAAAAAAAAAAAAAAAAAAAGAAGTTTATATGTTTGTTAGGGTCATTTGCCAAAAACATTTGTTGTTTTAAGCATTGTCATAGAATCCTGGCTTCAAAGGCTGTTATAGGGTGGGAGAAGATAATTGTGGAGCGTGGGATATTGATCATACTGATGGGAGATTTGGAGTGGGGTCTCAGGGCACTGCTCCAGTGAGATTCAGTTTGTGAAACGTACTTGGTATTGCCAGTATTTCCATCAACTCACAGTTGCCCTGAGAACAGATCCAGCCTAGGAGAGTTATTTAAAGGACAGGGCAAGGGAAAGCAGCTGGGGGCTTAAAGAATTCACCTCTTAGCTCCCCTGTTTGCCTAATTTCTCTGCCTTTCTTTATTCCCAACTTAGAGAGTAGAAAGAGTGGTTTCTAAGTCTTGGTGTGCCTGAAGCATGCCTGGGGTGATGTTAAAAGGCAGGTTTCTGGGCTCATCTCCATAACTGGATCTGAGGGTAAGGTAAGGACGCATTGGTCACACTGCCTTTCTTGGGCCTCTCTTTTCAGAGTCCTATCTTACTCCTTTTTGTATCTGATTGTCAGACCAACTTTGTTAGGTCAACGCCTTCCATTATTACTATTATGAATATGAAGATAAGGAGGGTAGCTGTGGTAGGCAGCCTCTAAGATGGCCTGATGATATCTGCCTCCAGATATTCATGCCCTTAGGCAGTCCTCCTCCTTGAGTATGAATTGGACCTAGTACCTCACTTCTTGTGATTAGAATATGGTAAAAGTGATGGAACGTCACCTCTGAGACCAGGTTACAGAGGCGGCGGCTCCCATTCCTGCAATCTCGGGCTTTCTGTCTCCTGCATCGCCGGCTGCTTTGTTGGGAGCACTCTCAGGCAGCCCGCAGAGAATCCCCATCACGAGGAACCGAGGCACCATGACCTGCTTGGAATTCGCTTAGAAGTGTATTCTCCAGCTCTGGTTGGGCCCAGCTTGACTGCAACTCCATGAGAGATCTGGAGACACAGGCAGTCAGCTAAACCATTCCAGAACTCCTGGCCCACAAAAGTGTGAGATAAGTGTTGTAAGTCATTTGGTCTTAGAATAATTTGTTTCCAACAATAGATAACTAAGTGTGTGGCAAAAGCAGGAGGAGCCACAGATTAAAAAAGAACTTGGCCACTTTGGCCACCCTTCTGCCTGGGGCTGGAGTTTGATGCCCTTTCTGAAAGATTAAAATGGACACTAGATGTGTCTTTTCTTTTGTCTTTAAATCATTTCAGTTTTTAACTCGTCACTGCAGCTGCCTTTTGTAACTACTGCAGATCCCCACATTTCTCCTCTGTGGAGCTCCCCAGGCCAGCAGTGCCCACACTCCCTGCCCACCGAGGGTCAGTGAGCAGTATGGCTTCTGGCCCAGTGCCAGCCATGCCCGTGTGCCTTGTGGCCAAGCACTTCTTCACATCACAAGCTGGCTCGATGTCTTGGGTGTGATGTCTGCGAGCTTATTATGAACTTTGAGCTCACAGAAAACAGTGTTCTAGGAAACACTGTTTTGAGATGTGGGGGAGTGGGGAAGTTGTGGGCAAGGTGCCTGCAAAGACCAACTCACATCAGCCCCTTCTGAGAAAGAAAGAAAAATTGCCTCATAGACCACACAAGGGTTTGGGTGGCTGCTGTCCGTGCCTGGGGAGTTGCCCTGGCAGAAGCTGGGAAACAGATGAGCGGTCATCATCAGGAAGATTTCTGCCTTTCCTTACAGCACCTTTTACTCCCAGAAACATTATCTTCCCTGGTGCCCGGGACCCCATCCAGCTTGCCAGGCTTCTAGAATCTCCTCGCCCCACACAGCACCCCTTCAGGCCATAGACAGGTCAAGCACCACTCTTCCACTCAAATTGATCAGTTTGGTGTCCCGTTAGCTAGGTACTTGTTTTCTCTTAGTTACCAATGACTCCCCTAAAGTAGTTATCCTCCGTTCTTTAAGGTTTCACTGGCAGTATGTCAAAAAAACAAAACAGAACAGTCAAGGTCTAACACAAATTACTCGCTTATTTTATCCATACATTTAGAAAAACTAACATCTCTGGGAACCATCGCTTCTTAGAATAATGGACATTTTAGTATCAAAAGGAAAAGTGCACACACGTGCGAACACAGACACAGGATCACTTCAGACCCCAAATGTATAAAGGGCATAAACTCAGAATAAAGGATAACTTTCTAAATTGAATAAATATGTGAAAAACTCAATGTCCCAATTTTACTATTTTCCCCTCCCCTTGGTGTGGGGTCTTGGTTTGGTGTCTAACTCCAAACCAAGAAGTCTAACTCCAACTTGGAAGTCTTTTCTAACTCCTGTTCAGAGGTAGAAATCGATGCTATAGCCAAGCTAGTTATGTGTCACTCTCCCCAGATAATATGGGTTAATGTGGCTAAAACGTGCCTATCTTCAAAAGGCCCTTAAGAAATGGGGCCTTTTGACGATAGGCTGGGCGCGGTGGCTCACGCCTGTAATCCTAGCACTTTGGGAGGCCGAGGCAGGTGGATCACGAGGTCAGGAGATCGAGACCATCCTGACTAACACAGTGAAACCACGTCTGTACTAAAAATACAAAAAAAAAAAAAAATAGCGGGGCATGGTGGCAATGCCTGTAGTCCCAGCTACTCGGGAGGCTGAGGCAGGAGAATGGCGTGAACCCGGGAGCAGAGGTTGCAGTGAGCCGAGATCGTGCCACTGCACTCCAGCCTGGGAGACAGAGTGAGACTCCATCCCAAAAATAAAAAATAAAAATAAAAAATAAAAATAATTAAAAAAAGGATATAGTGGTGGGCATTTATGGCAGAGTAACGAGGAAGTTTGGCCTTTCTGTAAATTTCTGGAAAAAAAAAACAAAAATGATACGTTGCAGCAAACTTACAGAATCAGCTGTGGTCACCGAGAGCCATTTTTCCAAAGCCACAAGTTTTCAAGGCTTTCCCCACTCACCACAGCCCATCAACTGCAAAAGCAGCCGGTATCAGACATTCCTCATCTTAAAACCACAACCTGGAGCGCCTGGGTTGGGCAACAAGCCTGGTCTTTGGGTTAAGGCAGCTCTCAAAACTGAGCCAGTTTCAAGCCATGTTTTTAAATAAAAATCACTAGCCATGTGCCAGTTATTATGATGACCAAATTCAGTAGGAATGCATTTCACTCAAGGCACTGATTCAAAACGAAACCCTGACATCGGAAATGCCAGGGGATGAACTGGAGGTGACGATGTAAACTTCAAAACATTAGACATGAGGAAGCGACAGTGGCTTTGCTTCCCGCGCAGCCCGGGCCCCACAGCTCTTCACATCTGTTCCTTTGTCCTCTTCAGAGATGACCTTAGGAGCATTCTGAGAAGGGGTGCTTCTCACTTTTGCTTTCTTCCAGTGCCCCCTGGTGGAAACCTGTTCCCAATCAGCCCAGCTGTTGCCACCCAGGAACCTCTGGGGGTGGAAGGAATGTCACTAGGAGCCTATCCTAGAGGACAGAGGGGCTCAAGTTCTTCCAAGGAAAAAACACAAATACCGAAGATGGGAGGGCCAACTGCCTATCCCATGACAGATGTGCCGGTTTCTAAAGGTCACAGAGACCTTTCTAAAGGCATCTGATGCGATGCCCTTTTTCTGATTTGCTGGCCTGAGGCTCATCATTAGAGATATTTACTGAGGAATAAGAAGTAGATGAAAAGAACAGCGCAGATGTAAGCCTGGGAGAGGAAGCTCAGCTCCTTCAGTGATAATCTTCAAGCCCGAATATATTCTTTCCACGTTTCCTTCCAGCAGGCAAATAGTCATTGCCTATCTCTGGGGCATTTTTGTCACTCTGGCAAAGGCCCTTGATATGCATGAGTTCCTGCCTAAGTTGGGAATTTGCTAAAAGCTCAAGAGCTTTCTCTCTGCAGGTTAATCGGCAAAACAATTCAAAGAATGGCTTCTGTAATCACAGAATGCCCGTGGAAGGGCGCTGTCTATTTACTTACTGGGAACACCTGTGCTGCTGTAAATTGAAAATGATCATGAAATGAATACTCCTTAATACCTGCATTGGAATGAATTTTGGCCCAACACTTCAACCTGTAAATAAAGATGCCTGCTGTCTTGGAAGGTCATGCCAAGCAAGGGAACACCAGGGAGCTGTTTGGCTTTCATAGTGTGATTTTTCTTCTCGCAATGATTATTTATCGGGCAGCAACTCCGCTGGGCAGAGGATGGAACCACAAACAAAGCAGTGGTTTGCCTTCCTGCTCACCACTGTTCTTGGTCTTTGGGGGAAATTAAATAAAATTGGGTCATAATTAAAGCAGTGGTAGGGTAGGTCTGTATCTTTCTTTAAAGGCCATTGTCTTTGCTATTGAATCAGGAAACATAAGAATTTTTGAAAACATTTTCTCCTAAATTCCAGGCTGCAGAAGACAGCGAAGACAACCAAGGGGAATATTATCAGGTGTGGCCATGTGTTGTGAGGTCAGGGAGCTGGAGGAGGCATTTCTCTAGTCCCAGATACTCCTGCCTGCTGACTGATACCAGCAATTTCTCTTTCAAAGTTCTTGACTTGGCCAGGCATGGTGGCTCCTGCCTGTAATCCCAGCAGTTTGGGAGGCCAAAGAGGGCGGATCACTTGACGTTGGGAGTTTGAGACTAGCTTGGCCAATGTGGTGAAATCCTATCTCTACTAAAAATACCAAAAAAATTAGCCAGGTATGGTGGAGTGTGCCTGTAGTCCCAGCTACTTGGGAGGCTGAGGCAGGAGAATCGCTTGAACCTGGGAGGCGGAGGTTGCAGTGAGCTGAGATCATGCCACTGCACTCCAGCCTGGATGACAGAGCAAGACTCCATCTCAAACAAAACAAAACAAACAAAAAACCACACACACACACAAAGTTGTTGACACTTGAATAAGGTGGTTCCCCCAAAATGTAACTACTCATAGCCTAACATTGACCAGAAGCCTCAATAACATCAATGTTGATCAACATGTATTTTGTATGTTATGTGTATCATACACTGTATTCTTACAATAAAGTAAGCTAGAGAAAAGAAATGCTTTAAGAAAGTCATAAGGAAGAGAAAATAGATTTACTATTCATGGAGCAAAAGTGGCTCATCATAAATGCCTTCATCCTCGTCATCTTCATGTTGAATAGTCTGAGAAGGATGATGAAGCGGAGGGATTGGTCTTTCTGTCTCAGGGGTGACAGAGGCAGAAGAAAATCTTCATGTAAATGTTTATACCATGTTTCTCAAGTGTCAAACTATTTAAATTTAATGTGTTGTGATGGTTAATTTTATGGGTCAACATGGCTTGGCCACGGTGCCCAGATATTTGGTCAAACATTATTCTGGATGATTCTGTGAAGGTAATTTTTGGATGAGATTAACATTTAAATCGGTGGACTTGGAGTAAAGTGGGTCACCCTCCATCATGTGAGTGGGTCTCTCCCACAGTTGAAGTCCCTAATCAATGAAAGTCAGACCTCCCCTGAGCAAGGAGGACTTTTGCCAGCAGACCGCTTTTGGGCTCAAACTGCAACTCTTCTCTCATTCTTCAGCTTGCCAGCCTACCCTGTTAGATTTTGGACTTGCCAGTTTCCACAACTGCCTGAGCCAGTTCCTTAAAAGAAACCTCTCTCTGTGTTCACCCTGACTGTTAGAAATGTCATGCTTACAAATATGTACATGCCTCTGCACTGCAGTAAGCATGACATTGCTGAAGCGCTGCAGTACAGCATGTTTACTATTTAACATTGTGTCTGTCATTTATACCTTACTGAGAAAAAGTGTGAGAGCCTCTCCTGAGGCCTGCTTTGATAGCAGGGAGAGAGAGTCTCCTGGAGTCCTGAATGGGGGAAACATCTGCCTTTGAGTCAGGGATAAAGTTGGCTCAGAAGAGAGGAGTTGGAGCTGAAGATTCGCTTTAGTTTACTAAGCCTTCTTCCTCCATTTTGTCTTCAGAGGGAAAACCACACCTGCTCCTATTTGGTTACCTTAAATGTATTTTGTGAGTACCCAATAAATAGTTGCTGAATGAGTTCTAGGGAACTGGGGGATGGGGACAAAGTGGTAAAGTAACCGAGTAGCTGGTATGTTCTAGCGATGTTTGCCTCTGCAATCTTATTTAATCTTCTCATCCACAAGGATAGTCCTATTGTGATGCTCAAGGACTCTGGGTTTGACTTCTGGCTCAGCTGCTTTTTATGTGACTGGATAAATGGCTGAAGCTCTCTGTTCCTCTGTTTCTTTATGTG
The DNA here is from genome assembly GCF_029281585.2 of Gorilla gorilla gorilla. NCBI lineage: Eukaryota > Metazoa > Chordata > Mammalia > Primates > Hominidae > Gorilla > Gorilla gorilla. Next base: position 56,130,834 of record NC_073227.2, on the reverse strand, counting down.
TAAGATGGGGATCATAATGTTAGTATAGTGAGTAAGTTAGCATGGCGTAGTGTAGTAAGAGCTAAGTATCTGTCATGCCTGGCATATGGTAAGGGCTGTGTTGGTAGAAGTGGGGAAACCCTTTCTTAGAAGACAGCTTTTATTACCTACATTTTCTAGATTTGATTGCCCAAAATCACATTGTTGCTCCAAGAAAAGGGAACAGTGATTTGAGTGCATGTCTGCCTGATACTAAAGCCTGCTGAACCCCATATGTTCTTTTAATACAGAAAAGAAAAAACAAACACATTTGAATGCCAGAGAGTTTTTAATAATTTCATTTGGCATCTCATGGTTTGGTACTTTATTTTGGATAAGCATTTGTTTAAAAATGTATGTCTGGAATAAAAGGTTAGACTTATGAGCCCCCACAAATGCTGGCTAAAGCTCCGGAAGCTCAGTCTTCACCTTTGCCGTTCCACTCAGTCAAAAGGTCACGGTCAGCTTAGCTTTCTCTGTGGCCAGCATCACACTGTGAAGTACTGGGTGATAAGATGAATGAGTGGAAAAAAAAAAAAGAGCTCAGATGTAATGTAAGGGTGTTGATATTGGTGGGGTCTTATTTAACAGTTATTTATTGAGCTTTTGTTATGTGCCAGGCACTGATGCTAGAAGCTAGGGAGAAGACAGAAAAAAAAATTAAAAATAAAAAAAAAGGATAAGATGCAGTCCCTGAGATTGAGAAGCTTACAGTCTGGTCCAGTGTCTCCACTGGGGTTGATTTTGCCCCCAGGGAACATTTGGCAATGCCTGGAAACACTTGGGTTTCCACAATTGGAAGGTGGTGGTGGTGTGGGTGTTAGAAGGGAGGGGGTTATGTTGCTGCTGGCATCTAGTGCATAAAGGCCAGAGATGCCCTAAATATTCAGTGGTACACAAGACAGCTCCCCACAATAAAGAATGATCCTGTCTAAAATGTTGATAGTGGTGAGATTGAGAAGCCCTGTGAGAGATGAAGCCTACACAGAGAAACTTAAATGACGATCTCAGGTGGTACCTAACTAGGAGCCACAGGGCAGGACTGACCATAGATGCTTTGGGAACTGAAAGGAAGAGTACATGGGAGTGTATTGCAATGGAAGTCTTCCTTTCCAGGCTGGAGGCAGAAATGCACGACGTGTCTGTGAGAACAGAGCAAACGGAAAAAGCTGGTGCAGCAGGAATTGGTGAAAGCTAAAGTAGTCAGGGTGGGGTCACTTACGGAGGACCTTGAAAGTGGGGGAAGATATAATGCTGAGGATGAAGAGCAGTTGGCTGAAGCAGGCTTTTAGGGAAATGGGTATATGGGGTGAATCGAAGGAGACAGCTCAGAGCAGTGACTCTAGATTCAGGTTCAAATCCTGGCTCCCCGCTTACTAGCCCTTTGTTGGTAAGGAGTAACCTCTCTGTGATTCAGATTCCTCATCTGTAAAACGGCATCTACTTCACAGAGTCATTGTGAGGACTAAGCGAATTAATGCAAAATTACAGGTACGAGTTGATGAGGGCTTAGCCTTGCTTATTGGAAGGGTGTAGAAGAAGGAAAAAGCCAAGCCCTGTGAACAGACTGATAGATTGATGGCAGATCAAATACAAAGGGTGGGGCTCAGGAAGAATCTAAGTTTTCTATGGTGGACTCATTCACAGACATGGGGAGATTAGAAAGGGGAAGCAACAGAATGGTTTTCTTACTAAGGATAGTGAGGAAGATGATAATTCTGTTGGGGAAAAGGTAAGACAGAGGCCAAATTGGGGAAATAAAAATCCTTTTGCATCTATCACTAAAAGTTATGTACATGTAGAAAGCTATCAATCATAGAACGGGTACCTAACTATCAAATCACAGACCTATTTGATTTTCTGGGTTTTTCCTTTTCTTTATAAACTTAAGTTTTGAAATATTTCAAGCATACAGAAAAAAGTAGAAAATAACAGGCTAGTGATTACTCAAGGATAAAGTGGCCATTACATACACTTTTTGGCTTTGATGATATTAAATAATTTGTTTATATTAAAACAGGAGGCTATATAGATGGTCAGAGCTCACCTTCCTGGACCATTTTCCAATGGCTTCCAGGCTGAGAACTGATTGCTCTGCTTGGCCTGTGGCCAAGTTGTTCTCTAGTGTCTATGAAGCCTCCCTACTACATAGACTCCCAAGGTCTTATCTTCCTTTATTTCAAGGACTTTTATGACTGAGTTATTCCTCTCTGGTCACACTGTTCACCACTTTGGATTGAACCTGCTTGTTCTGTTCCAAATACTATTTGCAAATTTCCACTAGGAATGAATCAAGACAGGTACATCCTCTGAGCAAGCCTATAATTTTATGCTCTTTCAAACATATTCATTCATTCATTCATTCACTGAACAAATATTTATTGAGTATTCATTGTGTCAAAAAGTGTTGTAGCTTCTTGGGATATAATAATTGTGAACAAAATAGACAAAGGTGCTTGTTTACATACTAGTGAGGGAGACAAACAGCAAAGAAAAAAAGGTAAATAAATTGCACAGCATGTTAGAAGGTGAGAAATACACCAAGAAAGAAAGAAAAAGTAGAGCAGAGTGAGGAACCTCAAAAGTTAGGGAGTGCAGATGGCCGTAATGTCAAATCAGGGGGCTATTCACTTAGAAGATGAGATTTGAGCAAAGACTTGGAGGGATTGGAGGGAGTTAAGAAAGGAGGGAGGAGTGCTCTGGAAAAAACAAAAGCCAAGAATCTCTGGTGAGAGCAGGCCCTATGGCTCCAGCAGCAGCATTGGGGTGTGGCTGAGTGAGGTGAGCAGCTTATTGCAGAGGAGATGAGAGGGAACAGGAGGCCAGATCATGGAGCATTTTATAGGCTCTTGTGGAACATGTAGCTATAACCCTGAGTGAAATGGGGAGCTATTGTGGGGTTCTCAGACAAGGAGTAACATGATCCGACTTAAGACTTAAATTAATTACTCTGGCTGCTGTGCTGAGAATAAAGCATAGTGGGAGGAGGAGAAGCAGGAAGAAGTTAGGAGGCTTTTGGTGTGAGCCAGGTGAGGTGATGGTGGCTTATCCATGGTGGTGATGGATGAGATGGGGAAAGCAATAAGTATGTGTGTGTGTGTGTGTGTGTGTGTGTTTTAAATTGTGTTGAAATATATATATCAAAAATTTACCATTTTAACCATATTTGAGTGTACAGTTCAGCAGCATTAAGTACATTCACATTGTTATAAACCATAACCATTCTCTATCTCCAAAACTTTTTCATCATCCCAAATGGAAACTCTTAAATAAACAGCCTTCTGTATCCACAGGTTCCACATTGCTGGGTTCAACCAACTGTGGAACAAAAATATTTGAAAAAAAAGGACGGTTGTGTCTGTATTGAACATGTACAGACATTTTTTTCTTGTTATTATTCCCTAAACAATATAGTGTAACAATGATTTACATAGCATTTACATTGTATTAGGTATTATAAGTAATCCAGAGATGATTTAAAGTATATGTGAGGAAGTGTGTAGGTTACATGCAAATATTATGTCATTTTATATAAGGATCTTAAGCATCTATGGATTTTGATATCTGTCGGAGGATCTGGAACCAATCTCCCATGGACACTGGGGAAGTCTGTATTTTTTAAAGACACAGTCAGCAAACTTTCTTGATAAACTGGCCTGTGTGAGAGAGAGAGAGAGGAGTCAAGGATGACTAAGATTATTTACCTGAGCAACTGGAAAGACGGAATTGCTTTTGACAAGATGGAGAAGGGTGATAGAGCCCGTTTGGGGAGGGAGGAAGAAAAAGAGTTCAGATTTCATCTCCTGTTTACTTGAGGTATCTACTAGACATCCAAGTGGAGAATTTCAGAATGCATTTGGGTAGGTGAGTCTGGAGTTAATTAGAACTGGGCTAGATGTGTGCATTTTGATGTCATCAGCTGATAGATAGTTTTTAAGCTGCAGGAGGGAATGGGATAATCAAAAGAGTGAATAAGACAAAGAAAAGAAGAAATCAAAAGCTTTGCGGGAAATCTAGCATTATTCAGAGGTCAGGGTGGTAGAGAACAAAGCAGCAAAGGAGACTGACAAGGAGCAAAGCCAAGGGATATGGTACCAATGCTGCCAAGAGAGAGGTTCAGTAAGATGAGGACTTAGAGTTGACCGTTGGATTTAGTGGTGCATGGGTCACTGGCGACCTTAACAAGAGCAGTTTTGTTTTTATTTTCTAGAAGTGGTAGAGATGACAGCCTGACTGTAATGGAAGGAGAGCAGTTGGAGACAGCAAGTAAGGAGCCTTATTTCTAGGGCCGGAGGACTGGCTCATGCCTTTAATCCCAGGACTTTGGGAGGCCTAGGTGGGCAGATCACTTGAGATCAGGAGTTTGAGACCAGCCTAGCCAAAATGGTGAAACCCCATCTCTACTAAAAATACAAAAATTAGCCGGGCATGGTGACAGGTGTCTGTAATCCCAGGTACTCTGGAGGCTGAGGCAGGAGAATTGCTTGAACCTGGGAGCCGGAGATTGCAGTGAGCCAAGATGGCACCAATGCATTCCAGTCTCGGCGACAGAGCGAGACTTGGTCTCAACCAAAAAAAAAAAAAAGAGACTTATTTCTAGATTTTACAATAAATAGAGAGCAAATCAATGAAGGAAATAAGATCACGCATAGTTTGTTTTGTTTTTAACAGCTGAAGTAACTGCATATATATACGTATATATGTATTTTATATATACATATGTATATACGTATATATGTGTATATATACGTATATGTATATGTATTTTAATAGCTGAAGTAACTGCATATATATGTACATATATATGTATATATGTACATATATATGTATATATGTGTGTATGTATATATACACATATATACGTATATACATATATACATATGCATATATACGTATATACATATATACATATGCATATATACGTATATACATATATACATATGCATATATACGTATATACATATGTATATATGTATGTATGTGTACGTATACGTATATGTGTGTGTGTGTGTGTGTGTGTGTGTGTGTGTATATGCTGATGATCCAGTAGAGAGGGAAAAATTGGTGATATAGGAGAAGGAGGGAGTATTTTTAAAATTTTGAATTTGAATACCTCCTAGTGGTCTTGGGCACAACATTTTGCCACAGTCTACACTCTATTCTGACCTACTTCATTCATTTATGTAACCTACATTTGGTTTTGCATCCTGTGGCCTGAATAGATACAGATCTATTTGGGGCTCTAAAACAGCACTGGAATAAATTGGTTAAAATGTAAATGAGACCCATTCCTGCCAAAGTCAACAGAGTCCTTAAGTGCTAATGTGCCCTCTCTTTGAAGAGTGATTTTTGGGCAGGTTCCTCATCCCAGCAGACACAGCAGATGAAAATGGCAGTCAGAAGCAGCTGAAATCCAAACACCAAAGAACATGATGTAGTGTAGATTCTTGGGAATTAGTAATTTATTTTATTTTTGTCTCCAGAAGTAAGTCTTTGGGTGGACCATGGAAAATGAGTGATTTCTGGGTGCAGGAAAAGGAAGAGAGAAATGGAAGAAAAGGAAGAGAGACAGGAAGAGAGAAATCGGGGGGAGCAATGAAACAGCAGTGGGTGCAAAGGTGAGTCCTTGCCTGGGCTTGGACTTGAACTGTATGTCCATGGTAGAGAAGAGAGGTTTCCCATTGGACCATCAGTCTGTCCATGGCTCAACAACTGAGCAATGGTGACGTCCAAATCAGAGAAAGGTAAGTAACTGATGTATGAATGTAGGTTTAGAAGATCAACTTCTTTGATAGGAAAGGAACTAATATGTATTGATAATGTGTAGGGATTAAATTTTGCAGCCAGCCTGCAAAATGGCTCAGTGTTCCCCACCTTTTAGTATTCATTCCTCTCCATCCTAAACTTTATCTTGGAAACAAAAATCTGTAAGGGTTAGTTCAATGTCCTCCTAAGCCCTCTGGGTTCTGGTTGGATTATACCTGTTGGGAACCCTGGAATGAAGTTGTAATGAGGTTGTTGTGTCCCTAAACAGCAGATCCTTCATCTCCTCCAAGTGATCTCTGCTCTATTTTACTCTCTTTCCCCATCCTGGTCCTTGTGAACCTAGCGATGGTGACAGTTCCACTACTGCTGGACCTGGGTTCCTGTATATCTTTTGTGGTTTTCACTTCTTTGTAATTAGTCCCTTTATAAATAACCCTTTCAAAGTTAATCTAAGTATGTCAAGTTTTCTCTTGTATCAGAAGTAGCTCTAGGAAGCAGATTCAGAGTTGGGTATGGGATTTATTTGGTCATATATTTAGAGGTCCAGAGATAACCTCTGCTGGAGAAATAACTCAGTTATCAATTAATCAAATTGTCATTGGTACTGCTTGGGATAAAGGGCAAAGAGAGGGCAAGATGCTGGCTTTATGGCATTTCAGGAAAACCCCAATAAGAGAATTGCAGCACAAACCCCTGGGAATATTTTCCATCTCAAAAGCAGCTCCTGACTTTCTACTGGTAAAGACTAAATGCTTAATCACGGATCATCAAATAGTTAAGTGATCCAAGCTGCTTATCATGAGCTGGGTGTTATCTGATTCAATGGACTGTGAAATCAGTCATGCGTACTAGTTTTCTATCCTAATACAGAAGTGGCATATATGAAAATGGGCCCTAGCAGATCCAGAGGCTTCAAGAAAGCTTCATAAGTATGCAACATCTATTCACATTGTACCTACTCTTTCTGCTTCTACTTCAATTCACACCAGTGGCCTCTTGGGTAGTTCTCCAACAGCTTATGGGAGAAAATCTCTGGCTTGATTTACAGGAAGATCTGCATCATAAATGTGTACCAACAGGAAATAGCCATTGTACTATAGCCTCATTCAGAGGTAGCCTGATAGATAGTGTTGAAATAAAGTCCTCCCAGAACTTCAGGAAACACGTAAGTTTATTCACTTCGTTAGGAAAAGAGATAGTCTGAGACACTGATCTACCTCGATTCATGGGCAATGGTAAAAACAAATTGGTCTGCCAATTTGGAAGGAACAAAATTGGGAGATTGGTGACACGGAGATCTTGGGGAAAGGGATGTGGTTGAATTTCTTAGAACGGGGACAGAATAGGAAGATATAACCAGAGATTGACAAGATGACCCATGTTGTGGAGAGAATTAGCTTTTTCTTAGTCTCACTGGTGCTTGTTCAGTGGTCCCCGAATACCTTACCATGTGTCCCATAACTCCAAAGCAGCTGACTTGATAAAACAGAAGAATGGCCTTTTAAAGGCTCAATTACTATCACATCTGGAAGACAACATCTTGAAAAGTTCAGGTAGGGTCCTGTAGGATACAATAAAGTCTTAAACCATCAGCAAATATGCTTTTGTTTTTCCATAGCCAGGATACATGAGTCTGAAAACAAAGCAGTGGAGATTGGAGCAGCCTCTCTCACCATTTCATCTAATAATGCACTGGAGTATTGTTGTTTACTTTCCCTGAGACTTTGGTTTTTGTAGGTTTGGAGATTCCATTGCCAAGAGAAGAATCCTTTTATTAGGGAATATTGAAAGTTGAACTGCCCTGTGGCCACTATGGGATTCCTTGTACTACTGAATTTATAGGCCCTGAAGGGGGTCAATGTAGCTGGGGTGATTATCCTAATTAACAGAGGAAAATTGGGTTGGTGCTTCACAATTACAGCAAAGAGGACTTTGTTTAAAAATTAGGGAATGCATTAGCTTTATTTCTTAATATTCTTAATAGTCCTGGTCAATGGAAAACTGTAGCAACCCTACAAAGACAAGACTAAACAAAAACCCAAATCCTACAGGAATGAATATTTGGGCACCTCCTCCAGCCAAGGTGTTGGCAGTGGCAAAGGGGAAATGGAATGGATAATGGAAGAGGGCATATATGATTTCCACTTTAGGATGGGCCGAGCGCGGTGACTCATAACTATAATCCCAGCACTTTGGGAGGCCAAGTTGGGCGGATCACTTGAAGTCAGGAGTCCGAGACTAGGTTGGCCAACATGGTGAAATCCCCTCTCTACTAAAAACTACAAAAAATTAGCTGGGTGTGGTGGCACATGCCTGTAATCCCAGCTACTCAGGAGGCTGAGGCAGGAGAATCACTTGAACCTGGGAGGTAGAGGAAGTTGCCGTGAACCAAGATAGCACCACTGCACTCCAGCCTGGCCAACGCAGTGAGACTCTGTCTGAAAAAAAAGAAACAAAAAATGGATGCTGAGGGGTGGACTGTGCTGGATGTTTCCTGTCTGCCTCTCTCCCTGCTGGTCCACTCTCTGCCTTTCACCAGCCTGCTCTTTGCTCCTGTGTGATTTACATACAACCATCTGGCTTCCTGCTGGGTTAGGCCAATGGAGAGCCCAGCAAGGAGGGAGGGAGGACAGTGGAGTAAGGATATTTATCCTCCTGATTTTCTTGCTGTGAGTCTCCTTGGGCAGTCTGTGTCCTTGGATGGATGATACATGCTCTTTTCCAGGTGGCCTGGGCCACAGATACCCTCTCCTTCTAGGTTCTGGTAACCTTCCCTTCCCTCCTCACTTGGTTAGGTGTGGTGATGGCTCAGCTCTGGATTCCTGCACTATCCTTGTAGTTTTACTACACTCTGCCTACATCTCTATACTTCCTTTTATAAATAAATCCTTCTCAACATATCCCAGTTTGAGTGTGCCTTCTGATTCTTGTTGGGATCCTGACTGATAATACTTACCTTTATGATCCAGGGACTTTAAAGATGTTATCTGATTGATTCTTCACCACGATCCCATTATAATCAGCCTTCTTGATTACCCTCTTACTGTATACCTGGTATTGGTCGAGGAGTTTTACATGAATCGGTTCAATTAGTCCTCACCGTTAGCTTACGTGTTAGGCATCCTATTATTCCCATTTTACAGATGAGGAAACTGAAGCACAGAACATTTACTAGTTTACTCAAAGTCACGAAGTTAGACATTTATAGGGCTTCTCAAAGGGAGTACATACAATTTACCTCAGTTTTACAGTTAGGAAAACTAAGACTTAGAGAAGTAAAGGGACTTATCCAAGATGTAGTCAGCCAGGTGACTAGGGCTAAACCCCAGGTCTGTCTCCCCTCAAAGTGAATGCTCACCTCTAAGGTACTCTGCTGCCTCCAGAATATTTTTGGATGTCAATATGAGTATGAGCTGATGGGGAAATGTAGGTTCTATGAAAATAAAGTATCCTTTTGAAATTCAAAATTTATTTATGTTTTTTTTTTTTTTGACAGAGTCTCACTCTGTCACCAGGGCTGGAGTGCAGTGGTGCAATCTCAGCTCACTGCAGCCTCCATCTCCCAGGCTCAAGGGATCCTCCCACCTCAGCCTCCTGAGTATTGAAGACTACAGGCATGCACCACCATGCCTGGCTAATTTTTTTAAAAAGTTTTTTGGGGTAGACATGGGGTTCTGCCATGTTGCCCAGGCTGATCTCGAACTCCTGGGCTCAGGCGATCTGCCTGCTTCGGCCTCCCAAGGTGCTGGGATTAGCGGCATGAGCCACCACCCTTGGTTTATTTATGGTCTTTAAAAAGGAAAATCATCTCACTTAAATAAAGATGAAGCTTGACAATGAAAGTCTAGGCATAACTTAGACTTACTAGCTAGTTCTTTCTTCAAATATTCAGTTTATCTTTAAACTTATTCCATAGTAAGAGCCTATGTTTTATGGAATACTATGCAGCCATAAAAACGAATGAGTTCATGTCCTTTGCAGGGACATGGATGAAGCTGGAAGCCATCATTCTCAGCAAACTAACACAGGAACAGAAAGCCCAACACTGCATGTTCACACTCATAAGTGGGAGTTGAACAATGAGAATATATGGACACAGAGAGGGGAACATCACACACCGGGGCCTGTTGCGGGGTGGAAGGCAAGGGGAGGGAGAGCATTAGGACAAATACCTAATGCATGCGGGGCTTAAAATCTAGATGATGGTTTGATAGGTGCAGCAAACTACCATGGCACATATATAGCTATGTAACAAACCTGCTTGTTCTGCACATGTATCCCAGAACTTAAAGTAAAATTAAAAAAAAAAAAAAAAAGAAATACCAATACCTAGATTCCTCCCCAGACAGTCTAATTTTTTTGGTCTGGGGTAGGCAGGGTATGACCTGTACACCAGAATATTTTTTTTAAAGCTCCTCAGATAATTCTAACATGCAGCTAAGGTTTAGAACAATTTTTAATTACAATAAATAAGTAAAAGAATAAATAAAATCCCACCGAAATGTTGATGGAATTTTAAAAAAGAGCCTATGTTTTAAACATTTCAATTTAAAAAAATATGACATCTAATTCAAAATCCCTGCTAACAGATTTCCTAGGAGAGCATCACTTCTGGAATCCTATTCTCTTGTACATTTGTTAGCGAACATTAGCCCTGACAAAGGTAAAAGAGAATACACTGGTCATTTATCACTCACAGACTGAGGAAATGCAAAAACCAGGCCAGAGGAGAAGAGCCTGAGAAGGGAAACCACACTGGCCAAGGTGCCAGAAACTTATTTTTTGCTTTAGTGACAGTTATTTGTCTTCCACTAGTGAAGGAAGGCACGATCGAGACTTTCATACGCTTTATAATAATTCGTCTCACCCTTCCCTTAGAGACTCCCTCAATATCACGTACTCATGGCTTTCTAACAGCTGAGAAATGATCTGCTTTTCAGATAACACCATCCAGTCGGTTTTCTGTTGCTGCTGTTGCTGTTCAGTGCAGAAGCGGTAAGTCTACTTCCGAGGGCAATTTCTTGAAAATTAATTAATTCCGTTTCTTTATTACTTGTGGAGTCACCATGTCTCTTTGCACCCGCTGTTCTCTCTACCTGGGAACCTTCTCCCATTTTCTCTCTGTTGAATGCCTATTTGTTTACAGGTCTAGGTCAAATGTCAGGTCATCTGGGATCCTTTCCTGATCCTTTAGATTTAGTTGTTCATTCCATTGCATTCCCACCGTGTGCGGCATTGTTCTCCACTTAATTTTTATTTCATGTATGTTGTTTATAGGTCTGTGCTCCAATATGTATTTTTTCCCTTTAAGGGCAAGAATCCTATCTTAGTTATCTATCTCCCCAAAACTATCAGTGTATCTTATACTTTGGTGGCAGTAAATGACTCTGTAAGAATTAAATCCAAGGCAGCATGTTAACAGAAAAAGCTAACATTTAACAGGAGCTTCCTGTATATCAGATACTATGCTAAAAGATTTATGTTTATTAACTCATACAGTTCTCAAAACCACCTACTTTTTTTTTTTTTACGATCCCCATTTTACAGATGAGGAAATTGAAGATTAGAGAGGTTACATTGCTTACCCAAGGCCACACTATGAAATGGTGGAGCTGGGATTCAAACTCATGTTCCTAATCACTATACCATGTCTATTTATAACAAAAAGACACCATCAAATGAGGTAATGCATATAAAATGACAAACACTGAGCCAGATATGGAGTAAGTTTTCATTACAATGATTATAATTTTATGCCCTGAAGATGCACCAGACTCTACTGGGAATGTGACATGTTTTCTCAATTTTATTTTATAACAACTCTATGCTCTTAGCACCTCTAGTTCCTGGAGAAGGAAACTTAAGTTCTTAAAACCAGTAATTTGCCCAGGGAGATGGAGTTAGGAAGCCTTCTAAATGAAAATGGAGTTGGAAAGAGACCTGGATTTTTCTACTATTTCTGTGAAAATCTAGTGGATGTATAGATACCTTTTGTACAAATAATTATTTGTAACATGATTGCTTTTCAATGTCAGACAAGTGAGAACACAGATAAGCCTGAGCACAGATGAAGAGCTTCCAGAAAAATACACCCAGCGTCGCAGGCCGTGGCTCAGCCAATTGTCAAATAAGAAGCAAGTAAGTATCATTTTGACAGGCAAGAGGGGAATGGAGAAGGTTGTCTTTTTAGAGTCTTCATTCATGAGGTGCTGTTTGTTGCCCAGAATCTAGTATCCTGCTTGGCATAAAATAAGCGCTCAGTAATTTGTGAAGGAATGTTCTAGAAGAAAGTAAAAGGAAAAAGAAAAGACCAGTTAAAATAGGCTACTTATATTTAAAGGCAGAACTTGAAAATGGGCAATGAGTGGGAAAAAACATATTCTGGCTTCTGTCATTTTGAGGCTGAGATTAATTTTCACTTCAGTGAGAAACAGCATTCTTAGGAAGTATGGTAAACCCAAGCACAAACTGCCACCACATAAAAAGAAAAAGTCCATTTTTCTTCTTTTAAGGAGAAAAAAATCCTTAAAACAAGGTAAAACTATTGAAGAGGAGTACATCATCTTTTGAAAATTTTGATATGAAAAAAATCAAGTAAAATACTGTCAAGAGAACTTGTGATCTCAAAAGTGTACAAAATGATGAGTGTATTGCTGGATCGTAAAGGAGTTTTATAGTTAGTCCTTTTCTACATTTATCTCATCCTGGCTTCTGCCTTGGTGTAGCTGGATAAGAAAAGTGAGGCAGAAGGCAAATATGCTTTGTCCCTATATTTTTTAGTACAAATTATTTAAATGATAGTAAAACAACGTCACTTATTGGTTTTCACAGTCCAACACGGGCCGTGTGCAGCCGTCAAAACGAAAGCCACTGCCTCCCCTCCCACCCTCTGAGGTTGCTGAAGAGAAGATCCAAGTCAAGGCACTTTATGATTTTCTGCCCAGAGAACCCTGTAATTTAGCCTTAAGGAGAGCAGAAGAATACCTGATACTGGAGAAATACAACCCTCACTGGTGGAAGGCAAGAGACCGTTTGGGGTAAGACACTTACATGACTTAGTCAGTATCCAATTATTCCAACACAAAGAAGACTATTTAGTGACTCAGGCTTATAATTCTTTCCTCTGCATGAAATGGAATCTGTCCCCTCTCCCCCAGGATGTGTGAGAGAATGAGAGAACAGTGATTTCAGGCAGAGTCTCAGAACCAGATACACCTGGCTTCACATCCTGATGCTGCCGCTTACTATTGTGTGTCCCCGGGCAAGTCACTTACCGTCTCTGAGTTTTTGTTTCTTTATTTGTACAATGGAAATAATAATTCTGACAATGTAGGTTCTTATTCTAATTTGTGCTTTCATTTGGGAATTTGTCAGTTTTTTCCTGTTAAGCTCTAAGGTAAGAACAGAAATAGTATTTTATTCACTTTTATGTTTCTACAACGACTAGTTTTGAAAGCAAACATTGCAGTCGCCGCTGAATTAGATTAGAAAGAAAAAAGACCCTGGGATGCAGATAGGTTTCATTGTGCCAATTGCAACAGATGGTTAATGCCTGACTGGAGTCCTGAGTTGAGAAGAATTCTGAGGAATATCTGGACTTCCTGAGAGAGAAGGCTGGCATTGATTTCTGATATTTGCCAAGATTTGGAGATTTTAAGTATCTAAGTATTATAAGCATGTAAATTACATACCTCTCCAACTACATTTTCTCAATGATGTGGCTCTCTTAACAGTTCTCAACATGTGATGGAGACTTTTCAGTGGAAAAAGAGGCATTAGTAGGTTCAGGACTGTGTAATTAGCCACACCTGCGGGTATACTATTGGCATGCCTCAGACTTAAAAACTGAATTTTTTATTTCACAGTAAGTGAATAGAGTTTTTAAAAAAATATAATATGCAAACATTAATGTCAAAATTCTGCTTTGCCACTACCTCCAAACCCAAGTGTCTCCCCAAAAGTAAATACTATTATCCATTTTCAGATTATTTTCAATACACTTACATGCACATATCAAAATATATGGTATTGTTTGTAGAATTCATTTACCTAAATCTTATCATACTTTCTGCATGATTCTGCAACTTACTTTTATTTCTCAATAATATATGTCTTGGAGATCTTTTTGTAATTTCAAATGTTGGTTAAGGTTTAGGAAAAGTGAAACTTCTACCATGCTGATAGGTGTGTAAGTTGGTATATCCTCCTTTGAGGACAATTTGTTGCATATCCTGAAAGATGCACATATCCCGTGACTTAGCAATTCCCTTCTTTGCTATCTGTCTTTGAGAAATATTCTTCTGTACAAGAAGGCGTGTTCAAGGATTTCTTTACAGCGTTGCTTCTACTAGCGAAGTAGCTAAACTAGAATACCTATACTATGGAATACTCCTCAGCAATTGAAAAGAATGAAGTCAATGTCTTTGTAATTGCTGCATTTTTAACATAGTCACTATGATATCAGATGATCATTTAAGTGCCCCCTTTTCTCTCTGAAAAGATTGTGGGGTCATAAAACCTCTTAAACTACTCACATTACAAGTTGGCATCTTAATACATTCCTTGTACAGAGATTTTTGTTGAGTTAGAAATAAAAAAAACTTTTTATTTCTCCTTTTAACAATTTAATCAGTAAAATGAATTTGATTTCCCCCCTACATCCTTGAGGTTTTAAAAGGATTGTTGCCATGATAATGCCACAAACATGCCAAGCATTTTGATTTTTGCTTTTTCTTTTGTTGTAGGAATGAAGGCTTAATCCCAAGCAACTATGTGACTGAAAACAAAATAACTAATTTAGAAATATATGAGTAAGTCTTCTCCAAAATATAACCTATGAAAATCAGGGACATTTTGGCAGCTTGTAAGTATAGATACTGTTTTGGGTCTGTAGAAGGAAAAGAAAGTAACACATTTGACAGCGTTAATAATAAAGAGATGTTTGATCCTTATCATGGTTGATTCAGAAACTTCTTTTCCTTAAACTTATTTTTGTTCTGTTTTGTATAGCCACTTTTTCTGTTTTAACAGTGACAGACTGAACCCAAACACTCATCTGGCACTTATTTTACTATATATCTTAACTGGAAAATTTACTTTAAAAAATGACATTAAATTTTCAGTGAGTGGTAAACTTAACCATATAGATAAATTACTATATTTTGGCTTATGTTTTTATATGTTTTAGAAATAGCTGACGATAAGAACTAGGCTAATGCCGTAGTTTGGAAGAGCTGTTTGGCATGTTCACTAGAGTTCTGCCTGAAATCTATTTTTGTTACAATTACAGATTTGGAAGATGGAGGAAATCTTAGCAATCACTTTTTTAGCCCCTCATTTTGCAGATGAAAAGATTGATAGATTACAGGTAGAGAACGGCAGAACTGAGACTAGTCATATGTTTTTAATAAATTTAGATTTTCAGTTTGAGCATCTCCCCCTACCTTCATCCCACTTGGGCACTTATCTTAAAATTAGCATATGCTTCCACCAGGTGGCAGTAGGTAATATGCATTGAGGCATTAAGACAAGTGCTTCTCTGAGAACCAGGCAGCAAATACAATTGAATGAGAGAACCTCCTTGGTTGGTCTTGCTACTAATAAAGCCTAACTGGAGGCCTAACTCAGTACATCTCTCCTAAAACAAATTCGAATTCAAAAGCTTTGGTGGATAATGTAGACTTTATTGGAGGAGAGAAGGAGATGACTTCAGGACACATGACTCATCTACATTACTCTATGAGATTTCTCCAGTAGCTATTTCTGTTCTCTCTCCAGTCACTCTCCTCAGCTCCATCATAGGATCTCTTCTCTCTTTTCCCACCTTCACTTGGCCTCCTGTCTCTATTGGAGCCATTTAGCCCTTCCCGAGATTCCAATCTCCAGTAAATCAAAGTCCTCAGGTGACTGAACTCACCTTCCTTAGAAAACAGTTCCAAAGTGCTCACTTCGGCAGAACATATACTAAAATTGGAATGATACAGAGAAGATTAGCATGGCAATTTTTAAAAATCGAAAACAAAAGAGGCCAGGCATGGTGGCTCATGCCTGTAACCCTAGCACTTTGGGAGACTGAGGTGGGAGAATCGCTTGAGCTCAGGAGTTCAAGACAGTCCTGGGCAACATAGTGAGCCCCTATCTCTATAAAAAAAGGACAGAAAAAAAAAAAAAAACAGTTCCACAGCTATCTATTCAAGAGCATGTCCTCATGAGGTCTCACTGCTATCCTGAGCCGAAGCTGACCAACAAAAACAGGCCTCTTGCAAAGCCAGGTCAGAGATTTTGTATGTATTTACAGATATTATATGAAAATCTCTTGCTCAGAAAAATTAGAAAAATGAGACTTTTTTTCATATAATTTGGATTTTACAAGCGATTAAAGGAGACATTTGTGAAAGTAGCTAACACAGTGCCTGGTGGTTAGTGAATGGACACTCACTACCTAGGAATGTTACTTTCCACCCTTTCATTATTCATTAATTTGCTCATTGATTACCCTGTTAGACAAGGCCTAGGCTCTGGCTATAACAGCCTGTTTATACTGTGGATGTTGGATCATCTGAATTAAACTACTCTGGGGTTACAACTGCTACCTCATTTCCTTGGGCCTTGATTTATATATGTGTTTTTTTAAAAAATCATCCTTTTTAAAATGACTCCAATTATGAGAAAACTCATTTTTCATTTTATTGCTGTTTTTAAAAACAGCTTTATTAATATGTAGATAAAATAGCTATCATTATTGATCACTGAAATTTATTGATCACTATGTGCCAAGCACTGTTCTAATGACTGTACAAAAGTTACTGCCCTAGGTTGAAGTACTAGAGCATGTGTGTAGAAATGGGAACAACCTGGGTCCAAATCCTGGTATCAGCACTGACTAGTGCTTTGGTTCTGGGCAGAGTTACCTAATGTCTCTACACTTCTGAATGATCTGAAAAGCAGAGAAAATAGTATCTATTCTATCTATTACATAATAAATGTTCAATACATTCTAGTGATTATTATTTCATGAACTATGAAACTAACAGGAAAAACATTTACAGTTTGGGCTACGTTGCCTGGTATTTACAGGCATTCAACACTCCTTCGTTACTTCAGTCCTCAAATCACCTTATTTGTTCCATCTGTATTTATTGTACACTTACGATGTACCAGATATAACAACCTGAAATATACAGAGTTATGGAACTTACAGTTCTTGGGGAAAAACAGACATTAAACAACCCTAAGTCCACAAATAAATGTACAATTTTATTTATTTATTTATTTATTTTTGAGACGGAGTCTCGCTCTGTCACCCAGGCTGGAGTGCAGTGTCGTGATCTCGGCTCACTGCAAGCTCCGCCTCCTGGGTTCACGCCATTCTCCTACCTCAGCCTCCTGAGTAGCTGGGACTACAGGCGCCCGCCACCACGCCCGGTTTTTTTTTTGTTTGTTTTTGTTTTTTTTTTTTTAAGTAGAGACAGAGTTTCAAGGTGTTAGCCGGGATGGTCTCAATCTCCTAACCCCGTGATCCGCCCGCCTCCACCTCCCAAAGTGCTGGGATTACAGGCGTGAGCCACCGCGCCCGGCCCATAAATGTACAATTTTAAATCGTAGTGTTATGATACACTGGAGCCTGGGGCGGGGGGTGAGGCGAGGGCGGCAAGGGGAGGGAGAGCATCAGGAAGAAGAGCTAATGGATGCTGGGCTTAATCCTAGGTGATGAGTTGATCTGCGCAGCAAACCACTGTGGCACACATCTACCTATGTAACAAACCTGAATATCCTGCACATGCACCCCGGAACTTAAAATAAAAGTTGAAGAAAAAAATAAAATAAACTGTAGTGTTTTGAAGGAACAGTATTGGACGCTGTGGAAGAAAACAGGGCAGGGGATGTAATTTAGATGGGGGATGTTGGGTTGGCTCTGAGGAAGTGACTTGAGGTCTAAAGGTGGTAGCAGGTAGTGTGTGTTGGGGGGAGGGTGGGGTATGGTGGAAGGAATGCTGTGTCAATGTGGAGTTCTGATATTTCAGAGGAACCTTTGTGCATAGAAAGATTTATGGCTACTTTAAATGAATATCCGAATTATCAACATTACAATGTAAAAACCTAGTTTTCAGAAAGTCCTCAAATTCAACTTATAAAATTTGGTATACTATATATAAATCTAAAGAAGTAAGAACAATCAGCTTAATTCAAACTCAACATACTAGATATCCTTAAACAATCAGTCCTATTTATAAGCTCAGTTAATTAAATTTTTGGAAACTTTTAATTTGCATTAATAAACTGAATAAATTCAGTTTTCTTCCAAAGTACTTCACATGCCTGACAGGGCAAATTTACAATTGTAATAAGCCCTATGCAAGTCTTTAAATGATCCTGGAAATCTAATAAACTAAACTTATAAATGTGGGAAATCAAGTTCTTTTAACTGTACAAATGTCATTTTAAAAACAAGTCAAATTACCTTCAACTTCGGATAACAAGTTTAAAATTAATTATGCCTTTTAAATCAGAGGCAAATATCTAATATGCCAGATTCTCTTAAAATAATAGATATTTTAAATACCAAACATATTGATTATTCCTGAACTTTACAGAAGCATGAGTTTCATTTATCTCATTATCTGTACACGGAATCCTTAATCTTCTCACAGTTAGAAAGTCATTTACTAAGAGAAGCAGATTTACATTCTCAGATCTAATGGGGTTTCTAGATCAAAAATTCAAGAACACAATACTGTTTACTTATAGAAATCTAAGATTGGGACATGAGACCAGAGGTGTTCACATAACATACAGGATGTTTCTACTCACCCATAGCTGGACGTGCTGGATTAAAAAAAAAATGTCGGTGGGATTCCTGTCCCTAACTCCTTCATACACATCATTTGGTCTTAGTTGTAATCAGTGTTGTCTAGGTTTAAGAGTTGTCTAAGAGTTACAGTTTTACTTACATATTAAAAAAAAAACCCTTCTAACTTTTATAATCTGATTTAAATAGATGAAATTCTGAAATACTGTGTTCTTGCCTCCTCTAAGTTCCATTCGTTCAATCTCTTTCCTGCCTGATAGAATTCCGAATTATTTTAAAAGATCTTGAATTTGTCACATACTTCTATCTGGCAATATTAGATTAAGTTTAAAACCTTCTTAAAAATCTTGTTTTTGAGTGCTTGCTTCGGCAGCACATATACTAAAAATTGGAACAATACAGAGAAGATTAGCATGTTCCCTGTGCAAGGATGACACACAAATTCATGAAGCATTAAAATTTTTTTAAAGTCTTGTTTTGAAATGAAAGCCTTTCAGTTTTCCTTTCTCTCTCTTTTGTTCTACCATTTTTTCTTTCTCCTTCCTGTACAACATTTGCTTACTGACTAGGTATTATCATATCAAACTGTATGTTTAGCTTACAGTATTAGTTAATTATGTTTACTGTGTGTACTTCTGATATTCTAAAGTCATTTAACTACATGTTTCATGCAGAGAAAAGCAGCATGATTGGGGGCAGAAAAGGGGTTGGTGAATCTGAGGAAGGAAATAATTCCAATGAGACTGAAGCTTAGTGAGTGAGGGGAGACTCAGGAGAGAGATGGGGCAGGAGAGGGTGTTAGAGGCAAGTTCATGTATTGGTTGTTCCATGTTCTGTTTTTTGATTTTTTAAAAATTTTATTTTAGATCTAGAGGGTACACATGCAAGTTTTTTTTTTATCAACAGTATATTGTGTAATGGTGGGTATTGGGTTTCTGGTGTACCCATCACCCAAATAGTGAACATTTTATCCAATAAGTCATTTTTCAACTCTCACCCCCACTTCCGTCCTCCCTGCTTTGGGAGTTCCCAGTGTCCATTATTTCCATCTCTATGGCTGTGTGTTCCCCCTGTTATCTCCCGCTTGTAAGTGAGAACATCTACTAACTACTGACTATACTATGACGTAATATACTTAGGAGTGTCAGAAAAGTAAGAATGGGCTTTAATTTTTGGAAGGGGTAACAAAGCACCTATAAAAACATGTAAATAGGAAGTTTCTGAGAGGAAAGACAGAAATGAGTATTTTTTTAGTTTGTCTGCCAAAACTCAGTGTTTGTTCAAGATGATTTACCACATACCTTTCATGGAAATTTATAAGAAGTTAAATCATTCATAATGATATACTAAGTGTATATTGGAAGCTGAATTGAGATATGATAGAATAAACTAGATATTGACTTGAAAATAAAATTATTTTAAACTTAATTAACCCACAATAGTATATTATTGTTTATCTGAATTTAAAAAAACACTCAACTTTCTAAGCTCAGTTCTGAAGTAAGTTCTTAAAAATGAAGAAAATGAAGCACTTTTTTTCTTTAAAAAATTGAATATAAAATTTAAAAATCATTTTTATTGCTTTTACAGGTGGTACCATAGAAACATTACCAGAAATCAGGCAGAACATCTTTTGAGACAAGAGGTAATTCAATGTGTTTGTGGACATTTTCAAAATTTCTGAGAAGTACTTATAAAGACTTTAACCAACTAAAAAAGTATATTATTTCTTGTCTTTTCTAGTTCTAAAATATCATTACATCCCAACTATATATTTTATGTGAAGTTGTAAATCAGATATATTTGTATTAGATCATGTTTTCCATCAACTTTCATTATAATTTCAGAAATACGTTTCTCCTGAAAGGATTTCAGCTCCAACATATGCAGACTCCTGCATTCACTCCAAGGTGCATTCTGCCAATAGACTCTCTCTCTCTCTCTCTCTATATATATATATATATAAAATATATATAATATATAATATTATATATAATATATATATATTTTTTGAGACATGCTCTAGTTCTGTCACCCAGGCTGAAGTGCAGTGGCTCAATCACAGCTGACTGAAGTCTTGACCTCCTGGGCTTAAAGCTATCCTCCCACCTCAGCCCTCTGAGTAGCTGGGACTACAGGCATGCCACCATGCCTGGCTAGTTTCTTTGTATTTTTTATAGGGACAGGGTTTTGCCATGCTGCCCAACTGGTCTTGAACTACTGAGCTCAAGTGATCAGCCCGGCTTGGCCTCCCAAAGTGCTGAGATTACAGGTGTGAGCCACCACGCCCAGTCTGGAGTCCTGTATTTGAGTTGCTCATTATAACCTTTGCATCAAAGGCAGTCAAGTATAAACTTGATCCTCAGGAACTTAGGTTAGACTCATTAAAAACACAAACAAAGAAAAATACAGGCTGCTGCAGTTTCTTTGTTCTTTGGAAACAAAGGAAAGAGTAGAATAGCCAAAATATGAAACTGAGATCAAAACTGCTCATTTAGGTCAAACCAAAACAAAGCTGCCTATAGTTTAAATTTCCAACTGTCGGTAAACATTAACTGTGGGTAAAAGTAGAGTCAGAACTAGAAACTAGGTAAGAGTATGTGTGTCATTTTGTTCTGCTGTTGGATATTGAGGAAATCTAGAAATGCGAATGAGAAATAATCAGTTCTGTAACTCAAAACTCAATGCCAGTAATGGCTCAGGGTACAATGAAGACCTACTTCATAGCAGGGGCTATAGGCAGAGAATGAGGGACACAGGCCCATCCTCAGGTGACCACGGATGGAGGTTGGACAGGCCTCACTTGCTTGGAGGAAACTGAGTGTGGCAGAAAGAAAATATGCTATTTTCCTGGTATGGTCACAGCAAATGGCCTTTTGTGAGGTGACATTAATAGGTCCAACACGGAGAAATAAAATTTTATGACAGGTGGGCAGAACGAGAGAAGGAAAGTCCCAGAGGAGGTCCACAGTTAGCACACTGGTCACAGGTAATATGGCCCAAATCACTGGGCTGTGCAGATTCAGTATAAGAGCTTCTGCATCTGACAAGAAGCCAGACAAGGCAAGGGTCTCATCTCTTTTCAGAGACTTGAACAGGGAATTATACGCACAGGCCCGCAACCCAGATATGGCAAATATTAAAATTTGGCCATGACATTTTAAAAATAAATAAAACATTACAGATACAGTTGAAGCCCACCCCCTTCATCTTTTTGGTCCTCTCTCGTTCCCTAGAGGCAATCACAGTAGAAGGGTATGTTCCTGTTTTGTCCATGTGTTTGTATTTTGATCATATATGCAGGCACATAAACAACCTATAACATTATTTTCTTTATTTTACCATTTGACAGAAAGGAGATCATATGTATGTTGATTTTTTAGTTAAACATTATGTTTTCAAAGTACCTTTATGGGTACATATACTATAGATCAAATACATTCCTTTAACTGTGTATTAGCATATTTCATATGACTATATAAAATTGTATTCAATGTGGATAAACATTCAAAATGTTTCTGATTTGTTACTGTTACAAACAGTGCTGCAATGAATTTTCTTATAAATGTCATCTTGTACACAAGGGCGAGATGGAATTATGTGGTCACAGGGTATGTGCAGATTTAACATTATTAGATATTTTCAAAACATGATTCAAAACGGTTATACTAATTCACGCTCTTGTGGTGAATGAGATAAACTGGTTTCCAACATTCTTGCCAGCAGGTGGCAAGTAGTTTCACAGTTTTTTTTCAATTCATTGGGTGAGAAATTGTACACCTTCTCAAACATTTTCTTGATTACCAGTGCAACTGAGTTACTTTTGAAGTGTCTGTAGGCCAGTTGAGCTTACTCTTCAGTGACATGCCTGTCAATATTTTTTGTCCATTTTTCTATAGTGCTTGCCTTTTAAACTTGTAAGTCTATATTTTAAAAATATAGCTGGGGGTGGTGGTTTAAGCCTGTAATCCCAGCACTTTGGGAGGCCGAGGCAGGTGGATCACTTGAGGTCAGGAGTTTGAGACCAGACTGGCCAACATGATGAAACCCCGTCTCTCCTGAAAATACAAAAATTAGCCAGGCATGGTGGCGGGCGCCTCTAATCCCAGCTACTCAGGAGGCTGAGGCAGGAGAATCGCTTGAACCTGGGAGGTGGAGATTGCAGTGAGCCAAGATCATGCCACTGCACTCCAGCCTGGGTGACAGAGCGAGACTCCATCTCAAAAAAATAAATTAAAAAAATAAAAAATAAAAAAGTAATATTTTGAATACCGATCTTTTCTGTCAGTTATATGTTGTAAATATATTCTTCTGGTTTCTGGCTTTTAGGAAAACTTTGTATTGTTTTCTTGCATAGAATTTAAAAAGGTTAATGTGGTCACATTTCTCAAATTTTCCTTTATTATCTGTGCTTTTTTTTTTTCTTAGTATAAGAAATTTTTCTTCCTCTTGGAGTAGTTAATGGATTTCTATCCTCTTTTAAATGTATTAAGGATTTGCTTTCCACATCTGGGTCTTTATCAGAAATGAGTGTGTATGTGTGTATAAAGCATGGGATATTTAAAATATACATATTTTTTCTATGTATCTTAAAAATGTTTTTCTAATTTATATATTTTCTAATTTTTATTTTAAAAATACACCTGGATTAAATCCTACTTGTCATAAGACATTTAAAATACATATTCTGGTTTGGGTTTCCTTATATTTTATTCAGCATTTATCCTGTTGTGTTCAAAAGGGACCCTGGCTTATAATTTTCTGTTCTCTTTGGTTTTAGTGTAAAGGTTACATTAACATCATAAAATGAGTTAAGGGATGGGGCTTTGTCTCTCTTTCCAATCTCTGGAATAGTTTATATTGGTTGGTTAGCTACTATAACTGTCTTGTAACAGTCCAGATATGCTGCTTTTGCAAACAGGTAGATACGTGACTACTGATTGAATTTCCTTTTCTTTTTGAAATGTTTGATAATTTATATTTACCTAGAGAACTGCCTATTTTAAATTTATTTTCAAATTTATTGCACAGACAATTCATGGCAATATCCTATAATTTTTATCTATTTCATATTTCAATAGTGAGTATGTTCATGTGGTCCAAAATCGAAAGATTTTGGAAAGTTTTCTTCCATCTTGTCTGCAAGCCACCAATTTCCCTACCCACAGAAAAACTACTATTAGTTTATTTTGTGTCCTTTACAAGATATTTAATACATACACAAGTAAGTTCAAATATATTTTCTTGTGTTGTTACTTTTACACAAACTATAGCATACTATATATATTTATATATATATATTTTTTTACATAAGGATATATATTTAGAATCTTTCCACATCAGTACACAAAACATGTCCTCCTTCATTTTATACCTGCATAGTGTTCCTTAGTTTGAGTGTATCACAATTTTTAAAACCAATTCTTCATTATGAAAATTAAATAGTATACATTTCTTTTGCCGTTGAAACAATGCTACCATCCATAACCTATACACATATCTTTTCCCATTTATATGGGTTTATAGGATAAATCCTCAAAGGTGCAAATTCTGGGTCAAATGAAATATACATTTCTAATTTTAACAGGTATTGAAATGTCCTCAGTAGGAGTTGTATCAATTTATATGCCTACCAGAAATGTAAGCGAGTCTGTTTTCCCATAACCTTTTCAGACAGCACTTTATAGAAAACATCTGGATCTTTGCTCTCTGACACCTCATCTCAGTGTGGATTTAATTTGCATTTCCTGTATTCTGGGAATGCTAAGCGTTTTTTATATGCTAAATTTTATATGTCTGTATTTCCTTTTCTGTGAACTCTTTGTTCATATCCTTTGCATAGTTTTCTATTGGGTTTTTGATATTTTTCTCAGAATTTGTTGGACCTATGAAGCTATATTAAGGAAATCAGCCCTTTGTGACATGTGGCATTATTTCCTGCAGTTTTTCTATTGTCTTATGGCCTTTTGGCCTGAAGACTATTAAAATTCTCATGTTTCTTGATCGCTTTAGTGGTTTTATTTTATGCATTTTTATCTTTGATCCATTTGTAATTTTTCCTGATGTAAGGAGTGAGATATGGATCTGACTTTATTGTTTTCTGGATGGTTACCAAACATCCACCTTTCTGCACTGATTTGAGATACCACTGTCATAATAAACAAAATCCCTATTTTGGACTATATCTGGGCTTTCTACTTGGTTTTACTGATCAGTCCTCATAGAGGACTACTACACTGTTTTAAGTACAGAGGCTGTCTCTAGTGTGGCTAGCCTCCCTCATTATTCTTTTTCAGAAATATTCTGAATGTATTAATATATATTTTTTGTCCATATAAGCTTCAGAATCACCTTGTCTCATTTTTAAAAATCTTCCTGTTGGTTGGTTGCATTAAATGTACAGATTAATTTGGGAAAAAATTTTCAGGCATTACAAATCAATGAGGTTTGGGGATCCATTTTTCTAGAACCCATATATTGATATTCATATAAAAAAATTAAAATTAGATTCATGCCTCTTGGAAAAATAACCACAGGTATATTAAACACCTAATGAGAAAAGCAAACATTTTTGTATTCTTCAGGAGCATTTTAGAGTTTTCTTTGTACAACTTTTGCACATTTATTTTTAAGTTTATCTTAAAGTATTTCATTTTTGTGTTGGTGTCATAAATGAGTGTATCTTGTTTTTACTTATGAAGCTTTTTATTTCTGTGAATTAATTTTGTAACTGATAATTTTGGTGAATTCTCATGTTTTATGTAGTAGGTTTTCAGTTAATTCTCTTGGGTTTCCAGTATACAATCAGCAGCCAACAGTGATGATTTCAGCTCCTCTTTTATAATTTTAATATAGTACTTTTAATTTTTGCCTCTCACTTAGTTGAATTGGCTAGTGTCTCCAGAACAGTATGAAATGCCAGTGATGATAGTAGTGGGCATTATTTCTTTTTTCCCATTTTTTTTTTTTTGTTTGTATGTTTGTTTTTTGACAGTCTTGCTCTGTTGCCCAAACTGGAGGGCAGTGGCGCAGTCTCGGCTCACTGCAGCCTCTGCCTCCCGGGTTCAAGCAATTCTCATGCCTCAGTCACCCAAGAAGCTGGGATTACAGGCATTTTCAGTAGAG
The DNA here is from genome assembly GCF_029281585.2 of Gorilla gorilla gorilla. Taxonomy (NCBI): domain Eukaryota; kingdom Metazoa; phylum Chordata; class Mammalia; order Primates; family Hominidae; genus Gorilla; species Gorilla gorilla. The sequence goes on along the minus strand of NC_073227.2, from coordinate 56,105,117 downwards.
GCAGAGTTTTGCTATGTTGGCCAGGTTGGTCTCGAACTCCTGGCCTCAAGTGATCTGCCTGCCTCAGTCTCCCAAAGTGCTGGGATTACAGGCATGAGCCACTGCGTCCGGCCCTTTTTCAGATTTTATTTGGAATGATTTCCACATATAGCACGATGCTGGATTTGAGACTAAAGTGAGTAAGTGCTATTGTGTTAAGGAAGTACACACACATTCCTATTTTATTGAGAATTTTTAAAAATTGATACTAGAAGTTGAAATTTGTCAAATGGCTTTTCAACATCTCTAGGGATGTTCATGTGGTTTTTCTCCTTAGAGCTGCTATATATATTGGTGCAAAAGTAACTGTGGTTTTAATGGAAAAAACCACAATTACTTTTGCGCAAACCTAATAATATGATAAATTATATTAATAAAATCCCAAATACTGAATTATTCTTACATTCGTCATGCAATTCTTCTTGGTCATGGTATATCATTCGTTTGTGCCATGGGATTTATTTCTTAACATTTTATTTAGAATTTTTACATTGATAAGACTGGTCAGTAGTTTTCTCTTTTGTGCACAGTTCTGGCTGTGCTGTTGATTATTGATATTAAGCTCATTTTTTACATACAAACTGAAAAGTTTTTCTTCTTTTCATGTCATGTGCTGTGGCATAGTTTCATCTCTATACCATTTTTTTCTTTAAGGTTCAGTACATTGTAATGTGTGACTATAGTACTGTTTAAATGTGGGAGCTTTTGGCCGGGCGTGGTGGCTCATGCCTGTAATCCCAGCACTTTGGGAGGCCGAGGCGGGCGGATCACAAGGTGAGGAGATCGAGACCATCCTGGCTAACACGGTGAAACCCCGTCTCTACTAAAAATACAAAAAATTAGCTGGGCGTGGTGACGGGCGCCTGTAGTCCCAGCTACTCGGGAGGCTGAGGCAGGAGAATGGCGTGAACCCAGGAGGCAGAGCTTGCAGTGAGCCGAGATGGCGCCACTGCATTCCAGCCCGGGCGACAGTGCGAGACCCCGTCTCAAAAAAAAAAAAAAAAATGTGGTAGCTTTTGGCTGGGTGCAGTGGCTCACGCCTGTAATCCCAGCACTTTGGTAGGCTGAGGCGGGCAGATCTCAAGGTCAAGAGATCGAGACCATCCTGGCCAACATGATGAAACCCCGCCTCTACTAAAAATACAAAAATTAGCTGGGCATGGTGGCGGGCGCCTGTAGTCCCAGTTACTCAGGAGGCTGAGGCAAGAGAATCGCTTGAATCCTGGAGGTGGAGCTTGCAGTGAGCCGAGATGGCCCCTCTGCACTCCAGCCTGGCGACAGAGTGGGACTCTGTTTAAAAAAAAAAAAAAAAAGTGGTAGCTTTTTAAAAACCCAATCAATTTTTCTACTCAACAGGTCTATTAAGATTCCTAACTCTTCTGCATTCAATTTTGATAAATTTTATGTCTTACTAGTTTATTATCCATTTCATTCGAGTTTCCAAATTTATTGTATAGAATCAAGTAAATTCCTTAATTTTTACTGGATCCTTGATAATTTTCTCCTTGTGACTTATTATTTTTGATTGATTTTCACCATTATTTAGTGATTAGGTTAATTAGCAGTTTATCTATTATTTTTCCCTAAGCAACCAGATTTTGAATTTACTAGTCATATTATATTCTTACTTTAATAATTTATTATTTTCTATTTTGTCTTTATTAATTTATTTCTTCTACTTGACTTGGGCTTATTTTATAGTTTTTAATCCTAATTTCTTGAGTTGAATATGCTTATTTTTATTGCTATTGCTTGTTGATATAATAAGACTATAAATTTATTTTTCTGAGTACTGCTTGAACTGCATAGCAGAGGTGCTAATATGTGATGTTTCCTTATTACTTTCTAGATATTTTTTGCTTTTATTTGAATTTCTTTGAGCTATATGAAAGAGAATTTAAAAGGCCGGGCATGGTGGCTCACGCCTGTAATCCCAGCATTTTGGGAGGCTGAGGTGGGCAGATCACTTGAGGTCAGGATTTCGAGACCAGCATGGCCAACACGGTGAAACCTTGTCTCTACAAAAAATACAAAAATTAGCCGGGCATGGTGGCATGTGCCTGTAATTCCAGCTACTGGGGAGGCTGAGGCAGGAGAAAGGGAGAACGGCTTGAACCTGGGAGGTGGAGGTTGCAGTGAGCCGAGATCATACCATTGCACTCTAGCCTGGGTGACGAAGTGAGACTCCATCTCAAAAAAAAAAGAAAGAAAGAGAAAGAAAATTTAAAAATCTATACGTGATAGGAGCTTTTTTACTTTTGAGTTTGCTATTAATTTCTGGTTTTATTGCTTTGTAGTCAGGAAATCTTGCTTGTACCCTTTCTACTTTGTTTCTATAATGCTATCACTACATATGCAACTTTATATGCATATTATATATACTTGTTTTTGTGTATTATATACATATACACAATACATTCAACTTTACTTTTTCATCTTTGTCTTTTACATCTTGTGTCCTCTGTGGTATGTAACAGTACCCTTGTACATTGTAGGAATATAGTAAAAGCTAGATTTTATTATTTCGAATGGCTGCAAGAGATTCTTTGGTTGAAACAATTTGACCAGGGAATAAGGCTTATATCTTGGTGAATATCTGGAATGAGAAGGAGAAGACTCTACTTAATGTAGTATGTTTACCTTGAGGGTCAGACCATGCTATTTGGGTTCTGCAATTCTCAAGCACAATGTAAATAATGCCAGCACTTTATAAGTGTAAGCTTCTATGGGTTTGACAAGATTCTGAGATGTATTTTCCCTCTTCATGAGCATAAGCACACTCAGTAAAGCTAAATCATTTTACAATATCAAACAAACGAATCTAAACAATCCAACATTCAAGATTTTTTGAAAGCAATTTACAGCTTTATTGGCATCTCCCAAAGAATGTTAATAGGAATCTAATTTATAACATAACTTCAGATTTATTATCATGTTCTCCCCTTTACCACTTCTTTTTATCTTCCCATACCCCTACTGCAACTAATATGGTTCCTTTTGCTTTTCTTTTCAGACTCCCCCAAATCTGTTCTTTCTTTCTACTTCCCATGAACTCTGGTGTCCTTCCCCACTCCCTGCTTGCCCAGCTGTGTTCCTCCCTGTCACCTTGTTGCTCTTCTTCCAAAGTACAATCCGGTCAGTCTGTCTTAGTGTTCTTCCTATTCTACAGTGATTTTTAACCTATTATCCTGGTCAATATAACAAAAATAAGCAGTAGGGTACAAGGTTGTCAAATAGAGAATTTTTCTTAGAAAAATCAGTAACAGTATTCTAAAATAGATTATAAATGCATGTCCCAATTACAATTTATTTTATAGGTGTGACTTCTAAATCTATAAGGGAGATAAGATTTTGTGTACTTGTAAAGACAATCTAATTCTTCATATTAATAATATAGCAGGTCACTTATTTATGGTAAGTCAATATAGCTTTGATTTTCATCCCTGAGTTGTAGGTTTGTCTTTCTAAGAAGGAACAGACTTATTCAATAAATGATTTTTTTTGCAGTCTAAAGAAGGTGCATTTATTGTCAGAGATTCAAGACATTTAGGATCCTACACAATTTCCGTATTTATGGGAGCTAGAAGGTAAGCACTTGTGATTTTAGTTACTATAGAAATAATCCCTGGGACAGTCTCCATCACATAGAGAATGTTAGTGAGAGCTTAGCTTAGGGAAAAGATTGTTGACCTGGAAGTTAGAAAAACCAACCAGTCCGTGATATATCCCAGCATGCTGTGTGTGACATTGCATAAGTTTCTTAACCTCTCCCGTCTTCCTTTTCTCAACCATAAAGTAAAGAGGGGGAGATTAGTTGTAGTAGACACTGTTGGGCGCTTTCCTCATATCCCTTGGTCTGTTCTGGGATTCACTTGCAGAAAAGTCTCTTGCACTCAGAAAGCTTCCTGTGTCTGTCTGCCTGAGGATGTTCTCTGGCTGTGGGAACTTGTGGGCCCCGTGGCTAGGCTGAAAGTGCCTGAGAGGTAACATCCCAGGAGCAACGCTAGGTTAAAGAGAATGGGAGTTGGTGGATAAATATCTCAGCTTCTTTGCACTTCAGTGGAACAATTGTGAGGTGTGTTCCCCAGTCTCTCCTAGGTTCCTACAAGTATTGAGCCCCAGTTGCCCATAGTGGTAACCTACTAACTAACGCACCTGGCATTGGTTTTTCCTCCCTTCTTGTCTCACATCTCCAATTGCTTACAGTGCATGTGTTCATTCATTTAACCAATACTTGATATTCAATATGTACTTATATGTATTCATTATGAGATCTACTTTTTTGAACACTGGTCTTGTCACTCAGACAACTTTGGCTGAAGTTACGTTTGAATCTAAGGCCCCAATAATGTAGTTGAGGAATTTTCTTGGCATGGGGGGGCACTTGTTGAATTTAGCCAATCTGCTTCTCAGTGTAGTGTTGCTAGGATGAGTTTTAGAACTGGAGTCCTGTTGTTTAATGAGTTGGCTTAGATCCAAATTGATCTTTCACATTTCTAGTAATTCACATTTTCTTGATTGTAGAAGTACGGAGGCTGCCATAAAACATTATCAGATAAAAAAGAATGACTCAGGACAGTGGTATGTGGCTGAAAGACATGCCTTTCAATCAATCCCTGAGTTAATCTGGTATCACCAGCACAATGCAGCCGGTAAGTGGGGAACTTCCAGCTGGGTGAGTCAGGGAGCCATGCCCTTGATGGGCAATGCATCTTTGGTATCAGGCACTCAACAGGAGCAAATCTCCCTGTAGAAATAGTTTAAAAGCTTGAAGTACAACTTATCTTTTGAGCAGTTATCTTTCTTATTGATGCCTCTTCATTTTTCTGGTTGGTTGGGGGCAAGAGGTAGGTCAATTTCTTATATTTCTACCAGGTTAGAAAAATGATAGATGACAGAGAAGCAAATAGTCATCAATCATTATGCATTTGTTCTGGAAATTTACATAGGGCTAAATGTAATAAGATTTCAAATACCCTAAATAATGATGCTTCTTTCCCTTTGCCCCCATAAATCTGCTCTCTACTTTCGACAATTGTAATAGAAAATTACCCTTATATCTCTCACTCTCTGTTCTTTCTTGTTTGGAGAATATAAAAAGTCACAGAGAACACAGCCTTTCACAGTTACAATTTAGCCTAACTATACCAGAGGCATATTTAACCCATCTCCCCAGCCATTGTTTGCAATAATTGCTATTTGTGCAAACCTATCATCTGTGGAAAGATGTAGGATCCCAGAAAGTTCCACCACAATTAAAATCACCTCTCTGGCCTTCAGCCCTTGCCCAACCTGTGCTGAACCACTCTGAGCCCATGGGGAATCTTCTTATCTCAGTATTGCAGAATTCAGAATCCACTGTAACTTTTCATGTTATTTTGACTGCTTGTCATGCACTTCTTTTTTAGATTTCTCTCATGAAAAGTGTTGACAAATATTCCTTTTGGAAAGAGCTCACTTTTCCATTACACTGGTTCTAAGTATCAGGAATATATCAAAGGACATTTTTATCCACTTGTGGGATGCATCCACATGGCTATTCACTGGAATTTTGGTTAAGGAGTGAGGGTAAAATATCTGGGTGGGGCAATAAAGGTCTTAGTTGTAGCTAGAGATAGAGTCAAGATGTCAGTTCTGAGTTTTCTCCTTTACATTCCTCTTTCTCCTTCCTCCAAAGAAAAAAGAAAGAGTGGTTTTGGTGATAAGGTTAAATGAGGTTAGATGAGGGCTTTAACCTGAACTAGGTGTTAGAGTCACGGTGAGCATCCATTCCTGTTCCCTGTTCAAACTTTTACCATTCTCAAGACTCCTTTACCAAAATTAACCACTGCCTTATTAGCAAATCCCCTGTCTGTGTACCTCATTAGGAAAAGTGAAGTCACCAGGCATGAGCGACCTCCGTCTCCTCTTCTGTCCCCATGCCCTCTCATCCTCATTCCCTCCAGTAGTAGTGAGGGCATGCCTGTGCTCTTGCCCTTACCTGCCATCCACTGTTCCTTTCTCTCCTGTATCTCTTCCATTCTTCTGACTGTCTCCCTTTAGCTCTTAACCCTATAAACATGCTTAAGACTTTCTTATCCTAAAAACAAAAACAACTCTCCTCCTGCTGCCCTAACTCTTTCTCCCTTTACACATTGCTCTTGTAAGTCACACTTTTGGAAAAATGTGTCCACATCCATTGTCTCCACTCTCTCACTTTCCATTTACTTTTTAAACATCTATGATCTGTCTTCTGCTTTCAACACTCCATATTTGACCAGTGGCCCCTATATTGACGGTACAGTGGTGCTTTCTGTGTTCAGGTCCTCTCTGCTACATTTGGCAGTGTCACTTGTTGCTCCTTCGATGTTTGACACCACCCCTTTTTGGCCTTCTCTAACTCAATAGTTCCTAATGGATCTTCCCAATGTGCCCTACTTCTGTTCTTCCCTTAAATATTGGTTTTCCTCCAGAATCCATCCCTGATCACTACTCTTCTCACCTCAGGCATCTCCCTTTGCATAATCTTCTGTCTGGTAGACAAAGGCACTTGCAATCCCACAGGCCCTGAACTTCACTGAGGAAGTAGTGCTTCATCTTACACCATTACTCTCCCTCCAAATGTCCTCTTCCTTTTCTCTCTCTCAGGTAATACTAGCATCATCCAGCCCCTTGTAGGGGTTGGAAGCATAGGAATTAAATAGATGCTTCTTAATAGCTCACTTCTGATTAATTATCAAATGCAATTGATTTCATATCCTAAATGTGTCTCCTATAGATCCCTGCCTCTCCCTACCTTCTAGTGCTGCCCTAATCATTGCTCATTTGGACAACTGCAGTAGCCTCTTAACTGGTCTTATTGCCTCCAATGTTGATTTCCCCTTAATCCATTCTGCTAGTACCAGAGTGATCTATCAGAAATGTAAATCTGGCTGGGTGCAGTGGCTCATGCCTGTAATTCCAACACTTTGGGAGGCCAAGGTGGGTGGATCACCTGAGGTCAGGAGTTTAAGACCAGCCTGGCCAACATGGTGAAACCCCATCTCTACTAAAAATACAAAATTTTCCAGTCATGGTGGCGCATGCCTGTAATCTCACCTACTCGAGAGGCTGAGGCGGGAGAATCACTTGAACCTGAGAGGCGGAGGTTGCAGTGAGCCAAGATCACACCATTGCACTCCAGCCTGGGCAACAAGAGTGAAACTCCATCTCAAAAAAAAAAAGAAAAGAAAAAGAAAGGTAAATCTGACTGTGCCCTCCTACTTGGGACTTTTCAATAGCTTCCTCTCACCTGCAGGAAAATGTAATGCTTCCTAGCGTGGCTTATGAGGCCCATCATACCCAGAATACTGCTTACCTCTGCAGTGTAATTTGTCTGGCTCTACCTCCTGAGTTTTGCTCAAGTACCCACCATCATGCTTCACATTTCTAAGTTTCATCTCATGCGTTACCTCTGCTTAGAAAGTCCTTCATAGTTTCTCCCCATGGTTAACTCCATGTGTTAGTTTCATCTCAGTCATTTCCTCCCAAAGAATTCTTCGAGTCCAACAATGTGTCAAGTGCTCTTTTTCTACATCCCAAGGCACCCTATATGCATCTCCAGCACAATACTTATTCCTTTCACATTAGAATGGCCTCTCTCTGCCTGTCTTCTCTCACTGAGATAGAGCTCCCTGTGGGCAGAGTCCTCATCTTACTCATCTTGGAATCTGCTGGGATCTTTGGGAATCTACCTAGAAGAGTGCCTTGCACACAATAGGCACTTAATATGTGCTTCTTTTTGTTCTTACACTGGTCAAGCTCGTTTCTGTCTTCCAGCATTTACACATGCTGTTCCATCTACCTGGAAGGCTCTTCATCAATCGACGTCAGCATAGCTGTCATCTTGTCTGAAAGGCCTTCCCTGAGCACCCCCTCTAAAGTAATTATATGTTATCCGGTCTGCCTTGCACTTAATCATCATTATCTACTTTTTCTTGTGTGTGCATGCACTTGTTATTTTCTCTTCCTCTCACTAGAATGTAATCATGAGAGCAAGACCGAATCATCAGTCTTGTTCCCTACTGTCTCCCAACATCTAGATAGTGTTTTATTGAAAGCTTTTATTGAAAGCACATACCAGGCTTTTCATAAATATTAGCTGAACAAATAAATAATAAATGATTATTAAACTAAGTTGAAACGTAAGGTATATGCCTAAGTGGGTCACTGAAAGGAAAAAAAGAGACATTTGATGTATAGAAATCTATATGTTAGTTAACCCAATTAAATGAAGTCTCATTTACTCTACCATGCTATTAAAAATCAAATAAACAAAGATTATACAAAATGGGCACACTTCAACACCGTTGGTGGTTGAATAAATTAGTACATCCTTTCTGGATACCCTTTGACCTGGAAATCACATTTTATAAGGTGATAATTTGAGAAGTACAGACAAATGTATGTTCAAGGACATATGGCATATTTTATAATAGTGAAATCTTGGAAATAAATTTAAGCTCTGTTTATAGTCAATGACATATATCAATTACGTGCATAGTGCAAAAAGCTTTTAACAAAATATTTATATTTCTGCAAAATATATTGGATGTGTTCATGTTTTCAATTATGCACATAGTGATTTTTGCAAAAATGTTCACCAAGATGATAACAATCTATCTGTGAATACTAAGATTTTGTGAGGGACTTTTTAGGGTCATCTTTATACTTTCTTAGATTCTTTAAATTGTATACAATGAGTATATTTTTTTTTGGAAAATGTGGGAAAATAAGCAAACTGCTGACTAACTGGTAGAATGAATTTTGTTTGTCTAATTATTTAAAGAATGGTACTATCTTCTATAATATTTCATTCTTTCTTCTATATTAGCAGCTAGGCTTGAAATATTGATTTCTCTTTCTCCTTAGGTCTCATGACTCGTCTCCGATATCCAGTTGGGCTGATGGGCAGTTGTTTACCAGCCACAGCTGGGTTTAGCTACGGTAAAGTGTGCACACATGCTGAAGTAAAATAGCAAATCCAGTAGTAAAGAATCTACCTGGCTGGGTGCGGTGGCTCACACCTGTAATCCTAGCAGTTTGGGAGGCAAAGGTGGGTGGATCACCTTAGGTCAGGCGTTCAAGACCACCCTGGCCAAAATGGTGATACCCCGTCTCTACTAAAAATACAAAAAATTAGCCGGGTTTGGTGGTGGATGCCTGTAATCCCAGCTACTTGGGAGGCTGAGGCAGGAGAATCGCTTGAACCCAGGAGGCGGAGGTTACAGTGAGCTGAGGTCATGCCACTGCACTCCAGCCTGGGCAGCAGAGTGAGACTCTGTCTCAAAAAAAAAAGGAAAAAAAAAAAAAGAATCTAAGTTCCCTATTGATTCTTTGAACTCTCAGCACTTCCGAAATGTCTGTCTAGAAACATTTCTTCTCAAAGTTTACATCACCCTTCTGAGATGTTTAAATATGTGCATCTCATAAGGACAATTTAAACTTTGGGGAGAAATGCTTCCGTTTGACTTCAGATTTCACTGTTACATTACCAGGAGCCTTAATCTTCACCCTTTTGATAAATTACAGTTCTTTTTATTTGGATGTTTGGGTTGTTGTTCTTTGGTTACAAGGGTGCCTGGGAAATGATTCCTCTCCAAGAGAAGCTACTAAAAAGAGCTGCTGAAAGTATTGTCTTCATCTTTTTTTTTGTTTCTAATAGAACAAGCACAAAGTTCAATTTGAACCACTTTCTAGCAAATGTGGTATTTGTAAATCTGTGAGAATAAATAAGTGCCAGGGAATCCTATTTTCTAATTTGGTGACATTTTATTCCTTTAAACTTCTCTCAATAGTGGGATTCAGAATGTACTGAAAAAATTAATAACACAATATATTGGGAAAAACGTAACTGGGACTCAGGATCTCATTAAGTTAAGTGGGATGGAAGCAAGATTTCTGGCTATTATTGGTGTCTGTATTATTCCTCTGGCCCACAGATAGTATATAAAATACAAAGTTCTACCATTAACAATTTACTTAAGTTAAACATGATTCTTTTTAATTTCTTAAAAATAAACTTAAAAAATTTAAAAACAAATAGAATAGTGTACAACTCATAAGTCTATAGCTTGATTTGTTTTGCCTGGTTTGATTACGTTATATAAACAGAATCGGACACTGCATTTTTTTGTGTCTGGCTTCCTCCTCGCCTCATTACATCTGTGAGTTTCATCCATGGTCCTGGGTAGGGCTGGTTTATTTTCACTGTGGTGCAGTGCTACACTGCATGACATACCACAACTGATTTAGCCATGCTTCTTGTAGATGGCCTTTCAGGTTGTTACCAATTTTTGGCTCTTACAAATAATATTGTTAAGAACATTTCTGTGTGTGTTTTGATGAAGTTAAGTGCACATTTACATTCCAGCATATGTTGGATATGTGCTTAAGTGTAGACCTGCTGGGTCATAGGCTATGCATATATTTAGATTTAGTAGATACAGTCAGTTTTCTAAAGAGCTTATACCAAATTACACTCCCATCAACAATATATAAGTTCTAGTGGCTCCGTACCTTTGCCCTTGCCAATATTTTATTCTAGGTTTTTTTTACATGTTAGCCAATCTGGTGTGTAGTAGTATCTCATTATGGTCTAAATTTACATTTCCCTGATGACTAATTATTTTTATCAATTTGGCTTAGTGGCCATTTGGATATTCTCTTCATAAGAGAATACTCCATTCAAATTTTTTACCCTTAAAATAGTTAGGGTATATGTCTTCTCTAGTTGATTTATTTATATTCAGAATAAGAATTCTATGTTGGTTGTATATTTTAGAAATATCTTCTGTGGCTTTTTACTTTCTTAATGGGGGTATTTTTGATGAACAGAAGTTTTATGAAGTATAATTTATCAATATTTTTCTTTGTGGTTATATTCTGTTGAATAAATTTATGCCAATTCCAAGGCCATGAATATATCCTCCCATGTTACTTTTAAAACATACCTATGAGGCCGGGTGTGGTGGCTCATGCTTATAATCCCAGCACTTTGGGAGACTGAGGTGGGAAGATCGCCTGAGCTCAGGAGTTTGAGACCAGGCTAGGCAACATGGTGAGACCTTGTCTCTACTAAAAATACAAAAAATTATCAAGGCGTGATGGCGTGCCTGTAATCCCAGCTACTTGGGAGGCTGAGGCAGGAAAATCACTTGAACCTAAGAGGTGGAGCTTGTAGTCAGCTGAGATCGCGCCACTGCACTCCAGCCTGGGTGAGAGAGTGAGACCCTTCCTCCAAAAAAAAAAAAATAATAATAATAATAATAAAATAAAACATACCTTCTATAGGGAGGGGGAATACTTTGCATAGCTGGTAGAAGGGACTATCAGATTTTACAATTCTTTTAAATGCATTATTCAAAAGTTCCAGCAGATGGTGGTATTGCTGTATTAAAAGGAGACACTAAACCATTAAGTTTGGTACAGTTTTCAAGAGGGTTATTTTAAAAACAGTTTATTTTTTCCTGATTTGCTTCTATAAAATGAGAAATATACAGTAAAAATTTCACTTCAGCTATACTCTTAGATATATGTGGGTTAGATTTCTAACACTGAATTTGTTTATTAGATGATTTCATTGGACTTTTCCCTAAGAAGAAAAAGTATCAAGGGAGAAAAGCCCTTTAGGAATGGAGTGAGAAGACCAAAAGGAAGAACTGAAATCACAGTTTTATTTGCCTTACAAGTTTACTCACCAGGAAAAAAAAAACCAGACTGGGAACATAAATATTTTGGGTCCCAGGTCTAGTTTTGGTAGGTTTAGTTTAGAAAGGCACAGAAGTGTGTTCGCTGTTGTCTTTGGGAGCAGAGAGTGCGTTTTGTTATCCTTAATTTGTTATACAAACATCACCAAATAAATAAAGTTTGTGTTTTGAAACTTGAGTTCTTGAATTACGTTTAAGCCACAGTGAGAGTATTAAAATGGCTTCATATCCTCTCCACTTTATACATTTTTTAACCTCTCTGTCAAATAATAGATACTTCCTAAACATTTTCCAGCCCTAATATTTTAACAGTCTTTCTTTCTACTTGTAACATGGATGTTTTACTTTTTCAGAAAAGTGGGAGATAGATCCATCTGAGTTGGCTTTTATAAAGGAGATTGGAAGCGGTCAGTTTGGAGTGGTCCATTTAGGTGAATGGCGGTCACATATCCAGGTAGCTATCAAGGCCATCAATGAAGGCTCCATGTCTGAAGAGGATTTCATTGAAGAGGCCAAAGTGATGATGTACGTATAAACAACACCCTGATAAATATCATACCATGCCCTGGTGTCATGGAAACAACATGAGCTTTGGAGGCAGCCACACCTGGATTTGTGTCACAACTTTGCTCAAGCTCATTGTGTAACCCAGGCACATTATTTGACCACTGTGTGACCTTGGCGAATTATTTCACCTTTCCAAGCCTCAATGTCTTCATCTATAAAATGGGATGAAAGTACCTACCTCACTGGATCAATGTGTGAATTAAATAAGAGAATTTATGTAAGTGATGAGACAGGAGAATTCCCTTGACACCTTTGCAGAACGCCTTGTGAAGAGGGTGGCTCATTTACTCAGCCACTGTGTGCTCAAATCCCTTACGGGAGGAGGAGCATGCAGGTGAGCCAGGGTGAGTGCTTTTGGGCTCTGGCCCCACGACAGTGTCTAGAGGTGTTACAATGCTCTTTTAAGCTTTTCTGTCTGCAGATGGCTAAGTGTTAACCACCTCAGTGGAAAGTCAGGGTGACAGCCTTTTGCATCCTGCCCTCTTGATACCTGGGTCCTTGTATGGCGTCCAGGAAGAATCAGGTCACACGGACTTGAAGGATGGTGAATGCAGAGATTTTATTGAGTGATGGAGATGGCTCTCAGCGGGATGCATGGGGAGCTGGAAATGGGATGGAGTGGGAAGATGATCTTCCCTGGGAGTTTGACCATCCTGCAGACGATCTCGTCTCTGACTGCCCCCAGCAGAGCTCCTCTCAATGTTTAGACACTCCTCCTCTTTTCTTCTCTGCTGCACTGCTCTGTCACCTGCCAATGGAGCTTGGGGTTTATATGGGCACAGTACAGGGGTGTGGCAGGCTAGAGCAGTCTTGGAAAGGGCAGCATCTGGGCACAAAAATAAAAATGCCTGTTCCCATTTAGGGCAGCAGGTTTCCAGGCTTGAAGGTGGGGATTTTGCTGGGGAACTGCCCGCTTCTACCTAGTATTTCCCTGCCTCCTGTTGGTATCAGTGACAAGCAAGTGTGTTCTTTTCAGCTCAATAATAGGTGCTTTACAAGTACTCTTTTTTTTTCCTTTTCCCAGAAGCAGAAATGATGGTTGTGTCTTAGTAGTGATATACTACTCATCTTTTGAAAGGGCATCCTCCAGTGGCCAAAAAGAGTTAATGGTTTTTTAAGGATAAGAAAGTATTTGCTTTCAGAGGACATAAGGGTCCAGAGCTTTAAAAGAAGTGGCTCTTTGTAGACCGTTGGACACAACTCTTCTGTGATTTCCCGGGACAGCATTTTGACTCAGTTGAACCCATTTCTGTGGCTCATTAACTGTAACAACCTGAGCAGGACCAGGACAGGCCAATAATTTGACCATAGTTCAAATTAACATTCTTTAAATATTTGTTCAACATTTATTTAGAGGAACAGCAATGCTGTGAAGAAGAAAAACTCCAGATGGCATTATTTAGATTCTGCTCTGTTTTCCAGAGAAATTTAGTTCTGACCCACACTTGCAGACTCCAACTAGAAAAACAAACAAACAAACAAAAAAACAAGCAAACAACAATCAGAGGCGATTAACTGGACCCATTTTCGATTAACTGGACCCATTCTCTTTCGAAGGCAGAGCGAGTATATCCCTTGGGGCTCTCAACCCATACCCTGAGGGTCCTATCAAAATATCCTTTCCATTCACTTCCAATAGAATGAATTCCAAGGGAAGTTGTTACAAACACAATTTCCCAGTGACACCAGCTTCCCAATGATGTTTTTGTGTCCCTAGGTGCCCCAGGCACCTATCTCTATCTGCCTTTGCTTCCTGTAGATATCTGCATCCTACCGTGGTTTTTCTATACCTAAAGGACAAAAATTGTATTCCTGTGTTGGATTAAATAGGCATAATAAAAAAAGAATGAATGGGAGACAAGTGATTCAGGGAGAGTTAAAAACATATTTGAATATCTATCGAACGAGAAAGAATTGAAGATGTTTAATGTCATAATGAGGGAATTCTTGAAAGGTACAAGCCTGATGGGGCATTTGAGGTCAGGATCTTTGAGGACAATATTTCCCCTGATTCATTTTGGGAAGCTAACATGGGAGGATCACTTGAGCCTAGGAGTTTGAAACCAACCTAGGTAACATGGCGAAACCCTGTCTCTACAAAAAAAACAAAAGGGGAACTAGCCAGGCATGGTAGGGAGCACCTGTAGTCCCAGCTACTCAAGAGGCTGAGGTGGGAGGATCAATTGAGCTCAGCAAGTTGAGGCTAGAGTGAGCCATGATGGCACCACTGCACTCCAGCCTGAGTGACAGAGTGAGACCCTGTCATACACACACACACACAAAAATCCCTGATTTCTTAAAAAGTGAGGCAGAAAATCTTCCATTCTAACATTCTATTGCAAATATATTTATTTTTAAAATAGTTGACATGCATTGACATACTATCTACCAAGTATATATAGCTTTGCACATATTAGCTCCTTTCTGTGTGTGGTTTAAATATTACCTCTTTCAGGAGGTCTCCTCTGACTACTCTGTTTAAGTTGGCATACCCACTGCCAAATGCTTTCTGTTGTATCGCCTTGTGTTAGTTCCATCAAAGTACTTGTCATACTCTGAAGCTTCATGTGTAGTTGTTTTATTTCTCTCCCACTAGCATGCAAGCTCTCTAATAATATAACCTTTTATTTATTTCTCCTGTTTAACCTGGTGAGTGTTAAAAGGATGACTAGCATGTAGTTGGTGCTTAAAAAACATTTATGGATTATTGAATGAATTAATGAATCCTCACCACAACTCCAAGTGGTAGCTTCTATTAAGATCCCAACTTTATAGATAAGAAAGAGAACATTGAGAAGGCTTATTATAAACCAAAATGTTTCTGAGACACGTCTCAATTAATTTAAGAGTTTACTTGGCCAAGGTTAAGGACATGCCCATGACAGCCTCAGGAGGTCCTGATGATATGTGCCCAAGGTGATCGGCCTACAAAATGTAAAAATGGTTTTACACATTTTAGGAAGACATAAAACATCAATCCATCCATGTAAGGTGTACATTGGTTTGGTCTGGAAAGGCAGGACAACAGTGAGTGGTGAAACAGGAAAGTTTTCTGGCCCCCACTTGCAGGACATGCAACAGAGGTGTGGCTCTCTGGTCAGCCACTATGACCTTTTACAGGATGGGGAGCATGCAGATGGGCAGGTGCAGGAATCAGGGTGAGTGCTTTTGGGCTCTAGCCCAACAGCAGCATCTAGGGGTGGGTGTCTGCAACTCCCAAAGCCCAAGTGGGTCTGCGTTGTAGTGTGTTCTTTTAGCCTTGTGATCCGCAGATGGCTTAAGCGTTAACCAGCTCAGTGAACCCTCTGCCTTTTTGCAAGGGCAGGGGGCCAGTATGACAGCTTTCTGTATCTCAAGCTCTTGTCCAGTGTCCTGGAAGATCAGGTCACACACAAACTTGAAGGATGCATGTGAGGTTTTATTGAGTGTTGGAGGTGGCTCTCAGCAGGATGGATGGGAAGCTGGACAGGGGATGATGGGGTAGGAAGATGATCTTCCTCTGGAGTTTGGCCATCCAACAGCCGATTCTCTGACTGGTCCAGCCGAACTCCTCCTGACGTTCCTTCTTTCCTCCCCTTCTCTGCTGTACCATTCTGCTGTTTGTCTATTCATCTCCTCATCTGCTTCTGGACCTGGAGTTTGCGATTTGTATGGGTACAGGATAGGGGGCGTGGTGGGCCAAAAAGCAACTTTTGGGGCACAAAAACAGGAATGGCTGTTCTCACTTAAGGCCATAGGTATCTAGGCTTGAGGGTGAGGACTTTCCTGGGGAAACTGTCATCTTCTACCCAGTATTTCCCCGTCTCCTGTCCATATCAGTGGGGGCTTCCAAGTCATAGGCAGATTCAAAGATTTTCTGATTGACAATTGGTTGAGTTATTATCCAAAGAACTTGAATCAATGGAAAGGAATATCTGGGTTACTATAAAGAGTTGTGGAGACCAACACAGATGGTCTGTGTTTATTATGCAGATGAAACTTCCAGGTAGAAGGTTTCAGGGAAAATAGATTGTAAATGTTTCTTAGTAGACTTAAAGAGTCTGTTCTATCAGTCTCAGTGTCTGTGTTGATGTTAATGGTTATGAGGCATGTCCAACTCCCTCTTCCCATCGTGGCCTGAACTAGTTTTACAGGTTAACTTTAGAATGCCCTTGGCTAAGAGGAGGAGTCCATTCAGATGGTTAGGGGCTTAGAATTTTATTTTTGGTTTACATTATGTAATTTGCCTGTAGTCCCACAACAAAACATTGTTAGAGCTTCTAATTGAAATCAAAACTGTGAACTATCTGGGCACAAAAACCGTGATCTTAATGAACATAATTATCAATACACTCTTGGAAAACTAATATATGTCAGAGGGCAAGAGATGGAAAGAGGAGAATTGTTTCAGGATACATTTTTGAGATAAAGTCATCAAGACTTGCTGATAAATTGAATGTGGCAGGTAGTCGGAAGAAACCAGAGGAACAAAGATGATGCTGAGGTTTTGGTGTACATTATTATATCAGGCGAAGGATGGCACCATTTACAAAGATGGGGGAAGACCAAACGGGTTTAGGGGGAAAAATCAAGAATTCTGCTTTGGACATGTTGGATTTGAGAAGCCTGTTATTTATTAGGTGTGATCAAGTGTTGAGGTAAATATATGAGTCTGGGGTTCAGGAAAAAGGTCAGAGTGGAGGGTATTAACTTGAGAGTGATCAAAATGATATGATGATATTTAAAACCCTGAAACTTAATGCGATTACTTAGGGAAAGAGAATAATTAGAAAAGGAGAACTGGAGAAGCCTGCAAAGGGTCTGAAAATATTTAAATAACAAATTTAAATAAATTTAAATGTGTGTTTGCCCTATGGTGAATCCCACATACTTCTCTAAACTGAGAAATAATGTGTATTAAGAAGTCCTAGAGTTATAACAAACAAGAATGTAGATTTTCCATTTGCGTCTTTCTATGCTTGTGAGAAATATTTGTCATATTTGTTAGACTGAATCACATGCGAGAGTTTGTTTTTGCCTGATTTCTGATAAAGGTTTGCCTTATTTCTGTTAGATTTTTACCAGTGATCTTGATAAGGAAATGCAGTAACGTTTCAATTCTCAGATGCTTCCATGTGGGTATCAACTTGGTGGATTTCCTGTGGCAAATTAATATTTCATCTCAAGACTTGCTTTTCCGCACTTACGCTATATACATGTAAACTGCATCTCTTAACTGAAAGTACACTTTGTGAATTCAAAAAGTAAATCAGACAAAATATATATAATATATATATATCTCCAAATTAAGATAATGTTAAGTTCTCTGAATGCCTCTCTTCCTCATTAACTGGAGTGTTTTCACAAGCTAATTTTATGGTAATGAGTCAAAAATCGTTCATATACATTGTGTTAAGGTACACAGTCTTCCCAAGTCACTGATTTTATTTTACCTTTATGAATGAAAAGAATGAAAAGAAGCAATAACTTTTCAAGGTACATTTGACACAAGGTACATCTTCTAAAATTATAAGCATTAATTTGAATATTATTTTCCATGATGACTAGTTGGCATAAAAGGCTTTTAGAGATTGAATATAGTATTACACACACATGCACACAAAACCAATAAACTTTTGAAGTCTAGATAACTAAAAAGTTCTGGGTATGTTTTAATAGGCAACATTCAAGGCTTTGTGTGTGTGTGTGTGTGTGTGTGTGTGTGTGTTTGTGTGATTACTAAATACACTGCAAGTTTTCATGTTGGTAAATGTTTTTTAGTTTCCAACTTTATCTACAAATTTCCTTTTAAAGAACTTCATGCTTTAGAATTTAATTTTTGTTTTCTTTTTTAGTCGCTCTTTCCTCCCTCTTGTCTGTCCAGAATTTTTCATCTGGACAGCTGCAGGTAGGAAAGTCGGAATTCAAGGAACAGGAAAGGAAATCTGCTTGACCTAGCAAGGATAAACAGTGATGAAGAAACAAAAGGATTATAAAATGAAGAGGAGAAACAAAATGCTTAACGCATAGAATATAGTGCATATTCTGTCTCCACTCTGCCTCTGGCATTACCACTTAAACTCTTGACCCCACATTCTCAGTGCATTAAGTGGCAAGGAAACTGCACTACTTCCTCTGTGTTTGGGTTGATTTTTATCTTATCTTGATAATGAGAGTGATAAATAGATGGTAAATACTACCAGTTGTGTTCAAACATTTAAAAATGCAAACACAATTCTGCTCACTGGTGTGTGTTTTTCTTCACCAGGAAATTATCTCATTCAAAGCTAGTGCAACTTTATGGGGTCTGTATACAGCGGAAGCCCCTTTACATTGTGACAGAGTTCATGGAAAATGGCTGCCTGCTTAACTATCTCAGGGAGAATAAAGGAAAGCTTAGGAAGGAAATGCTACTGAGTGTATGCCAGGATATATGTGAAGGAATGGAATATCTGGAGAGGAATGGCTATATTCATAGGGATTTGGTAAGTATGGTGCAAATTTACTTTTTTTTATGTATCATACCTATATTCAGAAGGATGTGACAATTACTTTCAATACTTTGAATAATGTGTCCTTGATTTAATTTTTAAACATTTACCTATTCATGCAATTTGTTGTAAAATGTAACTCTGTTTTCAATTGTCCATTGATGCTGTAGCTGTAAAGGCCCAATGGGTTCACCTTGCCTGCTGTCTAGACAGAGCCGATTTATCAGGACAGAGGAATTATGATAGAGAAAGAGTAATTCACACAGAACCGGCTGTGCAGGAGACTGGAGTTTTATTATTACTCATATCAGTCTCCCCGAGCATATGGGGATCAGAGTTTTTAAGGACAACTTGGTGGGTGGGGGGAAGCCAGTAAGCCAGGAGAGCTGATTGGTTAGGTAGGAGATGAAACCATTGGAAGTTGAAGCTGTCCTCATGCTGAGTCAGTTCCTGGTTGGGGGCCAGAAGATCAGGTGAGCCAGTTAGTCGATCTGGGTGGTGCTAGCTGATCCATCAAGTGCAGGGTCTGCAAAATATCTCAAGCGCTGATCTTAGGAGCAGTTTAAGGAGAGTCAGAATCTTGTAGCCTCCAGCTGTCTGACCCCTAAACCATAATTTCTAATCTTGTGGCTAATTTGTCTGTCCTACAAAGGAAGTCTAGTCCCCAGGCAAGAGGGAGGTTTGTTTTGGGAAAGGGCTGTTATCATCTTCGTTTTAAACTATAAACTATAAATTCCTCCCAAAGTTAGTTTAGCCTATGCCCAGGAATGAACAAGGACAGCTTGGAGGTTAGAAGCAAGATGGAGTCAGTTAGGTTCTCAGTCATAATTTTGCAAAGGAGATTTCATAGCCAAGTAAGGCTTTACTCTAAATATGCTTTGAACTAATTAACCACCTAACCTATCATGTGACTAAAACTGATTTCCTTTCCTTTCCATTCTCCCTTCTTCCTTCTCTTCCTTCTTCTTTCTTTCCTTCCACCTTTCTCTCTTTCAACCCATAATCAAACATGTATCGAGTGCCTAGTATATGCCAAGCATTCTGCTAAGCACTGGAGACACAACAGTGAAGAACAAGTTCCAGTTTTAGTCTCCACTTTATATAAAGAATGTCACCTAGGGGCATAACTGCTCCTGATGTGGAGGTAGTTTGGTCCTAACAGGATTTCAAGAGCACTACTGGCATTATTGAAGAGACTAGGGATGCTAAATTATTTTTTTCTGTAATGCTCAGAACATTCCTATTTAAATAAATCATTGTCTTGCCCCAAACCATATGCTAAGAGCACTGCTTCCCTGCATTGCTACCTCCCCTTGAGTAACACTTTCTGTTCATTCCACATTTATTCGTGATATTCACACTATTCCCTTGATGTCCTTATGTTCTTCCATGTCTCATTTCTAAATCTAAAAATTAACTCAAATGAGAATTGGAGAAGTCTATGAGAAATCCCTGATATCGCCCCTTGGAAGTAATTCTGTGCTTCCATCACACATGATCAAAGTGATCATATTACTCACTGTTCAGGCTGCAGTATTTTGGGGAGAAAAAGGGAGCATAGTTACATTGGCCCCAGCACACCTTGGGAAGTATGCTTATCCCACCCATGGCTTGGAACACTCAGGTCATTTGCTATTTACTGCTTCACCCAATAGTTAATTATTTACGTCATTTACACAAATACTACAGTCTATCTTATGAGACTTAGAGTCTTTGAGATCAAGGCCTAGATATCTGAGATGCCACGCAGTGATTAAGAACACAGGTTGCAAACAGTCATTCTCAAACTTCAGACTTTGGTGTGCATTACAATTACTTGGAAGCTTTTAGACAAATCGCAATAGCCAGGCTGTACCCCAGACCAATTAAATCAGAATCTCTGTGGCTGAAACCCAGGCATCAATAGTTTTTGAAAATTCCCCTGATGAGCCTCATGTGAAGTTGAGGTTGAGAATAACTGCTCTAGAGCCAGGCTAGCTGGGTCGAAATATTGTCTCTGTTTTTTACTAGCTGTGAGACCTTGGGCAAGCTAATTAACCAGTAAAGTGGTATTAATTATAGCACCTTCCTCATATGGGTTTGTTGGCAGAATTACATGAATTAATAAACAGTGTCTAGCATGTAGAGAAGCTCAGCGGTGCTAACTATTGCTATTACAGAGATAGATCATTAAAAAAAAAAAAATCCCTAAAGGCACATTCCCTGGTATCCAGCACCTAGGAGAAATGAGCAAATTTTTGAGTGGATGAATATGGTGTAAACTCCACCTAGCTCACTTTCCTAGTCTCTGCAGGTTTGTCTTTCCGGATAACAATTGGGTGAAAGTTCTGGTCATTTTATTTGCTCTAAATGGCTTATCACAGGTCCTCCTATTCCTGTTTTTTTTTTCTTGTTTGCTCATTTTCTTTTGTGTTCTATTTTATCTCCCTATATGCTACTTAAAATATGTCCGTGAACAATGAGTCTTTTCCCTGTCAAAAACTTTTCTTGTGGTTTGGTCATTGCTAGGACTTGCTGGCATCTTCTAAACTGGTTACCTGTGATTTATTATTTCAAGTTTCTTGCTTTTGTTGCTTGACTAATTGAACCACAAATTAGCTGAAAAGAGGAAAATTCTATCAAATAGTTTATCTAGTTTACCTACATGAGGCTAAATAATCAAATCAATGATTTTCTTGATTAAGTTGCTGAAAATGAATTGCTTTGGCATCAGACATATTGTTTCTACATAGCATTATATTCAGTTCATTGTGATAATTTTAATATGAAATTATCACTGTAAATAGTTATCTTTAGTGAAATATGTTTTAAAATATATTTTCTTAATTTTTATTATGTATTAGAGATCCCAAAGATATAAAATGACTATGCCTTATCTGTTATGTATTTTGGGCTTTCCTATAAAGATGTTAAAAAAAATACACTATTTTTATGCCAAGATTCATAGTTGTATCATCTTTCAGATTGAATTAATCCTGAGGGCAGCCTGGGCATGGTGGCTTATGACTGTAATCCCAGCACTTTGGGAAGCCAAGGTGGGTGGGTCATTTGAGGCCAGGAGTTCAAGACCAGCGTGGGCAGCATGGCGAAACCCCATCTCTATTAAAAATAGAAAAATTAGCTGGGTGTGGTGATGTGTGCCTGTAGTACCAGCTACTTAAGAGGCTAAGGTGGGAGGATGGTTTGACCCCAGGAGGGGAAGGTTGCAGTGAGCCAACATGGTGCCATTGCACTCCAGCCTGGGCAACAGAGCCAGATCCTGTCTCAAAAAAAAAAAAGTGAAGGCAAACTATTGAATCTATACCATTGATGGATATCACCATAAAAATGACTTGGCGGTACACACAGAGAGGTAGTGTGGGGTCCAAATAACCTAAGGAAAAGGAGAGGAAAAACTCTTGAAATAAAAGCTTATATTCAAACTTGGATTCTTTTCTTCTTTCCATAGGCGGCAAGGAATTGTTTGGTCAGTTCAACATGCATAGTAAAAATTTCAGACTTTGGAATGACAAGGTACATGCTATGTATATATATATGTATTTTGTTTGTTTGTTTACTCATAAGAGGGAATGTTACATTTGTTTACTGATAAACTGAAGATGCTGCAGGCTGTGTTTTTATCTTCCTAGGTTGTAGGCCTGGTTGTATGGCCTACTGACCCACTTTGAATTTTGGGACATGTACCAATTTTAGCTGTGAGGTAAATGTTTACTGTGGGCTATTCTTCTCATCTTTTAACAAAACTATGGTATATCTTAAAATTAAAAAAGGAATTTCTTGATCCACTGAGAAACGTGAAGAAAAAAGCATTTCTGATATACATATGTTTATGGAAGAAAAATAAATAAATTTATTTGCTCAGCTCTGATTTTTCTGTGTCCTCACCAAACATTTCTATTATTAAGTATAGTAGTTGACTTTAAGTCTAAAATTCAAGAGTGTGAAAAATTTAACCATATTTTTCTACAACTCAATATAGTTTAAATTTTGAGCATCCTTTTTTGGGGTGGTGCTAGACATATAATCACAGGGAATTTGGGGTTTCTCTCTAGCTTCCCTAAGCTTCAAAGTCCAAGTTCTTGTGTCTCGTGGGGCTATAGTACTGGTAGGGAGGTGGCTTACTGGTCCTTTTGTTATCTGTGTGCATGGCATCATTGCAGCCACCATCCTCCGGTCTTGTCTTTGGCTGGCCATTCAAACAGGTAGCTGCTAACACGTACTGAATTTTTTCTGCAAGATTCATTCAGAACTGGCAATTTTTTTTTTCGACAGAGTCTTAATCTGTCACCCAGGCTGGAGTGCAGTGGTGCTCTCTCGGCTCACTGCAGCCTCGACCTCCCAGGCTCAAGCTATCCTCCTGCCTCAGCCCCCCGAGTAGCTGGAACTACAGGCACATGCCACCACGCCCAGCTAATTTTTTATTTTTGGTAGAGGCGGGGTTTCACCATGTTGGCCAGGCTGGTCTTGAACTCCTGACATCAAATATCCACCCACCTCACCTCCCAAAGTGCTGTGATTACAGGTGTGAGCAGTCTCACCTGGCCGGCATTCTTTATGATTACAAAACTCCATGGTGTGATCTCAGATCTCATTTACCTAGGCACATCCACAGCCATTTGTTCACTGGCATCTTTCTGCCTTTCCAAGGGCTCCACCTGGGGAAAAGAGCACTGGTTCTGTGTCACTTTTAAATCCCACCAACCTAATGTGGGAGTAGGAGCTTCTTTCCTAAAGTACTTGGGCAGCCCTTTAGGGTACAAGATACAGGACCCTAACCCACTGATCTACTAATGTCTAGTACCCCCCT
This sequence comes from Gorilla gorilla gorilla, assembly GCF_029281585.2. Lineage (NCBI taxonomy): Eukaryota > Metazoa > Chordata > Mammalia > Primates > Hominidae > Gorilla > Gorilla gorilla. The sequence continues at coordinate 56,081,508 of NC_073227.2, read as the reverse complement.
TTTCTTTCCCTTCTATTTCCCCCATTCCTCTTTTTGGGGGAAAAAGATCCCCCCAAAGCTCAGGGGATCTTTTTCTAGATAATGGTGGTAATAGGGGTGGTGGTAGTGAGATCTCACTCCTGTTCACGGCCCATTTTCCAAGATATTTTGTTAATAACTCAATCTTTCTTCTCTGAAGAGCCTAGACTTGAAAAATTCAAAATCTATAAACAGTGGCTTTTCTCTCTTTGTTTTCTGTTAGTCATTCTTTACCTAAGTAGAATGACCTCTGACTCAATAAAGTGCTGACAGATGGAGGGAGGTAGTGTATTTAAAAAAAAAGTGAGAGTGTAGGGGCAGCATTAATAAATGCTGTGAAAACACTATATTGTATATTTAAGGGGCAACAAGCACAAGTTTATTTTTGTCTCTTCTCCTCAGTTTCTGACATTTGGACATCCCTGCGTACAATTCTCAAAAAAGAGAGAGGGTTCAACTTGTTATTTTTTTAAGGAGACGGTAGTTATTCTTGGTTTCTTTCCATATAGGGCCATTCTAGTGCATTAGAGATTTGTCATATCAGAAGCATTATGTTCATATACTTTTACTTTCCCCCCTTCTCTATGCCCCACAAAAAAAACATGCACATGGAAGAAAATTCGACATCCAACTTTGAATCATTCATTTCCATTTTAAGAAGAGTGGTCTTTGTTTTCCCCACCCCTGGGAAGAGTGGTCTTTTATTTCCTTTTTATAATCTTGGTTGTTAGAGCCTTCAGCAGGCTTCTTTGTAGAGTTAAGAATTTACCATAATTAACATAAACAGTGAGCCATGTTTTGAACTGAAGCAGCATTATGATTTCCAGAGGTCCACGTAAAACAAATACAATTGAGACTTTGTTTGGGGAGGAAACATTATCAGGGACACTTTCACACTCTACTAACAAGAAGGCATCCACAATCTTTCTGGGGTAAAATACTTTGTCTTTTAGCAACTTAGAGTTAACTAAAGGGATTTGAAGTAAATAGAGCTTGGAGGTAATTAACACAATATGCTTTGAATCTGATAAACTTAGGTACGTTTTGGATGATGAGTATGTCAGTTCTTTTGGAGCCAAGTTCCCAATCAAGTGGTCCCCTCCTGAAGTTTTTCTTTTCAATAAGTACAGCAGTAAATCTGATGTCTGGTCATTTGGTGAGTGCATCTGATGTTCACTTGCTGGAGCTTGATTTAATAAAATGGGCAATATGTTATTTTTAACTTTGATTTCCTAATCGATATAGCATTTTTTAAAAAGTCTTCTTGTAATTGTGCTTCCTTCTGTGTGTTCTAACCACATCCCGACTGTCTTTGGCAAGTGGTGTCACACACCTTCTTACATAAGTCTGCCTTTTGCATCTTTTCCTTCCTCCATGGGCACTCACTGTAAAACCATAACAAAGAGTCTACTGATCTAGAAAACAAACTCAGATAAGTTTTCCACTCCGCAGAGGCTTGAAGGAAAAATGATCTTATGACATTGTTTAGAGTGTAATTAATAAACTTAATTGTCTAAACTGTGAAGCAGGTTGACTATTTTCCAGTTGTTCAGTTGTTAACCTGAACTTAAAACCTGAGTTTAAAAAATGGTGGCATCTCATTTACTTCCTTAACTTTAAAGTTTGTGGAATTTAGACATAGCCTTCCTTGGGATCTGTGAATTGATATTCATATTGGATAATGTTCTTCATTGAGAAAGAGACACCATAGACCCACGTCCAATGAAGTTTCGGGGTTGATTTTCAAAAAATGGTAATAAATATGCAAAAATCTATCTATCCTCTTTCATCCCAAACTTCCTGGAGGCTTGTGGGTTCTGGGTCCTCAGAAGGGTGTCAGTTTTATTGTCTACAATAAGGTTAAAACTGGGCACAGTGGCTCAGGCCTACAATTCCAGCACTTTGGGAGGCTGAGGTGGGAGGATTGTTTGAGACCAGGAGTTCAAGACTAGCCTGGGCAACCTAGCAAGACTCTGTCTTAAAAAAAAAAAAAAAAAATAGCCAGGTGTGGTGGCATATACCTGTAGTCCCAGTTCCTTGGGAGGCTGAGGCAGGAGGATTGCTTGAGCCCAGGAGTTTGAGGTTATAGTAAGCTAGGATCGTGCCACTGTACTCCAGCCTGGATGACAGAGCAAGACCCTGTCTCAAAAAAATTAAAACATAAATTTAAAAACATACAATAAAGTTAAGCTTGTGTCATTAATCTCATTAGCTCTCCATGGACATATGATAGTCTCAGCAGGTGACACTTGAAGCTCTACTGAAGAGCAATTAGGTTGTGAGACCACATCTTAGAGACCAATGAAGAGCAGTATAACGACCTCATCGAAGGTTGCCAAACAATTAGAACTCCCTGAATTTTACCTACTTGTCTCCCTCACTGAACAGTGAGCTCCTTAGGCACATGGATTGATCTCACACTTATAAAATCTCCAGGCCCCAGCAGAGGCCTCGCCTCTCATCAATGTCTAGTAAATATTTGTAGAATAAGTGAATAATTAAATGAACTCAAATTAGGAGTTCTTGCAGGAGTTTCACTAATCAATCAATCAATGATTATTGGACACCTACTTATGTACAGAGCCCCTGCTAGATATTCTGGGGCTCTGCCCATCAGTCTAATCTTTTAGCAGAAAGAAGTGGACACATGCCATTTACTGGCTGAAACTCTTGGCTAAGTAGGCAACAGAGGCTTACATAATCCTGTCAGTTTCTATGGAATGGCAGAAAGGTTCATTGATTTCAGGATGCAGGAACATGACTGCTGCTTAGAAATGAAAATGCTAGGCTGGGCGTGGTGGCTTACGTTTGTAATTCCAGCACTTTGGGAGGCTGAGGTGGTCGAATCACCTGAGGTCAGAGCTCGAGACCAGCCTGGCCAACATGGTGAAACCCCGCCTCTACTAAAAATAGAAAAATTAGTTGGGCGTGATGGTGGGCACCTGTAATCCCAGCTATTCAGGAGGCTGAGGCAGAAGAATTGCTTGAACCCGGGAGACAAAGGTTGCAGTGAGCTGAGATCATGCCACTGCACTCCAGCCTGGGCGACAGAGCGAGACCCTGTCTCAAAAAAAAAAAAAAGAAAAGAAAATGCTACCGGCATTTTCTCCTGATAGGGGAGGCAATCAAGACCCATGGAAAAGGAAAGGCATTGTTTTCACTGAGATTATTTTCAGGTTACAGGCCTCTTTGAAAACTAAAGTGAACATGATTTGCTTCCTTGATAGAACCGCTGTTATTCAGGATGGTTATAGCCCAAAGCCTTGAGCACAAAAATAATGCCTTGTAGTTTGAAATTGTTCTTTCAGTTCCCAAGCAATCATTTCTCTCTAACCCCTTGTTTTCCTGCATTTTTGTTTGCAGGAGTTTTAATGTGGGAAGTTTTTACAGAAGGAAAAATGCCTTTTGAAAATAAGTCAAATTTGCAAGTCGTGGAAGCTATTTCTGAAGGCTTCAGGCTATATCGTCCTCACCTGGCGCCAATGTCCATATATGAAGTCATGTACAGCTGCTGGCATGAGGTAAGTATATGTTACTTGCCTATGAAGGTTGGCAGTCCCAGCATCTGAGAGCAGACCTGATTATCACAAACATTACTTCAGAACTCTGTCATGGCAGGAAAAGGCATCTGTGTCTTGGTCATGATCCTGAGAGTCTGAAGTACTATCTCAAACTCACTACAAAGTCATGAATCCATTTTGTTTTGAACAATGGCCTTTTATCTGAGGAATTCAGTGCATTTTCTGAGTCTTATCTGTTTGAGATTGGTTCTTGCAGAAACTCTTGGTGTTACTCAAGCCTCAGTGATTAGATGTTTTATTAGCTTTAAGAATTAATGGGCCGGGCGCAGTGACTCATGCCTGTAATCTCAGCACTTTGGGAGGCCGAGGTGGGTGGATCACCTGAGGTCAGGAGTTTGAGACCAGCCCAGCCAACGTGGTAAAACCCCGTCTCTACTAAAAATACAAAAATTAGCCCGGCGTGGTGGTGCATGCCTGTAATCCCAGCTACTGGGGATGCTGAAGCAGGAGAAGAATCTTGAACCTGGGAGGCGGAGCTTGCAGTGAGCTGAGATCGCGCCACTGCACTCCAGCCTGGGGGACAGAGTGAGACTCCGTCTCAAAAAAAAAAAAAAAAAAAAAGAATTAAATGATGGAGGCTGTGTGTGGTGGCTCATGCCTGTAACCCCAGCACTTTGGGAGGCCGAGGTGGCCAGATCACTTGAGGTCAGGAGTTTGAGACCAGCCTGGCCAACATGGTGAAACGCTGTCTCTACTAAAAATACAAAAATTAGCCAGGCCTGGTGGTGCATGCCTGTAATTCCAGCTACTTGGGAGGCTGAGATAGGAAAATTGCTCGAACCCAGGAGGCAAAGGCTACAGTGAGCTGAGATTGCGCCACTACACTCCAGCCTGGACAACAGAACAAGACTCTGTCTCAAAAAATAAATAAATAAATAAATAAACAAATAAATAAAAGAATTAATGGTGGAAACTAAGGGTAGAACCAGGTTTGTTAAACTTCCAGGTTGAAAAATAAAGATGGTGTTTCCATTTACTTCACTCAACTTTGCTTTGTCTTGCTTTTCCAGCGCTAATAGTAATGGGTTTCATCTGTCTTCTGGCAGTCAGGACTCCTGCTACAGATTAAACTAGAATAGGAATGGAGGCAGAAAGTGTGTCAGGAACTTCCACTCAGGAAGAAATCTCTCCAGAACTTAGTTTTTCTATTTGTTGAAATGCCAAGCTTAGAAATAAAGCCAGAGGGGCTTCTTTTCCACCTCTGGGCACTGACTCAACACACCCCTGCCCTTCTCAGTGAAATTCCCTTTGATTTTGAGAGCTTTGCTCTCTTTCCAGCTGACAGTTTCAGCTGAAAATTACAGCTTGATGAGAAGTTTCCTCCTGGCTGAAAAAATAAAGCACTTGATTATCAATCCACAAACACTAGAATATTGAATATTTTAAGAGTGATGTGGTTGTTCATATTCCAAAAGCATTACATTTATAGAGAGCCCCAATGTATGAAAATATTTTACATATATTAACTACTTTACAAGGAATCTTGAAAGACATAGAAAAATGCTCAGCAAGCTGTAAGAAAAAAATGTTCAGAAAAATTTTCAGTAAGTAGTAATAAGCAGCTGTTTTAGGAGCATCTTTGCAATAACAATGTAAGTAGCTCAGAAGTATATGTTGTGTATGAAATAATACACACATATGTGTGTAATATAATACTTATTGAGATGTTATATGTAAGTGGAACTGAGACATAGAAGGAGGAAGGAAGTGATAAGTAGGATGCTGTCAGAAGGATCATGTAAACAACATTAGTCTCAAATTGCAGTCAGAACATTGATTAATACAATGGTGTGGTTATGTTGATTTATTTGTTTGAAAAAGTTGATTTGGCCAGGTGTGGTGGCTCATGCCTGTAATCCCAGCACTTTGGGAGGCCGAGGTGGGCGGATCACGAGGCTGAGAGTTTGAGACCAGCCTGGCTAACATGGTGAAACCCCGTCTCTACTAAAAATACAAAAAAATTAGCTGGGCATGGTGGCGGGCACCTGTAATCCCAGCTACTCAGGAGCCTGAGGCAGGAGAATTGTTTGAACCTGGGAGGCAGAGGTTGCAGTGAGCCAAGATCCCACCATTGCACTCCAGCCTGGGCGACTGGGCCAGACTGTCTCAAAAAGAAAAGAAAAGAAAAGAAAAGATTGATTTATTTTTGAGACAGAGTCTTGCTCTGTTTCCCAGACTACAGTGCAGTGGCACAATCACAGCTCACTGCAGCCTTGACCTCCTGGGCTTATGCAATCCGCCCAGCTCAGCCTCCTGAATAGCTGGGACTACAGTGATGTGCCACCATGACCAGCTAATTTTTTAAATTTTTTTCTAGAGATGGGGTCTCACTTTATTGCCCAGGCCTCAAGCAGTCCTCCTGCCTTGGCCTCCCAAAGTGCTGGGATTACAGATGTGAGCCATTATGTCAGGTGCAAAAGTTGATTTTGCCTACAACTTTACCTCATGTGCTTAGGGCATTAGAGTCAAACGTGATTATCCTATCTTTGAGAGACAAATTTCAGGATTCATGCACAGAAACAGGCTCCTCACAGAGCTCCACAGTTTAAGCCCAGAGTCTCAATAAGGACCCTCACTTGCACTTGTGCTGTCTTCTGCTCTGTTTATTTTATTGATGCTCTCTGTTTATAAGCCATGAAGAGGGGTGTCTTTCCGCTGACCCTGCTGTCAATGACCCCTGTGAGAATGTGGCTACTATGAGTAGCTCTGTTTCCCATGGTTTTAAAAGATGCTGACAGTGCCATCTCTTCCTCCTCATGGAATCAGAGCTAAACCACACCCCTAAGTGAAGTAGGAAAGGATGCTCCAATCCTTGGCTCCATGACCAGGGATATGGGGTCACTTATGGCGAATATCTTCCTTTAGAGTTGCTGACTCAAAAACTGTGCAAAGATCACAGACTTTTAAAACTTTTTAAAATGTAAGAATATTCAGCAATCATTTTTCTATGTGTGAGAGGGACTTCCACACTCTTATTTTTCTGTTGACTGAGACTGAAAGCACAACCTGTGCCCCAAGACCTTCAAAGTCCCTCATGAAAATATGCCTTTTGCTTTCTGACTGAAATCCTCCTTTCTATAATGGCTCAGGTGTCATAGATACCCTGAACTGAGCTTGGGAGCCTCGTATGCTAGATGCCCCTTCTCCCAGCCCTTTCTTTACCTCACACATGTCAAGTCATTCAAATATATCTCTAGGGTCGTGGTGTCCTAGAGTACTTTCTGAGATGCTGAAACGTTCTATATCTGTGCTGCCCAATATGGCAGCCACTTCTGGCTATTGGGTTCTTGAAAAGTGGCTAGCACGACTGAATAACTGAATTTAAACATTTATATAATCTTAAGGAATTTAAATTTAAATAGCCACATGTGGCTAGTGTTTGCAGGTCTAGCCATTTTATTTTTGCAGCATTCTCTAACATTTTCATATTCACGCCTCACTCAACTGCCAATCATGCTGTGGTATGTCAGTCAAGATATCTTTCTCTTCCTTTTTGTGAAGAGCCAGGCTGGATTCAGGTCTCTGCCAGCAAGTTCCAGAGCTGGTCTCTGAGTGATCCTTAGCCCATTTATGCCGCAGGTGGCAATTTTTTGAATTTTTGCATGAGTGAAAATCAGACCTTGGCGATGACCTCGAGCAGTGGGATATAAATAACTCCCACATGTTTAGCGTTCCAAAAATGGAACCCTTGGCATAAGTTGGTTAAGCTGAGCTAACCACCCCCACTTCCCTTTTCCAGAAACCTGAAGGCCGCCCTACGTTTGCCGAGCTGCTGCGGGCCCTCACAGAGATTGCGGAAACCTGGTGACCGGAAACGGAATGCCAACCCAAAGAGTCATCTTGCAAAACTGTCATTTATTGTGAATATCTTCACCATATGGGGTCACTTATGGTGAATATCTTTCTTCAGAGTTGCTGACTCTTGAAAACAGTGCAAAGATCACAGTTTTTAAAGGTTTTAAAAATTTAGGAATATTCACACAATCATTTTTCTATGTGTGAGAGGGACTTGCACACTCTTATTTTTCTGTAAAATATTTCACATCCCAAATGTGAAGAAGTGAAAAAGACTTCGCAGCAGTCTTCATAGTGGTGCTCTTCATGATCATAGCCCCAGGAACCCTTGAGGTTCTTCTTCACAAGGCTGAGAGTGCTTCCTTCTTGAAGACGAGTGACATTCATCACTTCAGTGATCCATGCATAGAATATGAAAATAAATTCTTCCAACTCATGGGATAAAGGGGACTCCCTTGAAGAATTTCATGTTTTTGGGCTGTATAGCTCTTTACAGAAAATGCACGTTTGTAAACCACATGAATGTTAGTATTCTGGAAATGTCTTTTGTTAATATAATCTTCCCATGTTATTTAACAAATTGTTTTTGCACATATCTGATTATATTGAAAGCAGTTTTTTGCATTTGAGTTTTAAACACTGTTATAAAATGTAGCCAAAGCTCACCTTTGAACAGATCCTGGTGACATTCTATTTCCAGGAAAATCCGGAACCTGATTTTAGTTCTGTGATTTTACACTTTTTACATGTGAGATTGGACAGTTTCAGAGGCCTTATTTTGTCATACTAAGTGTCTCCTGTAATTTTCAGGAAGATGATTTGTTCTTTCCAGAAGAGGAGACAAAAGGAAGATAGCCAAATGTGACATCAAACTCCATTGTTTCGGAAATCCAGGATTTTGAATTCGAGATGAAACAATCAGCAATCATAGTTAAATCTTAACTTTGCCTGCACTCTTTGTAGGAATGATCAGAAATTTATCTTTATCATTCTGAGTGCTTCAGGAGTACAATAGGAAGAAAGATACTGGAGAAAGCACAAGTGTAATCACCATGAAGTCTGACAACAGGAGCCCATTATTTGCGTACTGTCCCACCCTGTATCATGGCTCTCTGGGAACAAGCTTTATGATTCTCATTAGAGTTTAAATTGTTGATTGTCAGTAGTTGTGACTTTTAAATTATATTTCCCCCACTCAAAGAATGGTATCTTTATATATCAATGACATTCAATAAATGTGTATTATTTCTAATGAGAATCAGTTACAAGAAGAGACTTGATAGTTCAAGTAGTGGTCTCAGAAATGTTTGGGCTGAATGTGGTGGCTCATGCCTATAATCCCAGCACTTTGGGAGGCCAAGGTGGGAAGATAACTTGAGCCCAGTTTGAGACCAGCCTGGGCAACAAAGTGAGATCCTGTCTCTATTAAAAGAAAAAAGAAAAAAAAGCTAGGTGTAGTGGTGCATGCATGCACGTAGTCCCAGCTACTTGGGAGGCTGAGACAGGAGCCCAGGAGATCAAGGCTGCAGTGAGCCATGATTGTGCCACTGCACTCCAGCCTGGGTGACAGAGCGAGACCCTGTCTCAAAAACAGAAACAAGTTTGTATGAGATGCTAGGCTGTTTCTGGGACTATCACACCCCCTTTCCTATGACTCCTGTTACGGTGAGGAGAGACAGAAGGCTCTTATTACTGAGACCTCAATTCACATAACATGAATTTACATAAGATAGTCTAGCTCAAGAAGACATGAGACTACTAAACAGCAAAAGCAGATGGAAGGGAGGTTAATGTTATGACAATAGGAAATAATGTAGTATCAATATATGGCTGCGGTAAGTTGCCCTTTGCAGGTTTTACTCAGCTTGGAAGTCCCCATTTCTCTCAAAAAGAAAGAAAGAAAGAAAAAACCCAGCAAAGCCAAACACTGAAAAGCTAGGACTGAGTATGGAGCATCTGCCATCACTATAGATGTACCAGGTACAGAGCAAAGAGTGACACCCAGAGGCAAATCATTCTAAGAGGGCAACAACTATGACAGTGCCTGGCACTTCTAAGAGGGTGCAGCACTTCTAAGGTGCTAGGCAAGCTCTATTCCTTTTGTTTTAACACCTCGGGAAAATTTGAGGTACCAAATTAGGAACAAGAATAACTGGGGGTATGTCCTAGGTAACTAAGAGTCCAGATAATGTGTGAATTTTGAATGTGTGTGGAAAGAGATTTACCATTCTTTGTCTAACTAAACAAAAAAGTTTCCTTAAGAGGTAGTCAGCCAGGCACAATGGCTCATGCCTGTAATCCAGCACTTTGGGAGGCCGAGGCGGGTGGATCATCTGAGGTCAGGAGTTAGAGATCAGCCTGGCCAACATGGTGAAACCCTGTCTCTACTAAAAATACGAAAAGTTAGCCAGGCGTGGTGGCATGTGCCTGTAATCCCAGCTACTCGGGAGGCTGAGGCAGGAGAATTGCTTGAACCCAGGAGGTGGAAGTTGCGGTGAGCCGAGACCGTGCTACTGCCCTCTATCCTGGGCGACAGAGTGAGACTCTGTCAAAAAAAAAAGAGATAGTTATACAAGTTCTCCTGGAAAGGAACTATGTTTTGCAACCAATCTTAATATTAGTTATTGATATGAGGGTTCTCTGGGTCATTTGAGGTGAGATAGTGCAATATTTAAACAGCTCTGCATAAAAAAATCAATAGGAGGTTTAGGGGTCAATTGTAGAGTCCTAAAAAGGAGAATATAGGAGGTCAACAGACAGCGAGGAGGCTCAGAAAAATGGAAGGAATTTGGAGGCCAAGCGGAATATATAATCAGTGAAAATAACCTTTTGGCAAGAATAGATAAAGGAATTTAGTAAACTTTTTATTGAAGTGCAATACATGGTACCACCATGGTATTGGGAACATGTTTGGACTGGCAAGCAAACTGATGAGATACAATAGCATTTAGCCTAGCAGTAAATTTGCTTAGCTTTATAGTAGGATACAGGACAGGAAATTAAGCATGCATGATGCTTGGGTCCCTCCTCACCTGCCTAAAGAGCGTGCATGAGCTTGTGGTATGTGGATGAGGTTGTGGTATGTGGGGGTTTGCCTTGATGCAAAGAAGCTTCTACATGGGTTTCCCACCAGTCATATAGGCCTATGGTTCACAGGTCTCCCAGCCCCATGTACTGTCCCATAGATTGTAGGTTTCACAGTGCACAAAATGGATGTCTGTCCCTGGTACCCAATATTCCAAATTTATCTTAATTTGGGTCATTTACAAGAAACTTGTGCTGGAATAAGACAAACCTAAAGTTTCCCAAGCAGGTATAGTTCTGGGAGAAAAATGGTACAGACCCGCTATTAACTCTTTGCTCACACATACATAAAGAAAAGTACACAAATCATGAGTATGTAACATCATTGATATTGACAAAGTGAATACATCTCTGTAACCAGACTCAGATCAAGAAATGATACATTCTGGCCAGGTGTGGTGGCTCATGCCTGTAATCTCAGCACTTTGGCAGGCCAAGGTGGGTGGATCACTTGAGGCCAGGAGTTCGAGACCAGTGTGGCCAACATGGTGAAACCCCACCTCTACTAAACACACATACACACCCACAAATTAGCCAGGTGCAGTGGTACATTCGTGTAATCCCAGCTACTTGGGAGGCTGAGGTGCACAAGTGAGAATCGCTTGAGCCTGGGAGGCAGATGTTGCAGTGAGCCAAGATGGTGCCACTATACTCCAGCCTGGGCAACAGAGTGAAACTCTGTCAAAAAAAGAAAAAGAAAAAGAAAAGAAAGGAAAGAAAGAAAGAAAACATTCTAGAATTCCAGAAGCCATTCTGATTCCCTATTTAAGTCACTAACCCAAGAGTAATTAATATCCTGAGTTCCAACACCTTGGATTTGTATGGGTTATTTTTAAACCTTCTATAAATGGAATTTTGTGGTATGTTTGTTTGATCCACCTATGTTGTGTGTAGTTGTATTTCATTTATTCCCATTTCTGCATTGTCTTGAATTGTACAACTATTTTACATATTTATCTATTCTAATTTCAATGGATATTTGAGTTGTTTCCAATTTTTAACTATTTTTTAAAATTATACTCTAAGTTCAATAAACATACATGTGCATGTGTCTTTATAGTAGAATGATTTATAATCCTTTGGGTATATACCCAGTAATGGGATTGTTGGGTCAAATGGTATTTCTGATTCTAGATCCTTGAGGAATCACCAACTGTCTTCCACAATGGTTGAACTAATTTACACTCCCACCAACAGTGTAAAAGCCTTTCTATTTCTCCACATCGTCTCCAGCATCTGTTGTTTCCTGACTTTTTAATGATTGCTATTCTAACTGGTGTGTGATGGTATCTCATTGTGGTTTTGATTTGCATTTCTCTAAAGACCAGTGATGATGAGCTTTCTTTCATATGTTTGTTGGACAAATAAATATCTTCTTTTGAAAAGTGTCTGTTCATATCCTTTGCCTATTTTTTGATGGGGTGGTTTTTTCTTATAAATTTATTTACGTTTCTTGTAGATTCTGGATATTAGCCGTCACATGCATAGATGGCAAAAATATTCTCCCGTTCTGTAGGTTACCTGTTCACTCTGATGATAGTTTCTTTTGCTGTGCAAAAGCTCTTTAGTTTAATTAGATACCATTTGTCAATTTTGGCTTTTGTTGTCATTGCTTTTGGTGTTTTAGTTATGAAGTCTTTGCTCATGCCTGTGTCCTGAATAATATTGTCTAGGTTTTCTTCTAGGATTTTTATGGTTTTAGGCCTTACATTTAAATCTTTAATCCATCTTGAGTTAATTTTTGTATAAGGTGTAAGGAAGGGGTCCAGTTTCAGTTTTCTGCATATGGCTAGCCAGTTTTCCCAACACCATTTATTAAATAGGGAATCCTTTCCCCATTGCTTGTTTTTGTCAGGTTTGTCAAAGGTCAGATGGTTGTAGATGTGTGGTGTTATTTCTGAGGCCTCTATTGTGTTCCATTGGTCTATATATCTGTTTTGATACCAGTACCATGCTGTTTTTGTTACTGTAGCCTTGTAGTATAGTTTGAAGTCAGGTAGTGTGATGCCTCCAGCTTTGTTCTTTTTGCTTAAAATTGTCTTGGCTATATGGGTGCTTTTTTGGTTCCATGTGAAATTTAAATTAGTTTTTTCTAATTCTGTGAAGGAAGTAAATGGTATCTTGATGAGAATAGCATTGAATCTATAAATTACTTTGGGTGGTATGGTCATTTTCACGATATTGATGCTTCCTATCCATGAGCGTGGAATGTTTTTCCATTTGTTTGTGTCCTTTCTTACTTCCTTGAGCAGTGGTTTGTAGTTCTCCTTGAAAGGGTCCTTCACATCCCTTGTAACTTCTATTCCTAGGTATTTTATTCTCTTTATAGCAATTGTGAATGGGAGTTAGCTCATGATTTGGCTCTCTTTTACTGGTGTGTAGGAATGCTTGTGATTTTTGCACATCGATTTCGTATTCTGAGACTTTGCTAAAGTTGCTTATCAGCTTAAGGAGTTTTTGGGCTAGGATGATGGGGTTTTCTAAATATACAATCATGTCATCTGCAAACAGAGATAATTTGACTTCCTCTCTTCCTATTCGAATACCCTTTATTTCTTTCTCTTTCCTGATTGCCCTGGCCAGGATTTCCAATACTATATTGAATAGGAGTGGTGAGAGAGGGCATCCTTGTCTGTGCCGGTTTTCAAAGGGAATGCTTCCAGCTTTTACCCATTCAGTATTATACTGGCTGTGGGCTTGTCATAAATAGCTCTTAATATTTTGAGGTATATTCCGTCAATACTTAGTTTATTGAGTGTTTTTATCATGAAGGGGTGTTGAATTTTGTCGAAGGCCTTTTCTGCATCTATTGAGATAATTATGTGGTTTTCGTCATTGGTTCTGTTTATGTGATGGATTAAGTTTATTGGTTTGTGTGTGTTAAACCAGTCTTGCATCCCAGGGATGAAGCTGACTTGGTCGTGGTGGATAAGCTTTTTAATGTGCTGCTGGATTCAGTTAGCCAGTATTTTATTGAGAATTTTCGCATCGAAGTTCATCAGGGATATTGGCCTGAAATTTTCTTTTTTTGTTGTGTCTGTGCCAGGTTTTGGTATCAGGATGATGCTGGCCTCATAAAATGAGTTAGTGGGGAGTCCCTCTTTTTCTATTATTTGCAATAGTTTTGGAAGGAATGGTACCAGCTCCTCGTTGTACCTGTGGTAGAATTTGGCTGTGAATCTGTCTGGTCCTGGGCTTTTTTTGGTTGGTAGGCTATTAATTACTGCCTCAATTTCAGAACTTGTTATTGGTCTATTCAGAGATTCTGCTTCTTCCTGGTTTAGTCTTGGGAGGGTGTATGTGTCCAGGAATTCATCCATTTCTTCTAGATTTTCTAGTTTATTTGCATAGTGGTGTTTGTAGTATTTATTCTCTGATGGTGGTTTGTATTTCTGTGGCATCAGTGGTGATATCTGCTTTATCATTTTTTTATTGTGTCTGTTTGATTCTTCTCTCTTTTCTTCTTTATTAGTGGTCCATCTATTTTGTTAATCTTTTCAAAAAACCAGCTCCTGGGTTCATTGATTTTTTTTGAAGGGTTTTTCATGTCTCTATCTCCTTCAGTTCTGCTCTGATCTTAGTTATTTTTTGTTTTCTGCTACCTTTTGAATTTGTTTGCTGTTGCTTCTGTAGTTCTTTTAATTGTGATGTTAGGGTGTCAATTTTAGAACTTTCCCGCTTTCTCCTGTGGGCATTTAGTGCTATAAATTTCCCTCTAAACACTGCTTTAGCTGCGTCCCGGAGATTCTGGTACATTGTGTCTTTGTTCTCATTGGTTTCAAAGAACTTATTTATTTCTGCCTTAATTTTGCTATTCACCCAGTAGTCTTTCAGGAGCAGGTTGTTCAGTTTCCATGTAGTTGTGCAGTTTTGAGTGAGTTTCTTAATCCTGAGTTCTAATTTGATTGCACTGTGGTCTGAGAGACAGTTTGTTGTGATTTCTGTTCTTCTGCATTTGCTGAGGAGTGTTTTACTTCCAATTATGTGGTCAATTTTGGAATAGGTGTGATGTGGTGCTGAGAAGAGTGTATATTCTGTTGATTTGGGGTGGAGAGTTCTGTAGATGTCTATTAGGTCCACTTGGTCCAGAGCTGAGTTCAAGTTCTGAATATCCTTGTTAATTTTCTGTCTCATTGATCTGTCTAATGTTGGCAGTGGGGTGTTAAAGTCTCCCACTGTTATTGTGTGGGAGTCTAGGTCTCTTTGTAGGTCTCTAAGAACTTGCTTTATGAATCTGGGTGCTCCTGTATTGGGTGCATATATATTTAGGATATATATATATATATATATATATATATATATATATATATGTATGTATGTGTATATATATGTATAATCACTGAGAAGTTAGCTCTTCTTATTGCATTGATCCCTTTACCATTATGTAATGCCCTTGTCTCTTTTGATCTTTGTTGGTTTAAAGTCTGTTTTATCAGAGACTAGGATTACAACCCCTGCTTTTTTTGCTTTCCATTTGCTTGGTAAATCTTCCTCCATCCTTCCTCCATCCCTTTATTTTGAGCCTATATGTGTCTTTGCACATGAGATGGGTCTCCTGAATATAGCACACCATGGGTCTTGACTCTTTATCCAGTTTTACACTCTGTGCCTTTTAATTGGGGCGTTTAGCCTGTTTACATTTAAGGTTAATATTGTTTTTTATGAATTTGATCCTGTCCTTTTGATGCTAGCTGGTTAGTTTGCCCATTAGTTGGTGCAGTTTCTTCATAGTGCCCTGTGAGTTCTATTGTTCTTTCCCTTTCAGGATGAGCTGCTCCTGGTCCTCTGCTTCTGTCGGGCATAGAGATCCCCCTCACAGGAGTCCTCCCTGCTGACCATGGGCTCAGTCCCCAGGTCCTAGCCACTGCTCTCTAGAAAGCCATATCCCTTAGTGCTCAGCCTCTCACACATTCCGGGACCACTTTCCCATTCTCGGTGCTGTGGAGCTTGGGCCTTGACTCTTAAAACAAAATTATTTTGACACTTGTTAAAATGATATGGGAGACTTTATTTGAGAGTATTTCAAATAGTAGAGACTGAACTCAGCTCTGACTACAGCAAAGACAGCTGGGGTCAGTAGATATGAAATAGTAGAGGGATTTTTGCTAAACTGGCTTAACAAGATTCTAACTAAAGGCAGGTCAAGGACTAAGATATTAAGATATCAAGGATGAGGAATTTTATCAGATAACAAGGGTTGGGGACTTCTTGCTAAACTGAGTTAGCAGGATTCTTGCTAAAGCCAGGCCAAGGATGGACCTAAGATAAGGCCTAGGTGAGAAGAGGGCTCGTAGAACCGTTAACTAAAATTTGATCAAGAGGGGAATCTGTTACCATCCCTCATATTAGCTGCCAGTCTCAGGAAAGCCAGCCTCTCCCCTCCAGATCAGCACATTTCTGTTTCATCTTTAAGCACCACCCTCAACCCACTCTGGATGTCACAAAATGATATCCAGATTGTCTTCACTGGATCTAAGTCTCAAACACTATTTTCCTTCTGGGGAACTTAGGTGTTATAAGAAGCGCAAACCTTGTGAATCACAATCCTGCCTTTTTTTTCTTGGGATGAGAGTGGGGAAGGAGAGGCTTTATTACTTTTTGATGAACTTCCAAACTTTCAAAACCAAATGAAATGTCTTTTTATCAGTGAGTTGCTTTTCTCTTAAAAACATATGCAGTTCCTTTACCCATACTGTACTTGTGCTCTTTCCTGTGTCTGCCTTGAATTGTGTTACCACGGGAACATCTTGTAGACACTAGCAACACTGAGGGTGCAAGTAGGGGCAATATGCTTTTCAGGTTTCCTAAGGACAGGGTGTGTGGTATGTGCAAGAGTCAGTTTCTCAGCTCTCTTTGGAGAATCTTCTTCGTTCAGACTCTAGTTTCTCCAGATCCAAGTGTTCTTGGATCTCAGCACAGTTCACATTTTGGGCTGGATAATTGTTTGTTGTAGGAGGACGTGCTGTGTGTTGGAGGATATTTAGTAGCATCTTTGGCCTTTACCCACTAGATGCCAATACCCCTCCCCCAGGAGAAACAACCAAAAATGTCTCTAGAACATTGCCAAATGTCCCCTGGGGGATGAGAACCACTGATTTCATTGCCAAAGGATCTTGCCCTGGGTTTAAGGAGGTCCATGGACTTGGATGGAGAAAAAATTACATCTTTATTTTTATTAATCTCTACGCTTTAGCATTTCCCATAATTCTAAATGTGAATTCATATTTAGAATTCTAAATGTGAATTTACATTTAGAATTGTGGGAAAAAACAAAACTCTAGTACTTTCTATAAGCAGTTTCTGTGACTTTGTCAAAATATGAAAAACTATTATTTTCATATCGTGGGAGTTTTTTCAACTTTCTCAATTTACATTCATCACTACTTCAAAGTTGCGATAGTTTTTAGAACTGTCACTAGATCTTGTCATTTAACACAATAAAAAAGACATATTATGAAAACACACATTTGTTTTTTAAATATTTTGATAACTTTATGTCAATATAATTGGTTTCCTATTTAGTTCTATGTACTTCTATTTTATGCATTTAAAAACATTATTCCAGCTAGGCATGGTGGTACACGTCTGTAGTCCCAGCTATTCAGGAGGCTGAGATAGGAGGATCACTTGTGCCCAGAAGGTCAAGGCTGCAGTGAACTGTTTGTGCCATAGCACTCCAGCTGGGGCAACAGAGCAAGAACCTGTCTCAAAAAAAGGAAAAAAAAACACAAAAATTATTCCAAGAAGGAGTATAAAGCCTTCCCTAGACTTCTAAAGAGATCTGTAGCATAAAAAAAGATTCAAAACTCTTCTGTATCCAGTAGGATTTCTGAATCTGGAGGGATGTATGCTGGGCCACACACAACCAATCAGCCACTTACTGTTGGCTACAAAGCAGACCCATGAGGATTTAATTTTGTCCAGTCCAGCAAGCTGATTCCCTGATGTGCATATCCAGCCAAGCCTTTTTCACCCCAGATATTGTCAGGACTGGCGCTTGGTTCTGGTTTACATGTCCCCTTTTCTACTGGCCTTGAACCCTCTATGGTGGGATCCAAGACGTGATGAGTGAAGACCCTCAACTGCCCCCGTGTTTGGCAGCAGAGAGAGAGAAGCTGTCTCCAACCACCCCCTCCAATTGGCCTGGGGTTCATCTTCAGATGGGCACTTGAGCCTCTCTTTTCCTCTGGAGCCGCAACCCAGCTAGTTAAAGGGAGATAAAGTGGGTGAATCATACCTCTCTGGAGGCAGGGTGGCTCCATGCCACTTTCAAAACAAGACAAAACAAAATCCAATTTGAACTGGCATTTTTGGTTGTTACTACCAGGCAGGGTGTGCTACTGGCATCTAGTGAGTAGAGACCAGTGATGTTGCTAAACATCCTACAAAGAGCACATACCCCCACAACAAAGAATTATCCAGCTCAAAATGTTAACAGTTCTAAGGCTAAAAGGGGTATCATTAGACCCTGTGACTGTGAAGTCCAGGGGTGCAGACATCCACCCTGTTATCATCCTTCCAGCTCCATTTCTCATGTCTCAGGCTGCCTCCTCTTCCACCCCTCCCAGATGAAAAGTGGATGTTGTGGTCACATACCTTAACTTGACGTACTATACCATCCAGAGGGAGAGAACGTCTCTATCCCAGCATTTCCACCGGAGTCCTGAGGTTCTCTCTGACTGGATCAGATCCACACGCCCTCCAGGAACAAATCTCTGTAGCTAGGGACATGGAATGCTTTGACTGGTTTGGACTTGGGCACATGTTTCCTCAAGAGCCACGGCTGAAATCCATTTACCTTGAAAATAGAAAATGAGAGCCATTCAGAGGGTCTGGAAAGGGGAGTGATAAATGCTGGAATGATAATCAACAAATACCAAATGCTCATCTTTTCCCATTTCCCTCTTGCTTTCTGGCCATTTTCCATGCAGTCCATCATCTTATCTTTTCTTTTCTTCTTTATTTCTTTTCTTTTCTTTTCTTTTTCTTTCTTTCTTTCTTTTTTTTTTTTCAGACAAGGTCTCACTCTGTTGCCCAGGCTGGAGTGCAGTGGTGTGATCTTGGCAACGTCTGCCTCCCGGGTTCAAGTGATTCTCCTGCCTCAGCCTCCAGAGTAGCTGGGATTATAGCGTGTGCCACCACACCCAGCTAACTTTTGTATTTTTTGGTAGAGACGGGGGTTTCACTGTGTTGGCCAGGCTGGTCTCGAACTCCTGGCCTCAAGTGATCTGCCTGCCTTGGCCTCCCAATGTGTGGGAATTGCAGGTGTGACCCACTGCACCTGGCCCAACATCTTCTCTAGTAACAAACTGGAATGCTTCAGCTATGACCTTTGTTTTTCTGATGCAAATTAGCTCAAACATGATGAGTAAGTTGGGAGAATGTTGTCAATATTTAGTGCCGGTTGGCCAGGTTCTGTTTTCTCTAGTACTTTAACATTTTGAAGTGATCTGGGGGCAAATTTTCTCAAAATTAGACAGCCTTAACAATATATGAAGATCTTAAGAAAAAGCTGACAATCCTATGCAGGTACCTTCCTTGAGTGCAAGCAGTGGTGGATTTGGTGGCTTCCACCTCATGGAGCTGTCTGGGAAAGCTGAAGATGAAGTTGAAGAATCTGCTTGGATTGGAGCAATGTGCTCGGCTTCCTCTCTGTACCTGGGTCTACAACCTCACTGAGCTCACCTCCTGCTACTCTCCCATTCACCCATGCGGCCCCTGGCCTTCCTGCTGCCCGCTGCACATGCCAGCCAGTCCCTTTCATCTCAGGGCCTTTGCACCTGCTGCTGTTCCCTTTGCTGGCAATGTTTCTGGATACATGGCTCACTTCCCCATCTCCTCCAGGTCATTGCTCAACTGTCGCCCTCTCCTTGAAGCTTTCTCTGACCACCTCCGATTAAAATTGCAACCCCACATGGGCATTCCCTGTCTCCCTTCTCTGTATCATTGTTCTCTATAGCTCTTAACATTATATAACAAATCATACACATTTTTTTTAACCTATTTCTTTGGCCTACTGTCTGTCTTTTATCCCCACCCTCTTTCAACTGTAACATTTGTGAGGGCAGGTATTTTTGTCTGTTGCATTCACTGTTGCATCTCTAGGTCCTAGGACAGGGCCTGGCATAGAGCTGAGCTAAGTAAGTATTCACGGCACGACCCAGTTAAATAAAAGTAGTGGGATCACCCAGAAGCTTCATTTCCCAGAGATGTGAGATCCAATCTGGTAGGCAGCCTCCTCTCGGGATTCTGGGCCAACCCATTGCATTTCTATAGAGCAATGGGCTGTTTTTTCATCTAGTTCCACGTGACAACCTCAGCTACTCATTGTCCTTCTTCTTTTTGATATAGATCTTACTTTTTTCAGAACAATTTGGGTTTACACACAACTTTCTGTATCTCCCTTTCTCTGTTTAAATAGACAAAGAAAAATACACTATGTTAGGGACTAATATCAGATTAACAGAAAAAAAAGACACCTGAATACATCTATGGAGAAATACAAATCCGTATTTTATAAACAGATAAATACTTTGGGCTGGGCGCGGTGGCTCATACCTGTAATACTAGCACTTTGGGAGGCCGAGGCAGGTGGATCACCTGAGGTCAGGAGTTCAAGACCAGCCTGGCCAACATGGTGAAACCCTATCACTACTAAAAATACAAAAATTAACCAGGCGTGGTGGCAGGCGCCTGCAATCCCAGCTACTCAGGAGGCTGAGGCAGGAGAATCACTTGAACCTGAGGGGCGGGGGCTGCAGTGAGCCTAGATCATGCCACTTCACTCCAGCCTGGGTGAAAGAGCAAGACTCCATCTCAAATAAGAATAAGAATAAGAATAAGAATACTTCGTAGAAGAAGCAGATTATCCTTACGTCTACAGCAGGAATGGAAGTTTCCTCACACTACTGTTAGATGTACAGACAAGCTGTAGCTCTTTTATTTTGCCCGTAACTTCTGTAGATTTCCTCATGTGTCCCTACTGGCTGGGTAGGGCTGGGGAAACTTGATTGATTTTAACCCTATAACTTTAGCTCAGTGCAATGATGAAAATATTCTCATTCGGTAAAATGGATAGGCTCTCAGGTCTTGCTTATCCTTTTCTGTTTCTGCCCAACACAGCATCTGGGTAGAGCAGGGAAAGGGGGAACTTTATCTAGGAGTGACATTCAACATAATTAACTGATTTGACACAGACACAGACCCACTGGAGTGGATGCTAACAGCTAGCAATTAGCAGCCCTTCCAGTGCAGACTGTGACTCTCAGCCCTGGCAAGGTGACCTCACAGCGGTGAAGTGAAGGGGAAGGGCTGTTTGTATTGGAGCGGTGTCTCTTGGCACCTCTGATCTCCACAACATTTCTTATCATCCTAGTTGCTGCTTATCCAGCTAGCTTTTGCAGGTGGAGCTGGTGACTGGTGTGGACTGGTCTTTCCTGACTTGGCTAGGGCACAGGAGTTCTCCCTGGCTGATTTGACCTCACCCCAGCTCTTGCTGGCACTGCAGGCTTATGGTGTAAGTTTAGACTCTGCCACAGCCTTCATTGGCCCCTCAGCCTGGGCTGCAGATCACCTTGCTCTTGAAGGGTGAGTGCCATGTCATTTCTTTGGGAAATGATTCAACTCAGCTGCTTCCAGAGGACCATCTTGAGCACATGTGGGAGCTTCTGGGTCCTGTCCATACCACACAGGGACTGAGAATAGCTCAAAAAGCTAAAACTTTACAATTTTGCACTCCTGCCTCTATCCTCACTCCCCTGCTTAATCATGCTGTGCTGCAGAGTTTGTCCATGGCTGCTTTCCAGACAGTTCGTGGGGCAATTCCCTCCAGGAATCTGAACACAAGGCAGAGTGCAAGCCTCCCTGCCCTTGCCAGTACCCTCTACCTGGCCCTCCTGCCCCTGCAGTATCTTTAACCCCTCTAATATCACTCTCCCTCTTCTGCCCGCAAACCACTGGGCTGGAGAATGTGAGTGTTTCACTTCCTCTTCCTGGTGTGGTTTTCACACACTAGAATGGTCTGACAGCTTTTCAAAAATACCATTGCCCGTGTCTTACCTTCTCATCCTCCTTCATCCCCCCAGTTCTGATTTAACTGCTCTTGGGGGACCCAGGCATTGGTAGTTTTAAAACCAAGCACCCCAAGTGATTCCAATGGGCAGCCAGGGTTGAGCGTCGCTGTTCTAGGGCAGTTGTTATTAAACGTCCCTGCCTATTAAAATCTTGTGGGAGCTTTAAAAAATCCTGATGCCCAGGCTGCACCCCAGGCCAATTGAATCAAAATATCTAGGGAAGTCATTGGCATTTTTAAAGGCTCCTTGGGCTATTCCAATGGCAAATGTGAAAACTAGGGTCCTTCTAAGCCAGTTCTTCTCAAACTTTAATGCATTAATACATACAGTCACCTGGGGACCTGGTTAAAATGTAGATTCTGATTCAGGAGGTCTGTGGTGGAGCTTTAGATTTTGAATTTCTAACAAGCTCTCAGATAATGACGCAGGTGCTGGTCCTTGGACAATATCATTCTTCCCAGGGTGGCATTTGTCCCCCAACTCCCTTAACTAACAGGATTTCAGGAAGAGGAAAACTAGCTTGCAGGTAAATAGAAGTCTTTCAAAAGGATTATACCCATAATATATGGCAACAGACAGCTTCCCAGTGGACACTGGGTTTATATTCCAAAAGTCACCTACAACTCTCTATTCTTCATGTTTTGGAAGGCTAAAATACTCAATTTTTTGGGCCCTCTCATAGCAAGCATACCACATGAGAAAGTTCCATGTAGTGAGATATAGCTAGAAGTGCCTGGGGAGGACTTCCTTTCCCAAATACAAAGCCCAGGTCTTAATAGAAGGAAAAAAATTTTTTGTGTCTTCCTGCTTGGAATATGGCTTTGGGACCTGGAAGTAGAGCACCCATCTGTGACTCTGAGGAAAAGGGCATGAAGATGAAGTCCTGGAGACAGGGTTGCCAAATAAAATATGAGACAACTGGTAAATTTGAATTTCAGATAAATAATGAATCATTTTTTAGTGTATGTGTTGTGGTCACCCTCTATATTGTCATCAACCCCAGAAATGGATGAACCCCTTACCCCAAATTTGGTTCAAAGATTGGGATTATTGATGCCATACCCCAAGAGGATATGAAAAGGTTTATGACTCAAATAATGAGGCTTTCTGAGGAGCACAGGGCAGGCTCCCAAGCAGGTCTGAAAATAGGTTGAGCAAGTGGGGAGGGCAGGCTGCCTTGGGGTTTTATGAAAGGGCTGAGGGCGGTGTGGTTTGAACTTTCAGCTGGCACGGAGGAAGGGAATTACTTTGACTTTCTTATCATCTTGTCCGGGTGTAGGGAAGAAGGGGCAGGGGTGTGCTGGGGCTTGCAAGTTGTCAGCAAATATGGAAAACAAAGTCAGACTCTTTATTACCATAACTATGTTACAAATATTTTATGGGACATGCTTATACTAAATTTTTTCCATTCTTTAACTGAAATTCAGGTTTAACTGGATGTCCTAACCTGTGTTTTTATTTGTTAAATCTGGCAGCTCCACCTATGAAGTAGAAAAATAGAAGGAGCCTGGTCCCTCCTAGTGATCTTCAGATGCTGCACTGATTCTGAGTTGCCCACTTCCAGACTTGTTATATGAGACAAGGCATTGGTGGTTTTAAAACCAAGCACCCCAGAAATCAGAGTGCTTTATTTAAGTCTTAAGAAATAGGACTTAAGTCTTATTCCTAAATGTTGCATTTCTGCTGACTCTTCTGATGGCAGCTAGTGGGCTATCCAATTCCACTTAGAAATCTTTATCAAGCCCTTAATTATATTGATGACTAGCCAATGTGGTGAAACCCCATCTCTACTAAATGTACAAAAATTAGCTGGGTGTGATGGCACAAGCCTGTAGTCCCAGCTACTCAGGAGGCTGAGGCAGGAGAATTGCTTGAACCCAGGAGGTGGAGGTTGCAGTGAGCTGAGATCACACCACTGCACTCTGGCCTGGCGACAGAGTGAGACTCCGTCTCAAAAAAAAAAAAAAAAAAAAAAAAAAAAAAGATGCCAGAGAGCTTGCTGTAGTCTCCTTCCCAGCTCCCCCTCCCCGCTGGCGCACAGCAATAAGGCGGCTATCTGCAAGCCAAGAAGAGAGCCTCACCAGAACGGAAACTTGCAGGTGCCTAATCTTGGACTTCTAGCTCCCAGTGCTGTGGGAAATTTCTGTTGTTTAAGCTACCTAGTTTATGGTATTGTGTTAATGGCAGCTCAAGCTGACTAACGTAAAGATATTCTATGTCAATTTTCATGTAAATATCTTAGGTATATTTTATTAATAACATTGTTGAATTCGCTATGTTTTTCAAGAAAGTATAACTATCATTGTTGGGGGAGGGTGGGAGCAGATTTTGTACCTTATTTCAAAGATGGTCAAAATCTAAGAAATTGAGAACAACCACAACCACAGAATGTGTATATCATTATTTCAGCACTTTTTTTGAAAGGAACTCTGAAATTGGGATGTGACTTCTAATAGGCGAGGTCTTAGATTAGATCTGTGGTTTTCAACCCTAGTTGCATATTCAAATCATCTGGGGAGATTTTAACAAATATTGTTATCTTGATCCTACCCTCAGATGTTCTATTTAATTGGTCTGAGGTGGGGCCCAGGCATGAATCAGACAGACCTAAGGAATAGGTAAGTTAATTAATTAATTTGTTTGTTTGCTTGAGACAGAGTCTCACTGTGTCACCCAGGCTGGAGTGCAGTGGTGCAATCTTGGCTCACTGCAACCTCTGCCTCCCGGGTTCAAGTGATTCTCCTGCCTCAGCCTCCCAAGTAGCTGGGATTAAAGGTGCCTGCCACCATGCCCAGCTAATTTTCGTATTTTTAGTAGAGACAGGGTTTCGCCATGTTGGCCAGGCTGGTCTCGAACTCCTGACCTCAGGTGATCTGCCTGCGTAGATCTCCCAAAGTGCTGAGATTATAGGCATGAGCCACCGCCCCAACAGGAATAGGTAATTTTAAAGTAGATTTTAAAACCCTCTGCAGGTGAAGGTAAATGTATAGCCAGGGCCAAAAACATTAGATTAGATAAAATACTTTATGTACAAATGTTTACTCTGGGTTGAGGCTTCTTGTGAGGTTTATTAAAAAGTGGATCACAGGGAGAAAGATATCGATGACTAACAGCTTTTCAACAGGCTATCGCTGGTTAACTTCACATGTTTTAGCTAGTTTCCCTGCTAGTTCACTGATGGACAAGGGTTAAAAGCAGTTGTGTCAGCCACCAGAATAGCTATGGATCAAAGCTAAGTAGAGCAGAGGGAATACAACGCTATGTAACAGAGAGCCAGAAACCCATCAGGGAGCTTGTGGCTTCTCCTTACTTGATTTCAATAGTACCGGGACTCTGGAACAAAATACTAGAGGTGCTGAGAAACTGGTGGAATTCTACACTATGTATCTCATCAGGAGGCTGTGCTATATGCAGAATTCCATGAAACCTTAGCAAAGAGCCAGAGATTCAAGTATTTCAAAAGGGGATTTTTTTTATTGTGTGGAGTCTGCTGGTTGATTAGAGAAATGACAATCAGGTGAGGATATTTCTGACTAAAGTCAGTGATATCTGGTCTGTTTGGTAATGAAATTGAGCATGTTTCTGCTTAGCTACATATTTTGCATCTCGCCCTTTATATTCTCATTCATGATGATGAAGTCACCTTTCAGAGACACCAGACACATACATGTGTTTGATGGCAGTGTTTATTCTTCACTCTGTTGGACTGTGAATTGTTTAGATATTGTGAAAGTAGATCACATGTTTACATTGCAGGTATCTCCTTTCTCCAGCCCCTGCTATCCCACGCTGAACAGCAAAACAAAGAGTAACACTTTCTCTAGTTTGACTAGTTCCTCCAAGCTTTTCACTTTTCCTTTTTTGCTGCAGGTTAATCTTCAATCAGCAGATCTCCCCGTAAGAAGTGGAACTGTTTTGTGTAACCTGAATTGCATTGAATTCCTTAGGTCTGTCTGATTCTAAACCAGTTTGATTCTCACAGTGAGAAATCAACATGGCACTGATGCTGGTCCTTTTTGCCCAGATAAACTTGATCCAGTCTGTTTCAGTATTGGCTGAAAAGACCAAATCACTGCATTATTTAAATTCATGCCCTGAGATCCTGAAAGTGGAGTCTCAAAACTGATAGAAAGCCTTGCCTTTTAAAAATGTGCATGCGAGATTACTCAGAAGGAATTAAGTTCTAGCAAGCTAACAATGGTAAACAAAGCCTCATTTCATTCTTCCCATAAGAATTTGTTTTCTTTTTCTTCCAAGTCTTGCCCATTCTAACCCAGCTTTACAGTTCCATGGTCAAGGAGAGGAGATATTTCTTTTATTGAAATACACTTTTATTGAAAACTCTTGGTAATACGATGAAACATTAGCAGTGAACACAAAGGCAAAAGCAAATTAAGCGACAAAGAGGCCTTTTGAGCTGAACGGCTGAAACCGCCATTGCAGAATATAGCTAAGAAGATTGTTGCAGTGAAAGATGTCTGACCTAACTGACTCCATCTTGCTTCCAACCTCCAAGCTGTCCTTGTTCATTCCTGGGCGTAGGCCGAACTGACTTTGGGAGGAACTTAGTTTATAGTTTAACTTTGAAACAAAAACGTTAACAGACCTTTCCCAAAACAAATTCCTTCTTGCCTGTGGAATAGACTGCCTTTGTAGGACTAATGAATTCACCACAAAATTATAAATTATGGTTTACAAGTCACGCAGCTGGATGCTACAAAATTCTGACCCTTCCCAAATTGCTCCTGGGGATAACATCACTATTATAAAATCTAAGATCAGTACTTGAGATATTTTGTAGAACCTGCACCTTATGGATCAGCTGGCACCACCCAGGTGGATAAACTGGCTCATCGCGTCTTGTGGCCCCCACCCAGGAACTGACTTGGCACAAGACAGCTTCTACTCCTTATGATTTCATTGCCAACCCAGCCAACCAACACTCCTGACTCACTGGCCCCCCACCCACCAAATTTTCCTTAAAAACTCTGATCCCCGAATACTTGGGGAGACTGATTTGAGTAATAATGAAACTCCTGTCTCTGCACTAGCCAGCTCTGCATGAATAACTGTCTCCATTGCAATTTCCCTGTCTTGATAAATTGGCTCTGTCTAGTCAGTGGGGCAAGGTTGAACCCATTGGGCAGTTAGAAGGCTATTTTGCCCATTCCTGAAACAATCTGTGTTATTGGCCTTGAGCTATGGGGCATGCTTGAGTTTATTTTCTGAATGTTTGCGAGGCACAATTGACTCAGGGAGGAGCCATATGTCATTACCCAGGACCCATTCTAGAGGTAATGCAGAGGTTTTCTCTCTCTCTCTTTTTTTTTTTTTGGTTTGTTTTGTTTTTTGGAGAATGGAGTTTCACTCTTGTTGCCCAGGCTGGAGTACAATGGCACAATTTCGGCTCACCGCAACCACCGCTTCCCGGGTTCAAGCAATTCTCCTGCCTCAGCATCCCAAGTAGCTGGGATTACAGGCACGTGCCACCACACCCGGCTAATTTTTCTATTTTTAGTAGAGACAGGGTTTTGTCATCTTGGCCATGATGAAACCTCCAGGCTGGACGAAACTCACCTGAGCTCCTGACCTCAGGTGATCCGCCCGCCTCATCCTCCCAAAGTGCTGGGATTATAGGTGTGAGCCTCTGGGCCCAGCCTCTTTTGCTTGATTTTTTAAAGACAGGATCTTGCCCAGGCTGGAGTGCAGTGGCATGATTATAGCTCACTGCAGCCTACAATTCCTGGACTCGAGGGAATCTCCTACTTCTGTTTCCTAAGTAGTTGGAACTACAGGGACATGCTATCACACTTGGCTAATGTTTTTAAAAATTTTTGTAGAGACGAGGTCTAGTTTTATGGCCCAGCCTTGCTCAAACTCCTGGCCTCTAGCTATCCTCCCACCTTGGCCTCCCAAAGTGCTGGGATTATAGGCTTGAGGCACTGCACCCAGCCCCTAGATAATTTTTTGAATTTTTATGAATTTAAAACAATTGAGGGTGTTGTTCTCAAACAGGAATTCAAACCAAAACAGAAAATTTATAACATGATGTGGCTAATCCATGAAGCAAAGCTGTAGTTCCACAGAGCTAGAAGAAAACTCACTGAGGGTTTATAAAGCATGGTACCAAATATATTTATACTAGTTATTGTTCTGAGGGGAGATGATTTTATTATTGACAGCTTTGAGCTTTTGTTCAATTTGAAGGATAAGAGTTTCTTCTGTTCAGTTGCTTTTGTTTAAGCTGTTACATGGGAGATGGTCTTGCAGAGAGCCTTCTAAAAACAAATTTCAATTTCAAGGGAAACGAAATAGCAACATTAACATCAGTGCAGTTTTTTTTTTTTTTTGAAACACTGAAACATTTTTTATTTTGTGAGATGAGTCAGAGTCTCCCTCTGTTGCCCAGGCTGGAGTGCAGTGGCATGATCTCAGCTCACTGCAACCTCTGCCTCCCAGGTTCAAGCAATTCTCCTGCCTCAGCCTCCCAAGTAGCTGGGATTACAGGCGCGTGCCACCATACCCAGCTAATTTTTTATATTTTTGGTAGAGACAGGGTTTCACCTTGTTGGCCAGGCTGGTCTCAAACTCCTGACCTCAAGTGATCTGCCCGCCTCGACCTCCCAAAGTGCTGAGATTATAGGCATGAGCCACCGGCCCAGCCTGAAACTTTCCTTTTAATCTCAAAACAAAATGGGAATAGTTTTGCCATTACATATGCTTAACATTTATAAACTAAAAACTGAACTCAAAAGCATAATTAAATAACATTTTATTGCAAATGAAAAATATACAAACATTTAAGATTTATAAACTTTCTAAAATCAACAGTAAAAACACTTGCAAAATATAAGGCTTCATGAACAGTTTATTCAAAATATTTGAGAACATTTCATATATTCATATATTTTTCCACAAAGCTTTGTTGGCAGGGCTAAATAGCATTTAGTTCAGTTTTTCTGGTTTTATTAAGAAAAATATTTTTGTTGGAATAATTTTGTATTGGTGTTGAGATAGTATGATGAATTCACTTTCACTTGCATTATTTAAAATGAGATGTGACAAATTGAGAAAAGATGAATGTATAAAAACAGGCACTCAATGGTCCTTAAGTCTCTAGTGACAAGACTGTAAGAATTCAAATGTTGATTCAAAGAAAAGTACATTTTACTAAGTGCCTATTATCAGGCATAATGCCAGATGCTTTCCATGTATTTAATACTTTAAAATATGTGTTAATTTCATGTGCTAAATCCAAAGGGTCTTATGAAAATTGTGCAATCTGAACTTATAATAAATAACCATTGACCTAAGAATAAAATTGTAAGACAAAAGTATAATGAAACTTATCTTTACAGAAGTAGGAAAATCTTTCCATTTGTCCTGTGTGAGCACAACTTTGTAATCCTTAATAACACACATGCAGATATTCACACAATAAATCTTAAGATATGTACATGATGACAAAGTATTAAAATATATACATAAACTACCAGTTAAGACTAATAGTCTGAATATAGGGGTCCAGCATTTTATTCTTCCTTAGAAAATATCTTCATATTTGGGATTTTTTTTTTTTTTTTGAGATGGAGTCTTGCTGTTACCCAGGCTGGAGTGTGCTGGCACAATCTTGGCTCACTGCAACCTGCCCCTCCTTGCTTCAAGCAATTCCCTGCCTCAGCCTCCGGGGTAGTT
This sequence comes from Gorilla gorilla gorilla, assembly GCF_029281585.2. NCBI lineage: Eukaryota > Metazoa > Chordata > Mammalia > Primates > Hominidae > Gorilla > Gorilla gorilla. The sequence continues at coordinate 56,052,263 of NC_073227.2, read as the reverse complement.
GGGATTATAGGCACCCGCAACCGTGCCTGGCTAATTTTTGTATTTTTAGTAGAGACGGGGTTTCACCATGTTGGCCAGGCTGGTCTTGAACTCCTGTCCTTGTGATCTACCCGCCTCAGCCTCCCAAAGTGCTGGGATTACAGGTGTGAGCCACTGCACCCAGTCAAAAATTTTTTAGTGTTAGATTTGCAATAACATTTTTTTTTTAATGCATGTGCATCAGTAACTTTTACGTAGACAGTTTTCAAATATTCATTGTTTCTCAGCATACTTCAACTCATTAAATCTTTCCCAGTCTTCCTCCTGGGCATGCATACATGTCAACATCAGTTCAATTTCCTGTCCAGGGTACACAATGAGCCTCGTGTTTGGGAACCTTTGACCTGGTCATAACGTACCAAGGGCAAACACCTTGTAAAAGGTGACACAAAGAAATGTCTGAAACTTAAATTCACCAGAACACAGAATCACCAGAGTCCCAGGTTGGATGTCAAGAAAAGTGCCATTAATTTCCTCACCAAGGTGTCCTACAGAGATCAATAAAGTTCTTAATATTAAAAGAAAAAATATTAAAATTTCTGCAATTTTCAAATGCCACTTTATCAGAAGATACTTTTTTGGGTCAGGGTCTCACTCTTGTCACCCAGGCTGGAATGCAGTGGCACAATCATAACTTACTGCAGCCTTGAACTCCTAAGCTCAAATGATCCTCCTGACTCAGCCTCTTGATGTTTTTTACATTTTTTAGAGACATGGGGTCTAGTTTATTGCCCAGACTGGTCTCAAACTCCTGGGGACTAGAAATCCTCCCACCTGAGCCCCCCAAAGTGTTGGAATTACAGGTGTGAGCCATTGCCCAGACAGAAGATACTTTTACTACAAACTTGTGTTCATAGCTTATATATCTGATATACAAGTAAAGTGAAACAGCAATCAACAGAGTAAACACATTTTTGACCTGAGGTATCAACCCATGGACCTTCCATGGATTATCGATTTTCAAAAACGTAGAATGCATTAGAATTGCACTCAACACTAAACTATGCTGAAAAGACTATAATGTATAATGGAACATTAGGGCCTTGCAGCCATCTCAGGTAGGTTGTCATTGTGAACATCAGTCATTGTTTAATAGAACTGCGGAAATGCTGAAGTTAGTTTAATCGAATTCTGAATAATAAAGTTTACCATTATTACCTCGGGTAGTCTTGAAGTAGCTTAGAAACAAAAACCAAACCTAATAACATTTAAGGTTAGAGCAGAAAAACATTCAGTCTACCTGAATTTTTTTTTTTAATGACAACTTTTTGGTTAGGATTTTTGTTTTGAGAAAAATAAGATTAGTATAAAAATAAGATAGCCAATTTATTTTCCATAAAATCAATAAGTGACAGTAAATCTGTCCATCACATTAAAGACCACCAAAAATGTTATTCCTGCCATGCATTTGAAATGAGAGGGGAAAATTTTATAAACATTTTAATGTGCAAAAAAGGTATTTTCCTGCAGTAGCCCCTGAGATCTTAGTATTTTGTTTGCCAGGAAGTTAACTTTCTATCTTATTAGAATATACCTATTTTTAAAGGTTAGTAACTAATTATAATTTCCTTAATAAGGGTGAAAGTGCAAAATTTCAAGAGAGCCATTATGATAATTTGTTCAGATTTTTCACAAAGATTTTTCTAGTTGCTTCCAAACAGTCTGTGGAAAACTCACTCTTTAGGGATAAAACATTTGAGAGCAATTGAAATGTAGGATATAATCCTGAAATAATGTAGCAATCTTTTACAAAAATCTCTATATCAACAAGAAAAATAAACTTTAGGATAATAGTAAAAGAAAAGGAAAAAAAATGAACATAAGTGACTCCAAAGCTGAATTCACCTGGACTTCTTCAGAAACTCCATTTTGTCCTATGTCTTCCAGACCTGAGTTAATTAATGGAACCTGTGAAAACAATCGCGTGTCTGTGTTTTTGTGAGAAGAAAACTTTTTCCTTTATCTGAAGTATTTTTCTCTTCCTCCGTTCTCCCTCTTTAACTGGTAGTAAATTCCTATGATAATGTCAATAAGTTACAATTCATAAACTCTTCATGGGTGGGTGTGTCTTGTGTATTCTAGCCCACTAACAAATAAAGCAGGCTTTTTTTTAAAATTTCTTTTTTCTTAAAATAACTAATTAGCTATCTAGTTTAAGAAGGAGGTACAGAAGGAAGAACAAAGCACCCGTGATTTCACTTCTCAGTTTTAAAAAAAGTTTTTTAAAGCAAAAGCCCCTGGCCCTTTCTCTTCTTCTTTTTTGAGACAGGGCCTTGCTTTGTCACCCAGGCTGGAGCACAATGGCGCAATCTGGGCTCACGGCAGCCCCAACCTCGCAGACTCAAGCAATCCTCCCACCTCAGCCTCCCAGGTGGCTGGAACTACAGGCGTGTGCCACCACGCCTGGCTAATTTTTGTATTTTTTGTAGAGACAGGGTCTCGCCTTGTGGCCCAGGGTGGTCTCGAACTCCTGAGCTCAAGTGATCTGTCCGCTTTGGCCTCCCAAACTGCTAGGATTACAGGTGTGAACCACCGTGCCTGGCCTCTCTTCTCAGTTTTAATATGAGAAATTACAGGATTATACCTTTCTGAAATCTTGTTGAGTTTGAAATTATGACTCAACGGAGAATATGACTGATACTGTGTCTATCAGAACACTGCTAACTGTATATTGGTGAATGACTGTAAGTCTAAAAATAGCCACCAAAGAAATGAAGAGCCACCTGGCAGAGACAAAGATATTGTGACCAGAAGAAGGAGATTATTCTGAGACACACATAGCTCTTTGACTTCTTTGATCCTTAGAGAGTATTTCAAAGTTTGTAGAAATTCTGGAGGATAATCAATTTGATTTTCAAATTCGATGGCCAAAAAAATGGCATTTTTACTTGGCCTCACATCTAAATTAGTTAGAACTGCAAAAATGCTAACTTTCCTAGCAGTTCTTCCAAGAAGCAAGCATTCATTTTCCTCTTCGTGTGTCTCATATTGGTTAAAACTCAGTGTTTCTAGAGACTTCAGTCATCAGTTCTACTAAACAAGGTAACGTCATCATTGTATCCCGGGGCTGAACACTCCAGGTTCTCTAGTAAAACATAATTGTTTTCATTGACATTCAGAGAGACGGCTTCTTTCTTAGCAGTGGATGTAAGCTCACTCCAAGTAATGTCAGTATTTTTAAAAGCATGTAGAAGGAAGATGCCAATGATAATAGTGAGGAATCCACTCAGGGTCCCAATGATATCTCCAGCTGTCATGCCATACCACTCTTGGAATAAGATGGCAGAGCAAGTCACTACCATGGATGTGAAGAATACATAATAAATGGGTGTCACAAGAGAGGTATTAAAGGTGTCCAGTGCCTTGTTGAGATAGTTAATCTGTGTAGTTACTGAAAGCACAAGTACAGCCAGCAAAACAAAGACCAGGGGATGTTTGTAAACTGGCTTCCATTCTATCAGCTCCTTAATGGCAATTCCCAGGCCTTTCACAGAAGAAACTGAAAACGCTCCAATCAAGGAACAGATTGAAATATAAACCAATATATTGGTCTGTCCTTTCTTGGGAGCCACAATCAAAATCAGCACCAAGGAGATCACAGTTATGATCACAGCAAACGAAATAAACCCTGTTAGGAGGAGAAAAGAATTTGACTTTAGAAAATGCTCACAGGATTATACCTTTCTGAAATCTTTTTTAGTCATGAGTTTAAGAGCATAGGTATTTTAGAAATAGAAGTGAGATCAAATTAAAAACAACATTCTATTGCATAGTTCTCAATATTTTACAAAGGATTTTCACAAACATATCATTTAAATCTCACCAATACCACTATGAGCTAGGGCAAATATTATCAGATTAACTTTTTATTTTCAGAGGAAGAAAGTGGCAAAGATTTGATTTTGAATATATGTCTTTTGCCTCTACCATCCCCATCTCTCCCTTTCATTGTGTAACAGGGGAAGCATGAACACAAAAATAAGTTCTGCCATCTTTTCAGGAGAAATAATAATCAAACCTCACTGTGTCTCACAACCCACAATGCGGCCCACAATGTAGAAAGCTTATTACAATATTATTACAGATACTATTTGGTGAGGAGAGAAAGTGGAGCAGAATTTGAGTGGTTCTTTAGGTTGAATCACAGACCTGGGTCTCTCAATTTCATTTCCATTTCATGCAAAGATGTGACTTCCTCTTCTTGTGGGGCATGGATAACCATCACAGTTGACCCCAATATACTTAATATGCAGCCTATTTTCCCATGAATGTTCAAGTGCTCGTTTAAAAAGTAGGAAGATAATATTGCACTGTTGGGAGAGAAAAAATTAAAAATCACTATAGTTCAATTACCTTTTGATCCCATGGCAGCTCAGAAGTCACACTGTGGTACATGCCACCAGGTATCCCAATCAGCTGACTGGAATATGCTATATGACACTGAAAACCCTAGATTGGTTTGAAACTCAGAACTGACGGGCAATCAATTATGCTTCATTGTTTTTATATCTAAAAAGCTATAATATTCTATATCTCATAATCTTCCAGTGATCTTACAAGAGGTTCTACTCAAGTCATTTTCAATTTACCCATCTTTTCCTGTAAAGCCAAACAAAATAGAAAATCTTTTATATCTTACTGGCATGATACATTTAGAATATGTATGCCCATGGATGTTTCCAAGAAAGATACATTCCTAAAGAAAAATTACTCTGCTCAGGGCTAATAATCAGCTAGTTCACACCACTACAATCAAACGGACCAGGGGTATCCAATCTTTTGGCTTCCCTAGGCCACACTGGAAGAATTGTCTTGGGCAACACATAATATACAGTAACAGTAATGATAGCTAATGAGCTAAAGAAAAAAAATCACAAAAAAAACTCATAATATTTTAAGACAGTTTACAAATTTATGTTGGGCCACATTCCAAGCCGTCCTGGGCCACATGCAGCCCATGTGCCATGGGTTGGAGAAGCTTGATACAGACTTTCAAAATATCAAAATACTTCCTTACCACCTGTTACTGCTCTGATACTTAGACCTATCCGGTACTGCTAATGCTTCAGTTGCTGTGGTTTCTGCAAGCCAGCCTCCTTCCTCTAATGCTCTGGCATCCCCATGAAGGCAATTAAGTACCCATCTATCCTCAAGATTATGATAAATTACCAGGTACTTTCCTAGAGTTGCCCTCATGTGGCCACTTTTAGGACTGCAGCCTTAGTGAAGATACTACTATTACTACTACTACTACTAGCTATTCATTGCATAGACAAGTGTTTGAAGTGCTTTATGTGTATTAACTCACTTAATTTTCATAACAATCCTATAAAGAAGCTAAAAAGAATTTAGTAGGCTCAATCATAAGTTTTATACTAGAGGTTGGTAATGAATAGAAAAGAAAAAGACAAGAAAAGAACAGACAAAAATGTATATGCTTATCAAACGCATTCATTTGGGATCATAATAAACTCAGAAAAATTAGATCCACATTCCATGAAACAGGAAAATTATTCCTGTTTCCACTATTAAAACTACAGGGTCTCCAAACAGAAGTATCCAGCAAACAATGCAAGAATTGTAGTGAGAGTTAAAATTTAACCAAAACACCATGCTTGTAAAAGTCCTCTGATAACTATGGTCATTAACCACTATGATGAGAAAAAGAATTGACAGGACTCTGGCAATTTGTTCTGATGAGAGATTTAAAAAATCTTCTATGCTTCATTGCAGTGTTACAAATGTAAAACACATTTATGTTAGTAGGAAATCAAACTCACTGTGTCTTAGGTTTTTAAAATAATAATGTGACAGTCTATTTCCTATTTCTACTGTTATTTTATAGTCTTCTCAAGTTATTTTTGTGATTTCAGGCAAGAAAAAGTATTGTTCTCACTTTATGAATGAGTAAACTGAGGCTGAGTGACTTGTCCAAAGCTTCCCAGGAGCCTCAGAAATAATTTGGGTTTATCTAGACTTTTAGAGCCCAGGTTGGTCTAGATTTGTGTGTTTGCTTTTAGATATCCATAGCCATATGTTTATTATGGTTTAAGTTTATCTTGGTCTTAAAATACCTACAGAAGCCAAGTTCCCTGTTGCTCACATACCTTATGAGAACACTCAAAGCACCCAGGGGGGTGACCAAGGTGGCAGGTGCAAAAGCATAAGCAGCAAAATTTGCAGCCTCTCCTGCTCCCACTAGAAAGCAAGCAGAGATATTGATATAAAAAATGGGCTTACTTGTCAGAAGAGAAAAACAAATGACTCATGCAAAGCAGTGGACTTTTAACCCAAATACATGGGAAGATCTAGCTAAAAAGAATGATGTAACATGTTTTATAGCAGGTAGGAGATAATTAATATTAAGAGATGCAGACAAACTGTAATACCAGGTGATACAAACTCAAAAGATGCAAAAAATGGTGACAGATGAGTACTCACTTTAAATGGCTTTCAATAGAAATTTTTAGCTACTTCAATATTGAAGACATATTTGGTGACTCTAATGAAATCTAGTAGAGGTAGCTTTGTAGTAAGCAGAGAATTATTTCACTTGCTCAAGAATACCTACAGCTTTGTAGGTTACCCACAGAAACCAAAACCAGCTTGGAAAATTAGAATGGTTAAATCTGGTGTGTAGGTAGGGAATAGCCAGAAATACCTGCCATAGGCCCATGAAGTTAGATATCCCTCTATTGTAAGTGATCTACAAGCAAGTAACAGTACCTCAGTAGCTTAACGAGATCCAGGCAGCTGTTTTAAAGTCATGATATGCTCCTGAATGTAATCTTTTTCTTATCTGAGGAACTCTAGACTTGCATGATATAGTGTGCTATAAATAACTTCTAGAGTGAGAGAAATCCCTTCAAGAGCTGGGCTCTGGTACCGGGGCCAAGTTATTCTCACAGAACACAGTGGGAAACTTGCCCACAGAATGTAGTATTTCATGCTGGCAACTACACCAAGCAAATGCTTAGTGTAGAGAGAGAAAGGAACACCAGCATGATTTTTTTCTTTTTCCCTTTGTCTGGCTGCTACGCTACATCCCCCCAAATCTATAGGAGTATTCACCATTAGGAAAACATCATTAAACAAATCTAAACTTACAGAACAGAATAATTAAGACATTGCTCTCATCGAAAGAATCACGGCAAGGCCGGGCATGGTGACTCATGCCTGTAATCCCAGCACTTTGGGAGGCAGAGGGGAGAAGATCACTTGAGGTCAGGCGTTCGAGATCAGCCTGGCCAACATGGTGAAACCCCATCTCTACTAAAAATACAAAAACTAACCGGGTGTGGTGGCAAGCGTTTTTAATCCCAGCTACTCTGGAGGCTGAGGCAGGAGAATCGCTTGAATCTGGGAGGCGGAGGTTGCAGTGAACCGAGATCACGCCACTGCACTCCAGCCTGGATGACAAGAGCGAGACTCTGTCTAAAAAAAACCATGGCAGTTTTCTTGGAATATTAAGGTTTCCTTGGATACTTTATATTATTTATATTTTTATCTTTATAGATAGCTTTCCAGGAAAACATCGACTTCATGATTAAAGTACTGTATGTATATCACTTACTTAATCTCTAATGTATGCTTTTCTCTCTTCAATACTGACATAAACTTTTTTACATGGTGAAAACAAAATTGCAAATGTAGTCACATAATACTCTCCTCATATTTTCATTATAAAGTATGGGTAGAGGGTGGGGAGATGCAAGTAAGACAGAAAAAGAGAAAGATCCAAATACCTATCCGGAATCTTCCCAGACAGCCCTTGTCAATTTTTATTCAAATAAAGAAAATGGATGTAAAAGCACCCTAAAAACTGAAGGGGTGGCCGGGCGTGGTGGCTCACGCCTGTAATCACAGCACTTCTGAAGGCCGAGGTGGGTGACCTGAGGTCAGGTGTTCGAGACCAGCCTGGCCAACATGGTGAGACCTTGTCTCTACTAAAAATACAAAAATTAGCTGGGTGTGGTGGTGTGTGCCTGTAATCCCAGGTACTCAGGAGGCTGAGGCAGGAGAATCGCTTGAACCTGGGAGGCGGAGGCTGCAGTGAGCCGAGATCCTGCCAGTGCACTCCAGCCTGGGCCACAGAGCAGGACTCCATCTCAAAAAACAAAAAACAAAAAACAAAAAAAACCCCAAAAAATCCACAATAAACAAAAACTGAAGGGGCTATACATATTTAAATTCTTTTTATTAATCATCCTTTTAGATTCCACCATTTATTAAAGAAAAGGTACCCAGTTCCTTCTCATAACAGGATCTTACAAATACTGAAATGTGTTGCTTGGTTTGGGGAAATTCAGGGAAGCTTTAAGACTCCTGGCTACAGAGGGAATTTATGATGCCCTTTTTGAGGGGAGCCTCTGCTTTGGGATTTAAGAAATTTCACTTAGTGGGGAGACTGAAGTCAGCAAAAGTGGCTGAGGGAGATGAACACTGCCTTCTATTTGGACATCACATTAGCATTTAGAAAGTGCTTTCAGATCCTGTAAAGTCTCATTTAATCCTCACAGCAGGTCTGGGAGGAAGGAGAGTGCTGACACCCCTCATTTCTTCTCCATTTGTTCAGTACCAAGCAGCCACAGAAGCCTTTCACTTATCCGTGTTGTCCTGGCAAGGAAACTGTACTCTTTCTTGAGAAAATATGCAGCTACAATAGTCACAGGTTCAAATTAGGAGGTGGGAAAATATGAAAGAAAAGTACTTTTCTCTATTGTTATGGTGAAGAAAATACAAGAAGTCTGTGGTTAAAATGTAATATTTCAAAGGTCAACTTTTTCCCTTGCATTCCAGGACAGTACTGAGAGCACAGGGGGTGGGAAATAAGAGTAAAAATTAATTTATTTATATATAATAGTATATATAGGACAATATATTGACTAACACAAAAATTTTTAGACTTAAATTCCATCCTTGTTCCATTCTTGACAGGAAGATTAACCAATTATGAAAAATTTCATGTAATCTATTTACTATCTTACAAATAAACAGTATTCTCAGTATTAAAAACTTACTTGACAGCAATCCTACCCACCAGAGCCATTCCTTCAGGTAAGAATGTCCACCTTGTCCTAAAATACAAAAAGTAAAAATGAACAAAAAATGGGTTCTACACTGGAGGAAGGTTTGAAGAATTGACTTCTAGGAAGCGTACTGGATTATGGTTAGAAAAGTTAAGTCAGTAAATCTAAAGTCTCTTAGCTTATTTACTTGGTCATTTCCAAAGCTCTTCTAAAGCTTTTTTCCCCCAATTTACAATGATTTAACAAATCCCCAATGGATTAATTGCATTTAGATTTTTTTCCATGTTTCTGTTATAAATATAATGCTCTCACGAACCTCCCTATGCATTTACCTTTGCAACACTGGAATCATTATTTCTTCACGATAAATTCCTAGAAGTGTAATTGTTGGGTAGGAGGAAATGCATTTTTTAAAGAACTTTACATGTATTACCAAATTGCCCTCCAGAAAAGTTAGGTCAATTTTTTTAAAAACTTTGCAAATTTGATAGTCTTAAAATGGTATGTCATTTCAATCTGCATTTTTCTGTTTGTCACCCATTTTATTCTTTTATGAATCAGGAGTTCATTTTTGTTTTATTTTTCCTGATTTTTAAAATAGATTCAGGGGTACAAGTGTAGTTGTGTTACATAAATCTACTGTAAAGTCTGGCCTTTAGTGTATCTATCACCTGAATAGTGAACATTGAACCCAACAGGTAGTATTTCATCCCTCACCTGCTTCTACCCTTTTACCCTCCCACCTTTTGGAATCTCTAATGTCCATTATTCCACTTTGAATGTGCATGTGTACCCATGGTTTAGTTCCCACTTATAAGTGAGAACATGCAGCTTTTGATTTTCTGTTTCTGAGTCACTGCACTTAGGATAATGGCCTCCAGTTCCATACATGTTGCTGCAAAAGATATGATTTCATTTCTCTAACAGCTAAGTAGTATTCTATGGTGTGTGTATATAATTATACCACATTTTTCTTTATCCAGTCCTCTGTCGATGGGCACTTCGGTTGATTTCATGACTTTGGTGTTGTGAATAGTGGTGTGATCAACATTTGAGTGCAAGTGTATTTTCATAAAATGATTTCTTTTCCTTAAAGTAGATACCCAGTAGTGGGACTGCTGCATTAAAGGGCAGTTCTATTTTTAGTTCTCTGAGAGATCTCCATATTGTTTTCCATAGTGGTTGTACTAATTTACATCCCCACCAACAGAGTATAAGCATTCCCTTTTCTCTGCATTCTTGTCAACATCTGTTGTTTTTTGACTTGTTAATAATAGCCATTCTGACTAGTGTAAGATGGTATCTCATTGTGGTTTTAATTTGCATTTCTCTGGTGATTAGTGACACTGAGGATTTTTTCATATATTTGTTGGTCACTTGCATGTCTTTTGAAAAATGTATGTTCATATCCTTTACCCACTTTTTCATGGGTTTGTTTTTTTCTTGTTGAGTTGTCTGAGTTCCTTGTAGATTCTGGGTATTAGACCTTTGTCAGATGCTTAGTTTGCAAGTATTTTCTCCTATTCTGCAGGCTGTCTTTTCACCCTGTTGATTATTTTTCTTGCTCTGCAGAAGCTTTTTACTTTAGGTCACATTTGTCTATTTTTGTTTTTGTTGCATTTCCTTTTGAGGACTTAGTCACAAATTCTTTGCCTAGGCCAATGTCCAGAAAAGTTTTTCCTAGTTTTTCTTCTAGGGCTTTTATAGTTTCAGGTTTTACATTTAAGTTTTTAATCCATCTTCAGTAGGTTTTTGTATATGGTCAGATATAAGGTCCAGTTTCGTTCTTCTATATATGGTTCTACAATTCTCCTTGCACCATTTGTTGAATAGGGTAGCCGTTCCCTAGCGTACATTATTTTCAACTTTGTCAAAGATCAGTTGGTTGTAGGTATGTGGCTTTATTTCTGGGTTCTCTATTCTGTTCCACTGATCTATGTGTGTATTTTTATACCAGTACCATGCTGTTTTGGTTATGATAGCCTTATAGTATAATTTGAAGGTACTGTGATACCTCCAGCTTTGCTCTTTTTGCTTAGGATTGCTTAAAACTTTCTGTATGATGTTTCCATGTCACCCCTTTGTTTTTCCACAAATCATAAGTTTTTCTTAATTTGTAGGAAAATTTGTTTAATCACCAGGTTCACCGTATTTATGTCAGTCAGAGGTGTGGACATAAATACTTCATTTCAGCTATGGTTAAAATTAAAAACAGAAAACATAAATAGTAAATTACATTGGTAGTAATGAGGACTGTAAAGGGAAGAAGATGGTTGACATAAGAGCTTTTGAGAGTTTGGATTAGTCAATGAGAGAATAACAAGCATTGGGCAGATGCACTCTGCTTAACCTCTACCTTGTCATGCTGAAATCAAGTTTCTGTTTTGTCTACTGAAAAGGACAAAATGTTCTTAAGGTATTCAAAAGGTTATCTTCCTACTACTCTAATCTGTGACTTTGTCATTATATTTACTATAGAAAATGGAGTTTTCTTATCAATTTTAATATACTTAGCCCTCTGCATTTGACCTAATTGATTTTGTTATAATTAAACAGGATATATAAGCTATGAAGACTATTTTGCAAAGTAGTTAACTGTGCTTATTTAGGACTTTCTTCTTAAGAAATTGGCAAATTACTAACTTGGAATTATATTACAACCCTGGACCTGACTATTGTCTAGTTGGTATCTTTGGGTACTAGTGAAACAATATTTATTTATGTATGTTTATTGGTCATTACATTTGCAAATAACTAAGTTGGAATTATGTTACCATACTGAACCTGACTATTGTCTAGTTGGTATCTCTTTGGGTACTAGTGAAACAATATTTACTTATGTATGTTTATTGGTCATTTGCATTTCTTATTTTGTTTGTTTCTTGTTTATATGCCATGTCTATTTTCTGTTAGGGTACTAACCTTTTTACTTATTGACTGCAGTCACTTTTTATATATTATGAAACTATACTTTGTCACATATTTCATCATACTCCCCCCAATATACCATTTGCTTTTTAGTTTCAGTTAAAGTGTTTCCATATAGGATTTTTTTTGTCAATCTAGATAATCTCTTCCTTTATATAAAATAAATTATTTGTCTTTATGCTTAGAAAAGCGTTCTGTTTTTTTTTTTAATTATTTCATTTTTTGGCCGGGCGCAGTGGCTCACACCTGTAATCCCAGCACTTTGGGAGGCCGAGGCGGGCGGATCATCTGAGGTCAGGAGTTTGAGACCAGCCTGGCCAACATGGTGAAACCCCGTCTCTACTAAAAATACAAAATTAGCTGGGCGTGATGGTGCATGCCTGTAATCCCAGCTACTTGGGAAGCTGAGGCAGGAGAATCGCTTGAACCTGGGTGGTGGAGGTTGCAGTGAGCCGAGATCATGCCACTGCACTCCAGCCTGGCCGACAGAGCAAAGCCCCGTCTCAAAAAAAAAAAAAAAATTATTTTATTTTTAAATTAAATTCTAACCTCTCTAGAATGTATTTTGCTGAATGGTGTCAAGCAGAACTTTCATGTTTTTCTCCTCTAATTTTTCCCAATTGTCTCAATACTTTGAATGATTTGTCCTTTCTCCACAGTTTTGAAATGTCGCTTTTTAAAATAACAAATTCAATTGTTATATATACTTGGGTCCACTTATAAGTTTTAAATTATCTGTTATGATTTTGTCTGCTTTAATGCCAGTATCAAATTGTTTTAATACAGCATATGTTTTCTTTTCTGATAGTACAAATCTCCTCTCAATAGTACTCTTTTATAAACTTGCTTGTGTAATTTATAATCATTGATTTTTTTCCATATGGATGTTAGAAAAATGCTTAGATCATATAGTATACTTGATGAAAATGAATAGAAAACTCATGGTTAATGAAGGGATAGTCAGGTAGACCTACTTAGCATCTTAAGTGTCACTATAAATAGCAGCCTAATTCTATTGTTGTCCATTTATTAATTTAATAAATATCTATTAGGTGCCAAACACTGCTAGGGAAGGTTCCTGTTCTTGAGAATCTACTATCAATAAGCAAGTAAACCTATCAGCAACAATAAAGAATACATGTACAACTAAAAATTATCCTAGGTACGGTGAGGGAAACTATTAGTGCAATGACAGAGAATAACGGGGGTGGGGTGGGGAGACCTGCTGTGAGAGGATGGTCAAGGAAGGCCTTTCTGAGGTGATGCTACTCACACTGAAGTCTGAAGGATGAGTCAGCTCAATGAAGGGAAGGGAGAAGAGTTCCACGCAATGGGAAGAGACCTGGGGGTGGGACAGAACCAGATGTATTCCAGGAACAAGAGAAAAGTAGGTGATGGGGAGAAAAGCAAGAGGAAGTTGGAGAGGTGGCAGAGATCAGAGACTGGGAGACACAGCTGACTCCATCAAGAAGATAGAGACTAAGATAAACCGAGCCAGTGAGTTATTATTACTGTAGCCTAGGATAATTCTTAGTTGTACATGTATTCTTTATTGTTGCTGACAGGTTTACTTGCTTATTCACAGCAGATTCTCAAGAACAGGAACCTTCCCTAGCAGTGTTTGGCACCTAATAGATATTTATTAAATCAATAAACGGATAACAATGGAATTAGGCTGCTATTTATAGTGACACTTAAGATGCTGAGTAGGTCTGCCTGACTATCCCCTCATTAACCATGAGTTTTCTATTCATTTTAATCAAAGACCTAAGTATTTTTCTAACATACATATGGAAAAAAATCAATAACTATAATTACACAAGCAAGTTTATAAGAGTACTGTTGAGATGTGGCCTTACAACAGGATCATTTCTGCAGTTAGAAACTTAAATTCATTAGTTGCATGTGTTTCTTACCAGCTCTAGTAAAGCCCTTGCTGGCCAGTTGCAAGAGGCCCTTCTTTTTCAGTATGAAGCTGGAGCCAATAAAAATACTTGAGCTTACTGCCAGTACCAAGCCCACATAAAGACTGTATTTGTTTTCTACATTTGCTGAAATGCTCAAGTTGTTTATGCTGTAATTCAGGTCCGTGTAGAGCACAGGAGAAGCCAGCAGCTGTGACACATTTGTGATCTCACACCAAGCCTGGGAGGAGTTTGGACAGACCAGAGACAGCACATATCCTGGAAAAAAGGAAAGAAGAGAATGTCAGGAATGAAAGGGAGAGGTATGAATGCTTACTGGCTTTCTGCAGGAAACAGAGCCTTGAGTGGATGGTACTGAAACATTTTACTACATGTAGGGAAGTCCCTAACAGGTGGCCCACAGGCCTATAGACACTGTCAATTTGGCTTGCACAGATTTTTAAAAATGATTTTTAAGTGTTTAGCTGTCATCATTTAAAAATGAGCTATTTCACATGAAAGCCTGGATTCCCCCTATAAATTCGATCTGGGAACACTTATGTCTTTGTTCTGGTGAATCAGCAACTTGATGGAGCAGCGAATAGCTGTTCAGACCGGCTTGTGCTCAACAGTTCAACAGAGCCCATCACATCCACTTCACTCTGCATTATCAGCCTGGCTACTGGAAAGCAGGGCTTGTGGGGCCTGAATGTAGGGAGAAAGCACAGCAACCTCAGTCTAGAAATCACATTGTAAGAAATCTGTTCGCTGGGCATGGTAACTCACACCTGTAATCCCAGCATTTTGGGAGGCCAAGGTGGGATGATTGCTTGATCCCAGGAGTTTGAGAACAGCCTGGGCAACATAGTGAAACCCCATCTACATAAAAAAAATTGAAAAATTAACCGGGCGTGGTGGTGCACGTCTGTGGTCCAAGCTACTTGGGAGGCTGAGGTGGGAGGATCGCTTGAGCCCAGGAGGATGAAGCTGCAGCGAGCTGCGATCACACCACTGCACTCCAGCCTAGGTAACAGAGCAAGACCCTGTCTCGAAAAAGAAAAAAAGAAAAAAGAAATTGGCTGAGCATTATGGCTGTAATCCCAGCACTTTGGGTGGCCAAGGCGGGTGGATCACGTGAGATCAGGAGTTCGAGACCAGCCTGGCCAACATGGTGAAACCCCATCTCTACTAAAAATACAAAAATTAGCGGGGCATGGGCATGGTGGTGCATGCCTATAGTCCCAGCTACTCTGGAGGTGGAGGCAGGAGAATCACTTGAACCCAGGAGGCGGCTGCAGTGAGCTGAGATCGCGCCACTGCACTCCAGCCTGGGTGACAGAACGAGACTATCTCCAAAAAAAAAAAAAGAAGAAATCTGTCTAACTCATTTGGTGGGGTATGAGTCATTTGGTGGGTATGAAGAGTTATATATTTCAAAAAACGTTTTAAAAGTGGGTTTAGTTTTCTGTACCACTTTCCCTGATTTTTCAGGTCTATTAATCCACTTTCTCCTAAAGAAAATAGAATCTAATAAAAAGAATTTAAATATCATTAGGCTTTTTAAAAAATGAGATTCAAAGAAGCATGTAAATCCCCTGAACCAAGTCCACTATTATAAATGTCTTGGAATTTTGAGGCTAAACACTAAAATACAAAATGAAAACGTTTTACACTATTATAAAAACTAAGAAACTTTTTATAATCTGTTCTCCACTTGAAAAGACACCAACAAGGTGACATTGTGACAAGATGTTCTGTCTTCCCATCTTTCCTTTAAAAATGGCAAATTCTCCCATTATGAATTACCTTAAACAAAAGAGGGTAAAGGAAAATTAATCAGAAACAATTTTGTAATTCAATTTTTAGAAAAGTTTTACATTTCAAAAATCTTAAGAAGGCATATAAGCAACAAGAGGTAGTTTGATCAAATGATGTCTTAGCAACAAGACTTCCATAAGTGGACCTATGTACCTCTGGCAAAGCTTCATGAAGCCACCTGAATTTTACCACACGCAAAGTTAAGAAACACCCATGAAGTTCAGGTCTGGAAAATAATAAAATAATGGAATTCAAGGTTTTCATGACTATTATTTCATTTATCTCTGTAATTTGAAAATGATCCAACTTTGTTTCAGAAATCCAGAATAGTTGGACATGGTGGCTCACCCTTGTAATCCCAGCACTTAGGGAGGCAGAGGCTGGAGGTTTGCTTGAGCACCAGAGTTCAAGACCAGCCTGGGCAATATAGCGAGATCTCCACAAAAACAAAAACAAAAACAAAACAAAACAAAGAAATAGAAATCCAGAATAAACTCGAAGTCAAAACTAAATATCCTAACTGCTGCAAATTTTCATTTCTTTTTTTTCTGAGAGCAGTGGTGTCATCACGGCTCACTGCAACCTTAACCTCCTGGGTTTAAATGATCCTCCCACCTCAGCCTCCCAAGTAGCTGGAACCACAGGCATGCACCACCATGCCCAGCTAATTTTTTTAGTTTTTTTTTTGTAGAGATGGGCTCTCACTACGTTGGCCAGGCTGATGCTGCAAAGTTTCAAGCAAGCTAGCCCTTAGCAATCTTGTTCCACACGATGTTTATCTCATCTAAGCCCCAAGAAGGGAAAGTGATTAAGTATATTTTTGTAAGAATTTTGATTACATTCATTCCTAAGAAAACATCGGACCTGACTTACCAGTGAATTCCATGGCTGCATTCATGTCATTTACTATGCAGTTAACATAACCACTCCAAAACTTTGTCTCTGAAATTAGTGTGGGTGGATCTCATTCCAGTGAAACAATATTCCTTCTAAGCTGTTGATACAGCAAAATGTTTCTGACATTGTAGGGGGTGTGGGAGCAGAGGGTCATAAGGGAGATCAAATGATCACTGTTGCATTTTGCAAGTTCTCATTGCAACTGGCAGGCATGAATGCTCCAAGTTTTATGGCAGGAAAAATAATAAAAATCTTGTCTGGTTACTGACCTTAGGACTTAAATTGTTTTATGCTTTGGGAACATGTTAGGGAGAGAGCCTACAGCAGATATGACTGAAAGAGGAAAGAAAGGATGGGTTAGTGGATGTGGAGTGGCCTACAGGAGAAGGGGAGAGATGGGTAATGGATGGTGTGTGGGCAGGGAATTTGGAGTGTTTTAAAGGAATCAAAGACATCTCAAGTCACGATTGGCTTATCAAGATTTAAGTAAGCACAGTAATTTTCCAGGAAGTTTAATCCAGACTTTATTCCACAGAAAGAGAACATCTACTCCATTCATTATGCTTCATTTTTAACAGACACTATCAATAGTCCTCTAAAGCGACTGTACCAAAGTATACTCTTGCTAGCCACGAACATGTATTTCTTCTTTGATGTTATTTTTCTAAATAGAGAGTAATGAATATTTAGGAAATATATATTATAAATATATACATATATATACACACCAATGTATCAACCAGCCAGTTTAAGAAATAAAGCATCACCCCTCAGAGTTAGTAACATCCTGATTTTCTCTTTAACATTCTTTTGCTTATAAAAAAGATTTTCTCCATATATCTTGAAAATGCTTTTGCCTCTTTTTGCACCTATGAAAGTGTAATGATAAAGAATTTGTTCTTAGGTGACTTGTTTTTGAGATTCATCAAAACATGATGCATGAGGCTGCAGGATTTGTTTTTCCCTCACTGTTCTAGAGAATTCCACTGTATAACTATCACACAACTAATTTTTCTGTTTTATAGTTGATTGATATTTAAGTAATTTACAGGTCCTACAAACAGTACTTCTAATGTTCTTATATTATGTTGAACTATATGAAATTGATGATAACTGAACAATTTGAACCCTATGACAAGTAGTTTCATATGTTTCAACCTAATATTTATCTTCTATGTACAGGTGTAATAGTTTACATACACACACCTTTAACATTTAAAAATGAAGATCTACTATCTATAATCATGGGCAAGTTGAGTAATGGCTCTTGGTTTCAGTTTCCGCATCTGTAAAATGAGGGACTTTGACTCATTGATTCTAAAGTTTGATCATAACCTATGTTTGTTCTCAGAATTACTTACAATACTGGTGCCTCATAAATGTTGCTGATGGACCAGTTCTAAACTCATAGGCACTGATAGAGGAGAGATATTTTAAAGAAACTGATGCCAATATATTAAGTGACACTGGCCAAAGTTATGTAACTGCTAAAACCAGGGCCAAGTAACCCAATTCCCAGCCAGCATTCTATTTCAGAAAAATAAAAACATAAAGTACAAGAAAATGCCAGTTGAAATTTATTATTCATGTTTATATAAGGATGAAACACTTTAAATAATTTGTCAAATATTTGCCTATAGAGAATAATAATATAAATTTAAATAATAATTTAAATTATCCAGTTTATTACATGGAATAGAAATCTGGTTTTAAGAAAGTCAATGATTGTATAAAACTACCTTTTTAATCACCGCAAGATATTTCCAGTTGGGGGTCTCACCATCTATTCTACTGTGATAGTTTGGATTATTATTCATTCAATATTCAGCCCCTTACCTTTCCCAATGTGGGCAAAGGTGCTTCACCTGATGTTGGGCTGGAAGTAAGTTGGTGGCCAATGGGAAGTCAGCAGAAGTGATATGAAGCTAGATTTCAAAGATGCTTATGTGGTTGGGTTTACTCATTTGCATCTCTGTAATTCCCTGAGGAGCTGCTGTCCCTTCAGCCTCAGCACCCAAATGAAGACACATGGAGTAGATCTGAGCTCATCCCACGTGAAGGAGCCAAACCCAGGTGGACATGTAGCCTGAAGCAGAGACATATAGGTGAGCCCCATCTAGATCAGTCAACCTTCAGCTGACCTAGAAACCTAAGCAAGAATATGTGATATACCTGCCTATTCATATTAGCATAGGAATGACTGAATGAAATCTCTTTATATCTGTTACAATTTATTCTCCAAACGCTAACCAGTGGGAAGTAGGTTATATCACTCCCTGGCTTAATACTCCCTGTCCCCTGTCATGGTTTTTCATCTCAACTTACAACAAAATCTCAACTCCTCACTAACTTTGAACTTTAAAGCTTCTCATGCTCTGAAACTGGCTCATCTCTGACATCATATTGCATTACTCTCCCTCTCACCCCTCTCTGAAACACTAATCTTCTTTTCCTTCATTCAACAAATATGTATCGTGTACTACCTGTTGGGCATTTTCTAGAATCTGGAGATAGAAAAATGAATACAACAATGGTCCCGCTCTCTTATATTCCAGTGGGGGCAGATAGGATTAACAAACAAATAACTATACGTATGTTAAGAGTGCCATAGCAAGTAGTAAAAGCAGCATCAAGGAATATATTTTTTAAAACAGGATTAAACAAAAGAGCCTCTCTGCTAAGTCTAAAAGCAGAAACCCTGAGGGGCTGAAGAAACTGCGGTCAGCCAGGTTGCCTAGGGTGACAGAAAGGGAGATAGTATGAGATGTGGCTAAAGAGTAGGTGGGAAAAGGATCAGGTGAAATGAACCTTTAGACAAGTAGGTCTGATCTTGTCATTCCTCCTTCCAAAACTCCACAAGGGCTTCCCTTCTCATTCCGAAAAAAATCCAAAATTCCCACTATAGCCTATAAGGCCCTGTGGAATCCTGTCTCCAGCTGCCTAACCTCATTCCCTACTATTGCCTTTTCTTCTGTTCCTTTCATAGAATAAGTTCCTTCTCACCTTAAGCTTTTAAAAAGCAGCTGTTCCTGAGCCTGTTACAGAGTGCTGGCTGGCATAGCTAGCTTCTTCTGAGTGAGAGGACTAAGCAACTCAGAGAGGCCTTTCCTGCCTTCCCAATCTAAAGGAACCTCTCAGTCACTTTCCGTCATATGTTCCCAATCAAATAGACTTCCTCATATGGCTTAATTACAGCTTTATAACAACCTTCATACATATTTGAATTTGTTTCTTTTAAAGATAATTTTGGATTAGAGACTCTTTTGAAGCATCTATAGCTTTAAAAGTCAAAACCAATGTGGGGTGGGGGGTGGCTCATGCCTGTAAACCCAGCACTTTGGGATGCCAAGGTAGGAGGATCACTTGAAGTCAGGAGTTCAAGACCAGCCTGGTCAACACAGTGAAACCCGTATTAAAAATACAAAAATTAGCTGGGCATGGTGGCATGTGCCTGTATTCCCAGCTACTTGAGAGGCTGAGGCAGGATAATTGCTTGAACCCAGGTGGAGGTTGCAGTGAGCTGAAATTGCACCACTGCATGCCACCCTGGGTGACGGAGTGGCACTCCGCCTCAAAAAAACAAAAAAAGTCAAAACCAAAGTATGAAATTAACTTTTTATTCATGGAAGTTCAACTGGAATGTTCTATCTTCAGATCTCATGACTGACCCCTTGTCATTTGGGTCTCAGCTTGAATATCACTTTCGTAAGGGGCTTTCATTGAATACACAATCTAAACATCCCAACACTCTTGATACATTACTGCTATTATAATGATCTTTTAAATTACTTTGTTTCTTGCATAGTAGCTGCCATCTGAACAGTAAGGTGCCTGAGAGCAGGAACCTAGTCCTAGAGTCTGGGACCAGACTGTCTTGCAGATCCCTCTATCCTAGCACCTATGCCAGTGCTTGGCACATGGGACTCTTGTTATTTGAATGAACAAGTGAAAAATTGAGTCTTTGTTTACTCCATGTCAAGCTCTGAGTGGTGTAGTTCATATGTAATCCCACCTGCACCTACTCTTCAGAACTGTAAACTGGAGGGATGACCCCCAATTTATAGACAGGAAAATGCTCAAGGAAGCTAAGTTACAGCTCAGACTGTCTGATGCCAAAGCCTAATCTCTTCCCACTACTAATAATGTGCATTCAGATTTCTAAGTCTTTCTCACCAGCTTTTCACACAATTAATTACCATGGTTAATCACAGGTATTAAGCCTGGAGCTTAAATGTTTCTTGTTGGAACTCAATGCATAAGCAAAGCAGGAAAAACATCCAGAAGCTCAAACAAGTGGGTGTAATTCATATACCTTCCTTACTTACAGATCCTTGGGTAAACAAGGGTGGGTGTGTTAGTAACCGTCAGATTTGCTGGGTTACAAATCATTTAGAAAAAGGGCACACAACCTGACTCTCTAGGAAATAATTCTAGATTCAGCTGCCTTAAAATTTTTGTTTTTTAATAGTTTGTGAGTTGTTCAGGCGTTTTTGCTCTTTTTCAGAAAAAAAGACCAGAAAATAATTCTAGATCCAGCGGCCTTAAAATTTTTTTTTTAATAGCTTGTGAACTGTTCAGGCATTTTTCTCCTTTTTTTGGTGTCCCTTCTCTTCCTTGCTGGCATGGTTTGGACGAGCTCACTTGTTAAAAAGGAATAAGCTGGAAGAGTCAAGAGGAGAGGAAACCAGGGAAGTTGCGAGCACCTTTGCAAAGGTGTATATGTATATACATATATATATATGTGTAAGGGAACTATATATATGTGTATATATATATAGTAGTTCTTACCATGCCTTTCACTGCCTCCCTTCCCCTTTACTGCATTATCAGGTAAATTAAAAAGCTGCTTTCCCCTTGGTACGGCGAAAACCATCATTTCAATGTATCTACATCCTTCTAGTCGCTCCCCCTACCCCCTTCCCTACTTTTATCGGGGCCTTCCGTATGGAGACTGCAGAAAACCCGCCAGTGTTGCGAACACTTGGCGAAGGGCAAGGAGCCTCGCCCAGAGATTTCACGGGGCTCTGGTGAGAAGCAGTAAGAAGAGCCTGCAAACGAGTGCTCCCGGTTCCAGGTTTCCTCTCCAGTACGGCTCTCGCCTTAAGCAGCCAAAGAGTGACTGCACAGCGAGTCAGACAGGCTCATGGGTTTGGAGACCTTTTCATTTCCAAGGAAGAGGAGAGACGTGAGCGGCCCAGACTTGCCCAACGCCCACCCCCGCGGCCCCGGGCGCCCAACCTCTCGCGGTGCTCGATCCCCGGGAGCCAGCGCAGGGCGCAGCGCAGAACTCCCACGGGCCCCCCAGGCAGACACGCCCTCTGCCCACCGGGTGACATCGGCCGCAGACTCTGGAAGCGAGCCTGAGTCAGAGGAAACGTCCTTCTCAGAGGGACTCGGGATTCTTCCCATAGCATCCTGAGTTTCCCCGTCCCACACGCAGCACGCGGTAATTTACACGGGTCGGCCTCGCGAATCGAGTGGGAGTCCCACCTGCCTTATTC
This sequence comes from Gorilla gorilla gorilla, assembly GCF_029281585.2. Lineage (NCBI taxonomy): Eukaryota > Metazoa > Chordata > Mammalia > Primates > Hominidae > Gorilla > Gorilla gorilla. Next base: position 56,030,147 of record NC_073227.2, on the reverse strand, counting down.
CACTCAGGTTTTCCAGCACAGCCCGAATCGCCTAGGCACCCATAAATAAGTGTTGAACGCCTGGCTGGACGGCCGACTGACCGAATGAATGAATGAGTGAACGACTACGTTTAGAGTCGGTACAGCCCCCCTTTCCAGTCTGCGCAAGTATCCGGGGACCGCCCACCCGGTCTCTTCGCCACCCAGCTGCCAGGTCCCTCGGCTCAGGGCAGACACAAACCTTCTCGGCAGGGCTCTCCGGGTGGCAGCCTCACCTGTGCCCCCATGGCCCCGGGAGCGGGCTTCCGGAACGCGGGCGCTTGCTCCTCACCTGGGCCTCTCCACACGCACTCGCGGCGGGCGGGGCTGCGGGGTCTGGGAATCGGGCGCCCTGACCCCGCCCCTGGGGCAGCCTCCGCCAATGGGCATGGCCAGGCGGGGCCTCAGCGCCAGCCGAGCCCTGCTGCCCGGGGCTTGTTGCGAATTCTCAGGGCCCCCGCAGGCCTGGGAGCGGCCTGTGATAACTGGTGTATCTGGCAGGAGTAGCAGCTGCCCCTTGGCGCGGCTGCTGGAGCCGCGAACTAGAGAAACACAGACACGCCTCATAGGGCAACGGCGTCTCTCGGAGCGTGGAGCCCGCCAAGGTAACTCCGGGAATTGAGTGGAGTGGAGGCTGCACTGAGGCCCCCTTCTGGCTCCTCTCTGGTCGAAAAGTCTCCCCCGCTAGAGAGAGCCCTGCTGTTTTGGAAGCCTTCAGATGTTAGTTGCTTTGCACCGAAGCTGCTGACTGCTGGGGTTCTGCGCCGATTGCCAGGCTCAAGTTTATTTTGGGGGCTGCTGAGCAGACTTTGCCCTTCTGTGCTGTTATCAGCTTCTGTCGCTGTCCGTCCACGCCCGCTATATCCATCCACTCCCCGTTCTGTCTCCAGCAGGCAACTCCCCCTACCCTGCCCCATTTTCTGGGTCATAGGGATATTTGAAATAAACCTTTAAGGGAAAAGCAATGCCCAAACTGGAAAGACCTATTCCCACAAATTATTAATAACTAATGTTTATGATATCCTTGTTATACCATACATAAGCAGGCACATTATGTATTAATTAAATCTCACAGCAGTCTATTAACGCTCAGTTTACAGATGAGGGATTAGAGGCAAAGAGTGAGGTTAAGTAACCAAACCAAGGTTGGAAGACCTGATAGCAGGTATTTACAAAACAAGGAGTGGGCAGGGCTGGCTGGTGGCTCACGCCTGTAATCACAGCACTTTGGGAGGTTGAGGCGAGTGGCTCTCTTGAGTCCACAAGTTCGAGACTAGCCTGGGCATCATGGTGAAACCCTGTCTCTACAAAAATAAGCCAGGTGTGGTGGTGTACTCCTGTAGTCTCAGCTACTCAGGAGGCTGAGGTGGGAGGACGGATGACTTGAGCCCAGGAGGTGGAGGCTACAGTGAGACATGATCGAACCACTGCACTCTAGTCCAGGCAACAGAGTGAGACCCTGTCTCAAGAAAAAAAAGGTGAGGGGTGGGGCAGTGAACAATTCGGGCTCAAACCCTCACCAGGGAGAACTGGGGTGCCTTTGTGCTCTGGCATTTTAACACTGAGGAAAATATTCTCATGTACTCAGGTAGCCTTTGTTCTAAGTAGGCATGAACAGTGCTATTAATTTTATTACCTAAGAGTTTCATAGCAGAGGCCTCAATCTTGTTTTTCTTGTTCTTAGGCGGATGAGAGAAGAGCTAAGAACAAATTAGTCAACATACCAGTCCAAGGCACCCACTTTTATAATACATATGGATGACTTTGCAGAGAAGGAACACCACGGAGAGTGGAATAGGTGAAAGTTGAAAGCGAGGGAGATTTATGCCAATTTTCCATAACAAGCCTTAAAACTTAGACTTCTTTTTGTTTGTTTGTTTGTTTGGTTTGGTTTGGTTTTTTTTTGAGACCGAGTCTCGCTCTGTCGCCCAGGCTGGAGTGCAGTGGCGCGATCTCGGCTCACTGCAAGCTCCGCCTCCTGGGTTCACGCCATTCTCCTGCCTCAGCCTCCCGAGTAGCTGGGACTACAGACGCCCCCCCACCACGCCCGGCTAATTTTTTGTATTTTTTTTTTAGTAGATACGAGGTTTCACCGTGTTAACCAGCATGCTCTCAATCTCCTGACCTCGTGATCCGCCTGCCTCGGCCTCCCAAAGTGCTGGGATTACAGGCATGAGCCACCGCGCCCGGCCCAAAACTTAGACTTCTATTTAAACGTTTTCTTTGGATTTCCAACTTAAAATTTTGTCTTTATCAAAAATTAGTAATGATGGTAAACGTGATCTATGGTGCTTATTTTTTATTTAACAAACACTTGGATAGCATTTACTATGTGGCAAGCACTATTCTAATCTCTTTGTAAATATTTGCTTTATAAATCTTCATGAAAATCCTGTAAGGTAGATACTATTACCCCCACTTTACAGCTGAGGAAATGGAGGCACACAAAGATTGAGTAACTGGCCTATGCACACATAACCAGTAAGTGTGGAACCAAGATGATAACCAAGAAAGTCGGGCTTCAAGTATGTGCTCTTAACCCATTTGGTAATTGGACATTAAAAAACAAAACAGACTTTAAAAAATGTATCTTTATTCAATTTCAGTTGCATATTAAGGTCTACTTTAGGTAAGAGGCATTTTGTTGTAGTTCTTGCTTTTCAATTGTGAAAATAAAGAGAAAAAATTCAGAAAAAAATATTTAAACTCATTTAAGACCACTGCTTTTCCAGTTTAAATGTTGCCTAGCAGAAATTTATAATATGTATTTTCCTTCATTGATAATTTCTAGATGACTTTGGGAATACCGTTATAGTACCACACACTGTCTTTAATGACATAAAGTTGGGGGATATTTATTCCCCCGCAAAATCATGTTGTTTGTTTAACTAAAAGAAGAGCATTAAAAAAATCTCCAACTAGCCCATTCTTTGATTCTAGGAAAATTACTCTTCTGACTCAAAAATTAGAATGCGATAATAACTGAGACCCTCTAAAATGCCAACTTCTGTTTTATTGGTCTTTGTGCTAGGACACTTAGTCCCAGGGGTGATGGTCAAAATAAATAATGATTAGTAGAGCCTTAGGCCTCAAGGGACAAGGCCACAGGTCTTTCGAGCTTGGGGAGGTCTGGGAGGGTTCCTGGTGTGTCAAGGTTAACCCCTGAGTTGCTACATTGTAGGGAGGTCTGTGGTTTCTGGGGCAAGGAATAAGATGACTAGACAAGAGGGGTGGTAGCTGGGGACTAGAAACCACCTTTGCAAAAATTATATCGCTGAGAAAATTTTAACAGTAAGCTGAGCTAATTCATCCTCCATCTTGCCTTTCCCTTAATTATTCCTGGGTTATTGGGTTGTGAAAGAAAATCAATAGTGGAGCCCCCAAATCACTAAGCTAAAGGGAAAAGTGAAGCTTGGAACTGCTTAGGGCCAACCTGCCTCCCATTCTATTCAAACTCACACCTCTGCTCACTGACATATCTGATCGCCTCCTTTGGAGAGGCTAGTCAGAAACTCAGAATAATGCAACCATTTGTCTCTTATCTACCTATGACCTGGAAAGCCCCGTCCCTGGTTCCAGTATTCCTGCCTTTGCTTTGAGTTGTCCCGTCTTTCCAGACAGAACCAATGTTCATCTTGCATATGTTGATTGATGTCTCGTGTCCCTAGAATGTATAAAACCCAACTGTGCTCTGACCACCTTGGGCACATGTCATCAGGACCTCCTGAGGCTGTGTCATGGGGTTGTGTTATCAACCTTGGCAAAATAAACTGTAAATTCACTGAGACCTGTCTCAAAGTTTTGGGGTTCACATTTTGGTAACCACAGAGGGATTCTGAGTGGAGATGCCCCTGACCTTTGGCAAACCTCTTATCAGTGCTTGGTACCAGCATGAGCTAATTTTACAGCTCAAACCAATAGGACAATTTGCTGAGGTCTGAGAGCACTCCCTCCAGATAATCCCTGATTTCCCCAAATTTGGTCAAGATCTAAAGTTTATTTTGCTGTACAACTTCTCTTTTTTGGAGTTTTACTTGCTTCCATCAAGAAAGACAAATTTCCTGTTTCCATGACGTTGGAGTTTGGCTCACTTCCAACAGGGAAGAGGAGTGTTTTTTTTTTGTTTTGTTTTGTTTTTCCTGCTTCTTGAATGGTAGAGAGCAGTCTATAGCCAGAGACTCGTCCCTAGGTAAGTAACTGAATTGGGGTTTGTCTTGGTTAAAGTTAAGATTAACGACCAACTGGTCTTAATTTCTCCTTACCATTAGAGCACTCAGTTATCATATAAATTGTGCCATTGTTTGTTTTGCCTAACTGTTTTTTGTTGTTGTTGTCTGTTTTTTATTGTTGTTTTGGTCTTTTTCCCATTGGGTTTGATCAACTCTATCCAACTTGATCAAATCCAAAGGAAAGTTCCAAATTATGGGAAAGAAGGCCTGAGAAGTGGCTAAATTCTAAAAAAAAAAAAAAAAAAAAAAAAGATGGTGTGGTGGGGAGGAAAATGGCCAGCAAAAGGAAAAAGAGGAAGGATTTTTGATTTTGACTACTAAAGGGGCTTTATTTACATAACGCCACCCTTTTTGTTAGGCCAAACTGAAAGCAATGGCTGTCCTCCCACACTGCTAAGGTCCCACCCGATAGCTAAGGTTGTGCCTTTGTTTTTTCTCCTACCAAAACAGCCCTGGGTTTGGTTCCTAAATCAAGCCCTTTCTGGTTTGATACTTGGTACTTCTGAAATAGCAGCAATTTGTCCTAGCTGAAATATAGTAAGGACTAAACTGATTTTTTTATCTTGCCCAAATTCCTATCTAAGGTGTCTGGGGAGTCATGCCCTACAAATCATAAATTCTCATCAGAAGGGTTTTATTTAAGCCTATATATCATGAGTTATTTTCCAACTTGACTCTGACATAGCATTACGACACAAGGAAGAAAAGCAAAATTATTTTACCCTAAAACATGTTTCTTTGCCATATCTTGAAGTGGCCCTGCAAAGCTGTTCTTTGTAGGGGAGAATTTGCATCTTTAAAGAATCTCTGTTAACATAGCTAGATCTTTTTCTTCCAGATCCTCCCAATCCTAAAGCGATTAACTAAGATCTGAATAGGAAACATTTTCATCTATTGTCTTTAAGGGCCGCCACTATTAAGACTTCAAAATAACTTTGGTCTCCACAATCTTTATCTTAATCCGAACATTCCCTTTCTATGAATCCCATGTCTTTAGGCAAACTTGACCAATTGTCAACCAGAAAATGTTTAAATTTGCCTACAGCCTGGAAGCCCCCCACACCCACCTGGTTTTAAATTGTCCCACCTTTCTGGAACAAACCACTATATTTCGTAAATGTATTTAATTGATGTCTTGTGCCTCTCTAAAACGTGTAAAACCAAGCCTCACCCTGACCACCTTGGGCGCACGTTCTCAGGACCTCCTGAGGGCTGTGTCATGCGCCATGATCAGTCATATTTGGCTCAGAATAAAGCTCTTCAAATATTTTAGAGTTCAACTCTTTTCACTGACAATAGTAATGAGATTTTAAAAGATTTTTTTAAAAAAGGAACTCAATGGTTAAAAGTCAGCTTAATTAAAAGCTAACATCCAAGATGTGTGTGTGTGTATGTGTGCATGTGTGTGCATGTGTGTATTTAAAAGACCTTCATGTTTTGTTTTGTTTTTTTGTCTCCCAGGACCTTGTCTTTTTTTTTTTTTTTTTTTAGTAATTTTTTTTTTCTTCTTAGTTGACTGAATTCTGTGTTCTTCATTAATATCTATTGCAACTGAGAGACATGACTAGCTGGATTTCCTAGGCCAACTAAGGAATCCCCAAGCCTAGCTGGGAAAGTGACCGCTTCCACCTTTAAACATGGGACTTGCAACTTAGCTCACACCCGACCAATCAGATAGTAAGGAGAGCTCACTAAAATGCTAATTAGGCAAAAACAGGAGGTAAAGAAATAGCCAATCATCTGTTGCCTGAGAGCACAGCAGGAGGGACAAAGATCGGGATATAAACCCAGGCATTCGAGCTAGCAACGGCAACCCCCTTTGGGTCCCCTACCTTTGTATGGGAGCTCTGTTTTCACTCTGTTTCACTCTATTAAATCTTGCAACTGCACTCTTCTGGTCCGTGTTTGTTACAGCTCAAGCTGAGCTTTCGCTTGCTGTCCACCACTGCCCACCACTGTCGTTTGCTGCCGTCGCAGACCTGCTGCTGACTTCCATCCCTCCGGATCCGGCAAGGTGTGCGCTGTGCTCCTGATCCAGCAAGGTGCCCATTGCCACTCCTGATTGGGCTAAAGGCTTGCCATTGTTCCTGCACGGCTAAGTGCCTGGGTTCATCCTAATCGAGCTGAACACTAGTCACTGTGTTCTACGGTTCTCTTCCATGACCCACGGCTTCTAATAGAGCTATAACACTCACCGCATGGCCTAAGATTCCATTCCTTGGAATCCGTGAGGCCAAGAACCTCAGGTCAGAGAACACGAGGCTTGCCACCATCTTGGAAGTGACCCACCACCATCTTGGAAGTGGCTCGCCACCATCTTGGGAGCTCTGTGAACAAGGACCCCTGGTAACACAACCGAGGCTTCTCTGGGGTTTTTAAGGAAGAGTATAGTTTAGGCACTTAGAAATGTCTTTGTTTTTAAAGTGCACTGTAAAAGCATCATGTGGTCTAACCTTAAAATAATTCTCTTTTTGAAGACCCAGGATTCAGTGTGGGCTCTGCCCAGAGCTTAGAGATCCAGTTAAAAAATAAATAGTCCCTATCTAAATAAAATTGGTCTCCTTATACAATCCTATGATAGATTTCTATAATTTTATGTTTGATTTGGCATCCATCATCAATCTTCCTCTAGCAGCACCAGACTTTTTCTCTATATACCTTATGATGTAAATTTTGCTATTTGATTTTCACCTGTGTTGTTTCATTTAATATCTGAATTTATGGCTATTTAGCTGACAACTGCCTAGTGTTGTGAAACAGGTTATCAAATATCTGAAAGTCTAAGATAGAAAAAAAAGGTCTTTATGAATCTATAAGATGTACTTCTGTCGGCATGCCTAATATGTCTATGTATTTGTGTGTTGAGTACACAATGTTTCACTACTGAAAATATATAAAAGAGCTCTAATTAATTGGCTTAAAGAAAAATAGAAGCACTTAAATCAAATACCTTCTTAAAAAAAAGGGAAGACTAGTCGAATGCTTTTTCTTTTTTGTTTTTGAGATGGAGTTTCACTCCTGTCACCCAGGCTGGAGTGCAATGGCATGATCTTGGCTCAATACAACCTCTGTCTCTTGGGTTTAAGCAATTCTCCTGCCTCAGCCTCCCATGTAGTTGGCATTACAGGCATGCACCACCACACATGGCTAATTTTTGTATTTTTAGTAGAGATGGGGTTTTGCCATGTTGGTCAGGGTGGTCTTGAACTCCTGACCTCAGGTGATCTGCCCACCTTGGCCTCCCAAAGTGCTGAGACTATAGCATGAGCCACTGTGCATGGCTGTCCAATGCTTTTTCAAGTTTACATGATTTAAGTAAAGTCCTTTTTTTTTTTTGAGACGGAGTCTGGCTCTGTTGCCCAGGCTGGAGTGCAGTGGCATGATATCAGCTCACTGCAACCTCTGCTTCCCGGGTTCAAGTGATTCTCCTGCCTCAGCTTCGGAGTAGCTGGGATTACAGGTGCACAGCACCACCCCCGGCTAATTTTTTGTATTTTTGGTAGAGATGGGGTTTCACCATGTTAGCCAGGCTGGTCTCGATCTCCTGACCTCATGATTCACCCACCTAGGCCTCCCAAAGTGCTGGGATTACAGGTGTGAGCCACCGTGCCCAGCTGTAAAATCTTACTAAATAAGCTAGCTTTAAAATTATTGATAAAGTAATATTAGAAATGTCTTAAGAATTGCCAGCATACATTTTTGTTTGCATTTATTAATCAAGCAATTTCATACTTATCCCTGCCAAATACTATAAGGTGTCAAAATTTGGCATGGGGGTTACAAACCTATAAACCCAGCCCAAGATTGCTTTCATAATCTTTAATAAATAAGACATTGCTATTGGTTTAATGAAAATAGCTATATTTTGAATTATTTAGCAAAATTACCATAACTTCTGATATTGTGGCATTAGGAAGTCTAATCCACAGGCAGCAAGGAAGTTTGTTTGGGGGAAAGGACTATTACTGTCTTGTTTCAAAGCTAAAATATAAATTAAATTCCTTCTAAAGTTTGGGAATAAGCAAGGACAACTTGGAGGTTAGAAGCAAGATGGAGTCAGTTAGGTCCTGTCTTTTTCACTATCTCAGAATTTTGCAAAGGTGAGTTTCATAACTTTAATTGATGACTATCACAGTTTTCATAAATAATGTAGGTAAATGAATAAAATAAAATAGACAGATGTAATGGCATAAATACTTGTAGGCAAACTTGTCATAATTTAGAATCTAAAGTTATACTAAAATATTTCATTATTTAGGTATTTTCCAATAAAAATATATTGTAGGAAAACATTCTTTCTAGAAAAAAGTGTCCTTTTAAAAAAGGTGGACAATTTTTTTCTAATTCAAAGCTTAAAGGTTGTGTACAAAACAAGGTAAGAGGAGCCAGGAAATAAGAAAGAGGTAAAGAAACTTATAGAAATAAAGAGGTATATTTTGGTAAGAAAGCTTAAAGAGAAATAATTTTATATGAGAAAGAATATTACATGGTAAATTTAGACCTAGACTAAAATGACTGGTTGTTTAAGAAAGAGGGATGTTCAGGACAAACCAGAAAGTCCAAGCATGTGATGAATGGTCTGGGTAAGTCACAATGAAAGAATTTATTTAAAAAAACCCCAAAACTTTTATATGATCAAGTTGTCTGTAGTTAAAGGGAAATTATAATGGTCTTTCCAGAGACTTGGTTTGATGTAAAAAAAACCAAAAACATTTATATAGTAAAGAATTGATTAGAACAATAAAAGTTCCTTAGGGTATTGATTTATTCTTAATAAATTATAAGAGATTTTATTTATATCTTAACCCAAAGTTAAACTTCTATTGCATCTTGCTGTTTTTGGTTTTCTCTCCCCTTTTAGAAGGAGTGAAATAATAATGCTCTCCTTCAACTCATATAAGTTTCTGTTGCCTCAGCTTCTGTTTGTTGTGGCCTGATGCTAACAATATTTTCTTAAAGATCTGAAGGAAATGTTTTCTTCCAACATAATGTTCTGTACACTGCAGAAGGTTTTTTCTTTTGCCTTTTGGTAACTGGCCTAACAGATTTTAGGTTTTATAAAAATAATTCCTATGCCATTATTATTAAGTTTTGATTTGCTTAGGAAAAAGACTGAGATTAAAATTTTTTTTTAAGTTAAGGTGATTACATCCATGTATCTTTCTGTATGTGGTTTTAAAGTACTTGTGACATTAAGTTACAGGGCTTTGACTCCTAGGTCTAAAAAGGACACCAAGTCCTGCTAAGTCTTAAAACACCAACAGCAATTAAAACCTCATCTTCAGGCCCTCTTGATTGGCATCAGAATATGCCAATCAAAATAAACTGCATTCCTGAGACACAAGGTCAGAAGTTAAAGCTATTCAACTCCTCAAATTCCAGGGACTATTGTGGAAGTGGTGGGCATGTGAGATTGTAAGGGCTGATTTTAAGAGATAAAATAAGTTCAATTTCTCATAAATTAACCAGTAATGTCAAAGACACTCTTATTCAAGACCAGCATATGGACCCCTGTGTCAGATTAACAAGATTTTCTTGAAGCATTAACCAACTCCTTAATAAAGGTTATAAAGGTTATAAAAGGCTTATGGAAGTTAAATTTTATGATCAATATTAAGATTTTATAGATGATTTATAAAATTTTGAAAAACAAATTTATTTGGCTTCATGCTGTTTTTATTAGAGCTAATTGTTTAGAAAATTAAGTGTCCTCTCTCAAAGAATTAAGGTTTTCACTTTTTTTTTTCAAACCCTTGAGTTATCACTCTGGTTAAATGAATGACTTATTTTACAATAACCTGTAATCCTATTTTGTGATATCAAGTGTAAACCTTTGATATTTGACAAATTTTCCAAAATCAAAATTATAAATTATGTCTTTTTTTCAGCTGGGCACACACCTGTAATTCAAGCATTTTGGGAGGCCAAGGAGGGAGGATCATTTGAGGTCAAGAGTTTGAGACCAGCCTGGCCAACATGGTGAAACTCTGTCTCTACCAAAAAATACAAAAATTAGCTGGGCATGGTGGCACACACCTGTAATCACAACTACTGGGGAGGCTGAGGCAGGAGAATCACTTGAACCCAGGAGATGGAGGTTGCAGTGAGCTGAGATCATGCCGCTGCACTCCAGCCTGGGTGACAGAGCGAGACTCTGTCTCAAAAAAAAATTATGTCTTTTTTTGAACTAATTAATCCTTTAAGATATTATTATTAGTTTCCCTAATGTCAAAAAAATGACCTATTTGGTTATTTGGTATAAAAATTATACAGGAAACACCGTCAAATAAGAAATGATGTTTGGTTTTCTTTGGGCTGTATTTGTATAAAAATGTTATTGGTAGGTATTCTAAAATTATGGGAAACTTCTATAATTCTGATATGACTTAGTGTACATGATCAGTAATAATTATAATTGTTATGTTAAATTATTGTGTGCAACAGAGGTAACAAATTTCCTCATCAATTGTGTCTTTGACTATGGCTGCCCTAAAACTTTTTGTCATCCACGGACAATTATTGTCTTTTTTTGGTTCTCTTTCGAAGGTAGTTTTATAAAACTCTAACAGGTGCTCTTGAAAGCAGGTTTCTGATAACATTGGAGACTGTGACATCAGAATAGATGAAAAACTTTCAGGACTCATGGAGAGATAAAATATTCATGAATATCAAGCAGAATAGGAATTAACTGCATGGATTAAACTGATAGAAGTCTGAAGTAATCTGTTTAACTTTTTGCCTAAAATGGTGCTGATCCTTTTGTTTTTCAAAGTCAAGAAAATGTTTAAGCTATTTACAGCTTTTAACAATTGAGTAAGTATACTCCTATGAATAAAATTTGGAGCATATTTCTTTCTCTGTACCTGATTTCTACAGAATTTGGAAACTATTTGTGAGTATTCTTAACTTATGACAATACAGTTATTTGCATAAATGCAATAAGAATCTGTTTTCATTTGTAACAGGACACAATTGGAGAAACTAGTTACTTTACCGAGGCTTTTTACTGGGATGGTGTGCTTTGCTTTAAGGAATCAAACTTGGCTTATGGAATCAATACAAGCCCCTTGGGAAAACTGGCCTCATACTTTTGTCTATACAGTCCCTGTACAGGGTTCCTGACCTGTGGTAAGTAAAGAATGTCACTTTCTGACAGGTCCAGGAGCCCCAGGTTTATCTTGGAACCTCAACAGGAAAGGAATTTACCCAACTCATAGGTATTTGATGGTACAAATCCATGGCTGGGTTTGACTTTAAAAAAGTCTTATTTGAGATTTCTTCTATGGAATAAAGTACCATCAAAGCCAATTTAAAAGCCTATGTAAAAAAAATTATTTTTGTTGCACTGTAAACAAATAATCAGGCCAAGTATAATAAAGCAAGTCAGGGCCGGGCATGGTGGCTCACACCTGTAATCCCAGCACTTTGGAAGGCCAAGGTGGATGGATCATGAGTTCAGGAGTTCGAGACCAGCCTGGCGAAGATGGAGAAACCCCATCTCTACTAAAAATACAAAAATTAGCCAGGCGTGATGGCACATGCCTGTAATCCCAGCTACTCGGGAGGCCGAGGCAGGATAATTGCTTGAACCCGGGAGGCGGAGGTTGCAGTGAGCTGAGATCACACCTCTGCACTCCATCCTGGCAACAAGAGCAAGACTCCATCTCAAATAAATAAATAAATAAATAATAAAAAAGCAAATCAGTCCAACCACGATTTGTCTTTAGTAAAAGTGGGAAACTGGAGAGGAAAAATTATGTTTCAAAAACTATAGTACACCTGTTCTTAGATTCCAGTCTTGCCTAATGTTTTTCAACTTTTATTATTTTCTACAGTTTGGACTGAATTCTAATTTTTCTTGGCTACAAGCCTTCAAAATATTGCTTCCAGTTTCTTTTCCTTCTTTACCCCCGCCCCCCCCATTTATCCTAATTTGGAGTCACTGAAAACTAAGCTGTGCATTCATAAAGCCCTGTGAACAGAAGCTAGACAACTTAAACTTCAGAAGAAAATAACAACAACCTATTTACATACATAAGCCACTTACTGCCTGTCTATTGATATGTGGACTTCAGAGTAATGTGGCCTATATGCATTTTCCAGGATTGTTCCTTTGTTTGTTCTTGTTTTTCTCCCTTCCTCCTCCTATTTTCTCTTTATAGGACATGAGACTTTACAGCCTGCTAAAAGTGAGCCTTCCTAAATAACTTGGGACCTACCCATCTAGGAATAAACCATCCTAGCCATGAGAGATCAGACAAAACCTCAGACCAGAGACACATTTTCTTCTAAAATGCTTTCTCCAAAGGATTTTTTAAAAGAAAAGTGTAGGGTCCAGCCCCACAGGGTCAGTGGGTTTGCTCCTCATGTGCAGAGATGAGAGAGTGTAGAAATAAAGGCACAAGACAAACAGATAAAAAAAAAAAAGACAGCTGGGCCTGGGGGACCACTACCACAAAGACGCAGAGACCGGTAGTGGCCCTGAATGCCAGGCTGCGCTGATATTTACTGGATACAAGACAAAGGGGCAGGGTAAGGAGTGTGAGCCATCTCCAATGATAGGTAAGGCCACATGGGTCACATGTCCACTGGACAGGGGGCCCTTTCCTGCCTGGCAGCTGAGGCAGAGAGAGAGAGGAGAAAGAGAGAAACAGCTTACATTATTATTTCTGCTTCTCAGAGACTTTTAGTACTTTCACTAATTTGCTACTGCTAACTAAACGGCAGAGCCAGGTGTACAAGATGGAACATGAAGACGGACTAGAAGCATGACCACTGAAGCACAGCATCACAGAGAGATGGTTAGGCCTCTGGATAACTGCGGGCGGGCCTGACTAATGTCAGGCCTTCCACAAGAGGTGGAGGATAGAGTCTTCTCTAAACTCCCCTGGGGAAAGGGAGACTCCTTTTCCTGGTCTGCTAAGTAGCGGGTGTTTTTCCTTGACACTAATGCTACCACTAGACTATGGTCCGCTTGGCAGTGGGCATCTTCCGAGATGCTGGCATTACCGCTAGACCAAGGAGTCCTCTGGTGGCCCTGTCTGGGCATAACAGAAGGCTCACACTCTTGTCTTCTGGTCACTTCTCCCAATGTCTCCTCAGCTCCTATCTCTGTATGGCCTGGTTTTTCCTAGGTTATGATTATAGAGCAAGGGTTGTTATAATATTGGAATAAAGAGTAGTTGCTACAAACTAATGATTAATAATATTCATATATAATCATATCTAAGGTCTATATCTGGTATAACTATTCTTATTTTATATTTTATTATACTGGAACAGCTCGTGTCCTTGGTCTCTTACCTCGGCACCTGGGTGGCTTGCTGCCCACAGAAAAGGGCGGAAAACGTGAAAGGAAAATATATCTTGGGGCTCGTAAGTCACTCAGCTAAAGAAAAAAGTTAAGTTCGTAACTGCTTAGGGCCAAACTGCCTCCCATTCTATTCAAAGTCAGCCCTCTGCTCACTGGGATAAATGCATATCTGATTGCCTCCTTTGGAGAGGTTAATCAGAAACTCAAAATAATGCAACCATTTGTCTCTTATCTACCTGTGACCTGAAAGCCCCCTCCCTGCTTCCAATCTTCCTGCCTTTGCTTTGAGTTGTCCTGCCTTTCCAGACAGAACCAGTGTTCATCTTACATATGTTGATTGATGTCTCATGTGTCCCTAGAATGTATAAAACCCAACTGTGCTCTGACCACCTTGGGCACATGTCATCAGGACCTCCTGAGGCTGTGTCATGGGGTTGTGTTCTCAACCTTGGCAAAATAAATTTTGTAAATTAACTGAGACATGTCTCAGATTTTCAGGGTTCACAGGACCAAGCTAACTTTGAAAGATATTTAGGCTATGGTTTAAATGATAATAAGTCTTATACTAAAACTCATTCACTTTTGTAAAGCTAATGGGAGGCCATCAGGCTGTGGGGAGGAGGGGAGCCTGAGTCCTGCTAAGGTGCAGACATAAACCATTGCCAGCCATTATTCCGGAGGTTATAAGATATGAGCTTCCCCAATTACTCCTGCAAATCACATCAATATTGTAGAACCTAACACTGGCCTTTTGAGGTATCTTTTCAGGGTTTTTTTTTTTTTTTTGCATGTCTGACACCCACGGCTCCACCTGGACCAGCCAACCCAGCTCCTATGGTCCCACCCAGAAGCAATTCAGCCCACAGAAGGGCAGCTTTGACTCCTTACTATTTCATCTCCACCCCAGTCAATCAACAGCAAGCACCTATTACCTGGCCACCCCCTCCCTTCCCCCAAACTGCCTTTGAAAAACCCCTGACCTAAGACCTTTGGAGGAGATCATTTGAGTACAAACTCCATTTCCCATGTGGCATGACTAGTCTTGTATCTATTAAACTTTCTCTACTACAGTGTTGTGGTCTGTCTTTACAGAGTGGGGCTTGAGGCTGTTTGCAAAAATGTTGCAGTCCAGCCTAGTACTGTACCTAGCTTACACTTGGTAATTTTTTTCTCAATCAGTCTAGTTAGGAGGTTTTCAATTTTATGAATCTTTATAAGAACTAGCTCTTACCTTTATTGATTTTCTTTACCTATTTTTAAATTTTAATTGATATCTACTCTTATTTTTATTACATCCTTCCTTCTACTTGGAGTTTAATTTGCTATCCTTTTTCCAGTTTCTAAGGTGAAAGTTTAGACTTTGACTTTAAACCTTTATTCTCTTTCACTACAAATGTTTAAAGCTAACATTTGCCTCCAGATACTGCTTTAGCTCCATCCCACAAATTTTGATATATTGTGTTTTTATTATCATTTAGTTCAAAATATTTTAAAGTTTTCTTTGCAATTTCTTCTTTGACCCATGGGTTATGAAGGAATGTGTTCCTTGATTTCCAGATAACTGCAGCTTTTCCAGATATCCTTCTGTTATTGGTTATCAGTTTAATCCTCTTTTGGACACAGAGCATATTCTGTACAATAATAGTTCTTTGAAATGTGTTGAGATTTGGTTTATGGCCCAGCATATGATCTGTCTTGGTGGATGTTCCAAGTTAAATAGAAAAGAATGTGTATTCTGCAGTTGCTGGGTGTAGTGTTTTAGAAATGTCAATTGGGTTAAGTTGCTTGCTCTAAATGTAGTTTATTGCCAATTTTTAAATTTGTTTAACTTGGTCATTAGATACAAACACAAGTAGGATTATTATGTCTCCTTAATTAATTGACAATTTTATCGTTATTAAATGTCCCTGTTTATTCTGGTAATACTTTCTGATTTGGAATTTACTTTGTCTGATATTAATATAGCTAAATAAGCTGTGTTATTAGCATTTTTTTAAACAGAGTCTTGCTCTGTCACCCAGGCTGGAGTGCAGTGGTGCAATTTTGGCTCACTGCAACCTCCACCTCCCGGGTTCAAGTGATTCTCTTACCTCAGCCTCCCAAGTAGCTGGGATTACAGGTGCATGCCACCACACCTGGCTAATTTTTGTATGTTTAGTAGAGATGGGGTTTCAACATGTTGGTGAACAGGCTGGTCTCGAACTCCTGGCCTCAAGAGATCCACCTGTTTTGGCCTTTCAAAGTTCTGGGATTACAGGCCTGAGCCACCGTGCCCAGCCTATTAACATTTATTATTATGACATGCCTTTTTTTCCCCTTTACATCTAACCTATCTGTGTCTTTTTATTTAAATCTTATTTCTCATAAATGACATTTAGTTGCATTTTACTTTTGTAACCAATCTGAAAATCTTTGCTTTTAATTAGCCTTTTAGTCTGAGTTCATATTTTATAAAAATTGATGTGGTTAGATTCAAGGCTAAAGATTGGTACCTTTGATATTTCTTATAATGTAGATTTGCTGGCAATAAGTTCTCCCAGTTTTTGTTTGTTTGAAAAAGATGTATTTTGCCTTTATTTTCAAAAGCTATTTTCCCTAGGTACAAAAGTATAAATTAACAGTATTTCTTTACTTTCAGCACATTAAAAATACTACTTTGTTATATTCTAAGCTTACATTGTTTCTCATTTACAAGTCTGTGATTATCCTTCCCACCCCCCCTTCCCCCACTGTATGTAATGTGTCTACTTTCTCCCTCTGGCTGTTTAATTTTTTTAAAAAATCACTTATTGTTGCTGGGCACGGTGGCTCACACCTGTATTCACAGCACTTTGGGAGGCTGAGGTGGGCAGATCACCTGAGGTCGGGAGTTCAAGACCAGCCTGACCAATCTGGAGAAGCCCCGTATCTACTAAAAATACAAAAGTAGCCGGGGTGGTGGCACATGCCTGTAATCCCACCTACTTGGGAGGCTGAGGCATGAGAATCACTTGAACCTGGGAGGCAGAACTTGCGGTGAGCCGAGATCATGCCATTGCACTTCAGCCTGGGCAACAAGAGCGAAACTCCGTCTCAAAAAAAAAAAAAAAAAAAAAAAAAAAAACACTTATTGTTAGTAATTGGGCTTTTATTTGCTTTGAAGTGATTTTCTTTGTTTTTATTCTGCTTGGGGTTCATTGAAATTCTTGAATATGTAATTTTATACTTTTCATCAAATTTGGAAAATTATTGGACATTATTTCTTCAAATATTTGTTTTTACCTCCTTGCTTCTAGGGTACCAATTACACATGTTGATCTAATTAATATGGTTCCATGAGTTACTAAGATTCCAATGTTTTATCTCTTTTTGCTTTATTTTGGCAGCTTCAATTGCTATGTCTTCACATTCACTGATTTTATCATCTACATTTTCTATTCTACTGAACAGACATCTAATAAATTTTTAATTTCAGATATTTTAATTTCTAGAAGTTCTGTTATTTTTTCCTGTGTTTTAAATTTGTTTGTTGATTATATAAATGATTTATTTTGAATTCTTGAGCATATTTATAATACATATTTTAATGTCCTTGTTTGCTAATCCGTTATTATTATTATTAGTTTTGAAATGAAATCTCTCTCTGTCACCAGGCTGGAGAGTGCAGGAGCATGATCTTGGCTCACTACAACCTCTGCCTCCTGGGTTCAAGTGATTCTCCTACCTCAGCCTCCTGGGTAGCTGGGACTACAGGCGAGTGCCACCACACCTGGCTAATTTTTGAAGTTTTAGTAGAGACGGGATTTCACCATTTTGGCCAGACTGGTTTCAAACTCCTGACCTCAGGTGATCCACCTGCCTTGGCCTCCCAAAGTGCTGTGATTACAGGTGTGAGCTACTGTTCCCAGACATATGCCATGATTTCTGTCACTTCTGGGTATGCAGCTATTGACTGATTTTTTTCCTGATTATGGGTCACATTTTCCTGCTTCTTTATGTGTCTAGTAATTTCTGATTGAATGCCAGACAGTATTAGTCCATATTGTGAAGTGTTTGGATTTTATTGCCTCCTTGAAAGAGGGGAAGGAATTTGAATTATTTGCAAATTAGTTTGATCCTTTATGAGCTTCTTTTAAGACTTATATGGCAGATTGAGAGTATCATAGTTCTCTTTTATCTGCAGGGAATATGTTCCAAGACCTCCAGGGGGTGCCTGAAACCATGGACAGTACCAAATTTTATATACACTATGTATTTTTGCCTATGATAAAATTCAATTTATAAATTAGGCATGGAAAGAGATTAACACCTGATAATACAATTGAACAATTATAACAATATACTTTAATAAAAGTTATGTGAATGTGGTCTCTCTTTCTCTCAAAATATCTTATACTATATTCACCTTTTTTGTGATGATATGAGATGATACAATGCCTATGTGATGAGATGAAGGAGGTGAATGACTTGGCATTGTGAAATAGCATCACGCTACTATTGACCTTCTGATAATATGTCAAACTTATGAATTGTTTATTTTTGGAATTTTGCATTAAATATTTTAAGACCATGCTCAATCACAAGTAAATAAAATTGTTGAAAGTAAAACCACAAATAAGGGGGTACTGTATCCTTTAACCTAGAGTTAGGTTAGCCCTGCTATTGAAGTGTGGCTTTTCATGTGAGCATTTATATTTTTTATTTATTTATTTATTTTTGAGATAGAGTCTCGCTCTGTTGCCCAACTGGAGTGCAGCGGTGTGATCTCTGCTCACTGCAACTTCCACCTCTGAGGTTCAAGCGATTCTCTTGCCTCAGCCTCCTGAGTAGCTGGGACTGCAGGCATGTGCCACCTCGCCCAGCTAATTTTTTTTGTATTTTTAGTAGAGACGGGTTTTCACCATGTTGGTCAGGCTGGTCTCGAACTCTTGACCTCAAATGATCTGCCCACCTCAGCCTACCAAAGTGCTGGCATTAAAGGCATGAGCCACTGTGCCAAGTCCATGTAAGCATTATTAATGCCTGAGGTCTTCACTGAATCTCTCCAGTCTACAGGTAGTAACTTGAATATCTCCAAGGTCTGTGTGAGTTTTGGGATTATTTAACTGTTAATACCTTGGAAGTTATTCTTTGTCCAGTCTGTGGAATTTTCGTTTATGCATGTCCAGATTAGCATTCCACAAAGACTGGAAAAGACCTCTCTGCAGATTTCTGGTTCTTTCTCTACATTGCTTCCTCTTCTCTAGTACTTTGCTCTGAAAATTCTGGCTACTTCAATCTCCAAGGTCATATTTCTGACTCCTTAGCTAAACAAGACTGCTGGGCTGTGCTTGGTTTATTTTTCTCATGTCACAGTTTAAAAATGGTCTTTGGACAGGGTTCAACTCGTTTTTCCCCCATTTCTCTAATGCCATACTTCTGTTGTTGTTTTGTGCATTTTGTCCAGTTTGAAGTCAAGCTACTTTTTCATGAGCAAAAACTTAGACTACAGTATACAGATGTTCCTTTACTTATGATGGTTCATCTTATGATTTTTCTACTTTATGGTGGATGTATTGGGGTATTAAATGCCTTTTCAACTTAAGATATTTTCAATTTATGATAGGTTTATTGGGACATAATCACATTTTAAGTCAAGAAGCATCTATTGTTGATTTGTGGGAGCCCACTGCAATGTTTGAATATAGTATTTAAAATTCATGATTTATTTGTGAAGCTGTCTCATTTTATAAATTGTGTCGAGACAATGCAAAGTTTGTACAAGTAGGAATTGATAAAAATTACTACAATCTATAATGACTCAAAGTGTTGTGTAACAGCACTACCACCAAATAATGTAAAATCTTGATTATCACAATATATTTAGTATTTTTCTGAGAAGGCAGAAAAGTAAATTATATACAATACATAATAACTTACATTTATGTATATCTCTATTTTATTACTAATATGAGTACCCCTGACCCATCAACAGACCTAACCAGACATGTACAATAATAATTAAATCCAGTTGTCTTTGACATTTTGCTAGGTTTTAATCATATTAAAATCATTGCTTTATAGATTTTTAATATTTTGGTTTTGAAGGTTTGTTTTTCAAGGTGAGGACAAAAACTCATTTTGACTGCTCATTAGTTTGATTTTAGATATTTAGTAATGTAGTACATAGGTATCCATTTGTTTTCTTGTCCCAGTTCTGTTAATGTTAGGGGTAGGCCTGTGGAAGAAGTGGCAGCAGCAACAAAAGTTAGGAGGCTTGTATCACATATATAATTTGTCATGTCTGAGAAAGCTAAATTGAAAGCCAGTTTTGGGGAAGGGTAATAAGCAACAATATTTCCACTATGGACTCTGCAAAAGTCTTCAGGTATATTTAAGGCACAACATTATATAGGTTAGCATGATTTCACATTTACCTAAGTTTTTGTTTTTTTTCAGACAGAGTCTCACTCTGTTGCCCAGGCTGGAGTGCAGTGGCACAATCTCGGCTCACTGCAACCTCCACCTCCTGGGTTCAAGCGATTCTCCTGCCTCAGCCTCCTGAGTAGCTGGGGGACTACAGATGTGTGCCAAGCCTGGCTAATTTTTTAAATTTTCATAGGGATGCAGGTTTCACCATGTTGGCCAGGCTGATCTCAAACTCCTGACCTCAGGTGATCCACTCACCTTGGCCTCCCAAAGTGCTAGGATTACAGGCATGAGTCACTGTGCCCAGCCCCTAAAAGACTTAAAATCTTAAAATTTTCAGGTACAACCATACTCTCTTCCCCAATAATTTTTTTTCCTTACTCTGGATTTCTTTGAGCCCTCTGTATTTGATTATGTTATTTAACCAGAAACTTAATACAATTACAATGAATTATTTAATAATAAGCTCCAGGAACTATCTCACAGGAAAATAATAATAATATTTACTGTAATTAAGGACTCAATTTGTGCCAGGCCTGGTGTGAAGAGTTTTATGTCAATCATTTCTATTTACCATACCTTGATTAGAAGAATCTATTCCCATTATGCTAATAAAAAATGGCAACAACAAGGTTCAGGGCAGTTAAATAATTTTCCCAAGGCTACAGTGCTGTCAGAAATTAGCAAACCAGGATGCAAATCTAAATTAGCAAACTGGGATGCAAAATCTAAACCAGGATGCAAATCTCAAGTCCACTAAATTTCCAATATTCCAAGGAGCTATCAACATCAGGTGCAAGTCTCTGAGGCCACCCCAATCATGCTGAGGGCTGGAGGACTTACTCCCTAAGAGGAGGGATCATGGTGGAGAGGCAGGACTAGATTGCAGCTCCAACTCAGATAGACAGAGCAGTGTGTGGAGGCTTGCGTCATGAATTTTTGCACCAGAATGACTGTAGGAATAAATCAGGAAACCTGGGAGTACCCAGAGACCTCTCTGAAGGAAGTGGATTGCTCCTGCAGGACCCAGGAAACACTCCAAATACTGTACTGGTATCCCCAGATGAGAGACCCACAGATGGTTTATGTAACAGGACTCTGTGCAGACAACCCCTAGTACCAGCCCAGAGCCTGGTAGACTTGCTGGGTGGCTAGATCCAGAAGAGAGATAATAATCACTACAGCTTGGCTCTCAGGAAGCTACATCCATAGGAAAAGGGGGAGAGTACTACATCAAGGGAACACCCTGTGGG
Organism: Gorilla gorilla gorilla; assembly: GCF_029281585.2. Lineage (NCBI taxonomy): Eukaryota > Metazoa > Chordata > Mammalia > Primates > Hominidae > Gorilla > Gorilla gorilla. The sequence goes on along the minus strand of NC_073227.2, from coordinate 56,008,947 downwards.
GCAAAAGAATCTGAGCAACAGCCTTCAGCCCTAGACCTTTCCTTTGATAGAGCCAACCTGAATGAGAAGGAACCAGAAAACCAACTCTGGTAATATAACAAAACAATGTTCTTTAACACCCCCCAAAAATCACACTAGCTCACCAGCAATGGATCCAAGCTGAGAAGAAACCCCTGATTTACCTGAAAATGAATTCAGGGGGTTAGTTATTAAGCTAATCAGGGAGGCACCACAGAAACCTGAAGCCCAATGTAAGGAAATAAAAAAAAATTATACAAGAAGTGAAGGGAGAAATAATGAAATAGATAGCAAGAATAAAAAGCAATCAAAACTTCAGGAAACAATGGACACACTTAGAGCAATGCAAAGTGCTCTGGAAAATCTCAGCAACATAATCAAACAAGTAGAAGAAAGAAATTTAGAGCTTGAAGACAGGGTCTTTGCATTAATCCAATCCAACAAAGACAAAAAAGAATAAGAAAATATGAACAAAGCCTCCAACAAGTCTGGCATTATGTTAACCAACCAAATCTAAGAATTCTAAAAGTTTGGAAAACATATTTGGGAGAATAATCTAGGAAAATTTCCATGGCCTTGCTAGAGACCTAGACATCCAAATACAAGAAGCACAAAGAACACCTAGGAAATTCATCACAAAAAGATCATCACCTAGGCACATTGTCATCAGGTTATCTAAAATTAAGACAAAGGAAAGAATCTTAAGAGCTGTGAGACAAAAGCACCAGGTAGCCTATAAAGGAAAGCCTATCAGATTAATAGCAGATTTCTCAGCAGAAACTGTACAAGCTAGAAGGGATTCTATCTATCTTCAGCCTCCTCAAACAAAACAATTGTCAGCCAAGAATTGTGTATCCAGTGAAGCCAAGCTTCATATATGAAGGAAAGATACAGTCTTTTTCAGATAAACAAAAGCTGAAAGAATTCACCACTACCAAGCCACCACTACAAGAACTGCTAAAAAGAGCTCTAAATATTGAAACAAATCCTGGGAACACATCAAACAGAACCTCTTTAAAGCATATATCTCACAGAACCTATAAAACAAAAATACAATTTAAAAAACAAAAAACCAAAGTATATGGGCAACAAGTAGTACAATGAATGGAATGGCACCTCACATCTCAATACTAACATTGAATGTAAATGGCCAAAATGCTCCACTTAAAAGATAAAGAATTACAGAATGGATAAGAATTCACCAACCAACTGTCTGCTGCCTTCAGGAGACTCACCTAACACATAAGGACTCACATAAACTTAAGGTAAAGGGGTGGAAAAAGACATTTCATGCAAAATGACACCAAAAGCAGGCAGGATTCTTACATCAGATAAAACAAACTTTAAAGCAACAGCAGTTAAAAAGACAAAGAGGAGCATTATATAATGATAAAAGGCCTTGTCCAACAGGAAACTATCACAATCCTAAACATATATGCACCTAACACTGGAGCTCCCAAATTTATAAAGCAATTACTAATAGACTTAAGAAATGAGATAGACAGCAACACCATAGTAGTGGGAGACTTCAGTACTCCCCTGACAGCACTAGACAGGTCATCAAGACACAAAGTCAACAAAGAAACAATGGATTTAAACTATACCCTGGCATAAATGGACTTAACAGATATATACAGAACATTCCTTCCAACAACTGCAGAATATACATTCTATTTGACAGTGCATGGAACTTTCTCCAAGATAGACAATATGATAGGCCACAAAATGAGCCTCAATAAATTTAAGAAAATTGAAATTATATCAGGCACTCTCAGACCACAGTGAAACAAAACTGGAAATCAACTCCAAAAGAAACCTTCAAAACCATGCAAATACATGGAAATTAAATAACCTGCTCCTGAATGATCACTGGGTCAAAAATGAAATCAAGATGGAAATTTGAAAATTCTTTGAACTGAATGACAGTAGTGACGCAATCTATCAAAACATCTGGGATACAGCAAAGGTGGTGCTAAGAGGAAATTCAAAGCCCCAAACACATCAGAAAGTCTGAAAGAGCACAAACAGACAATCTAAGGTCACACCTCAAGGAACTAGAGAAATAAGAAAAAAACCAAACCCAAAACCAGCAGAAGTAAGGAAATAAGCAAGATCAGAGCATAAATAAATGAAACTGAACCCCCAATACAAAAGATAAATGAAACAAAAAACTGATTCTTTGAAAAAATAAATAAAATTGGTAGACCATGAGCAAGATTAACCAAGAAAAGAAGAGAGAAAATCCAAAAAAGCTCAATAAGAAATGAAATGAGAGATATTACAACTGACATCACAGAAATACAAAAGATTATTCGAGGCTACTATGAACACCTTTACACACATAAACCAGGATACCTAGAAGAGATGGATAAATTCCTGGAAAGACAGAACCCTGCTAGCTTAAATCAGGAAGAATTAGATAACCTGAACAGACCAATAACAAGCAGTGAGATTGAAATGGTAACTTAAAAATTACCAACAACAAAAAAGTCCAGAACCAGACAGATTCACAGCAGATTCTTACCAAACATTCAAAGAATTGGTACCAATTCTACTGACACTATTCCACAAGATAGAGAATGAGGGAACCCTCCCTAAATCATTCTATGTAGCCAGCATCAACCTAATACCAAAACCAGGAAAGGATATAACCAAAAAAGAAAACTACAGACCAATATCCCTGATGAACGTAGATGCTAAAATTAATAAAATACTAGCTAACCGAATCCAACAACATATGAAAAAGATAATCCACCCTGATCAAGTTGGTTTCATACCAGGGATGCAGGGATGGTTTAACATATGCAAGTCAATAAATGTGATACACCACATAAAGAGAATTAAGAAAAAAAATCACATGATCATCTTAATAGACGCAGAAAAAGCATTCAATAAAATCCAACATCCTTTTACGATTAAAACTCTCAGCAAAATCAGCATACAAGGGAAATACCTCAAAGTAATAAAAGCCATCTATGACAAACCCACAGCCAACATAATACTGAATGGGGAAAAGTTGAAAGTATTCCCTCTGAGAACTGGAACAAGACAAGGATGCCCACTCTCACCACTCCTCTTCAACATAGCACTGGAACTCCTAGCCAGAGCAATCAGACAAAATAAATAAATAAATAAATAAATAATAAATGGCATCCAAATCAGTAAAGATGAAGTCAAACTGTCACTGTTTGCTGATGGTATGATTGTTTACCTAGAAAATCCTAAAGACTCCTCCAGAAAGCTCATAGAACTGATAAAAGAATTCAGCAAAGTTGCCAGATACAAAATCAATGTACACAAGTCAGTAGCTCTGCTATGCACCAACAGCAACCAAGCTGAGAATCAAATCAAGAACTCAACCTTTTTTTTACAATAGCTGCAAAAAACCCAAAATACTTAGGAGTATACCTAACCAAAGAGTTGAAAGAACTCTACAAGGAAAACTACAAAACACTGTTGAAAGAAATCATAGATGACACAAACAAATGGAAACACATCCCATGCTCATGGATGGGTAGAATCAATATTGTGAAAATGACCATACTATCAAAAGCAAGCTATAAATTTAATGCAATTCCCATCAAAATACCACTGTCATTCTTCATAGAACTATAAAAAAATTCTAAAATTCATATGGAACCAAAAAAGAGCCCTTATAGCCAAAGCAAGACTAAGCAAAAAAGAACAAGTCTAGAGGCAGCACATTACCTGATTTCAAACTATACTATAAAGCCATAGTCACCAAAACAGCATGATACTGGCATAAAAATAGGCACATAGACCAATGGAACAGAATAGAAAACCCAGAAATAAGCCTAAATACTTGCAGCCAACTGATCTTCAACAAAGCAAACAAAAACATAAAGTGGGGAAAGGGCATCCTTTTCAACAAATGGTGCTTGGATAATTGGCTAGCCACATGTAGGAGAATAAAAGTTCATCCTCATCTCTCACCTTATATAAAAATCAACTCAAGATGGATTAAAGACTTAAACCTAAGACCTGAAACTATACAAATTCTAGAACATAACATTGAAAAAACCCTTCTAGACATTGGCTTAGGCAGAGATTTCATGACCAAGAACCTAAAAGCAAATGCAATAAAAACAAAGATAAAAAGTTGGGACTTAATTAAACTAAAGTGCTTTTACCTGGCAAAAGGAACAGTCAGCAGAGTAAAGAGACAACCCACAGACTGGGAGGAAATCTTCACAATCTGTACATCTGACAAAGGACTAATATCCAGAATCTACAATGAAGTCAAACAAATCAGCAAGAAAAAAACAAACAATTCCATCAAAAAGTGGGCTAAGAACATGAATAGACAATTCTCAAAAGAAGATATACAAATGGCAAACAAACATATGAAAAAATGCTCAACATCACGAATGATCAGGGAAATGCAAATCAAAACCACAATGCGAAATGCAATACCATCTTACTCCTGCAAGAATGGCCATAATCAAAATATCAGAAAATAGTAGATGTTTGCATGGATGCGGTGAACAGGGAACATTCTACACTGCTGGTGGGAATGTAAATTAGTACAATCACTATGGAAGACAGTGTGGAGGTTCCTTAAAGAAATAAAAGTAGAACTGCCATTTGATCCAGCAATCCCAGTACTGGGTATCTACCCAGGGGAAAAGAAGTTGTTATACAAAAAGGATACTTGCACACTCATGCTTATAGCAGCACAATTTGCAATTGCAAAAAACATGGAATCAGTTCAAATGCCCATTAATCAATGAGTGGATAAAGAGATCATGGTGTATATACATATATATGTATATAATGGAATACTACTCAACCATAAAAAGGAATGAATTAATGACATTCATGGCTACCTAGATGAGATTAGTGACTATTATTCTAAGTGAAGTAACTCAGGAATGGGAAACCAAATATTGTATATTCTCGCTCGTAAGTGGGAGCTAAGCTATGAGGATGCAAAAGCATAAGAATGTTTTGGGGGAACCAGCCCCCAATATTTCAATGTAGGTTCTGTCTATTTTCCCTAAGTGTTGGCCAGTCTGAGAAATAAAGAGAAAGAGTACAAAGAGAGAAATTTTACAGCTGGGCCTCCGGGGGTGCCATCACGTATTGGTAGGACCGTGATGGTGACACCGAGCTGCAAAATCATTAAGTTTTTATTAGGGATTTTAGAAAGGGAGGGGGTGTACAAACAGGGAGTAGGTCACAAGGGTTACATGCTTCAAAGGGCAATAAAGATCACAAGGCAAGGCAAAATTAGAAATACTGATGAAGGTCTATGTCCCACTGTGCATGCATTGTCTTGATAAACATCTTAACAGGAAACAGGGTTCGAAAGCAGAGAACTGGTCTGACTAGAATTTACCAGGCTGGAATTTTCCAATCCCAGTAAGCCTGAGGGTACTGCAGGAGACCAGGGCATATTTCAGCCCTTATCTCAACCGCATAAGACAGACACTCCCAGAGTAGCCATCTGTAGACCTCCCCCCAAGAATGCATTCCTTCCCCAGGTTTATTCCTTGCTGGGAAAAGAATTCAGTGATATTTCTCCTGCTCGCTTTCTGCAGAAAGAAAAATATGGCTGTATTCTGCCCGACCCCACAGGCAGTCAGACCTTTATCCTCCCTCGTTCCCTGAAAATTGCTGTTATTCTGTTCTTTTTCAGGGTGCACTGATTTCATATTGTTCAAACACCCATGTTTTACAATCAGTTTCATATTATTCAAACACATATGTTTTACACACAATCTGTACTGTTAATGCAATCATCACAGGGTCCTGAGGCAACACACATCCTCAGCTTATGAAGATGATGGGATTAAGAGATTAAAGTAAGACAGGCATAAGAAATTATAAAAGTATTAATTCTGGGAACTAATAAATGTCCATGAAATCTTCACAATTTATGTTCTTCTGCTGCAGCTTCAGCTGGTCCCTCCGTTCGGGGTTCTTGACTTCCCGCAATAAGAATGACACAATGGACTTGGGGAATCAGGGGGAAAGGGTGGGAAGGGGGTGAGGGAGCAAAGACTACAAATAGGGTTCAGTGTATACTGCTTGGGTGATGGGTGCAATGAAATCTCACAAATCACCACAAAAGAACTTACTCATGTAACCAAACACCACCTGCTTCCCCAATAACCTACAGAAACAAAAAAAAATTTTTTTTTTAAATCAGGTGCTAAATTTTGATTATTTAACTTTTCCTAGATCTTTAAGACTGACCAAAATTTTATCAGTTTTCAAGGTCATTTAAATTCAGACACAATAATAAATAGTTTACTTATTTTATAATGCTTAGTAATTTATGGGGGGGCTTGAAATTTCAGTTACCGTAGAATGATGGTACCCTGGTAAGTGTACAACTCCCAGAGGTAGAATTGTGTGTGATCAAAATTTTATTTTATTTACTTGTTCAGTGATTAAGGGATTCTGGGGACGGATTTCATATAAAATTAACTTTCAAGGGTCTGGTTTTACAGATTGGATGCTCATGTTCTGTAACTAATGAGTTTCCCTGTAAACAAATCTACCTGAGAAGTTAAATTACAACCAAAGATAGTTTGCTCATTAGCAGGAATCTAACAATAGATGGAACACCTCATTTTTGGCAGTTTACACATTAGATTGATCATTTAATTAAGAAATCATGAAGGACATAACTTGACCTAAGTAACACAGCTAAGCAAGTAGAAAATTTGAGATTTTAACCAAAGTTTGTCTAATGTCCCAAGGTGATACTCTTGACTAGGCAAATTGCTTTTCACAGTAGGGGATCTAATGAATACTCCCTGGCCCAGTGTCTAGCATGTAATATCCTTTTTTTTTTTTTAAACTAAGAACAATAGCATTTTCTTAATCCTGTACATTCTATTTAAAGTTGACCCTTGAACAGCTTGGGCTTGAACTACATGGGTCCACTTATATGTGGATTTTTTTCAACCAAACCGATCACCACGTATACCTAGGGATGACTGTACTGTGGACTCAAATTGAGGTCTTTTAATGGGGAAGAGTTAATAGGTACTAAATAAATGTACACTGAATGAATGAATATATTGACTCACATTAGCTATTTTGAGGAGGCAATTTGATGAATTGTCTCAGAAAAGAACACATTGTATATATTTACTAAATTATGATATTATACTAAATTACAATATTATACTAAATATAATATCATTGAGTCCTGGATCCCCAGACTTTGCCAGTGAAATCTGTATGAGAACTTTTGCACTCAAAGAGCTGTGGAAGGCAGTGTTGTTTATTTCATTATTATTATTTTTTCCTCAACCCATTTAAGGTGGAGTTTATCTCATTATTAATGTTGCTACTCTGAGAGCTGTATAGCCTCCATTTCCTCTTGTTTGGAATCCTAAGTAAAAAAAATACAGAAGTGTTTAATTCATTCATTCCAATGAATATTACTGAGGCACTGACGTGTACAATGCCTTATTTTCCTTTTTCTTTCTTTTCTTGTTTTTTGTGAGAGAAAAAAGCCTACAATGCCTTATTTTTCAAATAGAACTCCTAATTCCCCTCTACCCCAAGCTTGCTTTTCCTTATGTCCTTCCTGTCTCATCAAATTGCAACCTCTTTTTTAGTAGCTTTAAGTAAGAAAATCTACAGTCATCCTTGACTTCACTGTTTCACACACACCCCACAAACAATCAATCACCAAATCTTATTGCCTCTGTCTTAAAAATATATCAAGAATCTGACCTGTTCTCACAGCTTCCACCTGTACCAACCTGGTCTGAACCATGCTCACCTCTCACTGAATGAATTACTACAGTTGCCTCCTGACTGTTCTCTACCTGATCTATCTTCTAAGACCTTAACTCTTTAAATCCCTCTTCCCCTTGCTTCCTCTAACTTAGCCACAGTGGCTTCTCTGCTTTTCATTAAACACACCAACACAGTTCTGTCTTTGCACATGTTGTTTTCTTTCTGGGCAAACTCTTCCCCTGGAAGTGGGCATGGCTACCTCTGTGTCTATATTCAGGTCTCTGCTAAATGAGGCCTTTCCTGAAAACCCCATCTAAGATAGTCCTGCCCCACCCCATATCATTTTCTATTTCTTTCCCTTGTTTTCTTCTTTATCATATCAATAATCAACATCTGAGTGCTTATATATTTATTACTTTATTTATTGTCTTTCCCATCTTATTAGAGTGTATGCTCCACAAGGGCAGAAATTAGTTTTGTTACCTATTGACTCTGCAATGCTTAGAAGAGAGCCTGTCATTTAATATTTACATATTTGTTGAATGAATGACTATGCATAGTATCAAACTGAATGCTAGAGATACGGTAATGGACAAGTAATGGGCAACATAGACACGGTTCCTGATCTCATGACATTTACAGTTCCTACAGGGGAAATAGATATAAACAATTAATTACATAACATTTAATTATTATGGTTATAAACATGAAGGCATCATTGACCACGCTGGCTGAAGGTCTTGGTGTGTAGGAAGACAGACTATCAAATATTTAATAACTTAGGATCAAGAGCCAGAATCCCTCAAATCATATAATTTTTGAAATAAAAATACAGAGAATCAGTGTCATGCAAATGAGCATCTATAGTTAGAGGTAGTTTAAATAGGATTATGAAGATTTAGAGGGAGCTGACAAAGCAAGACAGGGAACAAGATTAAAAGTAGCCTACTAAATAGATAATCCAATGCAGCTATGTTCTTTCTATCAGTCAAGGTTACTGCAGGTACCAGGAAAAGAAATCCAGTGATAGGTATACAGGGTCAAGCTAATCATGCTTTGGAGGGGAAAACACAACACAACACAACTCAACACAACACAACACAATACTCTTACCCTTTTAAACTTGGATAAATCAGAAAAATATTGTAGTATGTAAGTTTTATATATGCACATGAAATTCCAACTTACCTTCAATTTCAGCAAAAAGATAATCTTCCCAAAGCCTTCCGGTTCAGTTCCTTTCCTCCCCAAATTTTTGGGCTCCTTGTATGTAATCTCTCAGCCCTTTATCACACTGTTTTGTAATCATCTCTCTTTCTCTCTCTCTTTTTTTATTTTTTTGTTTGCCTGTGTCCTGCCTCTGTGGAGTCTCTGAGGAAGGAACTTTTCTTTGTGCCTCGTAGAAAAGTGCCCAGCACACCGTAGATACTCAAGAATTATATGTGAAATGAATGTACAAACATTTGAGCAAATTTTATGCCTTTATGAAGGATTATTATTTTGCATTTTTAAACACTCTACACACATGAAAACACAGATTCTCATTAAAAATGAAAATATTGAATGAAAATTGAAAATAAATTGAAATTACCTCACCTGGTTATATTTTGCTAGAATTATATAATAAATTACTTAGAAACAAGGTATAAAAATGGCTTTGTGTCTTTTTTTTTTTTTTTGAACTAGAGTCTCACTCTGTCACCCAGGCTGGCAGTGCTGCAATCTCGGCTTACTGCAACTCCGCCTCCTGGGTTTAAGTCATTCTCCTGCCTCAGCCTCCCAGATAGCTGGGATTATGGGCATGCACCATCATGCCTTGCTCATTTTTGTATTTTAGTAGAGATGGGGTTTCACCATAGTGACCAGGCTGGTCTCGAACTCCTGACCTCAAGTGATCCGCCCACCTCTGCCTCCCAAAGTGATTACAAGCGTGAGCCACTGTACCTGGCACAGGTTAATTACTTAACAGCCACAGATATCTGCTTATGAAAACTCCCATTGCAGCATAATGGGTACAGTTAAGCCCTCAGCAATATGCTGCAAAGCTCCAGTTTAGGTGCTCCACACTTTAGAAGGAAGGAAAAGGAAGAGAGAGCACAATTATGAAGTGTCCTCTTTATATACTGACAGTGTGTGAAATGCTAAATCCATTTAAGTCTCATAAAAACCTAATGAGGTAGGTGTTATTTCCATTTTACAAATAAGGAAATTGAACCTTGAAAAAGCTAAGTAATTTTCTCAAGACCACACAACTAATCCACATGATCCCAGGAATCCGTAATATTTAGTTCATTCTTAAATATGGTTTTTTTTGGGGGGTTGGGGGAAGATAGATGAAGGAAGTGTGAGAGGTAGTAAAGAAAGCAATAATTTGCTTTATTTTTGAGATAAATCAAATCAGTTATTTGGAATATGGAGAGAGAGTGTGTGTGTATGTGAGATTCAGTGTGGAAGAGCTGTTTTATAATGACAAGTTCTATGAAGTTTCATGATATTGACCAAGATTTAAGTTGGCTGGAGGAAGAAAGGTTTACTAGAATCATTACCCTGTTTTATTTAATTCATTAAAATCATTTAAGAAAGTTTCAAGTAACAAGCAAACCATGAAGAAAATAAACATTCATGGCTACCTATGGGAGTGAATTCTGGATCTTGTCATTTTGATTTCTTTTCAGATATGTTTATTATAATTACATCATCTGTGTATGAGGTAGGTAGGACTGCAAGAAGATTGCTCTAATTAACCCTGGTATATTTTCTAACCAGAAAATATATCTTCCACTTTTAAAAAGAAACCATGTAAATTTATTGCAATGCAATTATTGTAAAACAAAGTTTAACTTTGATATTTGTCTTTTTAAAATTGATAGCCTCTTCTCAAGTATTTACAATGCTTTAGGAACAGTAATAAATGCTTCATATTACTATGTCTCATTTAATCCTCACAACAAACCTACTAGATATTATGCTCATTTCATGAAAACTGCAACTGAGACCCAGCAGTTCATTATCATGCTACAAATCCCAGAGCTAGTGAACAGCAGAGCTGAGATTCAAACTCAGTCCTGGGACTACAAAACCCATATATTTAAGCCCAGTGTGATATCGTAGAAAACTCCCCCAAAGTGGATAACAACAGTTGGCATTAGAGAGGCTAAAGTAAAGTGAACACTGAATGTAAGAACAAAAAGGTCTTCCACATTCAACAACAGGCAGTCATTTTCTGAAGATCTTAACTCCCCAAGAAGCAATATTAAGTTGAAAATATTAAGGAGAGCCACAGAGGTCTGGTCTGAGTACTTTCATGAATGCTAGATGCAAATTGGGTAATTAAAAAACATTTCTTAGATGTGAGGGACAATTATATATATTAGATATATATATGTATGTGTGTGTGTGTATGTATATATATATATATTTTTTTATTTGTTTGTTTGTTTTTTTGAGATGGAGTCTCAATGCCTTGCCCAGGCTGGAGTACTGCAGTAGCACTATCTTGGCTCACTGCAACCTCTGCCTCCCGGGTTCAAGCAATTCTCCTGCCTCAGCCTCCCGAGTAGCTGGGATTACAGGCGTGCACCACCATGCCTGCCTAATTTTTGTATTTTTAGTAGAGACGGGGTTTCACCATGTTGGCCAGGCTGGTCTCAAAATTCTGACCTTGTGTGATTCACCTGCCTCCACCTCCCAAAGTGCCGTGATTACAGGTGTGAGCCACCACACCAGGGCTCAAGGGACAAGAATATTATAAAAAGCAATAGTGGGCATTATCAAATTTTGCATTTGTATGCAGGTAAAGTGCTAAGGGGTTTACAGGTGCATTCAATGTAAAGATGAGGAAATTGAATAACAGTTGGTGAAAAACGTTTTTCTGTAGAAGAATTCTTTGCTATCACTGTTAGAGGCAATTTGTTGAAATAGGCGACTTGACTAATTTTCCATGTTTTTACCTTCCAGATGTCAAAAGTACTGTGGTGCTCTGAAGTCAGATAGGCCTAGACATAGAGGTATCAGATAAAACATAGACTACCCAGTTAAATTTGAATTTCAGATTTAAAAAACCCAATTTTTAAAATAAGTTTGTCTCATGCAATATTTGATATATACTTATACTGTACTTTTAGTTGCCAAATCTAGTAACCCTCTCTGGGTGTGAATCACAGCTAACTCTGATATGGTAGCAGCCACTGTGACTCTGGACAAATGACCTCATCTCCCAGCCTTCATTTTCTTCTTCAAAAGATGAAGTAGATACCTTTTCTATTTCACAGAATTGTTTTAGGATTTGAAGAAAGTTAAGTTCATTCTCTTGATAATTTCTTTGTGTGTCTGTTGATTACTTCATGGGTTTCCAAATATTTACCATTAATTTCATAGAGATAGATTTAAGACACTGCCACGGTATTCAAGGCAAGGGGCTTATTCTCTTTTTCTTTTTCTTTTACTTTTTTTTGTTGTCGTTGTTTTTGAGACAAAGTCTCGCTCTGTTGCCCAGGCTGGAGTGCAGTGGCGTGATCTCGGCTCACTGCAACCTCTGCCTCCTGGGTTCAAGTGATTCTCCAACCTCAGCCTCCTGAGTAGCTGGGATTACAGGCACTGTACCACCACGCCCAGCTAGTTTTTGTATTTTTAGTAGAGACAGGGTTTCCTCATGTTGGTCAGGCTGGTCTCAAACTCCTGACTTTGTGATCCACCCGCCTCAGCCTCCCAAAGTGCTGGGATTACAGGCTTGAGCCACCACGCCCCGCCAAGGGGCTTATTTTCTTAAGCAGATTATGTAGTCTAGAGAGAAGCATGATATAAAAGGATGGACACAATAACATTTTAGCATAAAGCTAAATTGTGGCACAAGAGGCCACATGTGTTAATACACTTTTTTAGATTCAGTGATCTAATTCCTAAGTAAACACTAATCACAGAGGTACATAATGAAGAGTAAGAATATTCATTTTGAGGCTGGGCTCAGTGGCTCACGCCTGTAATCCTAACAGTTTGGGAGGCCCAGGTGGGCGGATCATTTGAGGCCAGGAGTTTGAGACCAGCCTGGCCAACATGGCGAAACCCCATCTCTACTAAAAATACAAAAATTTCTGGGCTTGGTAGCACACATCTGTAATCTCAGCTACTTGGGAGGCTGAGGCAGGAGAATTGCTTGAACCTGGGAGATGGAGGCTGCAGTGAGCCACGATGGCACCACTGCACTCCAGCCTGGGCGAAAGAGAGAGACTCCATCTCAAAAAAAAGAATATTCATTTTGAAATGTTTTAGACCAGAGGAAAAAATATCCAATAATAGGAAAATGAATCAATGAATTATGGTATAATGAAATACAATAGAAGATTATGTAATCTTAAAAAGAATGCATTAGATAGATATTTAGCAATATAAATATTATCATATTACATAAAATCAGAATAATTTTAATTTAAAAATATAATGGTAGGTATAAGGAAAATGTTAATATTGGTTATCCCAAAATAGTAAGACTATGTTTCCATTTTCTTTTCTTTCTTTCTTTCTGTAATATCTTTTTATGAAGCATGTTTTATATTAGAAATATGAATTTATTTTTACAATTCTGGAACTCAGAAGTCAATCTTCCTAAGGTACACAGTACTCCTCTAGTTTTCTCTGCTAGGCATCTTGAGGTGCCTCCTCTCTTGAGAGCCTCCTACGCTACTGGAGCTGAAACCATTCAACTGAGGCAATAAGTGTTACTCGGTTGTTCATTGTTCATCAGGAAAAATATTGCAAATACTGGAGAATGCATGATGTATTTTTGGAGCTAATCTATGGAAATAAAGGCAGTTTTGCTAAATGGAAACAGTATTTATTTCATGTCATTCTGATTTTCAGCCATAAGCAAAAGTTTTGTGAGTATGTAGCCTGTCATATATTGCATAAAACAGTTCTTAGGGAAATTTACTTTTAGGTTATTAGAGTAACACTGAGACACTAACTGAAATATTGTGATGATTTTTGTACATCTAAAGTATGAATTTTTCTTTCAGGCAAGCTCAGCTTTATCCTATTTTATTTCTTGACCAGGTATCTGTCAAATATGCAATTCCTCCATAAAATAGACAATTAAAAGATCAATGACTAATGAAGTGCATCCTACTAATATTTTAAGTAACTTTTAATATCATGGCACTATATTTGAAAATGTAATTATACTTTGTAAAAAACCTAGACACTATTTTCAAGATTATAACCCTGGGTGAAGTTGGAGGTATAATTTTAATAAAATTCATCAGGCAATAGTACATTTGGTTTACTTTCAAATTTGTTGAGAGATGTAGCTTTGAGAACCCCTCTTTTATTTCTAACTCTCATTCATATTAATAGGCTCAGACTCAAGCAAAGGATGATGATGTTGCTGTTATTTTCATCCATGTGTAAATCCGCAAATCCAATGCCGAGTCATGAAAATCCTACTTTGACAATGCGACGAACTGTTTATTTCCCTGGGAATAATTTTGGAAACTAGCCATTTGTGTATCTTTGAGGAAAGGGAAAAAATCAGCATGTTTATTATTTTTAAAAAATTAGGGCCTGGATTTTGACAATGTCAAGATTTACCGTATATCCCTGTTTGTTTGGATACACCAGTGACTTCCACTTCTAGAAGACAAAGTTATATTACTTAAACAACCAAAGGTAAGAACCCAGTGATAACGATAATTAGAGTTATATTTTTCACAAATGCTTATACTTCTGTTTTGACTCTTTAAAGTATCAGCTTTTGCTTTGCTTTTCGTGTGATGTGCTCTCTAGATACAGCTATGATTGTATTTTTATTAACTTCGCTGTCTTATTGACAGATAAGTGAATACTCTACCTGGCAATATGATTCTGCTAATCTGAATATCACAAAATAGTAAATGCTACCTGCTTTTCACAGATTTTAGTTTTATTTTTAGAAGTCAAAAACAATACCTTTGACAGGTATGTTTTTCCCCAAAGGAAGTGTCATATACTGATTTTTCTTTCTAAAATATTTGGAGATAGGACACTATCAAACTCATGTAAATCTTAAAGAATTCACTCCTAAAAATAAGAGCTCCAACTCACTGGAAACTTAAGTATCAGATACTTTATCAACATTATTATAACAACCTGCATATCCCCTTTCAGAGATGAATAAGTGGTCTGAAGAGATGAATAAGTGGTCTGAAGAGATTAAGTGCCTCACCCAAGGATACAATACTATTCTATGAAGGAGCTAGAATTTAAATCACCTTGCCTTCTTTTAAGTAACTGTGATAAGCGTGTATATTTTAATCAGAAAAAAACAGTTATTGGCTGGGCCTGGTAGCTCACACCTGTAATCCCAGCACTCTGGGAGGCTGGAGTAGGTAGATCCTTGAGCCCAACAGTTCGAGACCAGCCTGGGCAATATGGCAAAACCTTGTCTCTAAAAAAATGCAAAAATTAGCCCAGGTGTGGTGGCATGTGTTTGTAGTCCCAGCTACTCAGGAGGCTGAGGTGGGAGGATCACTTGAGCCCAGGAGGTTGAGGTTGCAGTGAGCCGAGATCACACCACTGCACTCCAGCCTGAGTGAAAGAGAGAGACGCTGCATCAAAAAAAAAAAAAAAAAAAAAGAAAGAAAGAAAGAAAAAGAAAAAACTGTTATCAATTACTGTCATGTTTTTCTTTAATTAAAAAATGCATACTGCATTCATCATGTAATAAGATTACATGTTTCAAAATATCAGTGATTACATTCTATATTGGAAAGTTGAACAGTCTTAAAACAAGATTTTAAAATGTTTCTATCAATAAAGATACCTCTTAAAACGGGCTTTTTACATTTTGACTTTTTGTTTATATATCCTTTAGTCAGTTTGTTCAATTACACTCATTCTTTCACTTGGCTAACACCCATAAACACCAATCACTCATTTCATTGTCATTTTCCCACTCAGCAAATAAAAGAGGGTGGGGAGTGAAGTATTAGGGTGTCAATGAAATTAAAAGGCCTATTATTTACCTGTTGTACCTTATGTCCCCTAGAGAATATGCCCTCTTTTCTCCATTCTGGAAACATTTACAAACATTGTTAACAAAAATAATCTCAGTAAAGCAAAAAAACTATACAGGCCACAGTCAAAGTTAGAAATTAATGAGGAAAGTGTAAATTACAGACCCTGGTCCTTAGAGAAAAAAATGTTTTCAAAAAGGAAAAGAAACCTCTTTAATTGAAGATATCAACAAAACAGCCATTGCAGATCACTCTGTTTTTCTTGGAGGTAATTTTTTAAGTTAGAAAGTTAATGTGTTGAAAACTAAAAAGTTTGGGTAAAATAAATTATTTTGTAGAAAAACAAATGTCAAATTTAAATTAAGAATCAAGAGTTAAGTTGACTAAAAATCATGAGCAAAATTTTAAAAAGTGTCCAAGAACTACCTCCAAAAAAGCTACTGCACCCTAAATATTTTTTACTTATTAATTTATTCAACAAATATTTATTTAGTTCCTACTCTAATGCTAGGCATTTTCCTAGGCAGAAACTTTCCTTTGTTTTCTACTATATCCCCATCAATAGGTCAAAGGAGTAAATCCATAGGATGCTACAGCCATTTACCTCAGGTGATAGTGTGTGGTATCTGGGCTACTATATTTTATAAGTTTTGGGTGTGGCATTAAGCAAAATTTCCACAGCTGGTCCTTTCTTACATATCCTTAAAGTAGAAATATAATGTCCTTTCCCATGAGCAGACAACCCTTGTGCCAAGATTTTTTTTTTTTTTTTTTTTTTTTTTGAGATGGAGTATTGCTCTGTTGCCCAGGCTGAAGTGCACTGGTGCGATCTTGGCTCACTGCAACCTCTGCCTCTTGGGCTCAAGCGATCCTCCCGCCTCAGCTTCCTGAGTATCTGGGATTACAGGCATGAGCCACCGCACTCAGCGAATTTTTGTATTTTTTGTGGAGACGGGGTTTTGCCATGTTGCCCAGGCTGGTCTCAAACTCCTGAGCTCAAGCTATCCTCCCATGTCTGCCTCCCAAAGTGCTGGGATTACAGGTGTGAGCCACCATGCCCAGCCTGTGCCAAGATTTTGAACAATGCTAATATAGCTACTTGATAGTCTGGGACAAGTGCTTACAGTTATAGGTAATGGTTCTCAAATGTTACCTTTCCAAAGTACAAATCAACTTGAGCTTTAACAATTTTTATAGCTTTAGTTGATAAAAAGGTAATTGATTAAATGCAATGATATAGTCTTGATAAAACAGAAAATTTTTTATAAAGAAATTTCTTTGACAAAATAAGAAAAATTTAACTGAAATTAATGGGCAAAATAGGAGAAATTCTAGAGACTGAAACAAGAAGTCAAGGAGTGCCTGATAGAATATCTATTATTTAACATTGTTCTATAAATTCTACCCAACACAATAAAGCAAGAAAAAAGAATAAGATATATACTTTGAAGAGAGAAAATTATCATTACCTGTGATTAATATGATTGTTTATCCAGAAAACCCAAATGGATCAATTTAAAACTATATTAAAACTGACAAGATACTTAGGAAGATGCTAGGCTACAAAATAAAGATATAAGTAGTTTTCCTCTAGACCAGTAATAATTATTAATAGCTAGACGGTATAATAAAACAGATTTTAGTTAGAAATAACAAATTTAAATACATAGAGTACATTTAATAAGAAATGTACCTAGCTTATTTAATAAAAATTACAAAGACATACAAGGTAAATTTTAAGAAGTAAATTAGTAAATGAGAAGACATCCCTTGTCATGTGATAAAAAAATTTAATATGTTAACATGTCGATTCTCCCAAAATTAATCCAAAAATTAATAAAATCTCTTTAAAGTACATTGTGAGAGTTTATTTTTAGGGGACTTGATAAAATTATTCTAAAGGCAACTGGCAATAATAAATGTATACACTGTACTGTCATAGGAATAAATAATCATTAAATAGGATAAAAATCACTTAGGGCTGGGCGCGGTGGCTCACGCCTGTAATCGCAGCACTTTGGGAGGCTGAGGTGGGCGGATCACCTGAGGTCGGGAGTTCGAGACCAGCCTGACCAACATGGAGAAACCCCATCTCTACTAAAAATACAAAATTAGCCGGGCGTAGTAACATATGCCTGTAATCCCAGCTACTTGGGAGGCTGAGGCAGGAGAATTGCTTGAACCAGGGAGGCAGAGGTTGCAGTGAGCCGAGATCGTGCCATTGCACTCCAGCCTGGGCAACAAGAGTGAAACTCTGTCTCAAGAAAAAAAAAAAAATCACTTAAATGCAGACATTAAAGAGATGAGTGTAGATGTATACTTTTTTATTAGACATGCAAGTAGTGTTTTGTGCAATAAAATACAATAATTAAAAAAATTTTGTTGCTTTTTGTGAACCTGTATAAGGCACTGTATAAAGTTCTGGAGACATTAAATGAACTGTAATAAAAATCAGAGCTCACTGTGACCTGTCCTCAAGTCTGGAGGAGAGACACTGACATAAATGGATCATGATAAAATAATAGGTCAGTGCACTGATGATAAGCTCTCTATATTATGTGAGTGTTGAGGAGAAACCATGAGCACTCAGACATCCTAATTCCAGCTGTATTAGTCTGTTACGGCTGCCATATCAGAATACCGCAGGCTGGTGGTCAATAGAAATTTATTTCTCATGCTTCTGGAGGCTGAAGTCCAAGATCAAGGTGCCAGCAGTTTTGGTTTCTTCTGAGGCCTCCCTCCTTAGCTTGCAGATGGTCATCTTTTCGCTCTGTCCTCCCATAGTCATTCCTTTGTGCATATCATCCTTCCTGTCTCTTTGTATGTCCACGTTTCCTCTTCTTATAAGGACACCAGTCAGATTGGGTTGGGTCCACCCTAATGGCCTCACTTTGACTTAATCATCTCTTTAAAGGCCTTGCCTCCAAAAACCGTCACATTCTGGGGTTAGAGCTTCAATATATGGATTTTGGGGGGACACAATTCAGCCTGTAACACCAGCCATTAGAAATATTTACCCTTTTCTTCATTCTTTACCTTTTACACATGCTGTTTCCTCTGCCAAGAAAGCTCATTTCCTCTACTGTCGCAAACTCCTATTCATCTTTCAAGATCCAATTACATATCCCCTGCTTTGGGAAGCTCTGTGATTCTCCCACCTCTAACAGAGCTGGCCTATGCACACGTGATATTGTCATATCAGATTTTTATCACTTACAGGTTTCTCTTACTAATTTCTCTAGGGCTGGAAGCCTGTCTTAATCAACATTCTATTTTCTTTTCTTTCTCACTTCCATACCTCAGCAACCTACACGATGCTGCTGTCATAGGGAGCGCTCAACAAATGTTGAGAAGCAAAAATATTAATGAAATACAGATTGGATTACATGCTATCTGTAAATTGTTTGCAAGTGAAAATATCAAAACTTTAAATGTACCCTTTTCAGGGAAAAGGTATAAACTTGCGAGAGAAGTAGGAAAAAAAGGTTATACAAAATGCTGAATGCTTACAGTGACTGACAAAATCTCCGTGGAATTACAGTCCAGGGAACCTCCCTTGCTGGGTTCTAAGTATCTGCCTTTTTATATGGTTATTTATCTTTATTGTTATTATCAAGAAATTTGCACTTGCCTTCTCTCAGGGGATATAAAGAGAAACGAAGTAAGTTTCTTGACCTTAAGAAGCTTACAGAATACTGGGAAAGTGAGACATTCACTTGTACCCATAATACAATACATATATATATGTATATATATATATATATATACACACATATGAAAGTAAATGCTTAGGGAGAAAGGAGTGATTTAAGATATAGGAAATGCATGCAATGGATGGTGCCATCACAATTGATTTCATGGACTTTTTTTTAAGACTTTCCAAAACACCTGTCATCAGCATGAATTTCTAGAGAAATTTCATTGTGAAACAGATATTGGGGTGAGGAACCCTAAGATAAAAGTCAGGAACTACTTCAGTTCATCAATATTTAATAATTTTTATAATTAAATATTCAGAATTCTGAATACTTTGTGATTCAATGAAGGTAGAGAAGTGGGAAGGATAACACATTAAGGTCTCCAACCATTGTGCAAAGTCTTTGTTCTTACTCTTGATTGTACAGCATATTGGTTTTAAAGTAAACTTTCTTTGATGATGAAGGATCTTGTGATGCCCCAGGATCATAATTAATATATATGACTTTATAGTTCTAATAACTTTTTAATGCTTATTTAACAAATATTTATTGACAAATATTCCCAGTTCTAGATACTGGGATTATAAAAGGGCACAAAAACAGAATTCTTGCTCTTAATTATGCTTACATGCTCTGGTGTTTAAAACACTCTTATATCACTTTGTGTTCTTATAAAATATTTTGCTTAAAGAAAGGAGTATTGGAAAATAAATTGGGTTATTTGTTTTAGTTAATTGACTTTTGATTAATTGAGCTTTTTATTGTATTGTAGATACTACTTTAACATTTTCTGTGAATTGTGAAGATGATGATAATGATTATGATAACAATGATCTCTTTGGTAAAATTGTTTCTTCCTGAGCAAGTACTGGATTTTCTTTATACGTTGATAACAATTTGACTTACCAAGTGTGGCAGGTCCCTGTGTGTGCTGGGGCAACATAGCAACAGTGTTTTGTCAGCTCTGTTTTAGTTTTTCATGAGAATTACAGCTGGCTTATGAGCCTATAAGGATAATTATTATTTTCTTTAATAGTTGCTTTGACAATTTTAAAGTCTCAAAGTGATATTTCAGGGGAAGAGATTAAAGAAAGATTAATCATTTTAAGTTTCTTTGTCTCTTTAACAAGTTGATGGTTCTCTCTTTCTGAACTTAGAGATCATATAAGAATATTATCAACTAGTATTTGTATAACTTTTCACAAACAGCCTTCAATATTGCCTTATACATGTTTTTCATTACCTCCCCATCGAGACTTATTACAATAGGCAGAGCAGGTATTATTATCTCCACTTTACAGAAGAGAGGACCCTGTAACTCAGAAAGATTTTTTTGTCAGGGTTTCACAGGTAATTTGCTAAAGAGCTAGGGCTAGAAACTAAGCCCTTGTGGAAGAAGCGATTGCTATTTTCAGGCACTGGCTGTTTCTCTTTTGCAGAGCAGGCACAACCCATTCTAGAAGTTACACAACTTGCTGAGCACTGTTAAATGTTAAAAAAAAAAAAACAACTTAGTTCTGCAATTAAATACTGAGATGGAACGAGTGAGATGAAAAACAGTATTATGGAAAATGTTTATTTTAAATTTATTTTTACCATGCTATATAACAGATCTCCAGACCTTATTCCTCCTAACTGAAACATTGTACCCTTTGACCAACATGGACCCTGCCCAATAATGGAAAACATTATTTTAAAGCAAAGGTGCTGACACAAATGATTTTTGATATTAAACAGACTCTTGTTTTAAACATATGACTTTTTTCATTTAGAAATATATTAGGAGAAAATATAGATAAAAACAAAGAAGAAAACAAAAATACCAATGATCCCACCACTAAAAACTTAATGTTTAACATTAAAGTGCTTATTAGTTCTATGGACACACACACAGTTTTAAAATAAAATGGTATGATACTATAAATATTACTTCACAATTTGCTTTTTCTTTTTAAAATTTTATTTTTAAAGTTTTATCTAGCTATCTATCATCTATCTACCTATCTATCTATTATCTATCTATCTATCTATCTATCTATCTATCTATCTATCTATCTATCTATCTAGAGACCAGGTTATGAGACTGACTAATTTTTGCATTTTTTGTATTGATGGGGTTTCGCCATGTTGCCCAGGCTGATCTCGAACTCTTGGGCTCAAAAGATCCGCCTGCCTCAACCACCCAAAGTGCTGGGATTACAGGTGTGAGCCACCACACCCGGCCACAGTTTGCTTTTTCTACTTAGCAATATATCATGAACATTTCTTCAAGTTGTTCAGAAGAATATGAGAAAAAATATTGAAATATTTTATTATAAAATTAATGTGTTCATTCTGTAAAATTGATATAAAACAGAAGTATATAATACTACTGTCCAGAGGTAGCTATGTAGTTTAGTGCCTACTCTTCTGCACTTTTTTTTTTTTTACACATCCAGAAGTTAACTGGTTGGTGGATTAGAATACCTTCTTCAGAAAAAGTTTGAACTAATGAAGAAGAGAGCATCATTTATTTTACAAAGGTATATATTTTATTTTAAATTTCAATATAGCAAATAATATGTAAATAACAAATGCATCATTTGTAATAATCTTTAGGGGCATTCACACAGAATGCTACTCTGGAAACCACTAGCATACAGGAAGCCTTCTACATGTTGAATAATCTTTGGCTGTCTTCAAGTAATACCTCGGTGGTGTGTGAGTGCTCTGAGCTGCATACTATATAACTATCCTTGTTTAAAGATGGTGCTTTAGACCGGGCGCGGTGGTTCACGCCTGTAATCCCAGCACTTTGGGAGGCTGAGGCGGGCGGATCACCTGAGGTCAGGAGTTCAAACCAGCCTGGCCAAAATGGTGAACCATCCCCACACCCCATCTCTACAAAAATATAAAAATTCGCTGGCCATGATGGTGGGTGCCTTTAATCCCAGGTACTCGGGAGGCTGAGGTGGGAGAATTGCTTGAACCGGGGAGGTGGAGGTTGCAGTGAGCTGAGATAGTGCTACTGCACTCCAGCCTGGGCGGCAGAGCAAGACTCCTTCTCAAAAAAAAAAAAAAAAAAAAGATGGTGCTTTAAAGTCTGTGTACTATATCAGCCTTTCAGACTGGATTTCTCAATTCAGCTTGTAATTTTATCCAAAAGTAGTTTACTGCTTGGGTGATGTAATACAACCTATGTGTGAGCCATAAATTGGTAAACAAATATTTGTTGTGAAATGATTGGAGGATTTACAGGTTAGTAAAGTACACAAATGACTTTAGTAGATGGCAAGATTTTATGCTTCAGAAAGGTAAAATTAAATTGTAGTTAATAGTCAGAGGACCATAGTCAGAGGTACATAGTTACTTGTGGGACAATAATAATGCTTGACACCTAGTAGGCATTTCTTAAATATGTGTTAAATGTTGAATGAATTAAAGAACCCAATTCAAAAAAGCAGACCAAGAATATAAACATGTAATTCACAGAGAATAAATCCAAATGATTAATAAACACATGAGAGTTTGTCTAACTTCACTAGTAAATGTGAATCAAAAACTGTAGGGTAAAAAATGCTCACCCATCGGATTGAGGAAAACTTTTAAATCTGACAATATTAAATGTTGGTCAGGGTATGGGAAAAAATGATATACTTCCATAGGTCTAGCAGAATGCAAAATGGTACAGCAACTTTGGGCAGCAATCTGGCTGGCTCTAGTGAACTGAAACTAGAACTAGCAGTTCCACTTCTGGAAACATACATGAGAACCACTCTTGCACATGTGACTAAGGAGACTTAGTCTCCTAAGACTAGGGACTTTTATTGCAGCATTGTTAGTAAGAGCAAAGAAACGGAAACAACCAATCCTTCATTAGTAGGAAAGAAATAAAAATAGAAAAGGGGATCAAAATATTATGTATTTATAGGCTGGAATATTAATAAACAATATTGTAAAATGAAACAGCTCTATGTATATTAGCATAGATAATTTCCAAAATGGTTTCAAGTGAAAAAAGCACAAGTTGCAGAATTATGCATAGAGGAAGACACTGCTTTGCAAACTTAAAATACATGTGCAAAACTATACATTGGTTATGGAAGCTTACATAGGTACGTAAAAGGATGAAGAATTACCCTGAAGGATATACCCCAAACTCACAGTAGTGACTGCTCCTAGGGAAATAGGGAAGGGACTGGGAGGTTACAGCAGTTTTTGTTGTTGTTGTTGTTTGTTTGTTTTTCAGAGAGTCTTGCTATGTTTGCCCAGGCTGGAGTGCAATGGCATGATCTCAGCTCACTGCAACCTCCACCTCCCAGGTTCGAGTGATTCTCCTGTCTCAGCCTCCCCAGTAGCTGGGACTATAGGCGCATGCCACCATGCCCGGCTAATTTTTGTACTTTTAGTAGAGACGGGATTTCACCATGTTGGCCAGGCTGGTCTGAAACTCCTGACCTCAAATGATCCGCCCGCCTTGGCCTCCCAAAGTTTGCTGGGATTGCAAGCGTGAGCCACCTTGCCTGGCCACGGTTTGTTAAAAGAACTTTAAATATAAAGTTTTATTTTTTTCACATGCCATAAAAGGACTGAGAGCCAATTCGACAGAAGTCAACAGTTGTTAATTCCTGGTGGCAGAAATATGAATGATATAATTCATATTTTATAGTTCATATAAAATGAATATATGAATATTTCATAATTCATACATAATGATATGCTGTTTTGCATTTTGAAATGGGGGTCACTATATATATTCACTAAGTAATTAATTTACATGATACAGCATTCAAAATGTATAAAATATATACAGTGAAAGATATTTTCCCTTCCACTCCAATTGCCCAGTCCCATACTTCCCCTTCCTCAGAGGCAATCACTGTTACCACTTTCTTGCTGCATTTTTCCAGAGAGATTCTCCCCACTCCTTTACGCACAGCACACACACACACACACACAAATATAGATATTTACATATATATGTATATTTCCTACAAATGGTAGCATACTGTATTTTTTTTTTAGACGGAGTCTCGCTCTTTGCCCAGGCTGGAGTGCAGTGGCGCGATCTCGGCTCACTGCAGCCTTCACCTCCCAGATTCAAGCGATTTCCAGCTAATTTTTGTATTTTTAGTAGAGATGGGATTTCACCATGTTGGCCAAGCTGGACTTGAACTCCTGATCTCAAGTGATCTGCCCCCCTCAGCCTCCCAAAGTGCTGGTATTACAGGTGTGAGCCACCACACTTGGCCTCATACTGTATTTTTGAAGGATTTCTGATACCTTTTTTTCTTCCAAAAAGAGGTCCCATAGATGAAATACTATATAGTATATAAAATATAAAAATAACAAGGTACCAGAGGTAGGAAGAAAGGCAGAGGGAGGGAGGAAGGGAGATTGAGACTGCGGCAGAAGAAAGGGCAATAATTCAGTAGACAACGGTGAAATCTTGTTTTCTTTTTTTTTTTTTAATGGAGTTTTGCTCTTGTTGCCCAGGCTGGAATGCAATGGCACAATCTCTGCCCACCACAACCTCCACTTCCCTGGTTCAAGCGGTTCTCCTGCCTCAGCCTCCCGAGTAGCTGGGATTACAGGCATGTGCCACCACGCCCGACTAATTTTGTATTTTTTTAGTAGAGACCGGGTTTCACCATGTTGGTCAGGCTGGCCTCGAAATCCCGACCTCAGGTGATCCACCTGCCTCAGTCTCCCAAAGTGCTGGGATTACAGGTGTGAGCAGTAATCCTAGCAGGAGATAATTTTGTCAGTTGTGGAGTTGGGGGAGGTGGTGGTGAGATCAGGGTATTGAGTACCCTAGCTATGCTGTTCCCGTGGGCTTGCCTTGTGCTGGCTGTGTTCTTCAACGTTAAGTCACTGTTCCTCATAGTTATTCTGCATAACTCCCCCTCTATCCAGGGCCACACTAAATTCCTCTTCTTGTCCTTGGATCCCAGTGGTATTAACAGTTTGGCTACTTCTAACCCGAGGTTACTGCACCATCCTTTGTGGTTTCCCTATACTAACATCTTTGTAAATAGTCTCTTTGGAAATAACCTCTTCCAGAATTATTTTGAGTGTGCCTTTCTTTTTGGTTGGGACCCTGACTGAGAACCTCCTTCAAAAGCATTACTTATCTATTACATATCCTTTTTGTCTTATTCACTGTAGTATTAATTTCTTGAAGGCATATATCATATATTTTGTTAATATCTGTATTCATACCATTGAGTACACTTCCTGTGGCTAGTAGGTATTGATAAATATTTTTGTCTTGAGAAGCAAGAATGGAAGGAACGATGGAAGATAGTAGGATTATAGTCACCAAGCAGTTTTTTTAAAATCTCAGTTTTGGCGGGGCGTGGTGGCTTATTCCTGTAATCTCAACACTTTGGGAGGCCAAAGCGGGCAGATCACCTGAGGTCAGGAGTTCAAGACCAGCCTGGCCAACATGGTGAAACCCTGTCTCTACTAAAAATACAAAACTTAGCTGGGCCTGGTGGTGCACACCTGTAATCCCAGCTACTAGGGAGGCTGAGGCAGGAGAATTGCTTGAACCCGGGAGGCGGAGGTTGCAGTGAGCTGAGATTGTGCCACTGAACTCCAGCCTGGGCGACAGAGCAAGACTCCATCTAAAAAAAACCAAAAAAACGAAAAAACAAAAAACAAACAAAAAACTTAGTTTAGTTTCCTAAAATTTTCTCATTTCTCCCAGTCTCCGAATCAGTTCAGTAACCATTTTCTCTGTGTTTCTGCTCTATGGAAATCACTTTACTAGGAGTGGGGTTCTGGCTAGTGATTCGGGCATGGCTCATGCCTCCAGAAATTTGTCTCGGTGAAGGGACCAGTGTGGCTAAAGTTTCTTAAAGCAGGAGGTGTCTGTCTCCTGGGGGTGGGAGATGGAAGTGGGATCTGACACTAATGGAGAAGGCATGGAAAAGCTTCTGTGGCTATAGGAAGAGGATTAACGAGCAGTATTAAGAGCCAAGTTGAAACTCCATAGCAGGAATTTATAGTGCATCTAATCCACTTTACCTTACACAAAAATACTATATTAGTCTTCCTAAAGTAGACATGGGATGATGTCATTCTCTTGCCTTAAAATCTTCAGTGAGTCTTCATTTCATGTAGAAAGAAGAATGAGCCTCTATTTTGATGCAGTGCTCTTACTTTCACAGACCTGTTTCTTACTTTTTCTCTCTGTGTAGAAATTAAACCAGTTTAATTTCTATTCTCCAGATGGGCTTCCACAGGAATTCCATAGAAATATCTCCTGCCTCTATATCTTTACTCATGAATTTCCATTTGCCTAGAATAGGAAGCCTTTCTCCTGCCCCATTTCCACCTGATAAATCCTACTTACCCAGGCCCCTTATTTTCTGTTTGCTCTTGAATTTATTGTTTCAGGAGGTGTCTCCCATGATGATTTCTCTTCCAACAGAGAGACTCTCCCTTTCTAGTCCCAGATCCTGTGGGCCATTCCTAACTTTAAGCAGCCTCTTGCATTTATGTCTCCTGCTCTTGGGGCAGTAGGAGTGTCCTATTATTGTTAATCTCTGGGTTTCCTCACTGTCCTCTGTTTGACATTACTAACACTTTCGTAGCTAATGCTCTGTATTAAATTCCCTCTATTGAACCACCTGATGTTAGCCGTTTTTCTGATTGGCTGATTTCTGATTCACTGTGTTAGATTCACTGTGTTAGCACAGCTGATTGAAAGACTGTGCTTCAATATCTTTGTACAACTCCATCTTCTTCATGGACCTCTTTTCATTATACGGCTGAAAAAGATTAAAAAAAACTCCCCTAGAATATTAAAAACATCTGCTATTTCAACAATCATATTTTTCTTATGACATTGTACAAATATCTACTAATTTCTAAACAAAATATCTCAGAAATTGGAGAAAGGATGATGGATAATTACAAATAATTATCTAAGTTCCCCTTGTAGATGCCAAATACTTGTTCATTTTAGTACTCTTGGCTTGTTCCCCTATAGTCCTCTACTACACTACTAGTTGGGGGGCATACTCATCTTTGGATTTGTTCCTTATCCAACTGGCAGAGAACTCTGTGCATTGTACATGTGTGCTATTTATTAAGTTGGGCACAGACTTATTGCTTGGCATGTGTATTTTTTTTTTTTGAGACGAAGTCTTGCTCTGTCACCGAGGCTGGAGTGCAGTGGTGTGATCTAGGCTCACTGCAACCTCCACCTCCCCGGTTCAAGTGATTTTCCTGCCTCAGCCTCCCAAGTAGCTGGGACCACAGGCACCCACCACCACACCCAGCTAATTTTTTGTATTTTTAGTAGAGACGGGGTTTCACTGTGTTAGCTGGGATGGTCTCAATCTCCTGACCTTGTGATCCGCCCGCCTCGGCCTCCCAAAGTGCTGGGATTACAGGTGTGAGCCACTGCACCCAGCGGTATTTTAAATTTTCATTTTATATTCTAGTTGTTCTTTGCTATTACATATAAGTAAAATTCATTTTTACATTGACTTTACAGTCCTGTGACCTTGCTAAATTCACTTATTTGTTCTAATCATTTTTTTCTAGATGCTGAAGAATTTATTTTATGGTTGACTACATACACTATTATGTCATCTACAAACAAATAGTTTTACTTCTTTTCCAATTCAGATGCTTTGTATTCTTTTTCCTGCCTTATTGCAAGCGCTAGAACCTCCAGTGCAATGTTGACTACTTCTAGAATATCCTTGTCTTATTCTTGACCTTAGGAGGAAAATGTTCAGTCTTTCATTATTAAGTATAATGTCAACTGTAGTTTCTTTTTTTTTGTTTTTTGAGACAGAATCTGGTTCTGTCGCCCAGGCAGGAGTGCAGTGGCAAGATCTTGGCTCATTGCAAACTCTGTCTCCTGGGTTCAAGTGATTCTCCTGCCTCAGCTTTCCAAGTAGCTGGGATTACAGGTGCTCGCCACCAAGCCTGGCTAATTTTTGTATTTTTAGTAGACACAGGGCTTCGCCATGTTGGCCAGGTTGGTCTCCAACTCCTGACCTCAAGTGATCCACCCGCCTCAGCCTCCCAAAGTGCTGGGATTACAGGTGTGAGCCACTACACCTGGCCAATGTTAACTGTAGATTATTTGATACTTGCTGTTTATCGGGTTGAGGAAGTTCCCTTCTATTCCTGGTTTGCTAAGAGTTCTAGTTATAAATGGGTGTTGAATTTTGGAAAATGCATTTTCTACATTTCTGCATTTCTACATTTGTTGAAATCAACATTTGGTTTCTCTCCTTATTTTTTGTCATTATTATTGTGAATCTTATTGATTACTTTTCAAATTTATACCTACATTTCTCATTTTAAGTTCCAAATATACTTATAATAGTTGCTTGTAAGTTTTGTTTGCAAGAATTGATCCTAAAGGTTTCAGATTTGTAGATCTGAAATATCAAGCAGTTAACAGCAACCTTGAAGCCTTTCCTAACCATTATTTTCTGTCTCCCACTTGTGGCATTCAGAAAAGGCCAAAGGCACTAAAGGCAAATAATGCAGAGTAATGTTTCACAAGGTGTGATTCAGGAATCCTTTGCAACAGAATTACTTATAGCGCTTGGTAAAACTGTAGATTTATGTGCCTTACCCATACCTTATTCAGACTCTGCAAATAGGGCCCTGTAATATGCATTTTAAACAAGCTTCACAAGTATATGCATGCTAAATTTAAAGAACCACTAATACATAGTTAATTATGTGTGGGTTTGTGTGTGTAAGTGAGTACACAGCATATCTTCTCTGCCCTTTTATATAAAGAAGGCATTATTATTCTGTTCACAAATGTGTAAACTGAGGTTCCATGAGGTTAAAAAAATCTCACTTGAGTTCATTCAGCTAATAAGTGGCAGAGCCAGGTTTTGAACCCAAGCTAGAGCATGATTTCAATCAGTAGAATATACTGCTTCCATGTATTCACAGTTCATGTTCCATATTTGTTTTGCCTGAATTACCCATAAGATTTTCTCAACCATTGCTTTGGTATATTTTTGTGTACTTTGTTATATCCTCGCTTAAGTGAGGAATTTTTGTGAGTCAGCTAAATATGAGAGCTGAATCTTGCTTTCCAAAGCAATTGTTTCTCTTTGATTCACAAATTTCAATTCAAAGACTCATGCATGGGAAAACCAGTAAAACAACGAAGTCCCTAAAGAATATTTTTTTTCTGTTCTTTTCAGATGTTTTGCCTATGATCCTATGATACCTAAAGAGTTGAAAAGTGTATGAAAAGAATAAGCAATTACTATTAAAATTTTTTTCTCAAACTACAGAGTAATTTTACCTTTAAAAACAGATGGAAAAATCCAAAATAAAATACTAGCAGCTGGGACCCAGTAGCATATAAAAAGAATAACTTATCAGGGCCAGGCATGGTGGCTCACACCTGTAATCCCAGTACTTTGGAAGGCTGAGGTGGGTGGATCACCTGAGGTCAGGAGTTTGAGACCAGCCTGGCCAACATGGTGAAACCTCATCTCTACTAAAAATACAAAAATTAGCCGGGCCTGGTGGCGGGCACCTGTAATCCCAGCTACTCGGGAGGCTGAGGCAGGAGAATCACTTGAACCAAGATGGTGGAGGTTGCAGTGAGCTGAGAACACACCACCGTACTCCAGTCTGGGTGACAGAGTGAGACTCTGTCTCAAAAAAAAAAAAAAAAAAAGAATAACTTATCATAACCAAGAAGTGTTTATCATAGAAGTGTTAAAATTATTTATATAGTTCACCATATTAATATTCACAGGAAAATATGATTATTTCTATGAGAGCAAAGGAGACTTTAATAAAACTCAACATTAATTCCCATTTCTAATATTTTAAAAATTGGCAACATAGGAAACTTCCTAACATGAATAAAACATCTACCTCAAACTAATGGTCAACACCATGCTTAAGAATGAAAATCAAGAGGCATTTTCATAAAGCCAAGGACCATACTGGATATCCGTTAAGATAGTTATAACAGAATATCAACATTATTATGTATTATCTTCTGGAAGTTTTAGTCAAGGCAATTAGACATTAAAACTAAATGCTTCGTAAAAAGAGGAAATAAAATAATTTTGTGTAAATAATATAATTGTATTGAAAAAACAGAAATTAATTAATACAAAAACTATTAGAAAAAAATTTTGTAAAGGCCAGTAAGGTGGTCAGTTTCAAAATAAATAAGAATAAATAATTTCCTGACGTAGCAAAAGTAAAGAGTTAATATACATCAAGGGAAAACCAAGCTAATGACAAAAGGAACACAAATATAAAACATGTAGGAATTAATAAAAATTTAGAATCTATACATTGAAACATTTTTGAAAATGTAAAGGAAAATAATTTCCTAATTTATTCTATGATTTTAATGCAAATTCCATCAAAATCTCTATAGTTGGAAAGGCAGTTTTAGAATAACATTTCAGATCAGTAGGGAAAAGATGGTCTATTGATTATTGATTAAATGCTAATTAGA
The DNA here is from genome assembly GCF_029281585.2 of Gorilla gorilla gorilla. Lineage (NCBI taxonomy): Eukaryota > Metazoa > Chordata > Mammalia > Primates > Hominidae > Gorilla > Gorilla gorilla. The sequence continues at coordinate 55,978,060 of NC_073227.2, read as the reverse complement.
ATATCGACTATCCATTCAGAAAATATAAAGCTAAATCTCTACTGTATACTTTGCACCAAAATTAATTTGAGGTAGATTAAAAAGAAAACCATAAAACAAGTGGGGAAAATATTTATAAATAATTATAAATTTTAAATGTCTTTTTCTGTTTATAATTTCTATTTTTAAAAGTGATTATGTATGTTTAAAAGTGATTAATAAAAAAAATTCCAAGTAGAACACTTAGGCCAACAAGAAATTATAGGACAAGAGAAGGACTCATTTCTCTTTAGGGTTAAGCGAAGCCCAGGCTCAGTTTGTTCTGACAATCAGAATTATATTTTCTGTTCTTATTTAATATTTTACTCATATAATTTTTTCTGTGTATTATGATGAATGAAATAATCACATATTCTCCCTTCCCTAGTCATAAGGCATGAGGTCTCCAAAGAGAGTGTTCATTGATGACAATAGGGAGTTGGCATGTGGGGAAATATACCAGAATAGTCATGTCTTCATTCTGATGCTGAAAAGGAGTCAGCGAAGAATTTCTCATCTTAGAAAGCAGTTGTTTCTCAGTAAAAATTACTTTAATTATATTTTAAAATATATGTACACATTCATTCACAAACATTACAAAAATTCTTTATTTACTATTTATTGGCTACTGCCTGCTAGTTATTTTCATTAATTGTTTGGATACTGGAGTAAGATAGAAAGCATTATTTATTGTTGTCTTCACTTGAACATTTAACATTTTATAAAATTTAAGTCATTATTGATTTTACTTTCAATAATGAGGTATATTTTATACATTTTTCTATATCAAATGATTTTTCTTTCATTTTAATTTACTTAAGAGTCTTATGAATTGGCAAGAAAAGTTCTAAGAACAGATGGGGACAGTCCTGCCTTGGACTCTTTCAGGGCAGAGTATAAATGGGTGGACATGACTGACAGTTCATTGTAACTCAAAAGTATATGCTACCGTGAGGATTATGTTTATTAAACTGATAGAAGAAATTGTCATTTATTGGGCTCTTACTATGTGCCAGGCATAATGCTAAGCACTTAACTCATTTTATCCTCACCACAGTTTGTGAAGCAAATGTTATTCAGGAAAATAAGATGAATTTCCTAAAGAACAAAGTTGTCCAACAATGGAACAGGCTACTCATAAGGCAGGAAGTTCCCACAACCAGAAGTGTTCCAAAAGAGACCAGGTGATCATTTATCAGGAATATGATAGCGGCATTCCTGTTTGAGTGGAAGGTTGGCTCAAGTGACATTTGAAATTATAACTGCTTCTAGGTTTCTATGATTCTGCTTTGCAAAGGCCATCACACCTTGTAATATAAACCAAATAATACCAGCAAAATCACTCAATTTAAAATCCAGTTATTGGCTTGGCGTGATGGCCCATGCCTGTAATTCCAACACTTTGGGAGGCTAAGGTGGGAGGATCATTTGACGTCTGGAGTTCAAGACCAGCCTGAGCAATAAAGTGAGATCCCATTTCTACAAAAAAATTAGCCAAATGTGGTGGTACGTGCCTGTATTCCCACCTACCCAGAAGGTTGAGGCGGGAGGACTGCTTGAGCCCAGGAGTTTGAAGCTGTAGTGAGCCATGATCACACCACCGCATTCCAGCCTGGGTGACAGGGTAAGACCCTGTGTCAAAAAAAAAAAAAAAAATTCAGCTATTACGTTTTAAACATATCAATTCTTTCTGTCAGTCAAGACACAAAATTAGTGTTGTTTGCTTAAACAGATAATACACGTAGTCTTTGGTTTATTTTTTCTCTTTGAGGTTCAGTGGTCCTCAAATTTAAAAGTGGATTATTGAAATGGTATACTAGAATTATGACAACTTTAATATTAAAATTTAAATATGTTTTTGATTTCTCATCTGTAGTGCAAAAATTTGGGGGAAATTAGAAATCAGTGTAACGAGAAGTTAAAAGCATAGAGTTTTGGCATCATATGTACTTTGGTTCACATAACTACTATACTGAGTATATATTCTGGCTATATGTTCTTGGCAAATTAAGTACATTTTCTGAGTTCCAGATTCCTTATCTGTAAGAACCTGAGGAAATACTTACTTCACAGTTTGTAGTGAGAATTACCTGAATAGAGTGCTTTATGTCTGGCATATAGTAAGAACCCAGTAAATTGTCAAGTAAATTATTACATTAAAGAATGGCATCACTAAAAACGTATACTTTTTTTTCATTTTCAACAATATATTTATTCAACCTGGTACTTCCAACATATTATTCCAACATGTAATCAATTTTTTTTTTTTTGAGACAGAGTCTCGCTCTGTTGCCAGGCTGGAGTGCAAGTGGCATGATCTCGGCTCACTGCAACCTCCGACTCCCTGGTTCAAGCTATTCTCCTGTCTCAGCCTCCTGAGTAGCTGGGATTACAGGCACACACCACCACACCCAGCTAATTTTTGTATTTTTAGTAGAGACAGGGTTTCACTATGTTGGCCAGGATGGTCTCAATCTCCTGACCTCGTGATCCACCCGCCTTGGCCTCCCAAAGTTCTGGGATTACAGGCACGAGCCACCGCGCCCGGCCATAATTAATATTTTAAAAATCAGTAATGAGATATCTTGCATTCTTTTTTTACTCAGACACTTCCAGCACATTTCAATTCACATGTTAAATTTCCAAGTAAATGCTCAATCTATATATTTAGATTTATAAAATTCACAATTGAAATTGAAGGTTCACATAGTCAAGTTGTTCCAAACACACTTAAAAGTCTCCTAATAACTTTATTATCACTTCAAATAGTTAAAATTAAATAAAGTTTAAAATCCAGTCCTCAGTCTCACTAGCCACATTTCCAGTGCTCAGTAGCTACAAGAGCTGGTGGCCACCACTTTGGACAGTATTTTTATTTTTATTTTTGAAACAGAATCTTGCTCTGTCACCCAGGCTGGAGTGCACTGCAAACTTCACTCCGCCCCAGGCTCAAGCGATCCTCTCACCTCAGCCTCTTGAATAGCTGAGACCATAGGTATGCACTACCATGCCTGACTAATTTTTGTATTTTTAGTAGAGATGGGGATCTCACTATGTTGCCCAGGCTGGTCTGGAACTCTTGACCTCAAGTGATCTGCCCTCCTTGGCCTCCCAAAGTGCTGAGATTACTGGCATGAGCCATGGCACTTGGCCTGGACAGCATATTTAGTGTCTGATCATTGGTTCTCAGCTCTGACTACTCGGCAGAATCCAGAATCCACAGAAGAGGGTTTTAAAAGCACAGTTCCACAGCCCCCAACCCCAACCTTACTCAATGGGAGGCTAGAAGGGACTCTGGTTCCAAGAGGCAGCCTGTGTTTCTTGATGGAAGGATGTGACAGGGCTGTATCTTTAATGTTTCACCTTGAATGCTGAAGACAGCTTCAAGGAGGAGATAACTCAATGTATCTTAGTCCATTTTCTGTTGCTTAAAAGAAATACCTGAAACTGGGCAATTTACAAAGAAAAGGAATTTCTTTTTTTCCATTCTGGAGTCTGAGAAGTCCAAGGTCAAGGCATTTCTTAATATTTTTGATGCAAATATTTTTGTATTTAAGAATTGAGGTTAAAATTTTCATACTGTAAGTAAAATGCACATATATTAAAGGTACAATTTGATGACTTTTGATCTATGTATACACTCATGTAACCACCTTCCCCAATTTTCATTCCAGAAAGTTCCCTTTTGTCCTTTTCAGTAAATTTCACCCCCCTTAGACAACTACTATTTTTACTTCTATCACCAATGTTTTGCCTGTCCTTAAATTTTATATAAATGTAGTCATGCAGCATATACTCTTATATCTGGCTTCTTTCATGTTTTTGGGATTCATCCATGTTGTTGGAAGTATCAGGAGTTCATTTCTATTTATTGCTGAAAAGTATTTCATTGTTTTTTTAAACCAGATTGTTTATCCATTCCTCTATTGATGAAAATATGGGTTGCTTCCTGTTTGGGACTTCTATAAATATAGCTAATGAAAACATTCTTGTACAAGTGTTTTTATATACATATTATTTCATTTCATCATATGTGTTTTGATAAGCAAAAGATTGGAATTCTAATGATATCCAATGCATCAAAAATTTATTTTAGATTGAGTGTCTTTTTTGTGCCCTCTCTAAGAAGTGTTGCCTATCCCAAGGTCATGAGGATATTTTCCTATGTTTTCATCTAGAAGATTTGTAATTTTAGCTTCTATGTTTAGGTCAGTGATCCATCTTAAATTGAGTAAATACATATAGTGGAATTAGTGAGAAACAGAGTAGTCGTGTGTTTGTAGGTAACTGCCAGACAGTTTGCCAAAGAGGTTGTACAATCTTTTGTCCCACCAGTGACATGCGTGACATTTGGGGTGTTGGCCTTTTAAATTTTAGCCATTGTACTAGGTGTGAAAAAGTATCTTGTGGTTTTAATTTGCATTTATTTGTTGACTGATGAGTTAAGCACATTTTCATGTGCTTATTAGTTATTTTTATATCTTCTTTTAGGAAGGATTTGTTGATGATTTTTGTTTATATTTTTATTGGGTTGTTTTTATGGTTGATTTGCATAAAATTTCATAAATATTATGTATATAAGTCTTGTCAGATAAATGTACTGTGAATATGATTATCTGTGGCTTGCCTTTACATCTTCTTATATGTCTTTTGATAAGCAAAAGTTTATAATTTTTGATGATATCCAATGCATCGCGAATTTCTTTTAGAGCCGGACGTGGTGGCTCACAACTGTAATCCCAGCACTTTGGGAGGCCAAGGCGGGCAGGTCGCTTGAGGTCAGGAGTTTGAGAGCAACCTGGCCAACATGGTGAAACCCCGACTCTACTAAAAATACAAAAAAATTAGCCAGGCATGGTGGCAGGTGGCTGTAATCCCAGCTACTCAGGTGACTGAGGCAAGATAATTGAACTAAGGAAGCAGAGGTTGCAGTTAGCCGAGATGGCGCCACTGCACTCCAGCCTGGGTGACAGAGTGAGACTGTCTAAAAAAATTTTTTTTTCTTTTAGATTGAGTGTCTTTTTTGTGCCCTTTCTAAGAAACTTTGCCTACCTCAAAGTTATGAGACTATTTTCCTATGTTTTATTCTAGAAGCTTTATAATTTTAGCTTTTGTGTTTAGGTCTGTGATCCATATTGAATTAATTTTTGTGGTGGTGTGAGGCGGGGTGGAGTTTTCTTTTTTCCTCCATGTACTTTTAAAATGATAATTTACTTTATTTGCACACTCAGGCCACAAGGCTTTCAAGTTTCCAAAGTGAACATGGAATTAGTGGGACTAATTAAATCTGATATATTTTTGGTGGTCCAAAGGCTCTTAGATGAGTGTGTACCATTGGTTGTTGTTATTGATTTCTCATTTCTTTTGAGTTTCTATAATATTCCCTTTGCCTCTAATTAAGCATGATAGTTTTTGTGAGGCTGTTGGGCACCAGCACCCACATTTGCCACCAACTCTCTCCCCAGTGACTTATACCTGTCTTTCTCTATAGTTTCCTGACCTTTCTCAAAATCTCCATGCTTCATGTCTTTGTTGATTGATCACATAAAATCTTCTTCGCAAACATTTTCTTCTTTATGTTGTTAATTTCTCTATAAACAATCAAAGTAATTCTGTTATGGCAAGTGATTTTATTTCTGTAATAAAAATAAATTTATTTGTAGCTTTAACTTTATTACTTATGTTTCTGCATTACTTAAATGAAAAATGAAATAATTATAATGAATTATGTTTAAGGTACTCAGTTAAAAGTTGGTGCAGAATTGATTCCACTTTAATGCTAAAAAGCTTTAGTAAATATCAGGTATTACGTTCAAGAGCTCCTGTATGAACTTTTCCGAAGAGCTCACAATCTAGCAGGGGAGGTGGATGTATCAGTACCCATGTAGTAGCCAGTGTGTAGAGAGGTAGACGCACAGAACTATGGGAACAAAAAGGAGGGTGTGCTGGATTCTGTGCCCAAGTAATCATCTACGTCTATTTTTTTTTTTTTTTTGAGGCGGAGTCTTGCTTTGTTGCCCAGGTTGGTGCGCAATGGTGCGATCTCGGCTCACTGTAACCTCCACCTTCTGGGTTCCAATGATTCTCCTGCCTCAGTCTCCCAAGTAGCTGGGATTAGTCACCCGCCATCATGCCCTGCTAATTTTTGTATTTTTGTAGAGATGGAGTTTCACCATGTTGGCCAGGCTGCTCTTGAACTCTTGACCTCAGGTGATCAGCCTGCCTCGGCCTCCCAAAGTGCTAGGATTACAGGTGTGAGCCACCATGCCTGGCCTCATTGATGTCTTTACACAGGGAATATATGAACTGATTTTTGAAGGCCAAATAGGATTTTTCCTGGGAGAACAAAAAGGGTCAAGAATTCCATGCAAAATGAACAGCATGAGCAAAGTTATTGTTAAACAGAGGTGTATATAAAAATTACAAACACGGCCAGGCACGGTGGCTCACATCCTAACACTTTGGGAGGCTGAGGTGGGCGGATCACGAGGTCAGGAGATCAAGACCATCCTGACTAACACGGTGAAATATCATCTCTACTAAAAATACAAAAAATTAGCTGGGCACGGTGGCACGCGCCTGTAGTCCCAGCTACTCGGGAGGTTGAGGCAGGAGAATCACTTGAACCCGGGAGATGGAGGTTGCAGTGAGCTGAGATCCCGCCACTGCACTCCATCCTGGGTGACAGAGCAAGACTCCATCTCAAAAAAAAAAAAAAATTACAAACACATCTATCTGATACATTATCAAATGCTTACAACATAGGAGAATGGCCAAAGCTAATCAAGGTTTCTGAATTTTTGAAACCTTAATACTGTTTGTATCTGGTCAGTTCAGTTCTATATCTGGTGGGAGATCTTTTAAATAGCATAAAGATGTTTCTTATCATTGCTAAACTCACCTTTCTTCAAATTTCCTCTAGTGCTTGTGAACTTGAGGCATAAATATCAATGATTTTCTTATTTCCATTTTTAATTTTAATTTTATTTTTAGAGATGAGGTCACTCTCTGTCACCCAGGCTAGAGTGCAGTGGCACAATCACAGCTCACTGCAGCCTCGACCTCCAAAGCTCAAGTGATCCACCTGCCTCAGCCTGCCAAGTAGCTGGGACTACAGGTGCACATCACCACTCTGGGCTAATATTTTATTCTTATTTTTATTTTGTAGAGATGGAGATCTTGCTATGTTGCCCAGTCTTGAACTCCTGGCCTTAAGCAATCCTACCACCTCAGCATCCCAAAGTGCTTGGATTACAGGTTTGAGCCACCATGCTCAGTGTGTGATTTTTGCTCACTTCAGTAAAAGATCCATGAATATATTTAAGGAGACAATATTCTCATCATCTTGAAAGGTTAGACTAATGTAAAAATTTGCAGGCTGGTGGCAGTGGCTCACACCTGTAATCTCAGCACTTTGGGAGACTGAGGTGGGTGGATCACCTGAGGTCAGGAGTTCGAGACCAGCCTGGCCAACATGGTGAAACCTTGTCTCTACTAAAAATACAAAAAAATTAGCCAGGCATGGTGGCATGCACCTGTAATCCCAGCTACTTGGGAGACCGAGGCAGGAGAATCAGTTGAACCCGGGAGGCAGAGGTTGCAGTGAGCCAAGATTGTGCTACTGCACTCCAGCCTGGGTGACAGAGCAAGACTCGGTCTAAAAATAAATAAAAAAATAAAAAAATAAAAATTTGCAGTAAATTCTGGAATTTATTATAATGTAGATATTTAAATGCCAGCAAAAAAAGGCTGTTTGACCATTAATGTTTCTCCTAAATTTTCTTCAAAAAACAACAATAGCAACAAAAAGTCTGGGAATGTGCTCTGCTTTTCTCCTCTCTATCACCTCTCCCACACTCCCTCCTTCCCTTTTCCTTCCTCTTCTTTCACATTTCCCGTTCTGTCCTTTCCTTCCCCTTCCTTTCCCTCATTTTGGCAACCATTTCCAATGTTCTACAGCACTTCATGTATCTAAAATCAGGAAAAGAATGTGTTCATTTGCAGAAACCGAATTGTACACTGGCCTTTTTCAATAGAAAGAGCTTTAATTCTTGGAAATAGATGCAAAGAGTCATTAGAAGGGCTGGGGCTCTAGGCTGAACCATAGGCATAACCCCAGAACAATATCCCAGAATTAGCCAGCAGGGAAGTTTCTTCCTCTCTTGTAACCTGAAAGTGGGCAGTGAGGAAGCTCCCACTGGAACTGTTTATTCAAGAACGCACTTCCTTAGATGGGAGCCACTTCCACTGCACCTGGCACAACAGTCACCCTACTCCTGCTAGATGCATTCCAGCATAAACTGGATGCCCTTCCTTTGGCACCAGGAAAGCTAGTAACCAGACGGGGACAGCCGCCTCAGAATATCCAACGTGTCCCTGCCCGTTCTTGCTGGCAGCCATAGCAGAAATGGAAGATCCATTGTCTTCACCTCACTTCTACCTTCCAAATCTCATACAAATGCATTTAATTGACTAAACCTAAGTGCCGCAAATGCCATCCAGAATCTGAGCTGCAAAGCAGACTCGGTAATGTAGATTTTTAGCTCTTCCAGTTTTTGCAGATCATGAAAGCACACTAGAAGGAGAGAAGAATGGGTTATGTGGGCCAATTCACCATATCTGTCGCCCTAAGAACCATTTCAAAGTCGTTGTAAATTTAGTGAGTTTTCATAACTTCTAATGAAATGTCTCATGAGTATAGCTTTTTAAAACACAAAACAATATTTGTTCATGCCATAAGCATTTCTTGAGTACCTATCATGTGCAAGCACTGCTGTGGTTACAAAAGTCTCCCTTCCAGAGGAGGTTGTAGCCTTGTGAAGATGGTGTGTGTCACAATTTAGCAAGTGGAAAATAATTGAAATATGTACAAAATGCAGTGGCAGAGAAGAGAAGGAAGCAATTACCTAGGTCAAGGGCGAGGAGTCAGTGGCCTGGACTTGAGCAATGGATAACACCTATTTGGACTCAAGAGAAATGGACTTTTGAAGCCCAAGGAGAGCATATGCAAAGGCACAGAGGTGTGAAACAGCATGGCTCAGGCAGGGAACTGCAGCTGGAACACCGCTTTGTACCTTAGTAATAATCTGTTCTCATAGCATAGCCCAATCATTAAAAAAATTGTTATATGGGCCAGGCGTGGTGGCTCACACCTGTAATCCCAGCACTTTGAGAGGCTGAAGGGGGCAGATCACCTGAGGTCAGGAGTTGGAGACCAGCCTGACCAACATGGCGAAACCCTGTCTCTAGTAAAAATACAAAAATTAGCCGGGCGTGGTGGTGGGTGCCTGTAATCCCAGCTACTTGGGAGGCTGAGACAGGAGAACAGCTCAAAACCAGGAGGCAGAGGTTGCAGTGAGCTGATATCGCACCACTGCACTCCAGCCTAGGTGACAGAGTGAGACTCTGTCTCAAAAAAAAAAAAAAAAAAAAAAAAAAAAAAAAAAGAAAAGAAAAGAAAAAAGAAACAAAGAAAAAGAAATTTTATTGGATTCCAAGAATTCATATCCTAATTGAGTCACTGAGGCATGTACACAAAACTGTTAAGTAATAAAATTAGGAAAAAGTGATACTAAAATATTTAACAACTATTACAGTCGTTGAGCACTTAACTATCAGAAAAGGATGGTTATAAAGGATGGTTATAAACAACTGGTCTAGCTGTATCGGTGAGTACCTTTACATAGCAGCCCTGTTTGAATATAGCCTAAAGGTCCCTGGGCACATGGAGTCCTTGGATCCAAATAAATTTGCATAGTCATCAACGGCACAGAATTTCAGCTCCACCTACACCCAGAGGGCCTTCAGCTTTACCCCCCTTCAAAAAGGCTCGTAAGGTTTTCCAGGGAATCCCTGAAGGGGTGCCTCACATGTGCTCGTTTTGAACAGAAGAATGTTCTTTAAGTGGCTGGCTCTTTTAAGGGCAGGTATCAAACTCCACGCCTAGGTGATCAAGGCCAGTAGGGAATTAGGGGGAGGAACATTCACCACTCTGCAGTCAGAACCATTCTGGCACCGAGTATTGGAAGCCATGGAAGATGCAGGCGATGTCATCTTTCATGTGGTTATAAAATGGGAAGGTTTTCTGATTCCCCTTGCAGGACGTGCGGCAGGGGTGTGGCTCACCTGTTTGGTCCCCTCCCCCGCCGCTGCTCAAACCCCTGAGGGAAGGGGGAGCACGCAGACGGAAAGGTGCCAGAGCCCAAGTGGGCATGTGTTATAGTGAGCTCCTTTAGCCTTGCTGTCCGGGGACAGCTGAGTGTTAACCTCCCCACCTCCATTCTTTTCCAGAGTACCGGACAAATCAGATCATATGAACTGTTTGAAAGGTAATAAATGCTGAGACTTTGTTGAACAGTGGAGGTGACTTTCAGCGGGATGGGGAGCTGGAGTTCCGGGAAGGTGGAGGGGTGTGGGGATAATCTTCCCCTGGAGTTCCGCCGTTCTGGACGCAACTCCTCTTGATGTTCAGACGCCTCTTCCCTCCTTCTCTGCCGTGCTGCCCTGCTGCTCTCCACCACTCTCTGCCGCTCTCTGCCATTCTCTGCCACTTTGTTCCTCTCGACATTCAGCCGCTTGTGTGTGTGCCCGCTAAGGTCTCAGGTTTATATGGGCACAGGATGGGGGGGACGTGGCAGCTAGAGTGGTCTCAGAAAATGCAACATTGAGGCGAAAACAGGAGTGCCTGTTTTCACTTAGGTCCGAAGGCATAAGGCCCGAGTGTGGAGCCCTCGCCGGGGACCCCACTCTTCTCTACCCAGCACTTCCCTGTCCCCCTTCCCGTTATCAGTTACTGGCATTCTCAAGGTGGGTTCCCTCAAACTGGAGAGAGGATCCTTCCTGAGGACCATGAACAGAAATCATAGACAAATGGAAGCTGAAGCCAGTGAAGAAGGCAGAGTCTCAGACAGCAACCAAAGGGGCATGGCCTGTGCTGGGAGCAGCTGGAAAGTGAATTGAGATTCCACCCTGCCTCCTCTACCTGAGCTGAGGAAATAATATGTCCTGACTAGAGTTTAGGCCAGTGTTTTCAAAATATGTTGCTTGGGTATATATGCATCTGAATAATTTAGGGGACTTGCTAAAAATGTGATCAATTTTATCTCTATTTCCTCTAAAGTTTGAATACTACTCAAGACCCTTTTTGTCTAAATGCCTATGGAAATTCACAGCAGATTACCTCCATTACATCTACTGCTTTTTACTGTTATTTAATTGCTTGATGGGTATGCGAGGTCCCTATGGTTTTGTTCTACAGTTACATTGCTTGAGTATTTCAAAACTGGGATAAATCCAAATTTATAAATGTTTTATAAGTCTGGTACATTCTTAAATTAAAAAATTTTTTATAAAAAACTGGTCAATGGAAATTAGGGGAATAGGCCATGCCTGCATTCTATTAAAGAATAATTCCTATGTAAAACTGCAAACAGATGGTATTATATAGTCTTAGAAAAATGGTAGGGTTGATATGGTTTGGCTGTGTACCCACCCAAACTTCATCTTAAAGTGCGGCTCCCATAATCCCTATGTGTCATGGGAGGAACTCAGTGGGAGGCAGTGGAATCATGGGAGTGAGTTTTTCCCATGCTAGTCTCATGATAGTGAATAAGTCTTATGAGATCTGATGGTTTTATAAAGGGGAGTTCCGCTGCACAAGCTCTCTTGCCTGCTGCCATGTAAGATGTGCCTTTGCTTCTCCTTTGCTTTCTGCCATGATTGTGAGGCCCCCCCAGCCATGTGGAGCTACAAGTCCATTAAACCTCTTTCCTTTATAAATTACCCAGTCTCAGATATGTCTTTATTAGCAGCATGAGGACAGACTAATACACAGGGTGAAACTTTTGATTATATATGTAAATATATAAAAATAGCCTTTCCACTAATAAGACTTCTTTCTCCTCAGATATGAAACTATCCATGAAGAACAATATTATCAATACACGGCAGTCTTTTGTAACCATGCCCAATGTGATTGTACCAGATATTGAAAAGGAAATACGAAGGATGGAAAATGGAGCATGCAGGTAAATCCAAACATTTTCCCATGCATTTTTATTATTAGCTACAGTTCTTTAATTTAACTAGATTTAATTTCAATTTAGCTTTATAATTTGTAACCTTGAACTTTGTAATGTATTTAGCAAATTTATTTACACTTTGGAACTGCATAACTTGTCTAACAAATGAACATAGATTTTATTTATTTATTTATTTATTTATTTATTTATTTATTTATTTTGAGATGGAGTCTCACTCTGTTGCACAGGCTGGAACACAGTGGCACAATCTCAGCTCACTGCAACCTCTGCCTTCTGGGTTCAAGTGATTCTCTTGCCTCAGCCTCCCAGGTAGCTGGGACTACATGTGTGCACCACCACACCACGCCAATTTTTTTTTTTGTATTTTTAGTAGAGACAGGGTTTTGCCATATTGGCCAGGCTGGTCACGAATCCCTGACCTCAAGTGATCTGCCTGCCTTGGCCTCCCAAAGTGTTGGGATTACAGGCGTGAGCCACCATGCCCAGCCTGAACATAGATATTATTGTGGTCACTTTTTTGGAAGCATCTATTAAGCACCTATGCCAAACATTTCTTTAGTCAATGGCAGGGCTTTTCTTCAAGTGACATTTTGAATCTAAAGAGATGACATTGCCATAGATACATATGAAAAGTACTCAGAGTATGAAATGCTAGCAACGTAATTTAAAAGTATAATTTAAAGTGCTTACCCTATAAATGAATATAATGTATATGAATGTGGTTGAATTTACTTTTAGTGGGACGAAACATTAGTTAGAAAACTAGTTCACACAAAGGTATAATATGATCTTAGTCCCAGATATCACACTTGCTATTTGATAAATATTAACATCAACCAATGCATCAAACAATAGGAATGTGGAAAACCTAGAGACTAGTTTCTTAGTTAAATGCATTTTACTGAATTATGCATATATTTTATATAATTCTATGTATTTTGTATAGTTCTAACTTTATGCTAACTAAAAATTGTTATGTGTGTTAGTTTGAGAGGGAAGGAAAAGAGGTGAGGCAATTGTCCCCCTAGTGAGGAATGTTGCCTCTCTGCAGTGGTTGAAAACATTAACTCATCTCTCTCTGCCTCCTATTGGACTGTAGCTCCTTTTCTGAGGATGATGACAGTGCCTCTATATCTGAAGAATCAGAGAATGAAAACCCTCATGCAAGGGGTTCCTTTAGTTATAAGTCACTCAGAAAGGGAGGACCATCACAGAGGTGAGCAGTATGATCCATCCCTTGGTGCTTGTTTTTAACCATTTATGCTTAAGGTTGCAGTGTTTTGAATTTTTGCAATCAGATCATGGTGATGACCTTGAGCAGTAGGATAGAAATAACTCCCACATGCTTAGCGTTCCAATAATCAAACACTAGGCATAAATGGGTTTGTAAACTGTTGTTTCGGAGCAAGCTTGGCAAATGCCTCTGCTATCTATACACGATGTGGGATCTCAGGAGGAATTACTTCTGTTCCTTACCCATGCCATCTCTTGGGAAATATTGCCACTGCCCGATGATTATTTATGGCCATGGCATTCCAAGTTGTAAACACTCTTGCTTCATTTTCCCTGAGACCCACTGGGGTCTGTCCCTTAAGAAACCCAGTCGTTTCTGATTTCTTGTTTCTCTCTGATCCTTCTTTCAGGGTCCTGAAGCAAGTACATGTGAGAGGGTTGGCTGTTATTCTCTAAAATGCTCCATCCCATTTGGTCCTACTTTTAGGAAATAGAGCACTGGAGAGAGGTGCTAGAAGAGAAAAGCAAAAATATCCTTAGTAGGAAATAAAGAAGTTGTGAAAACTTCAGATACCGGACTTGAGATTGCAGAAGGGGTGTGGTGTGGTATTGGTGTTGGAGCTGGGGTTTCCACCTGTTTTACATAATTACTTGTTCTTTGCTTTTTTCCTCCCCTTTTTTTTCCTTTTTCTTATTTTTCTTCCCATTGACTACCTCCAGCCTTCCCATTGTTTTTATTTAGCTTTTCTCCTCATCTTACTTTCCCTAACAGTCTTAGGTCTCTTGTTGGGAGTTACTGGCATTGAGGTTGGTTCACTTAAGCTAATTCTTGGTATGAACATTGACCGATATGCATTTACTAACCATGTCCATTTTCATAATGTTATAAAGAAATACCCGAGACTGGTTAATTTATGAAGAAAAAGAGGCTTAACGGACTCACAGTTCCACATGGCTGGGGAGGCCTCACAATCATGGCAGAAGGCAAAGGAGGAGCAAAGTCATGTCTTACATGGTGGCAGGCAAGAGAGCATGTGCAGGGGAACTGCCCTTTATAAAACCATCAGATCTTGTGAGACTTATTTACTAGCACGAGAATGGCATGGGCAACACCCACTCCTATGATTCAATTACTTCCCACTGGGTCCCTCCGTGGCATGTGGGGATTATGGGAGCTATAATTCAAGATGAGATTTGGGTGGGGACACAGCCAAACCATATCACTATGTTTGTTCAAGACACTGGCATTTGGCAAGTCACGCTTCATGGAGGCTCAGGATATACTTTTATGCTTTATGCTTCATAATATGTTTTTGAAATATCTATCATCTACATAGTCTTTAGTAATGAGTAGAAACGGAAAAGAATATGTTTTTTCAGACCATTTGCCTACCATGGACATTATACAGATGGTGACTATTGTGATTTCACTGCATGTTTTTCATTTCCCAGGGAGCAGTACCTGCCTGGTGCCATTGCACTTTTTAATGTGAACAACAGCAGCAATAAGGACCAGTAAGTATATTTACAATAGAAAACCAAAGCTTTGGTTTTAAAGAAAACCAGTAAAAATGTAGGAATATATCTGAATCTGTTATAGAGGAAACATTTATTAATCAAATGATCTAATACAATGGCAATGATAGTCTTATCATTTTGTTGAAAAGTAGTGTTTATTCATTCATTTATTTGAATACATGTAGAAAAAATCATGTCTATAGTGTTCATGCAGTTGACTTTCTCTGTGAATAGAGTGACTGACAAAAATAAGTGAATTTTTGTCAGGAAATATTACTCCTTTCCAGTTTGAGCCAATGTGTCTTAGGTGAATTTCCTCAGGAGACAGTTTCTGAGATGGAGGCTTGTATGCAGAAGTTTGTTGGGAATGGTCTTGGGAACAATACCTGGAAGGGAGTTGGGGGTCAGTATTGGGCAGAGGGAGAAGTCGAACTTCAGAGAATAGAGCTGATGTACAATGTGATTCTATGGGGATCCCTGGAACAGGGATGACCTTTTAGAGTTGTCCCTATTTAGGTAATAGACTTGGGCCTTTGTTCCCATGCACAGTTATTGGAAAAAAGTTGGCCCTAGAAGATGGAGCATAACCATCTGGATGGAGCATGGTGGTTTCCTTCAGCCAAGGCCAGCCAAGGGAGAGGAAAAACTGAGCTGACGGCAACCAACACTCTTGGCAAGTGGGGAATGAGTGCCTGAATTTTGTGCACCACCTGCATAGCCACTGTACGGCCCAACCGTGTGCTGCCCAGATCCATTTTGTTTATACAGAAAATTCACCCCATGTGGGAATACCTACTCCAGGATCCTGGTTATTTTTTCCTGAGAAAGCTTATAAGAGTAAAGTTAATGGGATTAAACTAAGGTCTCTGGCAGTTGCAGGTGGTTTTGAGGCCTCAAATGAAACTCTTCACCCTCTCCGCTTCTATTCATTCTAGGGTCCCCTCACCCTTGGCCAGCACATCTGCTGGTCTAGATGACTTAGCTGGTGGAACAATACAGACACTCATCCCTGAAGAACTTGAGCCCTGGGTCACCATGCCCTTCTTGAGTCATGGCTACAGTACTTGCCCATTTACCACCAAAACTGGGCTGGAAAATACCAAAAGACCACCTAGGTGCAAATACATCTCCCCTCCCTGCATTGTATACAGCACTGCCTACTTCTGATGATCACGGTCAATAACTTTTGCCAGTGCGGTGACTCTCTTCCTTGCCTGTTGGGCATGAGGGGACCAAAGTGGCTGGGGAGTAGCCGTAGCTTAATGTTTAATGGAACTCTGGCATTCCCTGGCAGATGCATCACCCCTCTGGAAGCCAGGACCTCTAGATCCATAGATCCTTAAGTTGCAAGAATGGGAAACATACCTTTCCTACATTTGTCACCCCTACTTAGACCCTGTAGTTCCCAGACCAATGCATTCTATACAGGCATAGAGAACCATACAATGATCATTGTTTTAGCATATAGACAGTATCCTAGAGGATGGCACCTTTTCTTCCTAGAGTATAAACTCTGATAGCACTTCAGCTGTGGTTTCAAAAGGTCCCTCCTTAACTATCATGTCAGTAGCTGACAAAGGTGTGCAGCTTATGATAGGACCATTGGATCCCAAACTCAGGTTCCAATGCCACATTTTTTTTTTTTTTGCCTTAAAGTGGGTCCTTGGTCCAAAGTGACGTTAAGCAATATTTCATATTAGTGATCATGCTTCATATGCCCCTAAATAATGGCACTGGTCAAAGCCCTGTGGCAAAAAAGCAAATGAATAGTCATAATATATGTCAGTTCTTATCAATATATTTGATGCCCCTTCCATGGTGTCAGGAGTCCAATTTAGTTAACTTGCCATCAAGTGACTGATTACTTTCCTCAGGAGAAAGCACTGTTTTGGAGTCATAGCATTGGTCTCTGTAACAGGCACGTTCACTACGAGCAAAAAACAAACAAATAAAAACAAAGATTTTCAAACTTTGTGCTCACACTCATAATATGTCCATTCAGTCTGCCTCTTCTGAAATATTTTCCCTGATCTTTCCATCGTTTCCATCCAGGTCCCTGACCAACCAGTCAAGGCATTTGTGACTGCCCATGAGTCTTTTTACACGTGTATATTCTTAATTTGGGCTATTTCTTTTTCCCTTTTTTTTTCTTTTCTTTTTTGAGACAGGTACTCACTCAGTTTCCCGTGCTGGAGTGCAGTGGTGCAATCTCGGCTCACTGCAGCCTCCATCTCCCGGGATCAAATGATCCTCCTGCCTCAGCCTCCCAAGCAGCTGGGGTTACAGGCGTAAGCCACCACGCCTGGCTAATTTTTGTATTTTTAGTGGGGTTTCGCCATGTTGGCCAGGCTGGTCTCTAACTCCTTGGCCTCAAGTGATCCTCCCACCTCAGCGTCCCAAAGTGCTGGGATTACAGGCTTGAGCCATCGGACCCAGTCTGGGCTATTTCTTTTTCCATACAAACTAGATGCCTGTATACTGCTTGAAGCTGTGCCATTGGGGAAATTAACCTCACGCTTTCAAGACCACCTCTAAGTGAGGCTGTGGTGCAGATACAGACCATTTTGGCTTGCATCCACATTCTAAACTGATCCATCTATGCAACATGCTGTATCAGCCCCTTCTAAAGAACCCCACATATGGCCACAGGTGGGGGCTGATAAATAGGTGCTGAGTGGAAAATGACATAGTGGAAAACGAATGGAAATTTCCAACGTGGAAATGACATAAAGAAGGGTACTGAAGGCCAGGCATGGTGGCTCATACCCGTAATCCCAGCACTTTGGGAGGCCGAGGCAGGCAGACCACCTAAGGTCAGGAATCGAGACCAGCCTGGCCAACCTACATGGTGAAACCTCATTTCTACTAAAAATACAAAAATTAACCAGGTGTGGTGGTGCACGCCTTTAGTCCCAGCTACTTGGGAGGCTGAGGCAGGGGAATCACTTGAACCAGGAGGCAGAGGTTGCAGTGAGCCGAGATTGTGCCACCGCACTCCTGCCTGGGTGACAGAGCAAGACTCCTCAAAAAAAAGAAAGAAAGAAAGAAAAAAAAAGATGAAGGGTACCGAACCACCTGCCTGGGCAGCTTACTTATTCGTTCTGATTCGTGCTCAATCCCAGATATCTTACTTCATCATATGACGGATTGATACATTATGAATTGTTGTTTCTGACAGAATCCATCTCATAATGGGCATTCTTTTTATGTCCCATGGTTAGGTAATCCTATTTCAGGGTCTGACTAACAGAATGCCATTGATGCAGATATAGTGGACTAATGTGGTGCTCTGAGAAATGTCCATATGATCCAGGTCCCTCAAGGCTGTCATGACAGTAGGAAAGAAAGTTAATATAGCCTTGGAAAAGAGTGTATGTGTGTACAGTTTGTCATCCCATGTGAGTATGAGCTATGTCTGATCCTCTTTCCTGATAGTAATGAAAAATGACATTCACAATGACTGACCCAGAACCTTAGGTATGCAGTGTATATCAAGTGAATGCATTGTTTTCCACATATGACACAGCAGCTGCAATTGGGGCTACTACTTGGTTGATTTTGCAATTGTCTATTGCTGTCCATTAGGATCCATCTGGTTTTTGCAGGGGTCTGATGATGAATTATGTGGGGAAATGAAGAGCGATCACCACCCCTGCATGCATCAGGTCTTTAAGGATGGCATTTCTTTTTCTCCCCAGGATGCAATGTTGCTTTTGGCCAGAAGGTGGGAAGCAGCTTAAGGGCTTCTCCTCGGTCTTACACCTCTTTCCTCACAAGCCAAGGAACTAGTGGGGTAGGGGTGGGAGTTGTGCCGATGACCAACTATATACATTTCCCTTTTGTATTCAGGAATTATGTACATTTCACTTTTACATTTAGGAACTGGAGAAATGATCACAGAGTGGGTCTCTGTGTTATTTTCCACATAGGACATGTCAGCTGCAATTGGGGCTACTACTTGGTTGATTTTGCAGTAGTCTCTCTGCCATCCACTAGGATCTATTTGGTTTTTGTGGGAGTCAGATGATAAATTACATGGGGAAATTAAGAGAGACCACCACTCCTCCATACATGATTTTATACAATTATATACATTTCTCTTTTATATTCAGGAACTTATATACATTCTACTTTTATATTCAAGAATTACATACATTTCACTTTTACATTTAGGAACTGGAGAAATGATCACATAGTAGTGGGTCTGTGGACCCAGTGGAAACACCATAAGTCATATCTCATCCAGGAATCTATTATTACCAGTCCATCATATGCCCCTCAAGTTTAACAGGGGGCCACGATGATGCTTCAATCCCTAGGTGTCAACATCAACGTGGATCCTGTGCCAAACAGTCTTCAATGTATCTAAGTATTCTTTTTTCCCCCAGAGTATAGTGATCTAAGTAATGGCCATAGGTTCTTTAGGAGAAAGACCAGGGAAATCGTTACTGGAATATGTTTGTCATACTGTTGCAGAGTCTTTCTTCAAGGGTCTTGGCTTCTCCTCTAGTCATTGGTTTTAGGTCTAAGTACTGGCTTAGGTCTGGAACTGTTCAAAGGATTCTGATTTTTTTTTTAAATTTAAATTGTAATGAATCAATTTATTTTTTGAGATGGGGTCTTGCTATGTTGCCCGGGCTGGTCTTGAATTCCTGGGCTCAAGTGATCTTCCTGCCTCAACCTCCCAAAGTGCTGAGATTATAGCCATAAGCCACCATGCCCTACTAGGATTCTGATTTTTTTGGTGGAGTAAGTTGCCCTCAACCTCCTAATTATTCATTCCTGATTCGTTTTGGTTGTATACATTAAATAATACCCTAACTAGCTAACAGGCTTCCCATCTGTCTAGGAATACTATATTCTATTAACCTCCTCCATTAGCTGTCTATGGGTTAAGCCCCTTGGTTACCATCCCAACCTTAATGCTCCTTACAATTACTGGACCAACCTTACTTCTGATGGGTAAGCACTGCCATTAGTCTCAGTTATTTCTAGATCCTATTATCCCTATTGCTCTCAGAGAACTCAGTTCTGTAACGACATTTCCCACCATCAGCCCTGGCCTACAGAGGATAGTACCACTGAACTTCTCAAAGCTGCTAATATCCCTCTCACCAGCCCATTCCACATCACTTTTGCATCCTATGAGCCCTCTTTGGGAACATAATTAGCTGGTAGGCTATCTTCCAAACAGTGTATCCACTTTAAGATGCCACTTTTCTGAGTCTTTTGATACCTTCCTCCACCATCTGCCATGGTGTTAATGTTTATTTCATTTTGTGTGGGCCATTACCTTTTTCCAGGTTCCAAGAGCCATTTGAGTAGTGTGTCGACATCATCCTTCAGGATCCATGCTAGGCTGTCAAATCTTGAATAGAAGTGTACTCCCATAGCAGTAAATTCTTCCTTATCCAACTTTATTGTTCTGTCCCTGTTTGTGCGTGACCATCTTAGATGTTAAGCCTCACCTCACTTGTCAATCTTATCTTCCATTTCTTCTCAACAGAGGCTTTCCACTTCTGCTGGGTCATTCTTACCCAGATTGAGTCCATTGCACTTAGAAATTTTCCTGCTGTAACATCCTCTCTCTTCTTCTGAACTCCAAGTCTTAGTGATACTTTGAGGCCTAGCTTTAGAACTACTTCCCTTTAAAAGCCTTCTCTGACTATCCTAGTGGTAACAAGATGCCTGTTCATTCACGTCTGGCTAATGAAATTTCCTAAGACTTCTGAGCTGACAATGGCAGCCTGCTATAACCCTAGGTCTGTCTGACTTCAGAATCTATTCCCCTGCTGATAGAGAAAGCTAATCATAGAAAGAGGCACTAGCTATACAGTCTCCACTCAAGAACAAATTGTATGTGGAAAAAGGTGGCCTTAAATCTGGTAAATTATCCTAATAACTGAGATTCCACCATATTACCAGACAGCTTGTTGATTACTCATGAAAAATGACTTCAGTCAGGGCTATCCCCTCTAAAGAAAATTGATGGCATTTTCTTAAAATTCTCAATGATTTTATTCAAGGATAAATGTAAATGATGTCAAGAAGCTTAAATTTTAAATATTATTTTTAATACATTAACACTTTCGAAGAACACTCTTGGGGGGCTGTTGTTTCTTAAATTTTTCTCCTTGGTTTTATGCCTTTATTCATCTCCATTTGTTTCTATTTCCCAAATCTATTAGCTTAGAAGTTCCTGTTTATTATCTAGATAATTGTCTGCCCCACCCCCCACTTTTTGGGGTAGAAACCTCCAGTAAGAGACCAGATGGGTTTTGAGCACTGGAGCAGGTCTTTGAATGCAAGGCTGAGATTTTTGCTCAATGAAAAAGAAAGTAAATAAGAGTGGAAGACTGTGATTATGTGACAGATATATTATTTTTTTCTTTAGGGAACCAGAAGAAAAAAAGAAAAAGAAAAAAGAAAAGAAGAGGTAAGACTTTGGCAAGAATTACCCCACATTTTTCTGCCCATAACATTTCTGTATTTTAATATTACTTGCTTAATTTTTTCAGCAAGTCAGATGATAAAAACGAAAATAAAAACGACCCAGAGAAGAAAAAGAAGAAAAAGGACAAAGAGAAGAAAAAGAAAGAGGAGAAAAACAAAGATAAGAAAGAAGAGTAAGCACTTTTAGTGGCATTGAAATAGAAGGAAATTGTGATGGGTTTTAGATGCAGGGATGATTTTCCATAATACAAAGTAGAAAGAAACTTTATAGTAAAGAGCCCTGTGTAAAGACTAAATGTCTTTAAACATTGAAAAATAAACATTTACCATAAATTATCAGAAGTGAATTAAAACTTTTTCCAATTTCCCTAAAATTAGCAATGGTAGCATTATTCTTAATTCTGTCAAGAATTTTCACTGCTAGGGTTAATTCTCTTCCCTAAGCATTGGTGAAGATAACTTATCGCTGAGAAATATTTAGGTTCCAAGGAGGATTAGGTTTCTAGGATCCTACAATCATTTTAAAAACTGAAATAAAAATTTAATTTTTATTTTAATTACATTCTTATAAGGAGTGTGCAACCTAGATCCCTTGCACGCGCAGATCACAATAAGGTTTGTGCTCCTATGAGAATCTAATGCCGCTGCTGATCTGATAGGAGGCCGAGCTCAGGCAGTAAAGCTCCCTCGCCCTGCAGCTCACCTCCTGCTGTGTGGCCCGCTGGGTTCCTAACTGACCACAGACCAGTACCGGCCCACAGCCCGGGGGTTGGGGACCCCAGATCTATGCCACTATTCCCTCTCAGTGGCTGAGGTATACAACTGACTGCAGCATCGCAGTGAAACCAGGGCTTTAGTAAAAACCTAATGTATGCTTTAATATAAGACTGGTCTTAATGAGAAGAGTGGCATTGTTTTACATTTTTACAAATCTCTTTAACATTTAGCTTAATAAAACATAGCTGGCCTCTCAAAAAAAAAAAAAATCTGGTCGTTTTGTTATCTATCCACCCCTCACTAACCACTTTCTTATGACTAGTGCTCTTATGCCATACTAATCTTCACACTGCAGAGTGAGCTTCTCCAGCTTACTTCCATTTCATTAATTGTGGTTGATGGGCATAACGATGTTTAACATGGTAAATAAAAGTGTTCTTGTATCTTGGTAACTATCCCCTTTATTTCTAATTGCCGCTAGGGAGAAGAAAGAAGTTGTGGTTATTGATCCCTCGGGAAACACATATTACAACTGGCTGTTTTGCATCACATTACCTGTTATGTACAACTGGACAATGGTTATTGCCAGGTGTCTATAATTTTTTTGTGTGTGTGTGGATCTCACCCCATTTCTAGTTTCCAAGTTCACTGACTAAACAATTTGACTTAGAGCCCTTTAGGACACACCTCCTTTCTCTACTGCAGGTGGTAAAAAGAGGCTAGATTATTCTCAGTGTGTTTTCCTGGAATCAGGAGGAAGTGCTTCAGTTCTCAATACAATTGGGTCTGCAGTACTGGGATGCATGGAGGGGTCGGGGAAGACTTTTATTTTTTAATTTTTTTAACTTTTATTTTAGGTTCGCGGGTACATGTGCAGGCTTGTTTTATAGGTAAACTCGTGTCACAGGGGTTTGGTGCACAGATTATTTTCTCACCCAGGTGTTAAGCCCAGTACCCAATAGTTATTTTTTCTGCTTCTCTCCCTTTTCCCACCCGCCACTCTCAAATAGACCCCAGTGTCTGTTGTTGGAGGGGAAGACTTTTAAACTTTTCGTTGTATAATAACTTAATTAGAACATCGGGAGAAACCATTTTCTTTGACCTATGAGAAAAAAATGTTGCCAATAGTGGAAAAAGATCAAAGATTTAGTGTCTTTTAGATGGTAAACATCTCACTCATCCAAGACCAAGCACAATTTCCTAAAGCATTTTGGGTACAGATAGTCAATATGAACCTGGTGATCGATGTGTTTCACCCAACATATTTTGATTTTAGTTTTAGGCCATTTATTTTTTTAATTTATTTAAAGATTTTTTGTACAAATTTATGGGGTACATGTGAAATTTTGTTACTTGTATATAATGCATATAGTGATTAAGTCAGGGTATTTAGAGTGTCCATCACCCAAGTTCAATACATTTTTGTTAAGTACAGTCTGCTATCAAACATTGAATTTATTCCTTCTGTCTTACTGTATACTTGTACCCTTCAACCCACTTATTCTTATTGGATGTTTTTACTAAGCTGACTAGTATCATGGAAAGGATGTTGGAATTCAGAAGTGTGAGGATCGAAATCCAACCACTCAGGGAAAATATCGGGAGAGCCATGGTTAATTAAAGGACTCTAAGGACCTCTCCTAGCCTGAGTGTGCTGTGCTTCTCATCATGATAAAGAAAATATACAAAGAGAACTTTTACTTAAATTGGCCCCCATTTCTTTTTTATTTATACAAGTGTTTCTTCTTTTATAGAGCATGTTTTGATGAACTTCAATCTGATTACCTAGAATATTGGCTCATTTTGGATTACGTATCAGACATAGTCTATTTAATCGATATGTTTGTACGAACAAGGACAGGTAAATATGTTCAGTTTTGAATATTTTAAAATTTCATGCTTTTATCTCTAGCATTGTAATTTGACATTTCCTAATCCAAGTATTCTTCAAAGAAAACTCACAAAAATCTGTTCTAGAGAAAAAGGCACAGGTGAAGGCAAGAGTCACGATGTATAAACTTACAGGCTTAGATGACTCCAGCTGATTCAGAGGAAGTTACCAGGCAACTTTTTGACAAGTAGATGTGGCTTTCCTCCATTATCTTGTTCATTGGTTTTGTGCCAGGCGAGAGGAATAGAGAGAGCAGAAATATTCTGCCAGCTATAGGGGGAAGCTAACAGGGAGATAATGTAAAGAGTCGTGGGGAAAAATGTCATTGTCCTCAGCAGAGCCATATTCAAAATTTTATAAGAAGGAGGAAAAATGCACTTAACTCAGCTTGTTGGTTTATGGTGAGATATTATTGAGCAGAGGGGATAGCTTCTGAAGTATTTCTGTTAAGTAGGTAGAAGCTAATTGTTTCTACACCACTCTCACACGCAAATGTAACCGTTATACACAGACTATAACCTTTTAAGAATCATTACGTAAAATTGAACATTCTCTAAATACTAGTATCCTGGAACAATGCCCCACTTGCTCTGTCATATTTGTAGCTTTGGTAGCCAGTTTAGGAGAAGGAGCAAATCCCTTTCCTAGTGTAATGTATGAGAGGGCTGAAATGCTGGGTTTAAAACACACAAGCCCATGGTAACAGCAGAGGAGGGAAGATCCCAAGTGTCTAAGGGAGCAAGAATGAGAGATGAAAATGCAGCCTCAAAGGACACTTATGCTTCACATCGAAGGGGTAAGGCAAGAATATGCAAAATAGACAGCACAGGGCAGGTACCCAAGCGTCCACGATAGGGCTGGGATTCTGACAAGACACTGGCGTGGGCTATTAGGCACATTGCTAGCGTGTTCAGGAAACCTTCCATGAACTGTGTACGGTGGGGAAAAAAAACAACAATCCATTGTATGTTACTACGCTCTCAATACAACACAATTCTGGTGACCAATATGTATATGGCGTTTCCTCTACACACCAAGCAATTCTGTAACACCAGCTGGGTTAAAATTTAACTGAATTCGGACACTAACGGGAGTTAGAACAGGCCCAACAGGTTAAGGGCTCAGTCTCCCAAGATGATCCCCCACTTCAGATGCCAATCGTAAGTCTCAGGTTGTGGCTTGTGCTTCTGACTGACCAGCTATAAACTGGAGTTCCCACAGCTCCCTTGTGGGTCTAGTAATTTGCTAGCACAACTTACAGACCATAGGAAAACACTTATGCTTACTGCGCTATTATATTAATAAAGGGTATGATAATGAATACAGATGAAGAGATACATAGGGCAAAGTCGGGAAGAGTCATGAGAACAGGGGCTTTCGTCCCCATGGAACTGGGGTGTGGCACCCTCCTAGTTCATAGATGTGTTCACTAACCTGATAATGCTCCAACCCCCATAGTTCAGGGATTTTTATAGAGGTTTTATCATGGAGGCATGATGGACTATTAACTCAGTCTCCAGTGCTTCTCCCTTTCCTGGATGAAGGAGGTTGGGGTAAAAGTTCCAAGCTTCTAAACATAACTTAGTCTTCCTGGTGACCAGCCCCATCTTGGACCTCACCAAGGGCTGCTTCATTAGACCAAAAGACACTTTTCTTTTTCTTTCTTTCCTCTTTCTTTCTTTCCTTCTTTCTTTCTTTCTTTCTCTTTCTTTCTTTCTTCTTTCTCTTTCTTTCTTTCTTTCTTTCTTTCTTTCTTTCTTTCTTTCTTTTCTTTCTTTCTTTCTTTTCTTTCTTTCTTTCCCTCCCTCCCTCCCTCCATCCCTCTCTCTCTCTCTTTCTTTCTTTCTTTTTTTCTTTCAAATAATATCATAGAGACTTAAGCTGGTCTCAAACTCCTGCACTCAAGGGATCCTCCTGCCTCAGCCTTCCAAAGTGCTGGGATTACAGGTGTGAGCCACTGCACCTGGCCAGAACAAAAGACATTTCTATCACCCAGGAAATATCAAGGGATAAAGAGCTCTGTTTCAGGAACTGGGGTCAAGAACCAAATACCACAACAAAAGATGGACTTAGGGCCGCGCTCAGTGGCTCATGCCTATAATCCCAGCACTTTGGGAGGCCAAGGCAGGTGGATCACGAGGTCAGGAGATCAAGACCAGCCTGGCCAATATGGTGAAACCCTGTCTCTACTAAAAATACAAAAATTAGCTGGGCGTGGTGGCACGTGCCTATAGTCCTAGCTACTCAGGAGGCTGAGGTGGAAGAATTGCTTGAAGCCAGAGGCGGAGGTTGCAGCAAGACGAGATTGCACCACTGCACTCCAGCCTAGGTGACAGAGCAAGACTCTGACTCAAAAAAAAAAAAAAAAAAATGCACTTAGTAACCATATTGCTTAGGAAATTTCAAGAGTTTTAAGAGTTCTGTGCCAGGGACCAAATATATATATATATCTCACAATATCACAAGAATGCTACTCATGAAAGGAATGGCTTTACCTGGATGGAGATGACAGACCTTGAGAGATTTGTACACTCTCACTTTTGCACTTACAAAATTTTTCTTTTTTTCTTTTTCTTTTTTTTTTTTTGAGACAGGGTCTCGCTGTTGCCCAGGCTGGAATGCAGTAGTGCTATCATGGCTCACTGCAGCCTCGAACTCCCAGGCTCAAGTGATGCTGGGTCTCAGCCTCCCAAAGCACTGGGATTTACAGATGTGAGCTGTCTGGCCAAAATTTTACCTTTTATTTCTACAGCAGAATATTTTCTACAGCCATAGGTTTATTAGTATTTGTATTTTATTACATTGTTAAAGGCATATTTATTGAAAATGAATTTTTCTGTTGACCTCAACAAAGTTAATTGACAGTTATTCACAAAAATTCACAATGACATAAAAAGGAGAAACACTGAATTGATTTTATTTTCTATTTTAGGTTACCTAGAACAAGGACTGCTGGTAAAGGAAGAACTTAAACTCATAAATAAATACAAATCCAACTTGCAATTTAAACTTGATGTTCTGTCACTGATACCAACTGATTTGCTGTATTTTAAGTTAGGGTGGAACTATCCAGAAATTAGATTAAACAGGTTGTTACGGTTCTCTCGTATGTTTGAGTTCTTCCAGAGAACAGAAACAAGGACAAACTATCCAAACATCTTCAGGATTTCCAACCTTGTTATGTATATCGTCATCATTATCCACTGGAATGCATGTGTGTTCTACTCTATTTCTAAAGCTATTGGATTTGGAAATGATACATGGGTCTACCCTGATATTAATGATCCTGAATTTGGCCGTTTGGCTAGAAAATACGTATACAGCCTTTACTGGTCTACACTGACTTTGACTACCATTGGTGAAACACCCCCTCCCGTGAGGGATTCTGAGTATGTCTTTGTGGTGGTTGATTTCCTAATTGGAGTGTTAATTTTTGCTACCATCGTTGGTAACATAGGTTCTATGATTTCCAACATGAATGCAGCCAGAGCAGAATTTCAAGCAAGAATTGATGCTATCAAGCAATATATGCATTTTCGAAATGTAAGCAAAGATATGGAAAAGAGGGTTATTAAATGGTTTGACTACCTGTGGACCAACAAAAAAACAGTTGATGAGAAAGAAGTCTTAAAGTATCTACCTGATAAACTAAGAGCAGAAATTGCCATCAACGTTCACTTAGACACATTAAAAAAGGTACGCATTTTTGCTGATTGTGAAGCTGGTCTGTTGGTGGAGTTGGTCTTGAAATTGCAACCCCAAGTCTACAGTCCTGGAGATTATATTTGCAAGAAAGGGGATATCGGACGAGAGATGTACATTATCAAGGAAGGCAAACTCGCTGTGGTGGCAGATGATGGAGTCACTCAGTTTGTGGTATTGAGCGATGGCAGCTACTTCGGTGAGATCAGCATTCTCAACATTAAAGGGAGCAAAGCTGGCAATCGAAGAACGGCCAATATTAAGAGTATTGGCTACTCAGACCTGTTCTGTCTCTCAAAAGATGACCTCATGGAAGCTCTAACTGAGTACCCAGATGCCAAAACTATGCTGGAAGAGAAAGGGAAGCAGATTTTAATGAAAGATGGTCTGCTGGATCTAAACATTGCAAATGCTGGCAGTGATCCTAAAGATCTTGAAGAGAAGGTTACTCGAATGGAGGGGTCAGTAGACCTCCTGCAAACAAGGTTTGCCCGAATCTTGGCTGAGTATGAGTCCATGCAGCAGAAACTGAAACAAAGATTAACCAAGGTTGAGAAATTTCTGAAACCGCTTATTGACACAGAATTTTCAAGTATTGAGGGACCTGGAGCGGAAAGTGGGCCCATCGACTCTACATAGAACCGAAAAGCTGGTCATTAACAGGGACATGCCTCATGATCCTTTTGATCCTATGACTGACATCAACTAAAATTTAAAAGAAGAGGAAGACTCAGTTGGGAAATTTTTCCATGAGGAAAATGTGCTTTGGTGCAAGGTACAAGGCCCACACCCTCTCTGAGAGATACTATGATTAAAAAAGCTTTATATCTTGGGATTTTTCACAACTGATAATGTGCAAAGATATCAACTGATTAACTTGTCAGTGTCTGTATTTTCTGACTTTTTCACATATGCTCATTTTATGTAATAATCTTCATAAAAATGAATAAGTAGCCCTCACTTTCATGCCATTTCCATTGTTGAGTGAAGCGTATTTGAAGTAACTGAGAATTACCATGTACATCATATTTGGGATAACATTTTTTAAAAATTAGACTGCAATAAAGTAAAATTAATTATGCAACTGTAGTGAAAATGAGTTATTTGATAGTTTAGCAGGCAGTTTAGGATCTTGCAGAACTTCAGGGTCATTTTAAGGAAAATCAATCATTTTTGTAGTCTAGGACTGAGAAAGAGTGGTTGAGAGAAACTTTTTACCAATAAAGCATGATAAATCAGACTTTATGAATATATATATATATACACACACACATAAATATAGAGATATATTACATTGAAAATGATAAAATGTTTTAGGAATCTTTTATATTAAATTTTAATTTTTATCTGATTATTAAGACCTGACAGCAGTGGCTATTTTTTTACTTCTCTGCCTGGCCAGCAGTAAGAAAAAGGGATAAAGTAATAATATTTCTGGATGATTAACAAGGGAAATTGTTATAATGTTAAAAGAGGCGACTTGAAATTTCTGGAGACCAGCATGAGCATCACCAGGGAGCTTCTCAGAAATGCAGAATCCTGGGCTCTACCCCTACCTATTGCATCAGAATCTGCATCTTAGCAAGTGTTTCATATTCACGTTGAAGCTTGAGAAGCATGCATGTAGAGAACCAGGAAGGAGTTAATGAGAGGTTGGTCCTAGAAAAGAAAAGGAAACTATCTGGCAAGTGTGTGGATGTGGAAAACATTGCTGATCAATCAGCCATCTTCTGCCGAACCCAGATGTGGCTCAAAAAATCTTTCTTAACACAGATCACTAGAAGATTTCTATCCCCATCTATAATGACATGACTAAAAACGGCTTCTTGTTAATTTGACATTTCAGATACTTAAACAGACCTTGCTTGGGGTATGCCGATGGCATATTTTATTCTATTGTACCAGTAGAATATCCATTGAACTATACATTATGTCTTTGAAGTCCTGTGTTTCCATTCATCTTGGCTGTTCCTTCAATATCAGCTGGCAAGTATTTCTTCACTACAGAAATGTCTAGTCCTGGAGTGGGTGCGTCGTATATAATACCATAACGTATTTCTCTCTGACACAAGTTCTCCTTTTCCTTTCTTTTTCTTCTTGTTCTTGTTATTACTTCTTCATCTGCGTTTTGTTCTTTTTCTCTGTGCCATTTCTTGCCTGTTATAAAAACCTCTAAGACAGTGTAAAGAGGCTTAGTGGCTACCCATACCAGGTAGATATGGTAAGATAGGGAGAATGAGGGTTACATACCTGGCTTAGAGCTGGCTCCCAAGAAGAAGCACCCCTAATTACAGCATCCAGGACTAGGGTGAACACTTTGACTCTCATCTGGGCTAGAGATACAGCCAAGGATTCTGATTTGGTGACCCCTGGCCCAAGCTCTATAGTCTTGCTGATGCTTACACCGGACAGGTGGCTGATTCTTGGCTCAAAGTCTTGGGGTAAGGCGAATTTAGCCAACTATTCTTTTTTTCATGACTCCTCCATGTAGAGAGGAATCTGATGTGCTGAAATTGCACTGTGGGCTTTAGTTTACAGGCACCTGGGGTGCAACGCAGAGGTTCATAATTGGATTCCAGCTTCATCAGGGAGTTTTTTTTAAGACAGGAAACATATAGCTTTAGGGAAATTCATGATAAGAGTGTTGACTTGGGTACATGTGGATGCTAAAGCAGGAACTCACCTTTTAGCAACCCAGACACCAGCCATATTCCAAGTTGATTCTAGAAGCCAATTGGTCATCCAGAACTAGCATCTTAACATATGAGGACTAGAACAGGTTTGGCATAAGGACAGGAGTGAGGGTGGGGAGGTGGGTAGGATGAAATCTGAAGATCCTTAATACCTGTGTCTGAGAGGAGCTGGGACTCAGAGATGGTAGATCAGTGAGGGAATAGAAATTCAATCTCTAGTCTTGCCAATATGTCTGGTGAGTGTTTACCCTGTTCTTCTGCCAACTCTATTATAATATAGAGTTCTCATAGGAAGAGACTGCTTTAACATTTTGCATACATTAAAAAAAAAAAACCCGTTTCCAACTTAAAATATGGTGTGATTAAGCTTCCTACCATTAGGTGGCGATGTAGGTCTACAATTATAACCTTCAAAGCCCGAAGCTGTTTAGAGATTACAAGCGGTGTAATCAGTGCTCTTTGGCAATAAAGAGTAATATTTCTCTGACACAAATATTTCCAGAAGATTTTAGTATAGCAAACTATATACTAGTTTGAACTGAAAACATAATCAAATAAAATTTAAAATTTAAATTTAATTGATAAAGTAATAAGACACATTGAAGCATTTGAATATTTCTTAATTTCAGGAAGTTCACCAAGGGAATAATAATAATTACATTACAAAAAGCTTACTGATGTTTAAGACATGTACTAGAGATAAACAAAAGGGGACAAAATGGAGCAAACGGTGTTTATATTAAAATTAAGTTTACATTTTTATTTTTAAAAAGTCCATTGCTTTAAAAAGTCTTGAAACTACTGATTTAACAGTATTGGAAATAAGCCTACTTAGGACACTGTAAATTTAGGTAATGTTCTTCCTCGTGTTAACTGAAACTGTGTTATTGGATGCCCAGGTTTATAGACTGTTCAGAATACAAAATATGAATCAACAGGTGTGTGGACTCAAAAGAAATAGTTTGATATCCCCTAAACTAGTTTATCTCTAGGTGAAGAAGAAAGAAAGTGGGGAATTCAAGGAAAGGGAAAGGAGAATGTAGAAAGGCCTCAGAGATCATCTAGTCCATCCCTACCCATTTTACAAATACGAAAATCATGGCCAGGCAATAGTAAGATTGTTGAGAATGTAGAGTATTAGAAACTGAGTGAGAGTGGGAATTTTTTTTTTTAAACTGAGTCTCACTGAGGGAGGCAGGAGGCAGCCACATGCCTAGGCAGATAGGGGCAGGTCCCTGGTGAAACACCACCTCCAAGCTGAAGACAGTTTAAAGCCTGAAAGCCAAGCTACAAGTTAAATTCTCAGACCAGATTGAGAACTTGTCTTTCCGTTTGGCATGCTTTCCTCTGATTGATCCCCACCCTTCACCTACTTTACACATACCTACCCTTTTCTGTTGGTTTTCTACACTGTTGTGCCCACCTTTGAGTGATGTCTTCACTTTAATCTTTTTTGCATACTCACAAACCAATCAGCATGCACTTCCTATTCTGAGCCCATAAAAGGCCCCAAGCTCAGCCATACTGGGGGACTTTTTCCCGCCTTTGGGTAGGGGAACCACCCCCACGATCCCACGTCCCCTCTTTGCTGAGAGCTTTCCTTTTGCTTAATAAATTCTACTCCACTCACTCTCTAGTGTCCATGTGCCTAATTCTTCCTGGTCATGAGACAAGAACTTGGACCAACTTGGACCTACTTGGACCTACTTGGACCTACACACACGTGCCACCACGCCTGGCTAATTTTTGTATTTTTAGTGGAGACGGAGTTTCACCACGTTGGCCAGGCTGGTCTCAATTGCCTGACCTCGTGGTCCGCCCACCTCATCCTCCCAATGTGCTGGGATTACAGGGGTGAGCCACTGCACCCAGCTTTTTTTTTTTTTTTTTTAGTTAGGGTTTACTCCCCTCTCCCAGGCTGTAGTGTAGCGGCTACAATCTTGGCTTATTGCAACCTCTGCCTCCTGGGTTAAAACGATCCTCCTGCCTCAGCCTCCTGAGTAGCTGGGCCTACAGACAGGCATGTGCCACCAGGCCTAGCTACATTTTTTTTTTTTTCAGAGGGAGTCATGCTCTGTCACCCAGGCTGGAGTGCAGTGGCATGATCTCAGCTCATTGCAACCTCTGCCTCCCAGGTTCAAGCAATTCTCCTGCCTCAGCCTCCCAAGTCGCTGGGATTACAGGCATCTGCCACCACGCTGGGTTAATTTTTGTATTTTTTGTAGAGTTGGGGTTTCACAATGTTGCCCAGGCTGGTCTTACTTAACTCCTGAGCTCAAGCGATCTGCCAGCCTCGGCTTCCTAAAGTGCTGGGATTACAGGCATGAGCCACCGCACCTGGTCAGTGCTGACTTTTATGTGTACACACAATATCACCTATACAAAATTTACAAAAAAACACAAAGCATTAAATCGTGTTTATGAATCTGCACATATGATATAGACGTTTAATATCAGCCAGGAGAATGGCAGATGACAGAAATCAGAGTAGTGCTTACTTCTGTGGGGGATGAAGGACAATGAGATGGGAGGGAGGGTGAGAAATACCTAGCACTTCAGCTGTCTGTGCTGTTTCATATCTTTTAAAACAAATGGATCCAAATGTTAAGCAAATGGATCCAAATGTTAAGATTTGATAAAGCTAGCTACAGATATATGTATATTGCTCTCTATAATTTTTGGTATGTTTGAACTATTTCAAAACAATAAAAAGAGAAGAGTTCAGTATAAATTCACACAGCTAGTTCAGTGGCAAAGCCTGGACTTTTGACCCTGGGTTCAGTGCTTACTTCACTATGACATTGGACTTGATTGCTTTCTACACAGACCAAGTTGAATGCCTTATGGGGTTCTACTTGGTGATAACATGCCTGTTATCCATATGTTTCTACTTTAAGCTGGCCAGAGTGCATGTTGAGTGAATTTGGGACAATGCTTTATAGAATTACATTTTATGTCTGTCTTTTGATTTCCTGACTGGTTAGAGATGAACGAATGCATTTTTCATCAATGTATCCCTTTGGGATTCTGAAAATAGCAATTTACCACAAAATTACTCACCAGCCTGACAATGTTCGTTCTTAAAAGAGTTGATATTGGATTTCTTGTCAGATTGCCAATTTCTCCTCTTTCCAATCAGATTCATTTTTGTTTTATCTGGGCTGAGCTTCAGCCAGTCTTGGACTTGGTCCAATGAGCTACTTGGGTTATTTCTTCAGAGAGCAGGGAGCCTGTTTACCTGGGTTTCTCACAAAGATTCCAACTTCTCCTCTTTCCAATCAGGTTCATTTTTGTTTTATCTGGGCTGAGCTTCAGACAACCTTGGACTTGGTCCAAAGAGCTGCTTGAGTTATTTCTTCAGAGAGCAGGGAGCCTGTTTCCTGGATTTGTCACAAAGATTCATGATGCCAAGGAGTGCAGGTACTTTGGTGGCACCAAAGTCCATGGTGTTCCATGATCTCCCCCAGTGGTATCATTGCTTACTCTCCTCGGAAAGAATGATAGATGAGCCACCCAGTGGCACTCAAGGGATGAACATTTGCCCACTGTTATCAGGGGGTCTCTAGGATAGGAATATAATTTTCCCCACTCATTGTAAAATTTAATAAATCACTTCCAGCTCCTCAATTTACAAAAAAACAAAACAAAACAAAACAAAAAACCCTGATAATTAATTGATCTACATTACCAGTATTTCCATTGTTCCATTCACATGTAATTTCACAATGCCTAAAGAGGACAAATACCGGTGGATGGGCTTTACTTAGTATGGATAAACTCCACTGGATAAATTCAGTGTGAATAAATTCCACTGGAGTACACTTAGGGTAGAATAATTCAAATTATACTTTAAAAATGAGTGCAATCATTTTTAAGAATGCAATTCTTAAGAAATCAAATGCAATTGAGACCTACATAAGGAGTTTTGTAGCCAGTAAGGAATTGCAAAAATATGCCAAAGAGGTTTGGTTTCATTAGAAATAACTTTTAAGAAATATTTTCTTGCATTTGTAGAAAATGATGAGGCATCTGAGCATAGATAGTTGAACGAATTTCTGCTTCGTGAACCCTGAATATATTTTATCAGAAGGTCTACAGAATAGTTGCCATATGTGAATAAATAGTGATGGGGAGGGGACATGGGACTCTAGTCCAGAAACACAAAGGCTAAGAGAAATATGGACCCCAGACCTGAAGTTTCCAGTTTCCAAAAGAGTCTCATGCTCAAAACACAGCCCTGAACAAAGAGCCACTGCACCTGAAGGATCCATACCATATGGACATGTGGGCTCTGCACTCTGATGACAATAACTAGAAGCATTCTCCAGTGCAGTGGCGATCACATTAGATCTTAGTGACTTTCCACTACAGTATCCAGGATGGGAGCCTGGCTGAAGAATGTCTGAGATAAGTAAGACACGATGGACAAACACCGCAAGTTCCTATGGAAAGTTTACAACTTTCACTTGTGCACAAGTTTCTAGATCCTCTTTTCTACTACCTTCCACTCCACCTCCCATGTGTTATCACTTTTTCCTTCTCTATGGGATAGTCCCCATAGTGCACAATGCCTCAAATATTAATACCTGATGCTTGACCCCATTTCTGTTTCCTGTTAACACCCTTTTTCTTTGTTCTCCTTTCTTGTAAAACTATTTTGTAGCATTTGTTCTTGTAGAATTTTTTTCTTATTGTTCTTTCTTGAATCTGATAGAATTAAGACTTGCTACTACCACTCCACTGAAACCTCTCATCAAGGTCACCAGTGACCCCTATATGGCTAAATCTAATGGTCAGTTCTCAGTCCAAGACTTATTAGACCACTTGGTAACACTTGACAGCAATGATCACTCCCTCTTTCTTGAAACACTTTCTTCACTTGGCTTTTGGTCAGTTCTCTGCCTGAACTTCCATCTCCCTTGCTTTCTCCTAATCGTCAGGTCTTTAAATATCAAAGTATTGTGTAGCCATGATATTCACTCCATAAGTGAGCTCATATATCTTATGACACTTTATAATGTCTATGTGTTGAAGACTGCCAAATTTATATCTCCACCCTCTCCTCTGAACTCCAGACTTGCATATTCAACTACATACTTGATATATCCTTTGGTGAGAACTTGATGTGCCCTAAACAGAACTCATGATATTGTCCTCAAATCCGTTCCTTCCCTAATATTCTCCATCTTAGTAAATGGCACCTACCACTTCTTCAGGTGAAAAACTTTGGGTCATCTTTTCTTGCCTCTTAGTCTCATACCTAATATCTAATCTGTCAGTAAATGTTGTCAACTCAATCTTCAAAATATAACCTGAATCTGACCGTAACTCACCTTTTCTACTCCTAGTCCAAACCACCACCTTTCACCTAAACAAGTACAGTAGCCTCTTAACAGGTCTCTTTAATTTCACTCTTGCTTCCCTTCCAGCAATGGTCCATTTCCCTGTAGTAACCACTGTGATCATTTAAAAACATTATTAGATCATGTCACTCCCTTGCCTCAGCTTGCTAAAAATTAAATAAAAAATTCCCACCATAGTCCTACCTATTAAAGGACTTTTGATTACCTCTCCAGTTTAATTGCCTACAACTCTTCTGCCTGCTCATTCTCTTTCAGTGAGATCAGCCTGCCTGCTGTTCCTGAAATACACCAAATATATTACTTTTTCTTGGTCCTTATACTTTCCATTTCCTCATCTGGGGAAATTCTTCCCCCAGTGTCCAGTGGCTTATGCTGTCCCTTTATTCAGGTCTCTGTTCAAATGTCACCCTATTACAGTGGTTTCTGGAACTACCTGATATAAATTCAAACCGTCTTCACCTTATCTGCCTGCACAGATCATAATTTGACATTATATGTTTATTATCTGTCTTCTCTACTAAAACGAAAGTTCCATGAGTACAGGTCCTTTATTTTATGTATTGCTCATTTCCAGTGCCTGGAAAGTGCCTGGGATATACTAGGGGATCAATAAACATTTCTTGATTTAATTAATAAACAGGTAAATTTTCCAACCCATCCTGGAAAGATAAAACTCAAGAGCTCAAATTAAGTTGATTGAAAGACTAGAATTACTGAAGCATTATTATTTGCACATCTGAATTTGTAAACCGGGGGTCAGACCTACTACAATTTTAATTCTAGTTGGCCATTCTACCACAAGGCCCTCCGCATCTCAAAGCATCCTATCTCTACATTAGTTTTCCTGAAAAATATTGCTTTTATGATGTTACCTCCCTTCTCTTAAACCTCATAATGGTTATCTACCATCAACATTGAGAGCAAACTTTTCTACTTCTGTTTTCAAGGTCTTTGCTAACCCTATTTATCACCTTGGCTGTGGGATTCAACAGAATTTTCTCCATTCTGATCCCAAGCACGGGCTATGCTTATTTTCATATTTAAACCTTGACTCATGACATCCCTACCACTCAGAATGCCTCCTTCCATTCAAATCTCACCTTTCCCTTAATCATTTTCTTAGTTCTCAGCAACTTCATGACCTCTTTATCCTTACCTTTGTACTTTACATACAGTGAACCCTTCCCATCTCTGAGTATGTCTGTCCAGTGCCTGACAATACTGAATATCTGTTAGACTCCATTACTTATTGATTGACAAATTATTTAGCTGAGTATTTGAAAAAATGTATATTAAATATGGTGAGTGCTTAGTTTATTTTCTCTCTGTTATGAAGGTTATTCTAAAAAAGTAAAATGATAGTCCAGTTTTGTTCAAATTACTTTATTTTAATGAAATTCATATTATACGGTACTTTTTTAATCATTAAATTTGAGTATTACTAAGTAGTGCAAAAAAGGATTCAGTCCCCTAAAGTTAGGGCTGGCTAGGAAAGTCAATGTGATAATTTAATTTTTCTAATTTTCCTCTGCCCTACCCATGGCAGAACAGCTTTCTTATTTTGCCTGGTAAATTTGCACTTCATGATATTTTTTCCTTTTCCTTTTTCTTTTCATTCCTGAAGTTTGGTTGGGTCATATTAGTATTTCAAGTAAAATTGATATAAAATGTATACAGTGCCTGTGTCAGTCAGGGTCCAATTAACAACAAAAAGCACACATTGGGTTAAATTTAATACAAAGATTAATTAAACTTCGATAAAAGAACAACTACAAGGAAACTATGGTATTCTAGACCTGGGGGGGCAGGTACACAAGGAAGGACAATAAGAGTTCAGATCTTATTGGAGAAGGTGTAGTTCAGCACACTGGATAGCAAAGACGCTTGCTGGTCTGTTCTAGTCAGAGCTGGTCTGCAGTCCTGGGCAAGTAGGAAGTAACTCTTTGGAACGCATGTAGAACACAGTAATCAGTGATCAGGGTGCGCTTGCACAGAGAGATTAGGGGCTGGGATACAGGTGAGCTGTGCCTGGATCTGCAATGGGTGGGAGTGGAGGCAGGTGCTGGGACTTGCGGGAGGAAATGTCAGTAGCAAAATGAATGGTGGTTTAGGGCACCTGGGGTGAGCCGGAGGGCTTTGGGGCCCGTTTCCCCGTGCGAAAACTGCTCAGGAATGTTATCGCCAGTCCAGACCGAGGCTGCAAGATCGCAGACATTCTGTGTAGCAGTCAGAAACACTGGGAGACCACGGTCCTTCTCACAGTGCCTCTTCGGCGCCCTCTACTGCAAAAACAGAACATCGTGCTCTGTGGAGATGCTGAAAGGAGTGTCAATTGTTACACAGCATATACGTAAACATGAATTGGAGCAGAGAGGCAATACATTGGTAACTGGCACAATGTTTACCTAAGTATAGATGTACTTATCAAGTACAAGTGTATTTGAGAAGTTGCGTATGAATACTTTGGCAAAAACAATCCATATTAAGACAACATGTCAGTAATGAATAAATAAATACAATGACAGTCGTCCCTTGGTATACTCTGGGGAATGGTTTCAGGATCCCCATGTATACCCAAATCTAAGCATACTCAACTCCTCCAGTTGGCCCTGTGGAACCCGCATCTTTTTGCATAGTATTTTATTAATGTATCACAATTTACTTTTCTATTCTCCTGTTGATGACATTACAGTTGCTTCTGGGTTTTGGCTATCTTGAATATACCTGCTATAAACATGAGTTTCTGTGAAGCTATGCACTCATTTCGTGTGTGTGCATAAAAAGAAGTGGAATTGCTTGGTCATAGTGCTTTAGTAGTGGGCCATGTTTAGCTTTAGTAGATGCTGCTAAACATTTTTTGAGTGTTTGAACCAATATCCGCTCCTACCAGAAAGTATGAGAGTTCTAGTTTCTCCACATTCTTGCAAACAGTTGGTATTGTCAGTCTTTTTGTTTTTAGCTATTCTTGTGGATACTTTTTAAAAAAATTAAATTAAATACAAATGTACAATTGTAGTTCTCAATATTTAACCCGTCTGTTCTGATAAATACAAAAACCTGTTTCTCTCAAATGCTATCTGAAATTTCAAAGTAAAAATAACAGCAATGATATTTTAAAAATTTTTTATTTCCAAAGCTTTCGGGGTACAAGTGGTTTTTTTGTTACATGGATGAATTATATAGTGGTGAATTCTGAGATTTTAGCCCACCCATGGCCAGAGTAGTGTACATTGTTACCTAATGTGTAGTTTTTTTTATCCTCAGCTCCCTCCTGTCCTCCCTCGTCCGATTCTCTAAAGTCGATTGTATCACTCTGTATGTTTTTGCCTACTTGTAACTTAGCTTCCACTTATAAGTGTGAACATACAGTTTTTGGTTTTCCGTTCCTGTGTTACTTAGAGTAACGGCCTCTATCTCCATCCAAGTTTCTGCAAAAGGTATTATTTCATTCCTTTAATGGCTGAGTAGTATTCCATGGTGTATATACACCACATTTTCTTTGTCCACTCGTTAGTTGATGGGCACTTACATTGGTTCCCCATCTTTGCAATTGTGTATTGTGCTGCTGTCAACACACGTGTACAAGGGTCTTTTTCATATGATGATGTCTTTTCCTTTGGGTAGATATCTAGTAGTGGGATTGCTTGATCAAATGGTAGATCTACTTTTAGCTCTTT
The DNA here is from genome assembly GCF_029281585.2 of Gorilla gorilla gorilla. Classification (NCBI taxonomy): domain Eukaryota; kingdom Metazoa; phylum Chordata; class Mammalia; order Primates; family Hominidae; genus Gorilla; species Gorilla gorilla. Next base: position 55,938,754 of record NC_073227.2, on the reverse strand, counting down.
AAGGAATCTCCATACTGTTTCCCATAAAGGTTGTACTAATTTAAATTCCTACCGGCAGTGTGTAAGCATTCCCTTTCCCCACATCCATATAAACATCTATTGTTTTTTGATGTTTTAATAATGGCCATTCTTGCAGGAGTAGGGTGGTATCTCATTGCAGTTTTAATTTGCTTTTCCATGATGAGTGATGTTGAGCATTTTTTCATGTTTTTTGGCCATTGTAGATCATCTTTTGAGAAATGTCTATTCATGTCCTTTGCCCATTTTGTCCACTTGTTTTGTTTTTTTTTCAGAGGGAGCCTCATTTTGTTGCCCAGGCTGCAGTGCAGTGGTGCAATCTCGGCTCACTACAACCTCTGCCTCCTGGTTTCAAGTGATGCTTAAGCCTCAGTCTCTCAGTTGTAGCTGAGACTACAGGTGTGCACCACTATGCGTGGCTAATTTTTGTATTTTTAGTGGAGATGGGGGGTCTTACTATGTTGTCCAGGCTGGTCTCGAACTCCTGAGCTCAAGCGATTCGCCCACCTCAGCCTCCCAAAGTGCTGGGATTACAGATGTGAGCCACCAGGCCGGGTCTTTGCCAACTTTTTAATGGGATTATTTGTTTTCTTTTTCTTGCTGATTTGTTTGAGTTCCTTGCAGATTCTGGAAACTAGTCCTTTGTTGGATGCATCTTGCAAACATTTTCTCCCCTTCTGTGGGTTGTCTGTTTACTTTGCTGATTATTTCTTTTGCTGCGCAGAAACTTTTAAATTAGGTTCCATTTACTTATCTTTGTTTTTGTTGCATTTGCTTTTGGGGTCTTAGTCATGAATTATTTCCCTAGGCCAATGTCTAGAAGAGTTTTTCCAACGCCGTCTTCTAGAATTTTTAGTTTCAGGTCTTATATTTTAGTCCTCGGTCCATCTCGAAATGATTTTTGGATAGGATGAGAGATAGGGATCCAGTTTCATTCTTCTACATGTGGCTTTCCAGTTTTCTCAGCATCATTTATTAAATAGGGTGTCCATTCCCCAATTTATGTTTTTGTATGCTTTGCTGTAGATCAGTTGGCTGTATGTATTTGGCTTTATATCTGAATTCTCTATTCTGTTCCATTGGTCTATGCATCTACTTTTTTTTTTTCCCAGTACCATGTTGTTTTGATATCTATAGCCTTGTAGCATACTTTGAAGTCCAGTAATAGGATGTCTCCAGATTTGTTCTTTTTGCTTAGGATTGCTTTGGCTGTTCAGGCTCTTTTTGGTTCCACATGAATTTTAGGATTGTTTTTTCTACTTCTGAGAAAAAATGATGCTGGTAGTTTGATGGGAATTGCATTGAATCTGTAGATTGCTTTGGGCAGTATGTTCCTTTTCACAATGTTGATTATTCCAATCTATGAACATGGAATGTGTTTCCATTTGTTTATGTTGTCTATGATGGCTTTCAGCAATGTTTCGTAGCTCTCCTTGTAGAAGCAATGGTAATTTTTGAAAATGTGTTCTCAACTTACATATGCTTCCACTTTATGATATATACTAGCTCTCCCTGCAAAAATTTACAATGATAATACAACAAATGTTTGTTTTCTCACTCAGCGAGCACAAAAGATTATTTCTGATTCCAAAGTGATTATTGTGATTATCACTTTTAATTGTATAATATGGCAGGGGAAAAATCCTGATTATATGAGCCCTTTCCCTGTTTAGGTACTTTAAAAATAACTGGAATTTCTAGGTAAACATTAAATGCATATACACAGTCATCATTTGCCTGGTGGTTAAGAGTATAGGCCAGGAGTCACACTACCCATTTGCAATTCTAGCTCTGCTAGTATGTTGAATAAGAAATTGTTTTGATGGGGGAGTTGCTGAATAGGAACAGCTCTGGTCTACAGCTCCCAGCGAGATCAACACAGAAGGCAGGTGATTTCTGCAGAAAGGTGATTTCTGCAGAAAGGTGATTTCTGCAGAAAGGTGATTTCTGCAGAAAGGTGATTTCTGCAGAAAGGTGATTTCTGCAGAAAGGTGATTTCTGCAGAAAGGTGATTTCTGCAGAAAGGTGATTTCTGCAGAAAGGTGATTTCTGCAGAAAGGTGATTTCTGCAGAAAGGTGATTTCTGCAGAAAGGTGATTTCTGCAGAAAGGTGATTTCTGCAGAAAGGTGATTTCTGCATTTCTGCAGAAAGGTGATTTCTGCATTTCTGCAGAAAGGTGATTTCTGCATTTCTGCAGAAAGGTGATTTCTGCAGAAAGGTGATTTCTGCATTTCTGCAGAAAGGTGATTTCTGCAGGTGATTTCTGCATTTCCAAGTGAGGTACCTGGTTCATCTCGTTGGGACTGGCTGGAAAGTGGGTACAGCTGAAGCAGGGCGGGGCATCATCTCACCCGGGAAGCACAAGGGGTTGGGGGATTTCCCTTTCCTAGCCAAGGGAAGCCGTGAGTGACTGTACCTGGAGGAATGGTACACTGCTGCCCAAATATTGTGCTTTTCCCACAGTCTTCGCAACCGGCAGACCAGGAGATTCCCTCCTGTGCCTGGCTCAAAGGGTCCCATGCCCATGGAGCCTCACTCGCTACTAGTGCAGCAGTCTGAGATCAACCTGGAATGCTGGAGCTTGGTAGGGGAAGGGGCATCCACCATTGCTGAGGCTTGAGTAGGCAGTTCTATGCTCACAGTGTAAACAAAGTGGCAGGGAAGCTCGAACAGGGTGGAGCCCACCACAGCACAGCAAGGCCTACTGCCTCCCTAGATTCCACCTCTGGGGGCAGGGCATATCTGAACAAAAGGCAGCAGATAGCTCCTGCAGACTTAAATGTGACTGCCTGATAGCTCTGAAGAGAGCAGTGGTTCTCCCAGCATGGCGTTCAAGATCCGATAATGGACAGAGTGCCTCCTAAAGTGGGTCCCTGACCCCATGTAGCCTGACTGAGAGACACCTCCCAGTAGGGGCCACAGACACCTCATTCAGGCAGGTGCCCCTCTGGGATGAAGCTTCCAAAGGAAGGATCAGGGAGCAATATTTGCTGTTCTGCAGCCTTCGCTGGTGAAACCCAGGCAAACAGGGTCTGGAGTGGACCTCCAGCAAACTCCAATAGACCTGCAGCTGAGGGTCCTGTCTGTTAGAAGGAAAACTAACAAACAGAAAGGAATAGCATCAACATCAACAAAAAGGACATCCACACCAAAACCCCATCCGTAGGTCACCAACATCGAAGACCAAAGGTAGATTAGACCACAAAGATGGGGAGAAACCAGAGCAGAAAGGCTGAAAATTCCAAAAACCAGAATGCCTCTTCTCCTCCAAAGGAACACAACTCCTCGCCAGCAAGGAAACAAAACTGGATGGAGAATGAGTTTGATGAGTTGACAGAAGTAGGCTTCAGAAGATCAGTAATAACAAACTTCTCCACGCTAAAGGAGCATGTTCTAACCCATCGCAAGGAAGCTAAAAACCTTGAAAAAAGATTAGAGGAATGGCTAACTAGCATAACCAGTGTAGAGAAAAGCTTAAATGACCTGATGGAGCTGAAAACCACAGTACAAGAACTGCGTGAAGCATACACAAGCTTCATGAGTCAATTCGATCAAGCGGAAGAAAGGATATCAGTGATTGAAGATCAAATTAATGAAATAAAGTGAGAAGACAAGATTAGAGAAAAAAGAGTGAAAAGAAACAAACAAAGCCTCCCAGAAATATGGGACTATCTGACAAGACCAAATCTACATTTAATTGGCATACCTGAAAGTGATGGGGAAAATGGAAAGAAGTTAGAAAACATTGTTCAGGATATTATCCAGGAGAACTTCCCCAACCTAGCAAGGCAGGCCAACATTCAAATTCAGGAAATACAGAGAACACTACAAAGATACTCCTCAAGAAGAGCAACCCCAAGACACGTAATTGTCAGATGCACTGAGGTTGAAATGAAGGAAAAAATGTTAAGGGCAGCCAGAGAGAAAGGTCGGGTTACCCACAAAGGGAAGCCCATCAGACTAACAGTGGATCTCTTGGCAGAAACCCTACAAGCCAGAAGAGAGTGGGGGCCAATATTCAACATTCTTAAACAAAAGAATTTTCAATGCAGAATTTCATATCCAGCCAAACTAAGCTTCATAAGTGAAGGAGAAATAAAATCCTTTAGAGACAAGCAAATGCTGAGAGATTTTGTCACCACCAGGCCTACCTTACAACAGCTCCTGAAGGAAGCACTAAACGTGGAAAGGAACAACCAGTACCAGCCAGTGCAAAAACATGCCAAATTGTAAAGACCATCAATGCTATGAAGAAACTGCATCAATTAATGGGCAAAATAACCAGCTAACATCATAACGACAGGATCAAATTCACACATAACAATATCAACCTTAAATGTAAATGGACTAAATGCCCCAATTAAAAGACACAGACTGGCAAGTTGGATAAAGAGTCAAGACCCATCGGGGTGCGGTATTCAGGAGACCCATCTCATGTGCAAAAACACACATAGGCTCAAAATAAAGGGATGGAGGAAGATCTAACAAGCAAATGGAAAGCAAAAAAAAGCAGAGGTTGCAATCCTGGTCTCTGATAAAACAGACTTTAAACCAACAAAGATCAAAAGAGACAAAGAACGCCACTACATAATGGTAAAGGGATCAATTCAACAAGAAGAGCTAACTATCCTAAATATATATGCACCCAATACAGGAACACCCAGATTCATAAAGCAAGTTCTTAGAGACCTACAAAGAGACTTAGACTCCCACACAATAATAATGGGAGACTTTAACACTCCACTGTCAATATTAGACAGATCAACAAGACAGAAAATTAACAAGGATATCCAGGACTTGAACTTAGCTCTGCACCAAGTGGACCTAATAGACATCTACAGAACTCTCCACCCCAAATCAACAGAATATACATTCGTCTCAGCACCACCTCACACTTATTCTAAAATTGACCACATAATTGGAAGTAAAACACCCCTCAGCAATTGTAAAGAACAGAAATCACAACAAACTGTCTCTCAGACCACAGTGCAATCAAATTAGAACTCAGGATTAAGAAATTCACTCAAAACCACACAACTACATGAAAACTAAACAACGTGCTCCTGAATGACTACTGGGTAAATAACAAAATGAAGACAGAAATAAAGATGTTCTTTGAAACCAATGAGAACAAAGACACAACATACCAGAATCTCTGGGACACATTTAAAGCAGTGTGTAGAGGGAAATTTATAGGAGTAAATGCCCACAAGAGAAAGGAGGAAAGATCTAAAATCGACACCCTAACATCACAATTAAAAGAACTAGAGAAGCAAGAGCAAACACATTCAAAAGCTAGCAGAAGACAAGAAATAACTAAGATCAGAGCAGAACTGAAGGAGATAGAGACACAAAAAACCCTTCAAAAAATCAATGAATCCAGGAGCTGGTTTTTTGAAAAGATCAACAAAATAGACAGACTGCTAGCAAGACTAATAAAGAAGAAAAAGAGAAGAATCAAGTAGACACAATAAAAAATGATAAAGGGGATATCACCACTAATCCCACAGAAATACAAACTACCATCAGAGAATACTATAAACACCTCTATGCAAATAAACTAGAAAATCTAGAAGAAATGGATAAATTCCTGGACACATACACCCTCCCAAGACTGAACCAGGAGGAAGTTGAATCTCTGAATAGACCAATAACAGGTTCTGAAATTGAGGCAATAATTAATAGCCTACCAACCAAAAAATGTCCGGGATCAGATGAATTCACAGCTGAAATCTACCAAGGTACAAAAAGGAGCTGGTATCATTCCTTCTGAAACAATTTCAATCAATAGAAAAAGAGGGAATCCTCCCTAACTCATTTTATCAGGCCAGCATCATCCTGATACCAAAGCCTGGCAAAAACACAACAAAAAAAAGAGAATTTTAGGCCAATATCCCTGATGAACATCCATGTGAAAATCCTCAATAAAATACTGGCAAACCAAGTCCAGCAGCACATCAAAAAGCTTATCCACCATGATCAAGTTGGCTTCATCCCTGGAATGCAAGACTGGTTCAACATACGCAAATCAATAAACATATTCCATCACATAAATAGAACCAATGACAAAAACCACATGATTAACTCAATAGATGCAGAAAAGGCCTTCAACAAAATTCTACAGTCTTTCATTCTAAAAGCTTTCAATGAACTAGTTATTGATGGAACGCGTATCAAAATAATAAGAGCTATTTACGACAAACCCACAGCCTATATCATACTGAATGGGCAAAAACTGGAAGCATTCCCTTTGAAAACTGGCACAAGAAAAGGATGCCCTCTCTCACCACTCCTGTTCAATATAGTATTGGAAGTTCTGGCTAGGGCAATCAGGCAAGAGAAAGAAATAAAGGTGGGTATTCAATTAGGAAAAGAGGAAGTCAAATTGTCTCTGTTTGCAGATGGCATGATTGTATATTTACGAAACCCCATTGTCTCAGCCCAAAATTTCCTTAAGCTGATAAGCAACTTCAGGATACAAAATCAATGTGCAAAAATCAAAAGCATTCCTATACACCAAGAACAGACAAACAGAGAGCCAAATCATGAGTGAATTCCCATTCACAATTACTACAAAGAGAATAAAATACCTAGGAATACAACTTACAAGAGATGTGAAGGACCTCTTCAAGGACAACTACAAACCACTGCTCAGCGAAATAAAAGAGGACGCAAACAAATGGAAGAACCTTCCATGCTCATGGATAGGAATAATCAATATCGTGAAAATGGCCATACGGCCTAAGGTAATTTATAGATTCAATGCTATCCCCATCAAGCTACCACTGACTTTCCTCACAGAATTGGAAAAAACTACTTTAAAGTTCATATGGAACCAAAAAAGAGCCCACATAGCCAAGACAATCCTAAGCAAAAAGAACAAAGCTGGAGGCATCAGGCTACCAGACTTCAAACTATACTACAAGGCTACAGTAATCAAAACAGCATGGCATTGGTACCAAAACAGAGAGATAGACCAATAGAACAGAACAGAGGCCTCAGAAACACCACCACACATCTACAACCATCTGATCTTTGACAAACCTGACAAAAACAAGCAATGGGGAAAGGATTCCCTATTTAATAAATGGTGCTGGGAAAACTGGCTAGCCATATATAGAAAATTGAAACTGGATTCCTTCCTTACACCTTACACAAAGATTAACTCAAGATGGATTAAAGACTTAAATGTAAGACCTAAAACCATAAAAAACCCTAAAAGAATACCTAGACAATGCAATTCAGGACACAGGCATGGGCAAAGACTTCATAACTAAAACACCAAAAGCAACGGCAACAAAGGCCAAAATAGACACATGGGATCTAATTAAACTAAAGAGCTTCTGCACAGCAAAATAAACTATCATCGGAGTGAACAGGCAACCTACAGAATGGGCGAAAATTTTTGCAATCCATCCATCTGACAAAGGGCTAATATCCGGAATCTACAAAGAACTTAAACAAAAGTACAAGAAAAAACAACCCCATCAAAAAGTGGGCAAAATATATGGATAGACGCTTCTCAAAAGAAGACATTTATGCAGCCAGCAGACATATGAAAAAATGCTCATCATCACTGGTCATCAGAGAAATGCAAATCAAAACCACAATGAGATACCATCTCATGCCAGTTAGAATGGCAATCATTAAAAAGTCAGGAAACAACAGATGCTGGAGAGGATGTGGAGAAATAGGAATGCTTCCACACTGTTGTTGGGAGTGTAAATGATTTCAACCATTGTGGAAGACAGTGTGGTGATTCCTCAAGGATCTAGAACTAGAAATACCATTTGACCCAGCAATCCCATTACTGGGTATATACCCAAAGGATTATAAATCATGCTACTATAAAGACACATGCACAAGCATGTTTACTGAGGCACTATTCACAATAGCAAAGACTTAGAACCAACCCAAATGTCCATCAATAATAGACTGGATAAAGAAAATGTGCCATATATACACCATGGAATACTATGCAGCCATAAAAAAGGATGAGTTCATGTCCTTTGCAGGGACACGGATGAAGCTGGAAACCATCATTCTCAGCAAAATATCACAAGGACAGAAGACCAAACACCACATGTTCTCACTCATAAGTGGGAGTTGAACACTGAGAACACATGGACACATGGAGGGGAACATCGCACACCAGGGCCTGTTGCAGGGTGGGGGGCTGGTGGAGGGATAGCATTAGGAGAAATACCTAATGTAAATGACAAGTTGATGGGTGCAGCCAACCAACATGGCGCATGTATACCTATGTAAGAAACTTGCACATTGTGCACACGTACCCTAGAACTTAAAGTATAATAAAAAAAATTGTTTTGACGATAACAATACCTACTTCATGGTTGTTGTGAAGATTAGACGAGTAAAAGAAAAAAGGACCTAGAAGAATGCTGGCACACAGAAAGCACTCAAGGATTGCTGATCACTGTTATTAGCTATTGAATATTTGAGGGAACAGAAAAAATTTCTCAAGAAAGTTTGACATGGAAATTTAAATAATATGCTAGTCCAGCTCTCTGGCATATAACATAATTCTAAGAAGGATCTCTCTTTTTAGTAGCCACTCAATACTTCTTGGACATTACTCAGTGATAATTACTATATTCTCTCTCAGAGTATAACAGCTCCTTTCCTGTATGTGAAAACCCCACTGAAGAAAAGTCTCGCTTTAGGGTTTTCAAACTTTGAAAGCTGGTTGCAGCTTTAAACTTACAGTTCTTATACAAGTGCAGCATTAAGAGAGTTGCTGTGCACCTCTTAGTTTCTAGCCAATGAAGTTATATCATTCTCAGAGATGTTATTTCTTTTCTTCTTTTCATTTTTCTGAGACGGAGTTTTGCTCTTTTGCCCAGGCTGGAGTGAAGTGGCGCGATCTTGGCTCATTACAACCTCCGCCCCCTGGGTTCAAACAATTCTCCTGCCTCAGCCTCCCTAGTAGCTGTGATTATAGGCACCCACCACCATGCCCGGCTAATTTTTGTATGTTTAATAGAGACAGGGTTTCGCCATGTTGGCCAGGCTTGCCTCAAACTCCTGACCTAAGGTGATCCACCCGCCTTGGCATCCCAAAGTGCTAGGATTACAGGCGTGAGCCACCATGCCTGGCCATGGGATGTCATTTTTGAGTTTGGTTAATGTACAGGCAATTCTGCAATATCTATGTTTAAGACATTAAAAGCATGGTTTCTAATACTAGACTACTTAGCATTGAATCTTGGCTTCACTACTTCCTAGCTGTATGATCAAAGGCAAATTGCTTAATCTCTCTGTGCCTCAGTGTTCTCAGTTGTAAAACGGGGATAATAAACACGGTTACTGTGAGTACCAAATTAGTTAATACATAACGTAAAACACTTTAAACAGTGCCTGACATCTAATAAATGCTATCTAAATATTATAATAGAAATTTATCATTAAAATAGAAGAATTAACTAAATTGAAGGACTGTACGATAAGCCATCAATATGTTTCTCAATCCCAGACAGACCCCAGAATGAATTTTTGCAATCTACCTATCTGTATATATGCACATGTATCTTATTGGAAAACTCAGCAAAATCAAAAGATTTAGGTCCTGGCCCTCAACTATTTTCCTTAACAAAATCTACTTTAGGGAGATGCTGTGAAGGTAAAAATTAGCATGTTCCAGGGAAAGCTCATTGCACACTATAAAGGACTATGACAATAACAGGCTTTAGATTTATTTTCTACATTGCTCTAGCATTTTAGAAGGGTACTTTTACTATTCAAGCCACTTTCCTGCAACTCTCCCCCAAATTTCCCTCCTTCACACTGGCCAACCTCAAAGCGTTTTCAATGTAAGTGCCTTTCCTGTTAGTGAGACTTCCCTATGAAAATAAATAGTTTAAAGGTTGTTGGAGCCTAAAACTCACTAAGCCTGGAGAGAGATGTGACTGTCATCTGAGTTACACATGGTTACAACTTCTGTTTCTCAGATTATAGATTAACTTGCTTTCTTATTTTTCTTGTTCTATACAATGGCTAGAGAGAATTAAACGAAGTTAAGGACAAAAACTTCCTGCCTTCTTAATGATCCTTATAGATTAACTTCTGCTTTGTTGCCCCGGTTTGCTTAGACCAGATGACAGAAAATCCTTTATGAAAAATGTTAAACGTACACTTCCCAAAAAGAAACACTGTCTATAATCAAATTGTTGTAACTATTCTCTAACCTTGTATGATAAAATGCTGTAATCCTGCTAAAAAACCTCTCAGTTTCTGCCTATATAAATGAAATCTTAAATCTCTACTTCGGAAGGCTGACTCCTTCCTTGGAGTCGGTGTTTCTAGGTAGGCTATCCTCAAACTTCGCGCTTTTGATTATTTTACATTGAAACCTCCTGTCATCCGCAAGCTCAAAGGCAAGGCTAATAAAAGATGGCAGAGAGCCAATTAGGGACAGAGCCATGGAATCCTCATACCCAGGTGAGTTTAGGGCAGTCTTGCAGAAGCAGAAGCAAATTGTGGGGTCACGAAACCCTCCGGACCCGCCCGCCTCCACCACCACGCGCCCCTATGACCTTCGACCCCTCCCTAGCCCCAGAGCACGCCGGGAGTTGTAGTTCCCAAAGGCCTGTGCAGGCTAGCGCAGGCGCTTGGGGTTCCCCTCCCACCCAACCCCCGCACTTTACCGGATAAGGAAGCGGCCCGTGCTGCCACGCAGTCGCCGGAACGCGGGCGGGGTCTTCTGGGAGTTGTAGTCTGTTGGGGCGTGCGCCGTCGGTAAGGAGACGTAGCTTTCCGTGGGGTGTACCACTGCAGTTGGTTCCCGGCGGGAGACGCAGGGTCAGTATGTGACTCTTCCCCTACCACGCTCCCCCAGAGGCTGAGGAGGCGGTTTCGACTTCTCCTCCGGCTGTCTTCGGCACTGTGTGCTTCTTGCTCCGCGGTTTATTTCTGTACCTAGTCCTCCCTCCCGTCTTCGGTCCATCTCCAAAGCCCGGGCTTGGCGGGGACTCGCTCTCCGGTAAAGGCAGGGCCGCGACCTCCTAAAACCCGGCCCCCGCCGTGCAGGAACCTTCCTCACTCGGCCCCTCACACCGGGTTTCCGCACTGACCCTCCTTCGCCTCGGTCCTCGCCGCGCTCACCTCCTTCCACTCTTTTTTTTTTTTCTCCTTTGCAGGGATGGAAGCTTCCTGGCGCCAGGTGGCCGGTGGCCGAGGCCGATCCCGGGGACGGGCCACTGCCGCCCCCTCAGGAAATGGAGTCCATCTCCGCGGCGCCGGAGTAGGGCGAGAGAAGGGGTCGGTGGGCGCGGTTCTTTCTGGCACCAGTCCCGGAGGAGTCGCGACCACGGCGGCTGCAGGGAGCAGGCACAGCCCCGCGGGATCCCAAGCCCTGCAGACTACCGCAGCCAGCGGTGAGATTGGCTCCCGCCCGCGTGCTCACCTGGATGCCTCCTAAGGCAGTTACTAGTCAGGACCGCCTCTGCCCTCGCCTTCTTTCTTTCACTGCTTTTCCCCTCCTTCGGGAGTTTGTTATCGGGCCCACTTCTCCAGCCTTTCGGGTGGCTGCTCTTTTCGGCACTCTAGGTAGATTTCCATCGCACCTCTTTCATCTTAATTTTAGGTGGTATTACCTTTGTTACTTCCCTCCACTCTTGCCTACTTGAATCTCCAGACCATCAGTTGTAAATTGTGGCCCGGTGTTCTGATTTGGTCTAAAATGTTGTTTGGTTAACACAGAGTTTTAAATGTGGATTGATTGTCAGCGTTTGTTTGTCGTTTTTAAAAATCTGGTTAACAACCTTGTGGCTTTAGTTATCTTTGTGCCTGGCAACAGTCAGCTCGGCTGAGTCACAGAAATCCCATTTAGATTGGACTTGGGCATTCCATCTCACATTCTCTCTCATTTCTGGAGCCAGGTGTCATTTGTCATCTTTACCTTTGCCTTTGTTTCTTGACTTGTCTTATTCCTTGTAAGCACTTGAGCTTTTGATACCTTCCTTGACTGTAGTTCCTATTTACAAGTTCCATGTCCTTCTGTGGACATATCTGGTGTTGCCTCCGATATATCAATACTTTTCATCCAAGACCATGTTTTCGTGGAGCCAGGGAGCACTTACACACAATTGTGCATGGGGCCGAGGGAATAATCCCTGAAATCATTTTATTTTTGTGTTTGGAATGCATTTCAGGATACATTTTTTTGGGGGGTGTGGAGCAGAATTGAGTATCTTGAATGATTTTTCTCCTAGGCTAATTTGAAAGGTAGGTGGTATTCTCTTAGCACGCAGTTAATGGCAGTGATGATAAGGCATACAATATGGAGACGTGTGAACAGGTTTGGTAAACTTTTTTTTTTTTTTTTTTTTTTTTTTTTGAGACGGAGTCTCGCTGGTCGCCCAGGCTGGAGTGCAGTGGCGCAATCTCGGCTCACTGCAAGCTCCGCCTCCCGGGTACAGGCCATTATCCGGCCTCAGCCTCCCGAGTAGCTGGGACTACAGGAGCCCGCCACCACGCCTGGCTAATTTTTTGTTTTTTGTTTTTTTTTTTTTAAGTAGAGACGGGGTTTCACCGTGTTAGCCAGGATGGCCTCCATCTCGTGGGTAGAAGGAAAACAAGCATTCTGGCCGGGCGCGGTGGCTCAAGCCTGTAATCCCAGCACTTTGGGAGGCCGAGGCGGGCAGATCATGAGGTCAGGAGATGGAGACCATCCTGGCTAACAGGGTGAAACCCCGTCTCTACTAAAAATACAAAAAATTAGCCGGGCGGGGTGTCGGGCGCCTGTAGTCCCAGCTACTCGGGAGGCTGAGGAAGGAGAATGGCGTGAGCCCGGGAGGCGGAGCTTACGGTAGCCGAGATTGCCCCATTGCACTCCAGCCTGGGCGACAGAGCAAGACTCCGTCTCAAAAAAAAAAAAAAAAAAGAAAAGAAAAGAAAAAGAAAAGCATTCTCTACCTGGACAGTTGAGATTTGGCTGTAAGAAATAATACGTGAGAAGGTTGTCTTGTCATCTTCTCTTTACTTTGAGATGATGTTAGGTGAATACATTTATCAGGTTATGAATGTTCTCATTATCTCTGTCCGGTTCAGCCTTTTTTCTTATGTATCTTTTAAGTGCTAATTTCCCATATATTAATGACATTTATCATCTCTTTTGTGACAAGTTTTGAGTTATATATCTCATAGCCAGTTCTTTTTTCCCAGTACTCAAAGCTTGCTAGGTAAGCATGATACACATTTTCGTCGAGGTTTACTTGAAATACTCAATTTGTTTTGTTAATAACCCCTAACCAAACTGGCTGCAATAAGAAAAGGAAAATGTTTCATGAGGGAACATAATCAAGTACGAATATACCACCCAAGATAAGAGAGCTTATCTTGGTAGTGGCTTATCAGTTTTAAGTATAATGTTAATTTTAAAATAGTCAATCAGTAAATTTAAAATCCTCTCAAGATGGGAATTCATGAACTCAGATAAGTTCTGCAGGTTTGTGGCTCCTTTCTTAAACTATGTTTGCTGTCCATAAGAGCTTATTAACACTTAGTGCTTGAAGAAAATCCCTGTGGTCCTTGCTCTCAAGAAGTTTGAAGTTTCTTTGGGAGTATGTGCAGTGAAGTAATCTAATTTAGTTTTGCATGATTAATCAAGTAACAAAATGAGAATTACAGATAGTGCTAAATAGTGGAAGAACGAATCCAAAATTAACATTCTTTTTGGAATGAAGTTGGAAGAAACATGTTTTCCATGTTAATACTTTGTGTGGATTAATGTAAAATATGTTTTTTTGTGTGACCACAAGAAGTCCATAATAAAGGCAAAAAGTTCTTGACCTAAGAAGCCGATTATAAATATAGTGGGTGCATAGTGAGTACTGTTGGTACAAACTCTTTGGTAGGGCTGGACTGGACTGGACTGGGCTGGGCCGTCGTGTCCTATCCTACCTGTTGTTCAGAAGACGGTAGTTTGAAATACCTACCTTCCCTGATTCTTTATGTGCTCACTGTGGACATGTTCCCTCACTTCTTAAAAATTACTGTGCGCAATGTACTTTAAAACATCTTAATTTTTGTTAGTCCTTATTTTGAAGTTGATCACCAGTATTTTGATAGTTTTATTGTATTTTCGTATTTTTTTCTTGATTTGTTAATCACCGTTATCATAAAAATTTGCTGCATTTTAGCAGGATACTTAGAAAAGTGAAAGTTTTTGTTGTGGTATTCTCTTTAGTTGTGTGTCAAGGAATTTGAAAATACTTTTCTCATGGATTACAGGAAGATAGAATGCTCCAAAGGTGACTTTCAAATGTGTGTTGTAAAATGATATATTAGCACATTATGCTTTTCTTTTTGAGAGATTGTTTTGCAGAAATGAAACTTTTTTCTTTTAAACAGAGCTAATGTCTCAGAAAAAATTTGAAGAAATCAAGAAAGCTAACCAAGCTGCAGCCAGAAAACTTGTTGAAGAACAGTTTAGCTCTTCATCTGAAGAAGAAGGAGGTGAAGATTTTGAAGGAAAACAGGGAAAAATAGTTGCAAATACGTTTATAACATACACTACTCAGACAGGTACTGATCTTTTAAATTTTGACTTTTGACGTCAATGAAACTGTATTCCTGACATTTTTTTGGTAATGCCTTTGTTCTATATGGAATAGATTTTATATCTTAAGATGAGCACTCTATGTTATAGAGTTGAATTTTTGTACACTTTGCTATTTGAGTTGTATATTGTGTAACACTAATTTTTCTATAAAGCAAATAGAATGGCAGTGGCTCTTTTATAGCCTTAGGAGGCCTTTGTGTGTATTTAATTGGCATTTCAGTAGAATGCTTGGATGGGGCTGCTAAAGCTCCTGAGCGGTGGACTGGGGCAAGTTTTTTCTGGTTGTGATGATTTGATTGAACTAGAGTACTTTGTGTACCCCTTTCAATCTATTCATTTTTTTCATCATGTTAAATGCGTCTTGAAGTCTTTTTAATTCTTTATTTCCTTATTTTATATCTTATTTACAATATCTGATTTTCATGTATTTATTTTTAGCATTGGGGTCTTGTTCTGTTGCCCAGGCTGGAGCGCAGTGGTACGTAGTGGTGCGTAGTTCACTGCAACCTTCAACTCCTGGGCTTAAGTGATCCTCCTGCCTCAGCTTCCGGAGTAGCTGAGACTACAGGCATGTGCACTGCACCTAGCCATATTTTTTTTAAAAAACCTAAATTTCCTCAGGTTTGACATGTACATTCGTGTTATCTGTGGTTTATATCTGATTGCTCTAAAGCCACGATTGTTTATGTGAGAGAGGGCGAAAGTGATGTTGCTGTGTACCACTTTAGTATTAAGTGTAAATTAATACTAAATTAAAATTATTATTAGAAATTTTCTTGTATGTAGGCCAGGCATAGTGGCTCACGCCTATAACCCCAGCACTTTGGGAGGCCGAGGCCGGGGGATCACTTGAGGTCAGGAGTTTGAGACCAGCCTGGCCAACATGGTGAAACCCCGTCTCTACTAAAAATACAAAAAAATTAGCTGGGCATGGTGGCACACACCTGTAATCCCAGCTACTCAGGAGGCTGAGGCAGGAGAATTGCTTGAACTTGGGGGGTGAAGGTTGCGGTGAGCTGAGATTGCGCCACTGCACTCCAGCCTGGGAGACAGAGCAAGACTCTGTCTCAATTAAAAAAAAAAAAAAAAAAGAAAAATATTTTTGCATGTAATGTCAACATTTATTGATATATTTGTAGATATGTCATATTGTTTATATACCTTTTATTAGTAATATATATTTATACCCTTGCTTGGTTCTTTTTCTTACTTTAGTATACTGTTAAAACCAGGAAAAACCTTACAAATATTTTGGGAAACAATTCTACAGAGGAGCGGTGACTTTCCTAGAGTTAGACAATTAGTAATTGGCAGAGCTGGGTTTAAACCTCGTTGACTTAGCTTTAGAGTCATTACTGGGCTGATTTCATTTTCTCTGTAAAAGCAGGAAAATTCTGGGGAGATTAGACGGTTACTTTTGTACCTGTTTATGGGGAAAAAGCAGCATTGTGCAGCAGTTAAGAACATTGACACTTGAATCAGATTGCTACGGTTTGATTCTTGGCTTTGTTACTTGGCTGTAGGATGTTTGACATATTGCTTAGCATCTTAGGGGCTCAGTTTCTTTTGTAAAATGGGTATAATGATACTAAATACTGTAGAGTTGTTAGGATGAAATGAATCAGTATGTGTAAGTACTGTAGTGCTTACAGTAGTGCCTGTTGTGTAGTCTGTGCTGTATATCTGTTTGCTGGAATGTTTAATGTATTTTGTGGCTTGATTATTAGAGATTTTCTATCATAACTGGTGCTTTCTTTTAAAAAATTTGTTTCTTTTTTTTTTTGAGATGGAGTCTCACTCTGTCGCCCAGGCTGGAGTGCAGTGGCGCAATCTCAGCTCACTGCAAGCTCCACCTCCCGGGTTCATGCCAATCTCCTGCCTCAGCCTCCCGAGTAGCTGGGACTACAGGCGCCCGCCACCATGCCCGGCTAATTTTTTGTATTTTTAGTAGAGACGGGGTTTTACTGTGTGAGCCAGGATGGTCTTGATCTCCTGACCTCGTGATCCGCCCGCCTCGGCCTCCCAAAGTGCTGGGATTACAGGCGTGAGCCATCGCACCCGGCCAAAAATTTGTTTCTTTTTTCAGTCATGTCTTCCCTTGATCATAAGGCCCCACATCCTAAGCTCTCTCCATCTACACTATACTAATGTGTTCCTTAGTTATTATCTTGTGCTTTCATGAGGAGTATAAGGCCAGTGATGCCAGGATTCAGGTCTGTTAGTACAACAGAATCAGAAGCATAGCAGAGTTTGAGCATTAGTTAGCATAAAGGCAAATAAAGAGCATGAGAGTTAGTCTTTTTTTTTTTTGGAGACAGTCTTCTTCTATTGCCCAGGCTGGAGTGCAGTGATGTGATCATAGCTCCCTACAGTCTTGAACTACTGAGCTCAAGTGACCCTCCTGCTTTAGCCTCCCAAGTAGCTGGTACTGCAAGCACACACCACCATGCCTGGTTAATTTTTTTAGAATTTTTTTGTAGAGACAGTGTTTTCCTGTGTTGTCAAGGCTGGTCTTGAATTCCTGGCTACAGAGAATTCTCCCACCTCAGCTTCCCAAAGTGGCAGGCGTGAGCCACTGTGCCTGGCTGAGAGTTAATCAAGTCTTCAGACAGAAGGATTGATGTATTTCACCCTTCCCTTCCCAACACATAACCTTGGTGATTAGATAGTTGCCTGAGTATATTGATAGGATCATGAAGATAGTTGTACATCATCAAGTAGGTTTCTAAGGAATTTACCATATCTGCTAAGGAATTAAGATTAGGAAGTTTGGCTGAGAAGTCTAGGTCGGCAAGGTAAGAATTGATAAAAGGTAACTCTAAGGTTAGAGGGTTTCTTGTTTCTGAAGGACCTTATAGAAAATAATCTTAAGAAGTTTTCTGCTTTGAGAGGAACTCACTTAAACCATTATAGATAGAGTCATTTTATTTTAAAATAGAAAATGCAATAATGTCTTTCAGTCTAGTATGTAGAAAACATTTGTCATTTGTAAGTTTTATTAATTTTTAATCTGGTTTTAATCTTAAAAGTGTTATGGTAATTTTTTTATGCTGTGTTTTGTATAAAATCCATTAGTATTTGATTCCCATTCCTTTGCCTCTACCAATGTAAGAAAATCTGATCACTTGATTTAAGAACATACATTCCAGAGTAATGGGATGGTTCCCACCTTAACGTTAGTGAATTGAAGACCAGGACTTTACCAAAGGAGTTCATTTTTATTTGAGCACAGCCTTTGCATTTTTGTGATTCTTCTCTCAAATTTCAAACTTGCATGGCCAACTTCCTGATGAGTATCTCTATCTTGCTGGCACATGGACCCATCAAACTGCTGTTGAAAGAGAACTTATTTATTCTTTTGTTTTCTTAATCTTAATAGCACTACAGTTTTCTCAGTCACCCTCCCAAGCCAGACATCTGGGAGCAGAGATGGCATATGCATGTCATTTACTGCAATTCTCCCTCTGCCCATGTTAGCTCAGCAGACACAGCACTCTTTCCTTCTGAATCTTGACATGAACATCAGCTTTTAAAACTGACACAATCTCATTGTCTCCAAGTCCTCCTAAGTTTTACTTCCTAAATTTCTTAAATCTACCCTTACTCTGCCTGTGTACTGTCATTGCCTACTTCAAGCCTTTACAGCTGCTTAACATGTGGATTAAATCCATATGATAATTGTGAGGTAGATAACTGTTACTACTAATTTTACAGATGAGAAAACTGAGACACATTAGGTAACTTGCTCAAAGTCATTTTTTGCTTAATCTGCTGCAACTGTCTCTTAACTGGTACTTCCAACTTTCAGTCTTGGCCTCCACATACTCATTTTTCTTTAGTTGCCAGAGTCATCTTTTTAAAATGCATGACTTGAAATGCCATGCTATCCGCTGTGATGTGCTGGGCAGTACATTTTATTGATGCAGCCAAACTTTAATACATGTTTCAAAGAAATCTTACATAAATTTTTAAAATATAAGGTTAGTTTTTATTTTGTAAAAGCCTGTTCTATCTTCTTCTTAAATTCTGTTTTTTGAGTTAGCTGTTAAATTAGATGAAATTTAAAATGTTTTGTATCTGTTAATGCCAGCTTTGTTGAAAAGCAAAGTAGGCGCCCCATACTATTCTGCTTTTAAGGATTTTTTTAAAAACTTCAGTGTTTGTTTAAAATAAAGCAACTGTCTTTAATAATTTTATAATAATTTATAGTTTTGAGAGTATGTTTGTGTTTATTTTGCTTAATGTTCTAAATCATATTTATTTTATGGTAGGGCAAGCTTTTGTAAGTGCCGTGTTTACTCAGATGATTTTAGAAAGTAAAGAATTAGCCACGTGTCCTATTTATTTAATTTTTCTTTTTGGCAACTTAAATTTTGGCTTGAACCACGTTATTGCCATGGTAAGTTCTGTACTTATGGTAGTTTATGTTTTAATCTACTTTTTTTGAAGACTCAGTTAACCACTATTGAACAATCTTTATTGTTTTAAAGGCATGTAGGCTTATTTCTCTCATACTAAAGTGACTTAGATTATTGTCCTTTTGGTGTCATTTGTGCTTTAGGGGACTCATTCTGTTTTTCATTTTGCTGTTACTTGTTATTTGTTGGACCTTCCTGCAGTAACTGCTCACTGCAGTGCAGCATAGAGGTTAAGAGGGTTCACTTTGTAGGCAAACTGAAGTTAATTCTTTTGTGCCTCAGTTTTCTCATCTGTAAAATGAAGATAATAGCTCATTTAATCCTATTGAAGTACTAATAGTACGGTGTCTAGCAAATAAGCACTCAATAATTACTCAAAGAAAATAATGTCAGGTACTGTTTTTTCTAAAAAGCTTATGCTACCTTCTTAAGCAGAAATAGTGAACATGATTTCATGAGATGTGGCTATTGTACTGTAAAAACCTCAGGGTCTTTTCATTCAACAACTTTTTATTAAGAATACACCTACTAAATTCACACACACACACCCACCCCCACCCCCATTCACTCACATCTATGCTTATATTTATGCTCAGTGGCTCTACTAATTAGTTTAGGCTTTTCCTTTCACACTTTGCTTTTCCTTAAGACTTTACATCTTGCTGCTGTTGCTTATGGCTCTGCCTCCGCCAAATTTGTTGAGAATTCTAACAGCCAAAAAAGCAAGTATAACTGAGAGAGAGAGCTGAGGTACTGATTTCGAACCAAGTACACAAGATTTAATACACAGACTTCGTTACCTCTTGACAGCTCATTGGTTACTTTTTTAAAAAAAACTTCTTGTTTTACAGCTATATTTTGAGCAATTGATATAGCTAGACAGTTCTTACATAATATGGTGCTATTAGTGAGTTTGTGTTATTTTCAGATGTTGTTTAGGGTGAGATTTTCAATCTTTAAATTTCCAGATGGAGATACACGTGAATTAGAGCGAACAAAACAATATGTAAATGAAGCTTTTCAAGCAGCGGCTATGACATGCCTAATTTGTATTGCTTCGGTGAAGAGAAACCAAGCAGTAAGTTTTTCTCCTCATTTATATTAATGTATCTCCCCAAAATACCTTAGTTTGCACTTACAATACTTAACGATTTATTATTCTTTTGTTTACTTATGTTTAAAAATGCTTCATTTGAGAATTTTGTATATGAATTGATCTTCATTTTAAAATCTGTAATTAAAAAAAAATTACCACTAAATGAGTATCCAGTATTTTTAGCACTATTGATATAACTTAGTTGTCTTCAGTTTTAATGCAAATGTTGATTCGATAGAACATTTTTAGCATCTGTACTTTAGAGATTCCCACAAAAGTGAAATGTTAAATGTACTATATTTTATTACTTTTATTGGGTTTGGAAAAAGATACGGTCCCTATCTTCAAGAAAGTAGAACTTGGCAGTAACACGGCTTAATTAGTTAGCGTATCCTGTGTTAAAGGCATTTTGGGAAGTGGTGAGGGTCAGTCGGGAGAGAGATTCAGACAAAACTCATGTCCTTGGAGGAGATATGGCCTAGTGATAAAGATATATATGTGTAAATTTAAAAGGGCGTTAATGAAGCAATTAAGAAGTGATTACTGAATGTGAAAGACTCAACATTTAGACCTTAGATTAATTCACTGCTATTATAGCAGCATTGCCTAGAGAAAGCAAATCAAGTCAGAAGAAATAGTTTGGTCATGTAGAGTGAATCAGAAATTTAACATGCTCTGGTTGGATAGAAGAGTATAGCAGATACAGATGCCTTTTGTGCCTAGAGTCACATCTAGTTGGTTTACTCTGATTTCAGCTGCAGGGAATGCATAGTCTCTGCATGCAGATAGAAACCCACTTTAAACATTTGCTGTGTGTGTGCGTTTTTTCCGCCTCTTAATTTTCTTCTTGGAAATTGACTTAGCTAGTACATGGGTATAGTGCAGAAGCACTGGGGAGTTAAAGCCCCTTGCAGCAACATTGCACCACAGGGAGTTGGTAGGTGAATGCCCCAACCTCCTTTCCATTAGCGAGTGGGGCTGGGCAGTCCAAGGCGTGTTTTACATGCTTTTGCAGAGGGTCCCCTGTAGGATTGAGCTTTTGTGGTGCTTAGTGGTAATCAGCTCAACCATATGCCATTCATTGGTATTTCTTTTTCCCTGTCTAGTCCCCTTACTCTTGCATCCAAGTTCTTAGATACTGCTTTGGGGGTAACCCAAACTAAGAAGTCAGCTGTTTAGTGCTGTTGTTAGCTCATGCAATATGCTACATGTCTGATTTTATCAAACAGTTGTAAAATGTTATAAGGAAAGGGGAACTGATGTTTATCAGTTTTATCAAAGTGTTTGGCAGGTTTTAAAAATTAACTTAGTATTTCTTAAGCTTTTAAATTATGTATATTCTTGTTTTTTGATTACCTAATTTTTAGAATTTAGCATTAGTTAGGTGTTAGACTAATAGGTTTTATATAACAAAAGGGCTATGTAGAGATATATGTACATATTTATGTTTAAAGATTCTTTTGTAGTGTTATTTATACTTGGAAATAATCATCCAACAACAAGAAATTTAAGTACGTAAGTCTTCATGATGTAATGTATAGCTATAAATACGCTTATAGAAAAGACTAAAAAGTTACATTTCAGTTATTATAGTATGACCTCATTTTTTAAAAGTATGAAAAAATATATATATATAAATTTGGAGATTGTCCAGAATGTTAGCAGTAATTATTTCTAGCTGAATGAATCTGTTTGACTAATAATAATTTTCTTCAAAGTATCCTACATTTAAATGCATTTCCCATGAAACAGTTCTTCTGTTATACTGGAAGGAAAGACCTTTTTTCTTTAATCCTTAGGTAGCTCTTGAAAATAGTTTAGTGTGATACTCATTTTAAATTATTTTACAATTAACAAAGAAAAATTAACATATATTAACTTCTGATACATTTGTCTTAGGTTTGGAGCTGTTCGGGATGTTTCTGTATATTTCACATGCCCTGTATCCAGAAGTGGGCTAAAGACAGCCAGTTTCTTGTATCTTCTGTGACTGATGATGATTTTGGAAAGAGAGATTGTCCCTGGCCTTGGTAACTTTTTCTGATTAGTTGGATTATTATTATTATTTTCAGATGGAGTTTCACTCTTGTCACGCAGGCTGGAGTGCAGTGGCGATCTTGGCTCACCGCAACCTCCGCCTCCTGGGTTCAAGAGATTCTCCTGTCTCAGCCTCCTGAGTAGCTGGGATTATAGGCACCTGTCACTATGCCTGGCTAATTTTTTGTATTTTTAGTAGAGACAGGGTTTCACCATGTCTGCCAGGCTGGTCTTGAACTCCTGACCTCAGGTGACCCACCCCAAAAAATCACAAAGTGCCAACTAGGCTGGCACGCCACCGCGCCTGGCCTAATTGGATTATTAAATTGTAGAATAAATGAAGATTGTAGATTCTAAGTTGCTTTATTGGTGGTTTCAATATCCATGTTGGGCTTTTAATTAGTCATTTGGTGTGTGAAGATGTGGAATCTTGATAAAGGCTTGTTTTTTTCAATTTGAATTTCTATAACTACTAGTTCCTTTTGATAACTAATAAATCATCCAGACTTAATTTTTCCTGTGCAAAACAATTCCTTAATTATCCTTTGAAAGGACTTTCAATTTTCTGTAGGACTGAGAATCATTCATAATTTTGATCTTCTTGTCCAGAATTCTATGAGTATGCATTATTATTACATTGTACAAGACTATCATTTAATGTATTTTGATTATAAGATTCCCAGTTTTATCCTCCCAAATCTCAAAACTGCAGGTGTATATTATACAATATCATTTTTTTACATTTATTAGTTTTGCTTATTATTGATGATTATTTGATCTGGAGAACTTTTGTTATATTTCCAGAAAGAGTTGGAGAGTAGAATTTTATATCTCTGCTAAGTAAAGACAATAAGAAATTTATTCATATTGGCTGCCCAGAGAGGTAGATTGACTGTCAAAGTAATGAAGCATAAGCTTCATGGGCTCTGTGTGGTCACATTTTGTAACTTTAGTAACTAATTTTATGTTTAAATTTTTTTTTATTTTAATTTTAATTTTTTTTGAGACAGAGTTTTGCTGTATTGCCCAGGCTGGAGTGCAGTGGTGCGCTCTCGGCTCACTGTAGCCACTGCTTGTCGGGTTCAAGCGATTCTCCCGTCTCAGCCTCCAGAGTAGGTGGGATTACAGGTGCCTGCCACCATGCCTGGCTAAGTTTTGTATTTTTAGTAGAGATGGGGTTTCACCATGTTGGCCAGGCTGGTCTTGAACTTCTGGCCTCAAGTGATCCACCCACCTCGGCCCCTCAAAGTGCTGAGATTACAGGCATGAGCCACTGCGTCTGGCCAGTGGTGTAGTTTTTAAAAACATTTAGATGTGCTAGTTACTTTTAGAAGAGTATGTAAAAATAATTCTCAGCAATCTGTGAGAGATTTTATTCTCCTGTTACCAATGGGGATATTGAAGTTAATTGAAGGGAAATGACTTCTGGCTCCTCACTCTTAAGTAGTGGAGCCAAAATTTGAAACCTAGGATTTCTTACTTTTAAATTCAGTGCTTTTTCTATTCTTCCAGCTGAGTTATGTCTTATGACCTGGCTTTTAGAAATATTATTTTTCTTTTCATTGAATACACACTTTCTGGAAACTGTTTAACATTTCAAAGTATATTTGTTTTGCTCCTGCATATTATTTACTTGTAGTGGAGGAATTTTAGTGTCTAATAGGTACGGAATTAAGCCAGGTTTTAGTTTAGAGATTTAAACCTTATGTATATATTTTTTTACCCTCGCTCTTCTCACTTCTGTTTTAAGTAGTCATTTTGCCACAGAGGAGGAAAGGATCAGTTAAAAAAAATGTACTGTTACTTCTAATTTAAAAGGAACAACAGTTTAATCAGCTGTGCCATATACTTTGCATTCCATATTTCATATTTTTTTAAGAAAATAAATGACCATTCTGGTTAAGAACCCATTTTGTTTAATCCTCATCAAGATAGAGCTAGAACTTGGTAAAATGTTAATAATTTTAAGTTATTTTATGGAAATAAAAAATTTAAAATACAGGTTTCTACTAAGATACTGCTTTTTAATGAAGAAGATCTAGCATAATTACATTTCATTGTTGGCATCCCATTATTTAAAATAAAACTCATGCGTTTGCACATATTACCCTCACTGGGCCAGTTCAGTTTCAATGCTGATGGGCAGTGTTAAGGTATGTTGAGTTGCCTATTACTCATCCATACCCACGCTTCTTAAAAATACATATCCCCCTCCACACTAGCTTTTTCTTTTAATAAAAAAAAATTGAACTCTTCCAACAAAGCGCCAGTTACTTATTCCAGAGGCAGATGAACTTAGTATTTTGTTTTTGATTTTTCATTACAAGAACAAATATCTTTTGGTTATTCTGAGTATTTATGTGGCATTTATTTGGAAACAGAACATGTTCTCGTGACAATGAAAATATTTTGTATATGATACAAAAGAAATTTAAATGTTAATATGAAACTTGTTCTAGCATAATATACTAACTATACTCATTTGTCTGGGAGATAAGGTTAGAGCATCTTTTGAGAATGAACTGATCTATGATGATCTACAAGTACATTTTTGATACAGCTGAAGGTTAACACTTCTACTGCCAAAACTTATGTATTTTAATGATGGAAGTTTAAAGTCTTTCATGGTATTTGCACTTTTCTTTGACTTAGGCACATTTGAATTATATCTTTTTTTGGGCTGGGCACAGTGGCTCACGCCTGTAATCCCAGCACTTTGGGAGGCCAAGGCTGTTGAATCACTTGAGGTCAGGAGTTAAGACCAGCCTGGCCAACATGGCATAACCCCGGATCTACTAAAAATACAAAAAATTAGCTGGGCGTGGTGGCGTGTACCTGTATTCACAGCTACTTGGGACACTGAGGCACGAGAATTTCTTGTACCTAGGAGGCAGAGGTTGCAGTGAGCTGAGATTGCGCCACTATACTCCAGCCTGGGTGACAGAGTGAGACTTTTTCTCAAAAAAGAAAAAAAAAAGAATTATGTCTTTTTGTGCTAGATGTTGAGAATTATGAAATTCTTTATTTTCAAGTTTATTCCCCCTTAATTCTAAATTGTAGTCATGTTTCTTGCGGTATTGCATGTCTATAACCTGACTTCTTTCTTCTGTTTGCTGTTGCTAATATATTTTGTTTATTTGTAAACCACAAAACAAAACTTAAAAAGTTGAGCTTTATGAAAAGCAGAGTGAATTCCTCAATAAAGTTCAGGTGGTTAGTAGAAAACTAATGTTACTTTCTTTTTGTAGCTGTATTCTAGATATGTGCTGTTTAATTCATGGTAACTAGCCGCATGTAGCTGTTTCAATATTTAGAAATTATAAGAAATTTGATTCCTTCCTCAGTTGTAAGCACTAGTGACGTTTCAAGTGCTCACAGTATGTGGCTAATTGCTACTGTATTGGACAATCCCAGTATAAAACTGTTCCATCATCTCAGCACATTGTATTGTGCAGTGCTGTTTTATATGGTTGAAATAGATTTTAATAAGATCTTGTTTTTTCACTAACACAAAGATGGAGCAGAGTTCCTTAACATAAAACTAATTTAACAGAATATACTCTGTTACTAAGTATATTTCTGTCTCTCATGTTGCTTTTAAAGGTGAAGTTAGCTTTAATAATTTTCTTCTTCTTTGTAGTCCAAAATGTAGGTTTGAATACAAACGATCTGAAACACCTAGTAGGTACTATTGCTATTGTGGAAAAGTAGAAGATCCACCTTTAGACCCGTGGCTTGTGCCTCATTCATGTGGCCAAGTATGTGAACGTGAATTTAAACCTCCTTGTGGCCATAAATGTTTACTCCTCTGTCATCCAGGTGAGTTATATATTGCATTTTAAATTGTTTGTGGGTGATTATTTCTTCTTATGTTGAGGCAAAAAAAAATTGTAAAAGTTGAATTCACAGTTTAGTTTGCCATGAGAAAATATTGAAAGTTATTGCCTTTTGTAAAGTATCAGTAAAGAAAGTTCTAGAAATTATTGATAGGTGTAGAAATTGAAAGTTTTAGTTTCTGACTTTAGATTTTTTTTTTTTTTTTGCTTTTACTGAATTCTAGGTCCCTGCCCTCCTTGTCCAAAGATGGTCACAACTACTTGTTACTGTAAGAAAGCAAAACCTATCCCTCGTAGATGCAGTGCCAAGGAATGGTCTTGTCAGCTGCCATGTGGACAGAAGTTGCTTTGTGGGCAACATAAGTGTGAAAATCCTTGTCATGCAGGTAAAAGGCCATACCCATTAGATTTTTCTGACTTTAAGCAAAAGTCAAAGCAATCTTTATTGCTTTTATGTTTCTGTGCTAATTTATCATTCTGGTTTTAGGAAGCTGTCAGCCTTGTCCAAGAGTCAGTAGACAAAAGTGTGTCTGTGGCAAAAAAGTAGCTGAAAGAAGTTGTGCAAGTCCACTATGGCACTGTGATCAAGTAAGTTTATATGCATTTCGAGGGGTGGGTATTAAAGAATACAGAAAGCGTAGACAACCTAGAAAGCAGCAAGGCTAATCAGGTTTAGTTGGATAAAAGGCAAGGAAGAATAGCAACTCAGATGAATTATATCATGTTTTAAGAAACTACTTTTAAATTTAATATCATTTTTAATTATTGGAGGAAAAATTTTTTGCAAAGTAACAGCTATTTGTTGAATTTTGGATTCACTACATTTGTACTCTTTCTTGCTAACTCTTGTCCCCTTCTTCTCTTTCCCCTCTCTTCAACCAGCACCCCTCCCCGCTTCTTGAATTAATCCAATTGAGGAAGTAAGATTGATTTTATAGGTTGCTTGTCCTAGAATTGGCATGGTTTTAATGCCACTTAGAACTCCTTGGTGAATGGCCATATGGAGCTGCGTGTAGTTTTTTTCCATATTGTATTTTTAAAATATACTTTTTGGTGCATAGGAAATATATGTGTGTGTATACATATGTATATATGTATCTATATATACATATGTATGACACCTGTATAAAATATAAAGTAAAATAATATGAGGGACATAAAGCAGTTGTTTATTTGTGATTGAAAAATGTATTGGGTCTTGTATGAAGTCTTTGTTAACTTTTAAATCCTTCATTAGTGTTTATTGCATTTTATTTTAGGTATGTGGAAAAACACTGCCATGTGGTAATCACACATGTGAGCAAGTTTGCCATGTTGGTGCTTGTGGAGAATGTCCTCGATCTGGGAAAAGGTTCTGTCCATGTCAGAAATCAAGTAAGACTTGTTTTTTTTTATATTTATATAGGAAATGATCTGTCAAGCCATGAAAAGACATTCAAAAGACGTCCTCCAGGAAACTTAAGTGCATATTACTAAATGAAAGAAGCCAGTCTGAAAAAGCTACAAAATTTAAGCCCCCAACTATATGACATTCTGGAAGGGTCCAAACTGTGGTGATCAATGGCTTCCAGGGGTTGGGGAGAGAGAGAGAGAGATGAATAGGAGAGACATAGAAGATTTTCAGGGCAGGGAAACTCCTCCGTGTGATACTATAATGGTGGATATATGTCATTATACATTTGTCCAAACCTATAAAATATACAACACCATGAGTGAACCTTTATATAACTATGACCTTTGGGTGATTATGATGTGTCAATGTAAGTACATCAGTTATAACAAATGTACCAGTCTGGTGGGGTTTGATAATAGGGGAGGCTGTGCTATTGTCATTATTATGTAATAGGTTATAGGTGAGTTTATTTTAGGCTGCTTTGAGATAAAGGCATAGTAGGATAGCACTTTGAGTAAGCTTTTTTGACTCTCCACAAATAACAGCATCATATGTATAAGACTACTTCTAATACTTGTCACAATATGTTTATGTTAAAGGTGAGTTTTATAATTTTGTAGTTGTTACAGTTTTTTAAGAGAGGTGGTTTTATCCTGTCGCCCAGGCTGGAGTGCAGTGGTGTGATCCTAGCTCACTGCAGCCTCAGACTCCTGGGCTCAAGTGATCCTCCTGCCTCAGCCGTCTCAGTAGCTGGGAATACAGGCACCTGTCACCATGCCTGGCTCATTTAAAAAAATTTTTTGTAGAGATGGGCTCTCCCTATGTTTCCCAGGCTGGCCTCGAACTCCTGGCCTCAAGTAATCCTCCTGTCTCGGCCTCCCAAAGTGCTGAGATTATAAGTGTCAGCCAGGTGGTGTTTTAAAGACTAAACCTTTCTTTTTGTCTTTGTGAGGTAGTTCAGAGCAAGGTTTTTAAAACAAATTTTTACATTAGGAAAATTCATGAATGGTTTATGTAGTCTTTACTCATTTCTTTAGATAACTATTTCTGAAGTAGATAGCCCATAAAAATGTGTTTCTTGAGGATGGTAACTTGTGTCAAATTTCTTTTTAAGAACCATAAACGTCACAAATATTAGGGATTATTTTCATTAATTTTTCCCAATGATTATGTGGATACAAAAATTTGTAGTCTGAAAGTGCTAGCATTCCTTAGGGAGCCTGAAGAACATGGCACTTTGTTGATGTCTAATAATAATGTCTCATTATTAACATTGACTTTTTGTATGTTTTTAGAGTTTTCTTTGCCTTGTACAGAAGATGTACCAACTTGTGGAGACAGTTGTGACAAAGTACTTGAATGCGGAATCCATAGATGTTCACAGCGTTGTCACCGAGGTCCCTGTGAAACCTGTAGACAAGTTAGTCATCTCCTGTAATAATTACTTTTAAGAGCTACCTATCATAATATATCAAATGAGATTGTCCTGTGGTTGTTTTCTATTACTTATTTTCATATACATCTGTGTCATGATGTATATGAATTTAGTGACCTAATATCAGGATAAGAAGCAGGAGAGTACAGGCATACCACGTTTTATTGCATTTCACTTTATTGTGCTTTGCCAATACTGCGTTTTTAATAAATTGAAGGTTTATGGTAAGCCTTTGTAAAACAAGTCTTTCAGCTCCGTTTTTCCAACAGTATGTGCTCATGTATCTGTCACATTTGGTAATTCTTGCACTATTTCAGACTTTTTCATTATCATTATATCTGTTATGATAACCTGTGATCAGTGATCTTTGATGTTACTATTGTGATTGTTTGGGGGTGCCACAAACCATGCCTCTATTAGACAGTGAATTTAATGGTTAAATGTTGTGCGTGTGTTCTGACTGCTCTACTGACCAGTCGTTCCCCATTCTCTTTCCCTCTCCTTGGGCCTTCCTATTCCCTGAGAGACAACAATATTGAAATTAGGCCAATTGATAACTCTACAATGGCTTTTGTAAATGTTCAAGTGAAAGGAAGAGTCATACATTTCTCATTTAAATCAAAAGCTAGAGATGATTAAGCTAGTGAGGAAGGCAAGTTGAAAGCTGAAATAGGCTGAAAGTTCTCTTGCATCAATTAGCATGTTGTGAATGCAAAGGAAGAGTTCCTGAAGGAAATTAAAATTGCTACTGCAGTGAATACAGGAATGTTAAGAAAGTGAAACAGCCTTATTGATGATAAGGAGGAAGATTTAGAGGTCTGCAAACAAGATCAAAGTAACTATAATATTACCTTAAACCAAACACTCCAAAGCAAGGCCCTAACTTCAATTCTGTGAAGGCTGAGAGAGGCGAGGAAGCTGCACAAGAAAAGTTTGAAACTAGCAGAGGTTGGTTCATGAAGTTTAAGGAAGGAAGCCCTCTTCATAATATAAAGATGCGAGGTGAAACAGCAAGTGTTGATGTAGAAGCTGTTGGGTTATCCAGATGATCTAGCTAAGGTAATTGATGAAGGTGGCTATATTGAACAAAAGATTTTCAACTGAGATGAAATAGCCTTCTACTGGAAGAAGATACAATATAGGACTTTGACAGTTAAAGCTTCAAACCGTCAAAGAATAGGCTGACTTTCTTCTTAAGGGCTAATGTAGCTGATGACTTTAAATCGAAGCCAGTGCTCATTTACCATTTCAAAAATCCTAGGGATCTTATGAATTTTGCTAAATCTAGTCTGCCTATGCTCTGCAAATGGAACAACAAAGCCTAGATGACGGCACATCTATGGACAGCACATCTTTATGGCATGGTTATAAGCCCACTCTTGAGACTGACTGATCAGGAAATATTCCTTTCAAAATATTACTGCTCATTGACAATGCACGTGGTCACCCAAGAGCTCTGATTGAGGTGTACAA
Source organism: Gorilla gorilla gorilla (assembly GCF_029281585.2). Classification (NCBI taxonomy): domain Eukaryota; kingdom Metazoa; phylum Chordata; class Mammalia; order Primates; family Hominidae; genus Gorilla; species Gorilla gorilla. The sequence goes on along the minus strand of NC_073227.2, from coordinate 55,908,466 downwards.
AGAGATGAATGTTTTTATGCCGTGTCTGCCAACACAGTATCCATTCTGCAGCCCATGGATCAAGGAATAATTTTGACTTTCAAGTTCTATTTTTTAAGAAATACATTTCCTAAGGCTATAGCTGCCATAGATAGTGATTCCTCTGATGAATCTTGGCAATGTAAATTGAAAACCTTCTGGAAAGGATTCCTCATTTTAGATGCCATTCAGAACATTCATTATAACGAGAGTAGGTCAAAATATCAACATTAACTGGAGTTCATAAGAAGTTGATCCCAGCCCTCATGGGTGACTTCGAGTGTTCAAGACTTCAGTAGAGGCCTAGACTTGAGACTTTAAAGTTGTATGTGTCATTCTGGTTTTGACCACAGTACCAAGTCCACAAGTTAGCTTACTAGATAATCTAGTTTTTTTGGCTTTACTGAGACAAGAGTTGCAGATGTTATGGTTGTAATGAAATGTAAGTGGTTTTATTATGTGATTTTTTTTTTCTTTTTTTTTTTACTATTCAATACAGTTTTCTGAATTTAATAACAAATTTATATGAAGTCCTTTTTGGAACAAAGTAAGATATAAGCAAATGTTTCAGGAAATTCAAATTGGTTTTTGGTAAAGTTTGTTATACAAATTTAGTGTTAAAATTTTTGTTCATTATGTTTTAATAATTGTAGAAGTTGCAATGTGAGGAAAAAATATTAACAAAAATCAATTTTAATAGCATTTCTTTTATTCTTCCAGGAAGTGGAAAAGCATTGTCGCTGTGGAAAGCATACAAAACGAATGCCTTGTCATAAACCTTATCTGTGTGAAACTAAGTGTGTTAAGATGCGTGACTGTCAGAAGCATCAATGTAGAAGAAAGGTTTGTGTATTAACCTTGGAAACCTCTGATTTAAAGACTATATTGAATTTCTCCATTTTGGGCCCAAATAAGTGCTGTCTTGAATTGTTTCTCAAATGTTCAGGCATATGCTTTGCTTTAATATATTAATAAATATTCTAGATTAAGCTTAATCTAGGTAATTTTTGTACTAGTGGGAATTGTACCAATTTTTTCAAATGAGAATAGTTTCTTGTCCTGTGCATTGTCCTCTCAGCTTGATATTTCTGATCACTGACTATTTCTGATCACTGAAATGTATGATTTTCATACATTTTATATTTGTGTATTTTATAAACCCCAAATACATTGTCTTTACTTTTGCTTTAAATAATCAGTTATCTTTTAAAGAGCTTGAAAAAATAAGAAAAAGTAATTTTTGATATTTATCATCATACTTACTTAGGTGCTTTTCATCTTTTTGTATAGATTCACATTTCCATCACGTTTCATTTTTTTTTTTTCTATTCTGAAGGATTTCCTTTAACATTTCTAGTAGTGCTGGCCATGAATTCTTTCAGCTTTGTATGTCTGAATATACCTTGCTTTAGTCTTTGTGAAAAATATTTTTACTTTAGAGTTCTAGTTTGGCAGTTTTTAACCCCCATACTTAAAAGGTATTGCTCTACTATCTTTTAGCTTGCATTTTTTCCAATAAGTAGTATGCTGTGATTGTTGTATCTGTTGCTCTGTACTGATTGTTTCTCTTTTTTTCTGGCTGGTTATTAAGATCTTTCTCTTTATCACCAGTTTACAGCAGTTTGTTTCTGGTGTTCCTTGGTATGGTGTTCTTTATGTTTCTTAACCTAGTTTTCATCGAGCTGCTTAGATCTGTAGGTTTATAGTTTTTATTATATTTGTGAAATTTTTGTTTTTTATTTCTTCAGATTTTTTTTTCTGTTTTCCCCTACCCGTCACCTTCTGAGACTTTGAGGACATGTATGTTATATGCTGCTTGAATTTCTAAGTTCACTGATACTATATTTATTTTTCAGTCTGTTTCTGTTTTAGTTTATATAGTTTTGTCTTCAACATTGCTAATTTTCTTCTGCATTGTCTAATCTGCTTTGTATCCCATCCTGTGTTTTTCATCTGAGAAGTTGTGTATTTTCATCTCTAGAAGTTGGATTTGGGTCTTTTTTATATCTTCCGTGTTTCTCCTTAGCATGTTCATGCTTCCTCTATCTACTTGAATGTGAGATAGGCTATATTTGTAATGTCTGTTTTAATATCCCTGTGTACTAATTCTGTCATCTCTCATTTCTGAGTCTGTTTCTGTTTATTGACTTTTCTGCTTTTTTGGGGTTATGTTTTCCTGCTTCTTTGTCTGCTAGATGATTTTTGATTGTTTCTAGACATGAACTTTACATTTTTGGGTGCTGGTTCTTTTTGTTTGTTTATTTGTATTTCTTTAAATATTTTTAAGCCTTATTCTGGGGCAAAGTTAAGTTACTCACAAACTGTTTGTTCTTTCAGAGGCTTGATATTTTTAAGTGTGACCAGAACACTCTTTTGTTTAGGGCTAATTTGGCCCCATTACTGAGGCAGTAAGTCTTCTAAGTACTCTACTTGATGCCCAGGTATTAGAAGGTCCTTCTATTCTGGCTGTAAGGAACACAGACTTTTTCCCAGCCTTGTGTGATCTCTTGAAATTATTCTGCCTTCTCCTTCCAGTGGTTCTTTCTCAGCTTTTGGATTGTTTCCTCTCACACACATACAGACCAGTACTCAGCCAAAGACCCAAGAAGTTCTTTCTGGAGTTCTTCAGAGCTTTTTCTGTACTGCTGCCTTCTCTGCACAAATTCTAGCCTCACTGGCCTCTCTGAACTACGAATTTTGCCTACTCAACTTTATGAGACAGCCAGATTCTGCTTATGATCTTCCTCCTTGTGCTATAGCCAGAAGTCTTCATGTGTAAGCTGATAGCATTGCAAGACTTACCTAGTTTGTTTCCCTTCTGTTAGGGACTGCCATCTGTGCTGCCTCATTATCTAATACCTGAAAACTGTAGCTTCATATCTTTTATGTGGTTTTCTAGTGGTTTGAGACAGGAGTGTAAATCTGGTTGTTGTTACTCCATCATAACTCAAAACAGAAGTGTCTATTGGCTTATTCAAGTGATGGACCACATAATCTTTTCCCCCACTGGCAAAGTGATAGGATAGGCACATAGTATTACTCAATAAACACTTGTCTAATTGAATAAACTATATTGCCTCTTTTTTTTTTTTGAGATGGAGTTTTGCTCTGTCGTCCAGACTGGAGTGCAGTGGTGTGATCTCGGCTCACTGCAACCTCCGCCTCCCATGTTCAAGCAATTCTCCTGCCTCAGGCTCCGCGAGTAGCTGGGACTACAGGCACGCACTACCATGCCTGGCTAATTTTTGAGAATAAACTATATTGACTTAATTGCTTTTTAATAATGTACATTTTGTTTTTAGCTATTTTTATATAATGAAACTTACTCTTATATACAATCCTGAGTTTCTTTAAGACAATTGTAGTCTGTATTTCCTTTCCAAAGTTAGGTAAGTAAGAAGTTAAGGAAAGAGTTAAGATGGCAATATAGACTTGAAGTAGTTGACTGGTGTCCATGATTGAAAAATTAGGACAGGTCATAGATAGCTATATTTCTCACAGACACGGAAGTGTCTGTGAAACCAGGGAAGTGACAAAGAAAGCTGGATGCAAGTAGCCTATCTCTGCTTCTCTTCTTTAATCTCTTAATCTATGGTTTGAAAATAACTGCCAAACGAAGCCAGGAGCAGTGGCTTATGTCTATAATCCAAGTACTTTGGGAGGCCAAGGCAGGCAGATCGCTTGAGCTCAGGAGTTTGAGAGCAGCCTGGGCAACATGGCAAAACTCCATCTCTACCAAAAATACACAAACTACTGAGGTGTGGTGGGGAGAGCATGTAGAACTAGGTACTCAGGAGACTGAGGTGTGAGGATGGCTTAAGCCTGGGAGGTGGAGGTTGCAGTCAATCAAGACTGTGCCATTACACTCTAACCTGGGCAACAGAGCCAGACTCTGTCTCAAGAAAAAAAAGAAAAAGAAAATAAATAACTGCCAAATGAATCTATACCTTGAATTTGATTTTAATTAAATTTTTTTAAAAACCAGACTAATTGTTTTCCTGAATTGACATTCCTTTGGTTAATGTTGTTAGTCTCTGCATAGATAAAGGAATGAAATTATCTGATGGAAATGTTTTGAATCATAGAATAATTAACTGAAAGTCAGGAAAATTTAGCTTGATTTGTTAAATTAGGTCATCATAAGTTCTTAGTGAAGTATGTTTACTTACCAGAAGAATGTTGATATTCTTGAATACTTCTTTTAGTGAAAAGTGTATCTTTTGCTTTCCATAAGTTCTGTAACTAGTAATGACATGCCTATTATTCATGGGTTTTTGAATTACCTGTTCTTTATATATTGCTTTCTCTTCAGTGTTGCCCTGGAAACTGTCCACCTTGTGATCAAAACTGTGGACGGACTTTAGGATGTAGAAACCATAAGTGTCCATCTGTCTGTCACAGAGGTAAACTTTAATAATAGCTATGATTTTATGTTTGTAGTGATGTAGTGGTTTTTTTTCATTGTCAATATTCAATATAATGTATTGAAATAGTGTTTTATAGTCATTATCTCACTTGACTCTCTTAACCTGGAGAAGAAGGTAAGGCAGTTTGCCAGTGTCTCTATTTTATAGGCAAAGAGGTTGAAGCTTAAGAGGGTTCAGTAACTTACTCAGGGAAATGTCTAGTACATTTGAACCCAGGATTTCTGTATATAAAAGTATTGTCCTTTCTATAACACCATATTGTTTTCCCACTTCCTGACTTTCCCCACATAATTTTTTAATCAATGAAGGTGTTCATAGCGTTTTGAACACCTTATTTATTCTGAATTTTATATACTTATTTGTAGTTAAATCTAGTAAAGGATTAGATATGGCTGAAACTGGTGATTTTTAAACATTTTGATGTCATGACCCCTTTACACTCCTTTGGTCCCCAAAGGGCTTTTGTTAATGTGAGTTTTATTCATTGACATTTATTGTATTTGAAATTAAAATAAAATGTAATAATATTTATTATTTTTTTAAAATAGCAGTAATAAACCCATTATATCTTAATACAAATAATATGTTTTATGAAAAATAACTATTTTCTGAAAAAAGTAGAAAATTTTACATTTTTACAAATGTCTTTAATGTCTAGCTTAACAGAAAATAGCTGGATTCACATATATGCTTCTGTATTCAGTCTGCTATGGATATCACTTTTCACTAGCTTCTGGAAAACTTATGCATGTGAGACCTTGCAGACCTCCTGAAAGGGTCTCAAGAACCACTAGGGTTCCTGGACTATACTTTGAGAATTATGTTATAAGTTATTACTAGACATTAAAAACTGAGTTAACTTCACTCATTTGGATTATGTTGATATGAACTGGAATCTACTGAGATATGGTATACAGTATTGGAAAGATCGTGGACTTAGAGTAAGAAATCCTGGATTTAAGCCTAGACTCTGCCATTTAGTAGTTTAATACCTAGAACAAACTACTGAACTGTTTCTCAGTTGATCTCCCTATCCTTTCAGAAATCCTGCAGCGTATAGGGAACTACTACTATTTTATATGTGGAACAGGCCGGGAGACTATTGGCCCAAGGTTAATAGAACTAGTCACAGAGTCAGGATGTGAACCCAGTGTTTATGTTATTTCCATTATACTACATTCCTTCCCCATTAGGAAAAGTGTCAGATTCTATTTACCCTGTAGACATTTCCTGTAGGTGTTCTTTGATTTGTCAGTGAAGTTTAGAAATAGTTTTTCAGGTATGCTCTCACCAACACTAGAAAGATTTTATTTTCTTTTATAGTCATTACATCACTGACCCATTGAGTTTTTGCAGATTTTTGCAAACTACATCTCTGTGATATAACTGGTTTAACAGTAGTAAATCTAATATTATGTAATTTACCACATTAAAAGACCAAAGGAGGAATGAGATCATCTTGATAAATGTCTAACATCTATATAAGATAAAAATTTAATTGGAAATAGACATATCCTTAACCTGATAAAGAGTATCTGCAAAAAGTTTAGAGCAAATATCATACTTACTGGAGAAGTGTTGGAAGCATTTCCCTGTCTCACATTTTTGTGAAGCAAAGCCCCTAAATATTTCAGTATTTGTCTCTAAAAGATGGATTCTTAACCTAACTGTAGTTAACATATTTCTTCATATCAGCAAATATCTGGTTTTCAAATTTCTTGTTGTCTCATAAGTAACTTCATTTTTTACATCAGTTTATAGACTCAAAAACCTAATAAAATTGACATGTTGTAATTGGTTTTGTCTCTAAAGTCTTTTAGTTTATAATTTCCATCCTCTATCTCCTTTTTTCCCCTTATGACTTATTTGTTGAAGAAACTAGGTTGCATTATTTAGTTTCTCAGAGTCTGGGTTTTGCAGATTGCATCTCTGTGGTATTATTTAACATGTTCCTCTGTCCTCTATATTTTCGATAACCTGTTAATTGGATCTAGAGGTTTGATCGATTCAGGTTTTGATATTTTTTGGTAGAGTGGTGTTTTTTTGTTTTTGTTTTTATAGATTTCTATTAACCCTTAGAAAAGCTTATTAGTCACAACAAAATTTTCCCTGATGTAAAGTATGTGGAAGATGCTGTTGTGCAACTGTCAATATTTGTTTCATCTACAGTTATAAAAGAATGTGGAATCATAATTTCATACCATTTTTCCATCATTCTAGAATCCTTCATAATCAGAATTATACAGTAATTTATAGGGGGAATATACTAACTGCATGTTTGTGTTGTGGGTATATGAAAATTTGATTTATAGTTTTGTTTTGTTTTGTTCTTTGAGACGGAGTCTCTCTCTGTCACCAGGCTGGAGTGCAGTGGCGCAATCCCGGCTCACTGCAACCTCTGACTCCCCATTTCAGGTGATTCTCCTGCCTCAGCCTCCCGAGCAGCTGGGATCACAGGCATATGCCACCATGTCCAGCTAATTTTTGTATTTTTAGTAGAGCCAGGGTTTCACCATGTTGGCTAGGATGGTCTCGATCTCCTGACCTCGCGATCTGCCTGCCTCGGCCTCCCAAAGTGCTGGGATTACAGGCATGAGCCACAGCGCCCAGCCGATTTATAGTTTTTTTTTAAGTTCAGAATCATCTGTGTTTATAGTTTTAGAACTACCTGAATCATGCCTATTTTGGCTATTAACTGGTATTGGTCAGTATAGTTATAGTCTCCCTATGCTATTTTTTCATTTTGCAAGTATTATGGAAGCTCTTTTAATTATAATAAATTCTGTTGGTCAGTAGGGAGACTGTTTAGAGAAATTATCCCTTATTTTCAAGATTTAATTTAAAAAAATGTGATACTGTTGTTTAGAATAACAAAAAGGTTATGTTTGATAACAAAAAGGTTCCTCTGCTGAAGATGAACGAAAAATTGTCATTGTTAAGTATAGAAACTGATATAATATGCCGAATGAGAACCGACTTAAATATCACTATCAACTTTAAAAATACAACTTGTAGTCATTCTTTAGGTAAAATAAAAATAAAACTTGATATGTGGGTTAGGATAACTGGACTTGCATTAACATCAAGAATATATGTGTCAAAACACATTTGGTGTTTTGTATAATAAATGTTATGTTTGACCCTATGATGTTTTACCTCTAATTTTCTCTTTTTCTATGTTCATTATTTGAATTATAATTCTTAATTTTTGTTTTCGGGAACTATTTTGAACTTCTAGAGGCACTTAAGCCAGGATATTGTCCATCTTTAATCTTTTTTTTATCAGGTTAACTCCCGGTCCATGTTTTGCTTGGTCCTGACACCTAGGCAACAGTCTCTTTAAGATATTCATTTCTTTGTTGAAAACTCTTCTTCCTTTATTATTTCATTTCTGATAGAGTTCCTTACTGGGAAAACTAGAGTGGAAGAAAGCCCTTAAGATGATGACAGAACCTCTTGGAGCGAACTTTATAGCCTGCTTTAAAGATTTCTTTGATTTTGTTTTTTTGCCAACCCATAACAAAAGAGTGTAAAAAGCTGAAACCAAAATAACATTTTTTTTTTTATGTTTAGAAGAGATATATTTGGGATTATATCCTAAAATGGTGGCTTAGTACTTAGTCTTTCACAAAGTACAATTAATGGAAAATTGACTGTACTTGCTACTAACCAATATCAGGTCATGAGAAAGAAGTTATGGGAATTCATCTAAAAATTGTGTACTTGGATGGATGTATGAAAGTAGGCCAACGATATTATTGTTAATGTTAAATTTTCCAAAGACTTAAATCCATTTTTGCTTGTTTTAGTTTTGAATGAGTAATGTGTTAAATTTGTTATTTAGAACAGAAGTTTTAGCACATTTTAGAGAAATGTCTAAAACTTTATTGAGGTACCAGTGTACAGAGAAAAAAGTGTTATAAATCAGAGGCTGGGTGCAGTGGCTCACGCCTGTAATCCCAGCATTTGGGAAGCTGAGGTGGGAAGATTGCTTGAGTCCAGGAGTTTGAGACCAGCCTGGACGACATAGTGAGACCCCTCCATCTCTATAAATAATCAAAAATTAGCTGGGCATGGTGGTGTGTGTCTGTAGTCCCAGCTACTTGGAAGGCTGACGTGGGAGGATTGCTTGAGCCCAGAAAGTGGAGGCTGCACTGAGCTGTGATCATGCGACAGCACTCAGCTTGAGCTACAGGTTGAGACCCTGTTACAAAAAAAAAAAAGAGTAAAGTATTACAAATAAAAAGTATACAGCTTGTTGAATTTTTACAAACTGAACATAGCCAGGTAACCAAAACTTACATCATTAAACAGAACATGACCAGAATTTTCAACACCTTCCTTGCATCCTTCATAACTGTCACTCTGATTTTGAACAGTACATTTTTTTCTTGTTTACTTTATATAAATGGAATCATGCACTATGTACTCCTTGTGTCTGGCTCAATGTTTTGTGGTAAGATTCATTCATGTTGTTGTAGTTTCTTCATTCTTGTTGTAGAGTATCCCATTGTGTGAATATACTATATTTATGTATTTTACCATTGATAGGCATTTGGGTAGTTAAGGAAACTTTTTAATTGTCAGACTTTTTTTTCAGGCAGTTGCTATCCCTGCCCAGAAACTGTAGATGTGAAGTGTAATTGTGGCAATACAAAGGTGACAGTGCCCTGTGGCCGAGAACGTACCACGAGACCACCCAAGTGCAAGGAGCAATGCAGGTGAGTTTGAAGCTTTGCACAAGCTTCCATCTGATGTTGTACAAATTTAAATTCATATTGGCTTTTAATAATTTAATTTTGCTTTAGTGTTTTAAAATATTAATATTCACAGTATACTCATTCTATGTGGAATC